>NC_036450.1:13361785-13984862 GCF_002775205.1 Xiphophorus maculatus | reverse complement strand
GACTAATGGAGTAACACAAGTTTATCAGGGAAGACAACAAAGTTGTTTAAATAAGCTGCATTTCAACCTGGAGCTTGAAGATAGGATGGACCACTACTCTGACTGAAAAGAGAGGTTGAATAGTGACGCGACGGTTTTATTGCAGAACTCCCAGAGTCGTCATGAAGCACAAGTTCCTCTTCCTGTTCTTTGATCTCATCACATTTCTTCAATGCACGTAAAGAGTCTGGATCTGGAGCTGTTGGGAATAATAAAAGCTTTATAGATTTGCTAAATTTATTTTAAAATCACAATAATGTAAATTGAATAAGCGATGGAGAAGTAACTTCTATTACAAGTAAAAAGATTCTGATCCAACCTTTGAGTGGAACAGAGAGTCTGACGCTTTTTTTTACTCCCATGGTGGCTTTTGGATCAGACTCCCTGTCTAAGGAGAGCTTTTCAATTGTGTTTACCAGCTACACACACACAAATAGAAACAGAACAATTAAGCGGACAGTTTCACAAAACAAAAGCAGCCTATGCAAGACAATTTATAAATGTTTAAGAAAACTCTAGGCAGCTTCTACAAAACATCCTTATGTACCATTCTTGAATTGGAAAAGTCCTTCTCAAGATTATCTGCAATGTTCTGTAAAGCGGCCAACTGAGAGTCCATATCTGACAGGCGAGAGGAGAACCAGGCTGTGGCAGGCGCTGAAGGAGCTCTGTCAGGCACGAGGCTCTGCGCCTTTATGACTCGACAGATTTCAGATGCAGATGAATCCTCCAACGCATCATCTTGTAAGATGATTCTCTCTGCAACTCTAGCGGGCTGGGAGGAACTGAATGAAAGAGACACCTCAAGGACTTCTGTGGTATCAGATTTTTGTGAGAAAAAAAAAAACAGATTAAACAGTAAGAAATTCAGTTTTAAGACACATTGGGTAGACAAACAAAAAGTGTTCATGTCCATTGAGCAGATTCTGTGATTTTGCAACCACAATTTCAAAGTATTTTATTGGCATTTTATCTGATAGATTAACAACACAAAGTAGCCTCTAATTGTGGAGCAGAAGGAAAAAACTTATTACAAATAAGACTTAATTGGATTTAACTCTGAACCTTGGATCATTTGGACACATGAAAAGGCTATGATCCAAACCTTTCAAATGTGGCCCTGACTGTATGTTTAGGACAATTGTGGGGCTAGAAAGTGAACCTCTGCCCAATCTCAAGACCTCTGCACTCTTGAAGAGGTTTACTTAAAGTACTTTCTATGGAGTATTGTTTAGCTCCATTCATATTCCCATTAAGCGTGATCAGCTGTCCTTTTCATGCTAAAAAAAAATCTATTAGAGTACAGGGGGGCAAATACAAATACTCACCACATTTTTCTTTTTGAAAAAAATTTTGAAAAGCACATAGCTTCAGAATTACACACTAATTTGTGTTGTTCTATCGCTGAAAATCCCAGTAAATTACAAAGATGTTTGTAGCTGCTATGTGACAAAATGTTCAGGGATATGAGTGTTGTTGCAGCTGTAAAATTTGCAAGAAACCTGCGGTAGTTCTGGGCTCCTGAAGATTGTTTGTGACTGGAACTGAGAATTGTGCCTCAGCTTCAGTAGCTGAGCTGATGACAGAGGTGGCAAGAACATGGAGCGGAGCAGAAGTTGGTGAAGAAGAAATATCTGCTGCTTCTGAGTCAGGACATGGCAGCAAATCTTCAGACTGCCTCACATCTTCCAGATCCAAGACACTTATGAACTGGCGTCCACCAAGATCCTAACAAATAACAGCGACAAAAAAGTGTAAAATTTACAGCTTTTTGTCAGAATTCAATGAGAAAAGATTAATATATATGTATTGTTTGAGAGGAAACTTACCAGAAACATCTCTGATTTCTGCTGGTTCTCCACTTGAACAGGAACTTCTGGGAAATTGCATGGACTTTGCACTAGATTGAAAAAACACTCACGTAAGCCGAATTTTTAATTCTATCCACTAAAAAACATTAAAGTTGTGCATAATCCCACATTAGCTTACTTTTTGGGCTGCTAGTCATTGTAGATGTCTGGACAGAAATAGATTTGTTCTCAAGTGTGGGAGTAAAAGCTGAAAGAACAAGTTTACATTCGTAATATTGATAAATTGTAGTCTAAACAATTTGGCATTTTGAATTAATACATAATATTACATATACCGGTAATATATAGAATATATTAAATCCAACTTAACTTAGTTTAACTTTTGGTATTTCTGAATCAGTAGGAACTTGATTACGGTACATGAAATTTCCATGTTATATCTGAAAATCACCTGGATCTGTGTTGGTGAAAGCATCGTGACACTCTGGAGGACGTTTCCTTGTAGAAGCAAAGGCATGGAGTTCAGCAGAAGTGGAGAAAACTTTGTCTAATAATCTCTGACCGGTCAGCAAATGGTCTGAGGAGCCTGGGATTAAATGACCAGAAAATAAATAAGATTTAAAATAGAAAACAAAATTCTCAGATGACAGATACAATAAAATTTGGTTCACGCGTATTTAAGTTCAGTTTGTAAAAACGTAAATCTTTTTCTTAACTAAATATACAGAGGTAGAGTCCCCACACACTTTTCATGTCAAAAATCTATATTGCTCCTAATTTTAATTTCTAGAGTTCTTAGTCTGTTTTTTCAGTAGAAATAGAAAAGTTTCTCAAGAATCTAAGGCAGATATTGGTCATGTTGTAAATATGGAACATGCAAAAATCAGAGACTGGTTGGAAGGATGGATGGACAGACAGATGGATAGATGGAAGGAGGACTAACAGGATAGAAGGAAGAACATCAATATTAAAGGAAAATAGATGAACAAATGTACAGACAGGGGGTTTAACGGTACTGGAAACAGGCACCAAGGTATTGGTTTAAGCAGAAAAGTGTTCTTTGTTGTGTAATCACCTGTCACATCCTGTGCAGGTTTGATCTCTTCAGCAACTGTAGGATCTTCACTTTCAAGGACTTGTGCTGCCTAAAATTATATTGAGACAAAGATAATGTATGCATAGCTACCACAGGTATTTCTAAATTCTGCTCAAGTTATTGTTGACTCCTTCTACCTCTTTTGTTGGGATGATGGAGTCATTTGGACGGAATGAGACTTCAATGTTCATTCGCTTTTCCTCTCTTCTCTTCTGCCTGTAGAGTATAAATGCAAAAAGAGTAAAAGAAAGCAAACAGCTATAAAAGCTTATATTTGATTACCTTTTAGCTGAACTCAAGCAGGGGGTGCTGGTTAGATTTCTATTGCCTTCATCAGAGTGATCTGGTCTTGGTATCTGCAGCTGATCCTGTCTCAATTTTTTTGTAGCAGTCAACTCCATCGTAAGACGAGCCTTCTGTTTTGAAGGAATATTCTGGGGTGCCACCTGTAGTCGTGAAAGATATGCATAAAACACTTAGGTTTACAAAGTTTGGTTCTGATCAAGCTTAAAACCTTGAAGAATGTCAGAACTGCTCACCATTTTGGGTCCAGACTCAATGTGTAAAAGCTTAATTATTGGAACTTCTGTCATTGGAGTTGAAATAAAAGCAGGTATTGCTGTAATCAGTTTAGGGAAGTTAAAGCTGCTAGGCGGAGTATCACGTAACTGCAACAGACGAAGGCCCTGCATTGGTGCAGGTTTTTGAGTCGGAAAAGCAGCAGGATGTAGAGGGAACGCTTGACCAAAGAACTGTCCTGTCGGCCCCATCAGCAAGTGAGAGCTCCTCAGAGTTGGATCGTGTGCAGGATTAAATAGGAGATGCTTAGTTTGAACAGAAAACCCATTTCTTTGCTCTCCACCTTTCTTTTTCCAAGTGGATTGATCATAGTGTGTGGCCTTGGGCTGATTGGACTTAAGGTTTGCCCTGTGAGGAGCCTGTGCATGAGGAGCCTGTGCATGTTGAGCGGCATAGTGTCGGGCACTGTATTCTGCCATAGCAAAGTGATGAAGCTTAAGTAACTTCAGACCCGACATCTGTGCAGCAGAGCCAGTGTGTACACTGCTGTCATACGGTTGGTGTTGAACAGCGTGACTCCTATCAGTAGTGGCCAGGAGACCGTCTGAAGACGGGATCAGTCTCCTCTTCCCCGTTTGCTGAGTTTGTGGTGATTCTGCTTGGACAGAGAGGGGCTGCATCTCCTGAAAACCAAAACAACGAGTGTGTGACTGCAGCTTAGAATCAGAGACAAAAACTCAGAATGTACAATCTAAAGAATACCTAAAAAGCTACACCTACACTATTGGTTCTGGTGTGTTGGCTTTGGTTAATGTGATGCAGACCGAGTCCTGTTCCTTGCACGACAGGCTGGGCTGCAAAATGATACGACCCAATCGGATTCAACTGGGGTTCATTAGATTCTGGTTTTGGCACACAGCTCTGTGTCTGTGGCACAGCAGTGGAAGAAGTTTGAACTGGAAAAGCATTTGGCTCAGGGTTTATTCTAGTAGCAGAAGATAAATTCATATTAAGCTGTAAGGAGTTCTGCTGGGCCATCTGGAAACTGGAAAACGTAGCTCCTAAAACCTCGTTAAGACTCATGTAGTTGATGTGCTGCAAAAACAGGACAGGTGTCGTCAGTATAGAGATTTTACTACATTTATGTAGCCCCACATCTTACCTTCAGTTCAACCTTTCATTACCTGAACTAATCTGAATAAGTCTTCACCCAGACGCTGTCTCATTGTGGAAGTTATCAAAGGCAGAGTAGACGTTGTAAAATCAGCAGGGGGCGCCCCAGCTGTGGAGATTTGTGGCTGATCAGCAGCAGGGTTGGGGAGCAGAACGCCACCCAAATCAGAAGATTCGGCAGGAGGAGGAGGTTTAGGGTGGATGGCTGAAGGAGCAGGTTCTGAATTAACAGGAGGATATCTGTGGGGGGAAAAATACCACGACAACAAAAATGATTATTCAGTTTCAGCAGGTTTGCAATGTCTACGTCCACTTCATTAATCTATAAATTAGAAAAGCATAATCAAAGTTTATGTTTTATTATCCTCTGCAATTGCCACTGTAGAAGATGTGCGTTTCAACTAATTTGTAGACTAAAGTAATATTTGACAATGACATGAGAAGGATGAAATATGCAAGTTGTAAGACTTTGCCACATTACAAATTCAAATCAACAATCAATCAGCAAGGAAGGAAGAATATATTTAAACAATAATAGACCAAAAGAAAATGAATAGAGCCTGGAATAGAAAAATGATCATGCTCCATTTCTCCTCTTTCTTTTAACCCATACTAAAAATGTCTGAGTTAAATTCAGTCCTTTTCCAGACTTCTTTGCACCATGTAAAATTGCATTTGAAACTTACTGGGACGATGAACCAGACACTGAGTAGTCGAGGTCTTCAAGCTTTAAACTCTGAGAGAAACAAAATACCACAATGATCTCTGTTGTAGGAACAGAGTGAAAAATGATTATGACCAATATTAACAAGCAATAATCACCATTTCAGGTGAGCAGACATCTTTAGAGGTATCTTGAATGGAATCAGAAAGTAACACTTCGACGCTCTTGCTGTTTCCGCTTCTGTCTGCAAATTTAAAGGCACTCAAATAAATATTTCCAGTGACAATAAAAAGCACACGGCTATATTATTGTCTCGTGTTTTAACAAACCTTCTCTTTCAGGTGTTACATCCAAGTCATCAAAGGTCTGCTGTGGGGAATGTGGCTCTCTCTGTCGAGAATCAAAGCTGAGCTGAACCTCATCAGCCGGAAACATCGGTTCCTTTTGTTCATCTGAGACAGAACTGAAAAAAGAACAGAGAATAAATCTTGCAAAAATTAGAAGGTGCTGTTTTGCTAATATACAAAATAACAAACAGAATAGATTTTTTTATTAAGAGTTGTACTAGTTGTTAAATTATGTGCTGATACTTATAAAAAAAGTGATAAATATTATTATAGGTAATGGTAAGTACTTAATTTTATTGTTCTTTTGTGTTTTGGATCAATAAAAACCTTCGCTCTGTGAAGTTGTTAAAACCACAAAATGTGGCTTTCATAGCCAATTTTTTGTGCCATAAAAATGTTTTATTATATAATTCTTTACAGTTTTTTCACAAAGCAAAATGCGGCACAACTGGGATTCAGATACAAATAAATGCAATGCAGTCGATTAATCTTGTTGTGGAAAAAGGTTGTCAGTCAAAAGGATGAAAACTGATTAAAATCATATACAATGCTGGTATATATTTTATTTCCCAAATGTTTCAAATCTATAAATAAGAATAAGAATTAAAAAAAACAGCTGCACAAGACACACATAGTGAATTTTGTAACCAGATGTGATCAAGGAACCAATATTCTGAATATTCGGCATCTAAAAAGCCCTGTGCCACATCAGAACTGGTTTGCTAACATGTCGTACTCACGGAGTAGCCTCTCCTCGCTGCCGATTATGATCCGGACCAGTGATAGGAGTGTTGGTGGATCCAGGGTAACCAGTATCAATGCTGCTCTCTCTCTCCGTCTTCCGTTCAACGCCCGAAAGCAGCACAGGGGGAAAAGCCCATTGCATTTCCGGAACTTGGCTGTAGGAGGTGTAGTGCTCAGTTTGGGGTTGAGCAGCATACCTGTGCTCCAACAAACTTAAAGAGGTAAGGATAGCAGGTGCTGCGGTTTTTACACGAATCACAACTCCATCATTTTGTTCATCTGCCATGTCTTTCTTCTTGTTACCATGATGCCCCAATAGTATCCTTCTATCGGCCCAACGCACCATCCACTCGAGCAACCTGCCCAGCTCTGGAAACCGGGCCTCTAACTCCGGATCCAGGCCTTGCTGTAAGTCAGTCACAACTTCAACAGATGATGAGAAGCCAGGGGAAGGGTTTTCAGTGAGCAAGGCATTCTGGACAAAACTGGTTTCAGAGCCAACACTGGCTTCCTTTAGTCTTGCTGAAGAGACGTTTTGTTGCCGGTGGCCAAACAAACCTTTCTGCTTCTCAGTTCTCCGCTCGACAGAAAGGCTGCTCCTGAAAACGGGAGTTTCACTCCAAACGGAAGAAGTCTGCGGTTCAAGCATCCCATCTTGTTTCATAGGTTTGTAGCAACAGCCTGCTCTGAACACCGATGGGGGCTTCCCCAAGTGTTTCCTCTCTAGAAGGTGCCCGCCTCTTTGACGACGATGTATACTTGAGACTACATCAAATGTTAGAGAATGCAACTCCTTCTCCCGTAGTTGAGAGCAGAAGCCTTTCAGCAAAGGGATCTCATCGCCACAGTCCATCCCACCAGCAGCGTCCTTCTCTAGGACGTAGCCAAGGAAAAGCTCCAGGAAATTTAAATACTCCTCGTCTTCCAGCTCAAACTCCCAGGAGCCGATTGCTGGCAAAGAAAGCTGCTCCTTTTCTCTCTCTCCACTTATATTGGTGTTTTCTTTAAGGACACTGTCCGTCTTAGATGTCATCTTCTGTCTATCTTTCTTGCTGCTAAGAAGTCAAAATAGAATAATAAAACCAACAAAAAACAGATAATGGCAGCGTTTCTGTCTCCTTCACTTCTCCTACCTGCTCACGGCTGCACGGTGCTGTTTAGTTGAGATTCTCTCAGATGTATTCACTGCTGTGTCTGCATCGCCGCACACTGGCTGGTTAAACTCGGTCACAGTGCTGGTCCCCACAGTTGTCCCCAAGGACAGCTGCCCTGATGTGGCCATGTCAGTTCGCCCCCCTCTGTCCTCCTGTTCCTCTACTTTCTCCCACAGATGGAGCACAGGCGGGGCCAAGTGCCTCTGCAATCGTGCCAAATGTTTCCTCCTGTGTCTTTTTCTATCTTGAATAAAAATCATCATCGACTCTTCCCTGTCTTCTCCCCCTTCTCCTGAAAAATAAAAGGAAACATGAAAAGGGGAATCATTTGGCTCCATTTCACACAAACATCATTTAGTCATAGTCAACCTTTCACATTGCTCCAATATGCTTTTAAATTCCCAGCTTTTAATTGCTAAATAAATGCTTTTGTCAGATAAACAAGACTTATGTATGACAGCTACAGCTAGTTAGATATATTCATTATTTAAAACCTGCCTACAGCCTTTTAAGGAAGCATTTGTACCGAGAAGGTTGCACTGGCCAAGTCTCTGCAGGAGTAACTTATACTTCTCTCTTAAAGACACCCTGACAGACTCTTCCTCCTGTGGAAAGGCTCGAACCAGCGTGTCTGCCACCTACAGGCAAGAAGAACCAAGGATAACAAATGTCCTAACTCAAAATCAGTCCTTTTTTTGCTCTTATAGGTATAACAGAATTAGAACACATTACCAAGGAGACAGGAGGTAGCTCAGACAGAAGACTGAGTATTATGTCCTGAAGGACCTCCTCTTCACTGAGGAAGTGAGAGAAAGGCAGAAGACGACAAGCCCAGTGAAGAGCGGTAACATTGGCTGAATTTCCTGGTGAATCCTCTGGGATCTAAAAGACAAACGTGCACATTCCATCAGCAGTAAGGACAAATTTAACAAGTATGTTCTATAGGTGACATTGTTGTAATACCGCTTCCTCTCCGTCACGTTGTCTGGCAGCCTGATACTTCCTGCAGTGAAGGGAGAGCTGATCCCTGACATGAAGCATCCAGCATAAAGCGCATAGCTCTCTGAAACAAACTTATGGAAAATAAATAATGATTAAGGTGATATTAAGCTATTCTGATTCAATTCCCTTCAATGTAGCTGTATTACTGATTGTTTGGATGGTATCAGGGTCCAGGTCTTTATTAGAGTCCCGTCTGAAGAATCCAGAACGGCTAATCAACTTCATCAGTCCCTCAGTAAAAGTTTTCTCCTCCTGAGCAGCTGATGGATAGGAATACTTCTTCTTGATCTGCAGACAATGCCAGATATTTTAGCAATTTAATATATAAAAAACATTAAAAATTGGCTTCTGGCAATATTTAGGATTTGTTTTTTTTTTGTTGTTTTTTTATAAGTTAAAAGATTGTGAAGAATAAGCAACTAATCAACCTCCTTATTTATCTCAAGAAAAAATAAAGGAAAACTGAAACTGAGAACTACTTAATGTCTGTTTTTAACCACATAACAATAAACCAAAGCTTTTAGAGACTCACCTTGTGCAGGATGTGTCTAGCACGCCGCAGGCAACTGATGTACCATTGTGCAGCAGGACGGCAACAATGGGCAGATCTCAGAAGCAAGAGTAATCTTTGGAGAACTCCAGAGACTTTGTGACGACAAACAAGTTCAGCAAATGGCCCCATTTCACACATTTGGTCCTGAAAATAAAACATCCGATGTCTAACCTTGTTACATGTATAGACCCTCTAAACTCCTTGAGCTTTTTCACAATTTCTCCCATTACAACCACTAACTGGAACTTATTTTAAGGATACTAAGTGATAGATCAACAGAAGACCAAGGAGATTTATCATTTTACTTTCACTTCACAATTGTGCTTTTTCTTGTATTGCTCTGTCATACGATAAAACATGTGGGTGTGACATGAAAAAAGCTCACAGTGTATGAATTTTTGAGTTTGAATATTGAACATTGTGAACTAACTAAAAGTAAAACTAGACATTTTCAGTACTGTACCTGTGTGTTTGGAGAAGGCTGTGGGCAATACAGAGGGGGTGAAGGTAGGTACACTTCATAGGGGACCAATGTAGGCATTAACAAGCACATGTCTTTAACCTTGTCCAGCAAGGTCGACAAAGGAAATGACATGACATTCACTCCTGCCATGGCTGAAGCTTTCAGAATCTCGTGAACAGAAGCCTGTAAAACCTCCCAGTCTTCTCCTTCCATCGGATCTTAAAAAATGTGGAAAAAATACCAATGTAAACTAAAAACATTTAGCCCTACAGAGCTCTTTTATCTAATAATAGTTTTTTTCCAACCTGTAAAGCTGTCATTCCCGTCTTTATCTGTCCACTCTCGTAAATTGGTTTTGCTGCCAAGAAGATCCCTCAGTTCAGACTGAAAAATGCTTTCTGGCTGTAACTCTTCTGGCAGGAGAAAATCTCTCCTTCTGATCCTGTCACAAAGTCAAAATCTGAATGTTTTCTGACAGAAATATGATAATTTCATCCATACGTATTTATTTGCACAATTGGTGCTTTTAAACTTACTGATTAAAGTCAAAATGTTTTGCACAATAAGTGGTATATGCCAAGCTTAGAGTCACTGCAGTTTTCCAGTCGCCCAGATGAGACGCCAACCACACAGCCTCAGGCAGGAGACCCCCCAGCAGAAGCAAGTCCTGAGCGTAGTCCACCGTCCAAACCTCCGACAGGTGTTGCTGTCGAACTGCTTTAGCCACTTCTTCTTGGAACAGGGACACCAAGCGGCCGATACTCGAGGCTGAAGAAGAATCAAGGTATCACCATGCCGCAACATTCATAAAGAATCTATTAAACTTTCAGAAACACACCGAGGGGTAGGTGTAGTGGAGGCAGGATAGCCACATTATGAGCAGGCAGAATGAAGAGCGGCTGGTTGGTGAAGTAAGCGGCCATGAAACGTCCGAGGGCCTGAATTACTGCACAGGCGGCATCACTGGGAAGATCAATCGGCAACCAGGGGCAAGGGAGAGGATCTGTTTCAGCGCACAAAGCCAAGGAAAGAAAAATAAAGTTTATTTTCCTCTAACTTAGACTTCTTTCACACAGTATCACAGTATAACTAGAAAAACTAATTTGATGGTGTCTACAATATGGACAGGTTACACATTAAGGCCTCGTCCACACAGCCAGATGTCTGGGAAAACAAATTTTTGTGTTTTAGCCTTTGATGCGCACGAAAACTTTGTTTAATGTCACTAAAAACGATTATTTATAAAAACTCAGACGAAAGTGGAGACTTTGTGTTTACATGTATACATGGGAACGTGGAGAGTTAGTGTCCTACACATACATTCTAATATTTGTTGCAGAATGTAACTATTTGTCACATTCTGCAACAAATAGTGCGCCAGCATAGCCACATTTGACATGATTCTCAATCGCCCTTGACTTGTTTTTATTAACTTTATATTCTTCTTTATATGTATACTTACATGTCCACACAAAGGAACCTCCTGGCACCATGTTTAGTTCCTAACAGGAAGTTGTGATTGTTTTGAAGCGATCTGACTGGCTGACATAGGTTTTAGCTATGTGATACACTGCATCCTATGTATTTGCCATATTTAAAACAACATTCAGTGACGTATTTGTGCCTTGTCGTGAGGATGAAACCTTTTCTGAAACCTATCCTGGATTTACTGTATTATTTTTTTGAACGATGTGGCGGAGAGTTTTATTTTTAAAAAGACCCAGGTGCATGTATGCAGGGCCTAAGACTATGAAGCTACTTTTATTTAGATCTGACCTGAAATGCAAGTGAAGTTGTCAGTCCGGTTTCCAGCTCTTAACAAAATCAGTTGGGCCATGTGGTCCCCAAATTCCTGGGCTTCCCTGAGCTGGTACTGAGATAGCAGACTATACAGTAGAGCCAGACAAAGGCGCGTCTCCTGGAAGACACTACGGTTGCCGCCTAAGAGAAAGAATCATGAAATTATTTAAACTTAAAATGGCCTTTTAGAATAAATGGTTAATCCTTAAACCGAAGCTATAGTCCTTACCTTTACTGGCCTCTTGACAGATCTGTAACCGTAACATCTGGGTACTTTGAGAGTACAAGCCACAGAGGAAAAGGTGCTCACCTAAAAGAATAATAAGTAAATTTAAATATTTGCATCAACATTTACATAATTTTTAAAAGTGCAAAGCTTATATACACAATCAAAAGCTTCCACGCAAGTTACCTTGGTAACTCAGCAGTGATCTACCCTCTTCCAGATTTTCTCCTGTTGCCTGCAGAGCAGTCTGGATCTGGGATGTGATGACAGACAGCTTTTGCTCCTCTTCTTCCAAACCATCACAGTCTTTAAACCTCTTCAGCTCCTCTGCATACCGCTGAGCTACATCATACACAAGCTGCCATACTCCCAACAATCTGTCCAGAAACATTGACAGTGACTGTCAACTTTTTGAGGCAGACATGAACTCAAATAATCTTTTATCTGGTATTTGAAAGCTAACTCAACAGCATAAGCTGTGCGTACCTGCTTGAAGGCCGCTGAGGAACTGGTAATGCCTGATGTTCAAAGGCAGATGGGTCTGCATTCACATCCTGCAGCAGAGGAACATGGTGAACATCTGAACACCTCAGATGCAGCTGAGAAGATAAAAACTCCTCCTCAGATGACCAGAAAGTTTTCTGCTCCAAGATATAAGTCTGGTCAAGAGAATCTGAGATCAGGCGTAAGATCTGCATTATTCTGGACAAACTTTGAGATGATACAAGGGAGTGTCCAGTCAGACGGACATCGGGCTGAGGGGTCAGCAGAAGGCGCACTATCCGTTCACTGAACTCCACCATCAGTCCCAAGCAGTGCTGTCCACCTGAGGAAGAGCCGTCCCAATAAAGGAACGAAAGGAGAGCTTTTATGAGGTGGAGCAACCTTCCAAAAACAGGGCTATTTTTTTCTTTTGGGGGGACCAAGTGGAGCAGAGCAGCAAACCAAACCACGCAGCAAAGTGTATGCTTCAGAAGAGCAACTCTGTGTTCAACTGAATCTCCTACTGACATGGCAAAAGCCCAAGCAGTGAGAAGCTTCCTCTGAATCTTCCCCAGCTCAGAGCAAAGACGATTCTTCTTCGCTGGTTGTCTCTTGTAATTTGAATCAACTCCAAATTCACTGTGAGTGTCCACAGCATGGAGAGTGTCAAACATGGAGGCGAACTCCAAACGGCCTCCCTCCTGCCCATGAGAACCAGCAGTAAGACCTTCTAAATCAGAGTCTTCTTCAAAGAGATCCTAGAGAACGACAAAACAGATCATTAAAACATCTACTATATCAAAATCAACCTTCTTCCATAGAATCAAAAATCATATGTTGTCTATAAAAAAATCATAATACCTGCATGTTCTCAAGAAGCTCCTTGGTGCCACCCAGTGTCTGCTGGTCCTGAAGGAAAAGCGGCAGCCTGGTTGGATCTGTTGCCGCTGAATAAGTGGAGTCTGACGCTTTGGGCTGACATGTAGCAGCAGCACTGACCTCCTCAAGGCTGCTGTCTGAATTAAACCAAGACACAGACTCTAGCCAAACCTTCACATGAACCTGCAAACAGAGATACAAATGGTGAAAGTAAGTCAAGGACATACTGCATTAAAAAAAAGACACCTTAGCTGTAGGAAATCTTCACCCGTAACTACCTGGGATTTTTCTAATTTGCAGCTGGTTTTCTCAAGATCTGCGTAGGTTTCTTTTAGAAGTGCCTTCAGGAACAGGGCAGGCGAAGGTTTGTCCTGCACCTTCATAACTGTAGCCATGTAGCCATCGGACACAATGAGATATGGAAGCCGCGGATGCCAGGTGACAGAAAACCGCTGCCTCAGGATGTCACGCACAGACAAGCTGGAGCTGGAAAGAGAAGCTTCTCTATTCTCTGCAGGCAGCGGTGGTCTGTAAGGAAGAAACAGTCATCATAAACTTTACACATTCATTCTCACTTTACATCAAAATAACTGATAAGAGATAGAAAATACTAGAGGAAAATTAAAGATCTGTTTCTTTTTCATTTTACAAGTAAAAATCTGAAATGTGTTGCATGAATGTATTCATTTTCCCCTCAGTTAATGATATGTATGTCCATAAATACATAAGGCATATCACGCTTTTCAGATATGCCTTATGTAGGCATATCTTAACTGTGACTGAACAACTGTACAGTAATTACTTTGGGCTCAAATAAATACATTTTAGTTTGTTGTTTAATAACAAGCAAAATATTGAATAGCGTCAAAGTTAAGTCTACCGGTAAGTGACCAGCGGATGCAGGGGCAGGAAGTGCGCAGGACCAAAGTCCACATTGCAACCAGAGCTCGTCAGGGTGAGAAGCCCGCCAAGGCGAGCCAACACCAAGAGCGAGCCCCTTTTCAAGACGCAGGCAAAGAACAGGCCTTCTGCTGACCAGCTGACACTGCTGACCCAGTAGGACCTGATAGGTTCATAAAAAACACAAACATGTTGTAAACTTGTGACACAAACTAAAAAAATAACAGTGTAGGTGTGAAAAACACAGTTTATAGTATGGCAGAGAGTTAAATTTTGCATAAGTTATTCTATTACATAATTCCATATGCTGACCTGACATATTTTGATGGGATGTCCAGCTTCTTACTTCCACATCCTCCCAGGTCACTTGAGATTGAAACAAAATTCTGTGTGCTCACAAAAAGGACCTGTGTGTCCTGGATTCAAAAACACAACATACATATTTTTTGGAGTTGTTCTTATTATTTTGGTATAAGAGTTATTAAGTCAGAAATGTATTAGAAAGGCCTGGTTTCAACCTTTGGCTTCCTCTGGTTCACTACGATGGCCAACAGGCGTCCATCTGGAGAAAACGCTGGGACCAAGGCCCCTCTGGACTTCACTGACTGGCAGGGTGGGCACAGATGAGACATGGGATATGTCTTACTAGCCCACTGTATACCGTAACCAACAGAACTGCAAAGAGAAACGTGCTCCTTTCATTAAATCATAAACGAAAATCTGGCATACCACTATAATAATATCACTGTTTACTCACCCCATGCTCATATGACCTTGGCTCCACTGAATTTTTAGAATAGTGACAACAAGCTGCTTTCCAGAGGTGAAAACAAATGCTGATAAGCAAATGTCAGCCATAATCTAGAACAAATGAATACCACACATAGTGTAAGGGCAATACAAGATAAGAGTGGAGCATCAAAATTGAATCATGGACCACAATAAGAGATAGATATATTTAATTCTCAGTGTGGACCTCTGTCTTTACAAAGATGATGTGCTGGGATGCTTCTTTATCATTTGAAGACGGCAAAATGGTTTCTTCAAGCGGCAGTAAATGAGCCCACCGCCCTTTGACAGCACCATCGCGCATGCCTGGAAAATCCCTCCCCTCTGTGCACTCCCACAGGAACACCTGCCCAGTAATGACAGCCAGAAGAACCCTCATCCCATCGCATGAAACCTGAAGACACAACTTTAGAGAATTTCCTGTGAAAACAAAAACAAGTTCACCGTGAATTAATTATTAAGTGCACTTGTACAATCCACAGAGGCCTCAAAAATATTGTAAAATTAAGTAAATGAGATGCCAACCTAAAACATGATGGACCTTGCAAAAGCATTTACCCCTTGATCTTTTCCACAAGTAGAAGGAAACACTACATGTTTCTGAAACTGATTTAGAAATAAAACTCTGAAAGGAATGGTCAATTTGTATTCTCCCCTCTTAACTGCAATGCCCTCAAATTAGACCCAGTACAACAAATTGCAATAATTAAGTGAAAACATTTGGAAAAGCTCTAGGAGTGTGAATTATTTTCCCAGGCACTATGTATCTTACTATATAATGTAGGTTGTTATTACAAGAATGACACATTCTAGTAACAACTAATTTAATTTTAGACATCAATACTCTTTTCTGGTTTAATTTCACCTCTCTGCCTAAATATGAGGGTCTTATGCAGCACCAACCTTGAGCAGAATTGATTATCTGAACTACTTCTGGCACTGCTGTTGCAGTCTTCAGTAAATCTTTATCTCTGTTCCACAAAAACAATTCTCCTGACACCAGAAGTCCACACAGCCACATCCCTGATAAAATGATAACAGCAACGAATGATTAGAATCAGTAATATTGGATAGCAATATATCAGTAATATATTCTTTGCTTGCTCAAACTAAACTTACCATTGCGAGACGAAGTCATTTTCACCACACTGCTGAGCAAAGGATGTAGTTTAGGCATCTTTTTCTTGGTACGACCAGACATCATGTTGATCTCACTGATCCGTTTGTCATCTAACAGGAAAACAGACTCCTTTTCCTAAGGAGCAAAGTCACAAGGTCATGTTCTCTGCTAAATTCTCTTTAACTTATTGGAAAATATTGTATTTATTCTCAACAGAAAACTCGAATCACCTGTCCAAGCCAGCAGAATCGCGGCCATGGTTTCTTCCGTTTGATGCTAGATGACAAAACAACCTCCAACTTCAGCTCCATCTCTCTTTCCTAATCACTCTTTCAGAAATGACTGAGAAAGAGTAAACCAACACCGATAAAACATTGATTAATAAAATCAATTTGCACTTAAGCACGTCGAAGAGTTATTGTTTGCGTTGATAGTTAAAACAAAGAGCCGAACAAACCAGATTTAACCGTTCATGTTAGCTACCTAGCCAAATGTGTTGATGGTCAGCGGAGGCGGTAAATTCGCCATTAAAATTGGAGCCTGATTATTTTTAACCAAAGCAGGTATACTCACCGACTAAACCCGTATGAAACGGCTTGTGAGCGTCCTATGTTCCTGTGGCATCTCAAGAAATAACGTAGAAAAAGCTGAAATCTTTCGAAAATCCCTCCGCTCCGTAAACTAGAATTGTTTCCCATGATCCTCTGGGAAGGAAGCTATGGCCCGTTACCGTAGAAACGCAACCGGATGTAGCTGATGCCTTGTGGAAAACAACAGGAGGAGGTAGGGACAGCTAAAAGACTGTTTAAAGTATTGATTTTCTACTTTTTATTAGAAGTACCACTTCTATATTTTCTTTGTGTTTTATTGTGTTTTCTTCCTTTGACTTTACACCAATTTTCATAAAGCATTGCATTCCTTTTTTGCCAGCAGATGGCGGGATACTACCACAGCAATTATTTTCACATCCTGACGAAAATAGAAGACTTCTAAATGCAAATGCCAGCATCAAAACCTTTGTGTATTTTATCTGTTAGCTACTGCAGATTTGTTGGATCAAGGAATTTTTTTTTCTTAAGGAACTCTCAGTCCTATCAGCAATCTGAATTTGAGAAAGCACTAAATTGAAATCTTTTAATTAATAAGCTTCAAGTTGTGTGTATTCTCCAGCAATAAGGTCTATTGTTGGCTTGTTAAAAAGAGTTATTAGGTCTGCCCTTAGGCCCACTGCTGGTATTTAATAACCCCTGCAGTGCCTCAGTTTCATCATGATGGAGATGATGGCTGCCACTGGCAATAGGTGGAAGTGGGGATTTTGCCCAAACTTAATTGGTTCATTTGCCTCATCTTGTCAGCTGCAGATGGAGCTCTTAATTTATGTCACTTGCAGGTTTATTCTGCTCCGATGAAGAAGATCTAAAGAGGGAGAGTTTGATACCATGTGAGGGCATGATGACACCTCCGTAACAAAAGCTAGCAACTCACAATAGAGATGTTTGTCACTAATTTTAACCAGTGTATTTGGAAATGTACCTTTAATCCAGACTGTTTAGCAGGTAGGGGATTCGTCAAATATCGGATACGTTACATATATCTCATAAATTATCTGTTTAAGTAGAAAAACATCAGTGTTATGATTGCCTAGTGTTTCTTTAGCACACTAAAAGTAGACTCCTCTTACTTGAAATTTAACAACTTATAATTAATTTGAGAGCAATCCCTTGTCTTCATCCTCCCCATTCAATACGTCAGTGTGAGAACATCAGTTGGCATGGTAACCCCATTTGCCATCTGCAGACCTCATTCATACTGAAAAATGACACTTGGGGAGCTGTCAAGAGACAGTTCAGTATTCCTCTGCAACAGCGGGTCAGAGTCTGTCTGCAGTAAATCTCAGATCTTTGGAGTGTGTGCAGGCGTCTTGTCTTTGAAGATAACAAACTGGTGTTTTTGAAGGGTTTGATTTGTACCCAGTATGGTTGCATTTATATGTTCCATAGTTTTTTTTTTGGGGGGGGGGCTTCTAACTGCAAAGTGCAGAGGAAAAGACTTTGTGGCAAAGACAAACCATTTTTTTCTAGTGTAGTTCACTTTTCTGGTTAAAGAATGTTGAAAAGTTACAGAAGATAAACTTACCAGGTATTTTAGAGTTTAAACTAAATTTTTCTTGTTGAAAAAAGATTTCCAACAGTGTCATACAACTATTTCAGCACTATCAAAATTAAAAGTCTGCAAAATCAAGAACAATTTGTTTGAGACATTAAGAAAGGTTTCTGACACATTATAACTTACTTACTTCCTTTGATGGATGGAGACAATAATAAGCTTTTACAATGTCTGTTTAACACTTTTTTCCCTTCTGCTAAAGTAACACATGTGAGAGTATCAGCACAAGTCTCCAGTGCACTAATCTCTCTTTCAAGCAAAATAATTGAAAACATCTAATTGTGAAATGTTGTGCTGTTTTTATTAAGAGGAGAGAGCACTGCAGTTGGCTCCTGGGGAAACAGTTAAGATGTTTTGACTTATCATAATGGCTCAGTTGTTGCTAATGACATTAATAATGACTCCATTCTAATCATGTGTTGCAGTAAGACAGGAGACCGTAACATTGAGTCGGCATGTACCAGCCATAAATGACATCAGGTCCCTGAAGCTAAAGCATGTAACTGGAACTCGGCCATTATTTCACTCATATAGGTTTTATGCACTAATACATATTTCTCCACATAAAAAAGCCCATTATATTTATGAGTTTAGAGACCCAGAGATTAAGACATGGGTATAATAACCTCTCTGTAATGCAGATATATCATGCTGTGGTGTCATTACATTTACAGCATGCTACGGGAATCTCACAAGATTTAAGCTTAGTGAGTAGTCAACCATTGTCTGCTATTCATCTTTGACTGCATTATTGTCCTGTTGTCCTTAAGAGAAACAATAAATCAGGCTGTTAAATTGATAAATGGATTGATTTTGAGTGTAACCACTCAAGGACCAGAGCCAACACAAAGCAAAAGGGAGATAACTGACTGATATGACCTCCAGGCCAGCAGGTTTGTTTTGTTTATCTGGTTGCTGTAGTTCATTGTATTTCTTTTACTTTTTTTGCTTGTAACTCATGTTCCTGAATTCCTTTGTCTCCATTTAATATTTTTTCATGTTAATTTGGTTTAGTCATGTCCAGTTTAGTTTTTCGTCTGATGCTCTTTTGGCCCTTGCGTGTTTTCCAGTTCTCCACTGAATTTCCTCTGTTTTTGCTGCTTTACAGCTTTTCCTCATCATTTAATCAGTCTCACCTGTTCCCACTCCAATAAGTGCCCTCCAGGTGTTGGGCTCCATGTTTTCAAAACTCTTTTCTGTGTTTTGATGTACAGTATATCACCATGTTTTTTGACATGGTAATAAACTGTTAATCTGATAATCTAAGGAAATAAAAATAACAGTTGTGAAGTGATGGGTTAATTTATCAAGGCAAAAAGTTATCCAAACTGCCCCCACCCTATGTGACTGTGATGCATTTGACAACAACAAATGACATAAGTGGTTCTTTTCAGAATAGCTATAATTCAGACACAGGATTGTGCATGGACACCAAGTCCATACACAATCAAAAGAAAGGACAAACAATTAACCAATACTGTTCACATATAGTAGTCATCAAGTGCCAACACTTAAAACCAACCCTGAGCCATAGTAGAGGTTAGAACATGCATTTAGAATAAGAATCTAATAACAACAACAAAAAACTTAGATGAATTTCTGCACAGTTATTTAAGATCAATTTAGGAAGCATCGAAGCATCATTGCCGTTTAGCCTTCTAACTGATTTGTCTTGTGAGGACATATATTTTTATTTGGCATCTGTCAATTTTTTAGCATACTTTAGCTATTGTTCATACTTTTCTTGTCCCTAAGAGAAAGATTATTTAGCCATAAATATGTAAACAAAACTAGCTAAAGGTTTATAAAAGCACAATAAACCTATGCATTACTTAAAACCCTGAGCACTAAATCGTCTATTGATGTTTTATTAGCATTTTTATCATTTTTAAAATGTATTTTATGAACAGAGGTATATTTTTATTATTATTTATGGCAGAACTTGTAACTGTGAAATATATGGATGCAGATCCAGATCCATGCTTTCTAGTCCTGCACATCTCATCTAGTTTTTAGCTGATTAAGAAGTATGTAAATGTTCAGCTCAAATAACCTCTGCATATTAATAACAAGAGAAAGCCAATATATAATAATAAAAAAAAAAACCTCAATTTTTTAATAGAGGACAGTATTTTTTTTTTTTTTCAACGTCACCTTAAGCCCCGCCTTCTCTCTCATACGATTGGTCGAGGCGTGGGAATATTCAAATGCAGTCCTGATTGATTCGCCCGGAGCCGGTTCCAGCTGCGCACAGGACTGGTCCGGCTTCGCATTCCCGACGTCGCTCCCTCAGTCGCTCGCAGCTTTCCGTCCATCCGCCTCGCTGCAATGGTACACAAGTGGCTTCGAGAAAAAACCGAACACTTGAGATCTTTTTCATAATATATATATATTTTTTATTTGTAACACGGGCGTCGAGCATGTCGAGGAAGTACAGTTGATGGAGCCGGCTTCTTCAATGGATATTTCTCCCGAGGTTTCCAGCGCTCACCGTGAAATCAGAGGCGGAGGAAGAACGTCTTCAGAGGAGGACGGGAGCCAATCAGCCGTGGCGAACCAAAGATAAACAAGCCTTATGATAAAGCAAAACTCTGTAAGACATCATCAGATTATATTTGTTTTTACAATGTGAGAGCGTTTACTTTAGTTTTGGATTATTTGTTGTAGAAGAAGACATCTCTTTTTATTTTCAGGCTAACAATAACAGTAAAGGTGGGGAAAAGAAGGAAAGCTGTAAGGATTTTCTGATGAGATATAAAAGAATTAAGTGTCCCAATCATCTTGTAGTATTATAATAGTTCTTTTTCTGAATGAAATTGAAATTTCTCATTATAAAGTATTTTATATGCATTGTTTCCACTTAATAAATGAATGATTACACCCAGTTCTTCCAAATGTGCAGATTTTAAATCCAAACAAGATTGGATGACATTAATAGGTTTTGTGCTTTTTTATTGTATTCTCTTATGCACTGTCTGGTAGCTTTCTGTGCAAATAAAATGCACAGAAAGGCATTTTATTTGCCAGCATCTCAGTGGCAATGCTTTGAAGTATATTATCAGTCACTCAGGGCTGCCTCAGAGGGTTTCCATTTCCATTGTCTACGAGCCCGAGGTGGGATCATCGCACCTCAATGCACCCGTGGCAGCCAGGGTTGAAGGTTAGCCTCAGCAGAGGTTCCTGCAGATTATTGGCCAGGTGTGAAATTCAAGCCTGTGTGCGTAGGCGTGTATGTGTGTGTGTGTTTTACCCTGCCTCCTTTGCCTGATCCTTTATTACTCAGAGAGATGGAGTGTCAGAGCACACCACCAGAGGCAGGGAAGAAAAATCCTGCAATTTTGGTGTTTTATTATCTCCCCTTCATCTTTTTTTTCCTGAGTGTCATGATGAAAAATGTTGTACTTTGTTCCATTTGTATCGGCTCTGTTCAAACGCAACTCTTATTTTATCTAGAATTCAGCATCCTTACATTAACATGTTTCTTTATTGCTGGAGCTTGAACTTGTTCTTAAATTTTCAGTGGATTTCAGCAGGCAGTTTGTGCAGGTATCCCCCACAGGGGTATTCCTCTGATCCCACATCACAACCAGGCAGTAATTCCAAGTCTGTGAAGAAGTAAAAAGAGGGGGGATTTGTCATTTGGCTGCCTGCTTTCATTTGCTTCCTCGGGAGTGAAGCTAAGCTTTGATTCATTGTGAAGTTTCACCAAGTATCCCAAATCATTCAATGGAGGGACTTGCACACTGTGAGAGTGACCTTTTTCTTGGAAGATTATCATCCAGGCCAGTGCAGGGGGGGGATGGGTGAGCTGATTAGGGTCTTCTATGTTTTTGCTCAATCATCTATTACCTCATTTTCAGGGGTCTGTTAAGTGTACATTGTAACTCCTTGCAGCCACTCTCAGCAGTTTGCAATGGTGAAAAATGACTGATAAGAGGAAGAAACATGTTTGCTTCCATCTTGTGGGATAATGTCAAAGTCTGAGCGTGCTGAGCAGTTTCTCATAATCACCTTTTTATCTGCTAGGGGTTGTCATGTGTAATTACCAGCGGCCTGCCATCTTCTGAAATCTGTCTAATTGGTCCTTTCTTTAATAACAGGATGACGGGCTGTGAGACGGGGGGCTTTACGGGTGCAGGGGTTAAAGACTGGGTCTCACTGCTCACTGGGGAGGGGACGGAACATCCACGGTCATTAATATTATTTTGCCTTCAAGCTTCTATCCCTGTAATTGCTTTAAATTAATGATTATCCTGCTGCCAAATTGCACTGGATGCATCATCATTTGTTCTGAAAGGAAAAGCAGGGCCATGACGACATCGTAATTTGGTTCGGAGATCAAAGCCACTTTACTTCTTGATGTGCCTACTGTACGCTTGAAAGCTTATCTTTAGGTTCTCTACCACATTAAAGCTACAGCTTTGAACAAGTCCAATGACTTCCAAAAAGTATCCGTACCGCTTGTAGCTTTCCATTTTGTTGGTTTACAGCCACAAACCTAATTGTATTTTATTTGGATTTTTTGTGACAGATCAAGACAAAGTACTGTAAAAATACGAAGAAAAAGGAAAGTAATTCATTGTTTTCAAAATGTTTGTCCAGCTTTATTCAGCCCCTTAACTTCTACTAAATAAAATCCGGTGCAGCCACATGCCCTTAAGAAATCCCCTAATTAGTAAACAGAGGATGTAATTTAATCTTGGTATAAATACAGCTGTTCTCTGAAGGTTTCAGATGTTTGTTTGAGAACATTAGTGAACAAACTGCATCATGAGGACTGTAGAACACAGCAGACAGGTCAAGGAGAAAGTTATGGAGAAGCTTAAAGTAGATTTATTTCATAAAACAATATCCTGAGATTTCAGTATCTCATGGAGCACTGCTCAATCCATCATCTGAAAACTGAAAGAGTATGGCACATCTGCAAAGCTAAGAGGGCCTGGGTAACTCTTGAGGCGCTGCAGACATTCACAGCTCCTTTGGGAGAATCTGTTGACCAGAAAACTTATTGTCATGCCTTTTTCGGACTTTGACATAAAGAAAATCATAAAAAGCCCAGTTGGCACATAGGAAACAAGCATATGGAAGAAGATGCTCTGATCTGGCTAGTTGATAGAAAGATGGATGCCCTAAGCATACAGCCAGACCACAGGGTGATTGTTTTGATCAAAGCACATTCAATTGTTAGAGTGGCCCAGTCAGATACCAGACTCAAATCCAATGAAAATATCTGTGACAGGACTTGAAAACTAATGTCCACAGAACCTCTCCATCCAATGTGACTGAGTTTGACTGAGCTTGAGCTAATTTTCAAAAAAGAATTCGCAAAGCGTTCTAGATGTGCAAAGAAAACAATCTAATTTCACAGAAGGGTGAATACTAATGTTTTCAAATTTGTACTTTTTTTTTTACTAAAAACTTTGCTTTAACTTCAGCTATGCACAGTTTATGTTGCTCTAGTAAATAAAACTGTATAAAAACTTAGGGGCAAGAGCAAAGATTTTCTTTGCTCTTCTCTGAAATATTTTTCTTCTTTATGATAGCAATAGATCATTTTTTTCAGCCTGTGGTCCAGTCCATTTATTCAGATCTGCTATCAGTCTGAGGCAAGGCCCTCAAAAGGTTTGGCTGCATATCTCTTTGCTCTTTAACGGTGTGTCTTAGTGTGTATATTGGGCTAAGGATAAGATAAGGCCATGTTTACCCTCTAATGCTACCTTGGTATTGGCCAGACTTTACCTCACGCAGTGTGTTTCTTCTACCTTGGCACCGGCAATGAGTGAGGGCAGATTTAAGTCAGTCCGAGGCTTTCCACTCCCCACCCGAGGGCTGCTCTCCAAGATAAGGCTCAATTTTGCAGCTTTGAATTCAAAGCTTCTCTTGTTCTCAACCTCATTTGTGCTCAAATATTGACAACTTTCTTTTCTTATTTTGTAACAATGATAGGGCGATTTGATTAGAGAAAACTTTCACACTGAGATACAGTTTATAAAACCAAGTCAATACCACAGAAAAGGCTCTCTGTTTGAATATAAATTATGCTTCAATGATTTTATCCCATTTTATCATTTTGTTTTGTTTTTTCAGAATTACCTGTCACCACAATCAAAATTCCTGTAAAGTAGCTAACCATTTTTAATGTATATTTTTCTAGATTAATATAAGTGTCCAGAAACTTTAAATTAGCAATTCACTGATTCTTGTTTTTGGGGGGGATCCCTCAGAGGGACAGAGACAGATATGAGATGATGATTACACTCACTGTTAGAGAACCGCAGCAGACCTTTTGTAATTTTTCTACTGCAGACGAAGTAGGTTTTTTACTCATTTTTACAAGGAGTGCCAATAGATGTGAATTTTTATTAGCACACAATAAGATAACAGATAATGAGTTAGTATATATTGAGGAAAAAAATGCTGCAGCTCCAGAGGACATTTGGCGATTTCCACCACATTTCATACAAAGTCATTTAGAAATAATTTTAAAGTAGCCTAGTAATATACATCACAAAGTAAATTAAGGCCTGCTAGGCTGATTCATTTATTCATTTAGGAGGATGATAGATTAATAAAATGGGGCAGCCTTATACTTTTAAAGCCAAAGTACAACAGTTTATATTCTACTTTTGGCAGGTTTTCTAAAGTTTTAATCATGTTTTGCCTTGTTATGCAGAGATAATACAGGGGCGTTGCTGTTGTTATATTATTGCTTTCACCATTAAATGAATGTTTTTGCATTAGCTGGATAGTTGAGAGCCTATTAAAGGTTGTCAGTAGAGTATTTGTGCTGTGATTAAGGGTGAATCATTTGCTTCGTTTCATCACAGCTGCGTCTTTGCATGAGAGAGTCTGTAATGTAAATGTGTCCGTCTCGCAGTCACTCAGCCATTAATGCTGCATGATTTACATCTAATTGAATTTCAGGACATCTGTCAGTATATCGCCCAGAGATAAGCGACATACATTTTGCTCTTGCATTAAAAATGTAAAGAGAAGCCTTTATAATGCTGTTATGCCTTCCACAGGAGCTAATCTTGATGCTAATGAGGCTCATTGTTGAGAGCTGCAGGCCCGGAGCATTCTTGTAGCGCGGAGCCAAGCGACCCGAGGTTGTTTGGTTATCCTGCATGTCAACCCAAGTATTCTGTTTTTGCTTTCTCAATAAAGAGGACGAGGGAAAAATCTGGGTCTCTCTTGTGTGCCGTTCGGATTCCAATTATATAAACTATTAGAGAATTTAACCAGGCCAGCTCTTATCAGTTAATCCAGAAGTAATAGATTCTATTAAAAATGTATGAGGGGATTGGGGATGATCTGTGCATATGCCGAAGGTTGTATTGAGATGAATCCAGCAGCTGCTGTCTAACTCGGCCTTTATTTAAGGCTCTTTGTCTGGTCCCCATTACTGACAGCTTTCTGCTGCACTTACCTTTACCAAAAGCATTTAGAACTGATCACAAGCTGTGACTTAGTAGTGACGGACTCTCTCTGTTTTAATATCCGTATTCAAAGAGAGACAGTCTTACTTTACCATTCTAATTTCACTTTATTAGGCATTTATTTATTCCTAAATCATTTTTCCTTTCCCTCGTCTCTGGCTTTTGAGTGAAAAGAAGGGAAGACATTTGCATAGCGCTCATGTGATAGAATGAGAAAGATGCTCGTCTGAAACCTTTTCATTGTCCTCTAATTATTCAGTAAGGATCCTGAGAACTGAGAACAGGAGACAAGATGGAAGAAGTCAGGGAAGGTGTGTGTGAGTCTGCCCTCTTTTATCTGTGCATTTCATGTTTGCTGAAAGGGAGGCTCTTTATGCATTTGGCTTCTATCTTTACTCTGACCTTTGATGCTGCACAAAGTCATAAAAGTCTGACAGAAGGGCAGACAGATGCTGGTGCCTGTATAATTTAAGGCTCTTTTTGTTGCTTGGAAAGATGTTTTTTTCCTGTTGCTTTTTACAGCCAAACAGGTGAAGCAGCGCATAATCCATTTCAGATCTAACACAGCGCTTGGTGGTGTGGTTAATCATGCACACACAGCCTTTGCTATACTAAGAAATGAAATGCACTTCCTGGACATAAATAGTGCCAGCTCCATGACTGCAGGAGTGAGGAGATTTTGTTGAACACATGCTCATGTATTCACTTCAAAGCTGTTTTTCTGCTCATCTGTGGCAAATTTCAGAAAGGTCCCTCCCAAATCTTCTCTCTGGCTCTTGTCTCGTCATAAGAAATGGCCCAAAATGCCTGCAGCAGATGCCACATTCTATCTAAGATGAGAGGAGAGCTTGTAAAATAACTTTGCCTGCCTAAACATTGTTATCACAACACCGTGGGGGACAGTTAGATGGACGACAAAGCACAAGGACTTTATCTCTCTGGCAGGCCCTCCCTGGACTGCATCCTGCTGCTTATCAGCTGCATGGATACAGACTACGAGAGGGAAGATTTAAACACTGTTTCTGCTTAAACTTTGTGCTTTTGTTATTGTCTCTAGAAAGATCCTTGAAGGCTTCAACTGGTGAGACGCTTGGGTTGCCAAAGAAGAAACATTTGGCGTTGCTTGACCTAATTTATGAGATGTGACTTGAGCTACACTTGTAGATGCAAGTTTAGATACTGCTGATAAAAATTTATCAGTTATTACATTAAGTTTCAATCTGCTTTTCTTTGAAGCTGATGTACTGGTTGAATTATTTTTTCCAGGAATACTTTATTTGTTGGCAGAGGTAGTGGAAAATCCACCCACCGTCTTAGTGACACTGGATTTATCCCAAACACTAAAATGCTTGGAATATCTAGTATAGATCTATCATTGCTCAATATTGGTTTGCTTCTTAATTTATCATTTCAAAGCATTTCTGTTGCAAAGTTCAACGTTAAGTTGTCTTTGGTTGTGGGGTTCCACAGGGATCCTTTTTTGGTGTTTTCTTAAAGATTATGCAACAATTTATGGTGTCACTGGTATGCTGATGATATTCAGCTGTCTACTACTACTTTAATGTTTCACTCCTTAAGAACATTTTCAAATGCATCAAATGAGAGTTTGTTGAATAATTTTCTTAAGCTAAACAAGGACAAAAGTAATTTGTTCACTGGCTAGCATGGTTGAAAGCCGGTGTTTCTCCTTATGCACACATTAGAGTCCTTTGTGAAACTTATCGCCTTCAGGTTGTCTTAAAAGCAGCTGATATTTTACTGATCGATTGGTCTGGATTCTGTTCGATACCGGATGCAAAGGTCAAAGGGCCAGGACTCTAGCCAGCGACGGCCACGTTGAAAACAGAGACCTCTGTACATGGGTTGTGCGCTTTACCCCTGCACCATTGCCGCTCTCCACATTTGAATTTTCTGAAATATGAAGTTCTGCAATGTTTTGTTCTTGGCCGTATTTTCTCTGTGCTTCATTTGCTCCTTTTATGTTATCTTTCGAGATTGTTCAGTGATAATTTCTCTCTCTGTAATATAGTGATATTCAGTTCTTTGCTACTTTTAAACGGTGTATAACAAAAGCCAGAAATTAAAAAGACAAAAATTATTTTTACACCATTAAAATACTGGTGTCGTTCCCCAGTTGATCAAACACAAGTCAGAGATTCTTATGTTTGTTCTGGATTATCATCGTCTCCCACACTTTCAAGAAGCTAAGACTCTGCTTGGTTATGCACCTTCATACCAGATCTGATCTTGTCTGGGAATATGTCATCTCCAGGACCCTGATCAGGACCTGTCATGTCTGCAAAACTAAAGCTGACAGAGTCTTTTGCTGCTATGCTGTGGAACTCTTTGTTCTGTGGGCTGAATGGACTTAATCAAGAAGCTGTTTAGCTGAAGACTAGTATTTGATTAGTATTTGGCTTGTATTGTATGTCATTTAAATGAACTTGGTTGTATTTTAGCTTTATTATTCATTGTATTTCATTTTAACTAAATATAGTGTTCTTTACTGTGTATTATGTTGCTTTGAGGCACCTTCTGATCTTAAAGGGTTATAGAAGTAATACTTACCTACCACCTCTGCAATACATTTACATCATAAATAGGTGAGAAATAGTTTTACTGCGACAGATGCAGGCATTTGGAGTCATTTAGATGTCATCTCTTCCATGTGCTAAGTAGGAGAGGTTGAAATTTTTAAAGAAAATTACAGCATAATAGAAACCATCATTACCTGCACTCCCGATTGTTTCTGACATCTTTTCTTGCTTTAATTTGAACTTTTTCAGGTAAGTCACCACAGGCCCTCATCTTGAGTTCTGACTCCCTCCTTAGTGTATTTCCTTTCATCTGCAAATCATTGGAGTGATGGAAGATATTCTTGTGCATGTCTCATTTTCTGCTTGTGAAGGGATTCCCCTGGAGATGTCCTCTCTCTCCTCTGTTTTCCCCTGCTGTCTTTTCAGTGACTCCCCTATGATAGATGTAAGGTAATGGTGGGATTGTTCTGAAATTGCTATTATTTTCTAAATGGGTTCTGATCATTCTGAGGCTTTTTAGCTCTCCTGGTGCCTGTGTGTTAATAGGAGAGCGGTTTGAAGTCTGTTTGTCCCAGATGAATGGATGTTGAGCAGAAAAAGAAAGAGGAAAAAGTGAGAGGATGACTGCACCTGGAAAAAGCAAATCAGTCTTTTCTTCTTTTTGAAGCAAAGGTAATCATGTTTCTGCAGCCCATCACTGAATGTTCTGTTCTGTGCTTGACTCACTTTAGTTCCCCTCTGGGTCCTCAGGGTGGAATAAAAACAAAAAAACAGAAACTGAGTAAGAAAGGCAATCTGACAGCTGAATGCTGCAGGCTGATATTAGCCTTGTTGGACTGCTGTGTGGTAAAGAAACAGTTGTTTCCCTTTGTAGCCAATGGATGGATTAACTTTTAATACCACACACTGCTGGATGTGTGACATTTTGCATCTGTATTTGCAGATACCTGATTTGCATGCATTAATGCATTTCACTGTGGCCTGAGGGCGTTATATATTTTGCATTGCTGGCATTCAGATTTTGCTGACTCTTTAAGATAATCAAAGAGAACGTCACACATGATTACTACTGAAATATTAACTCAATTACAGGCTTTTTTTTTCACTGAAACCACCCAGCTGTGGAGAGGGAAAGTCTTGTTGAGACAGAGGCTTTCATTTCCTCTGACAGTGCTTAAATCAAACAGTGCAGCAAGCTTCTGAGAGATATGCTTTCGTCTTTCTCTGCTGATCAATACAGTCATACATTTACAACAAGGAACAAGGTCTCTGTGCTGGTTATTCTTTCCACGTAGCCCGACCAGGCCTGAGGCTACAGGAGGGTTAGCAATAATCTTTATGATTACAGCTGAACGAGCAAGACTGATAACAGGAAAGAGCCTTCAAAGCAACTTAGCAGATGGAGCTGATTGAATCATTACCAAGCGATTCCACTTTTCTAACTGTTATGTCTCTGTAATTCCAAGAGTAGCTGAATTTGAAAAACACAACTCAATTCTTTTTAGTTTTATGTCTGTTTCCTGTATAAAGAAATATTGTCTTTTGGAAGGAAGCAATAATTTTAGATCAACTAAACTTTAATTTCATAGTTGATGTTCTTTAAAGTGGTTGTTTCTTTCAGCAGAAAGAAACAACCACTTTGAAGATGTTTTGTACCTGCGTAAACATTACAAATATTATGATTCCAGTACATAATATGTATTATCATGGGTCATAACCTCTCATTTTGTTTTTAATGAGAGTCATGGGACCCAAAAGAGAATCAGAACTGTGATTAATATAAACTTGATTCAATAGAGAAATATTTATATAACAATATTTAATTAAGCTTAATTACATTACAAATTATATCACTTTTTAAATTCATTTTTTAAATAAATACCAAGAGAAATAAATTGATGTACATTGTCTTCCATTGCCGGAAAACAATAACACTTTTTTAGACAGATTTGCAATTTTTTATCAGATATGTACCGTAACTGGGCAAATAATGTTCAGCCAATGATCCGGCTCTCGACAGCAGTCACAATTGCTTATGTTCCCCTTCAACAAAAACAAATAGCCAAAGCCTGGGATAGTGGATCATTTTTAAGCCTTAATGGTCCCAAGAGGATAAATCCTGATTTTAAAAATGAAAACATCCAATTTGTGTTCTCCCAATTATTCCATTTATGTAATTATATCTCGATGATTCATTTTTTTTATTTGCTTTAATGATTCTTTTAGTGTGTTTAATATCTTGTCATCCATAAATAGCCATTATTGCTTGTTAAGCATTAAAACTAATGACTACTATCTTACTAGCTGTCTTTGCTAGCTTAATGGTCTTTTAAGCTGTTTTCTCTTTTGGTTTTATCTTTTATGCCTTTGAAAGTTTTAGGTTGTTTGACCTTGACCTACTACCTGTTATGATGTACTATTTGTTTATGGGTGGCTCTGTTAAAATACCAACTACAGATAAACATGATGGGCATTTGGGTTAGTTGACTATAGTATAGAAGTGTTATAAACCTACTTTTTTCTTCTTTTAGCAGGAAAACCCAGGCTGCTTGCAGGCCCAGTGAACTATCATGCTAGCCTGTATCCAGAGACAGCAGAACTTCTCATCGCACCATTTGGCGTGCACACCCAAAAGCTTTGATGTTTCGCCCTCGTCCTTATTGCTCCCAGTGGCACCACTGCAGACATGCACCCGGAAAGGTTGGTCTGTTACACAGCTGGAGAGATTTTATGTGACAGTACGTACGCTAGAGAATTTCGTATTACAAAATCAGCTAAGTAAAAGAGTAGAAAGTTATGTTGTTCTTCACTTTGTCTTTTATAAATTCTTATCAAAGATGCACATAGGTTAGCTGAGGACCCAGCTGCTGTGAATCTTCTTGAATTAAACTAACAAGCTTCTCGGTAATAATGTCTGTTAATTGGGTCAGTAATCAATGTGCTCCTGCCGTGCAAAAAAGGCAGGTCAAAGTGGACTCTGAAATTACAGCGTTAATCAGCTCGCCCACACAGGATCACTAATGATGCTCACATTTCGTGCTTCTTGTCGGTGTTGTTTGACCTTCATCCTGACTAATTATTCTGCTTTTGTTGAAAGGTTGGGTGGGTGTCTTTTGGCCTTGAATTTATGAGTCGATTTCCTTCAGCTAAATAATTACATTCAGAGTGTCTAACATATTCCTTTTTTCTGAAAATGCATCGATAAATCTCATGATCTTTATACCACTGCACACAGTAGATTCACATACTGAGACCACTGAGGATAAATGTTTTATTTAAATTTTTCTTTGAAGAAAAGTGTAAGTCAAAGGAGCATATTATAAAAAAGATTTTTTTGTGTTTTGTTGTATGCTTTTGGGGAAAACAAGAGCCTATAGAGGCCCAGATTTGTCAGAGAAAAGAATCTTTGAATATTTTATTATGATTCTTTTGCTTAAAAGAACAAAAGGTTTGTGTGGGCAAATATGTGAAAATCTCTTTGTTTAATTTTTTTTTTTACATTTGTTGCATACTGAAATGATGGTATTAATTGTGATTAACCTGCATTTGATGAGTATTTTCTTTCTTTTCCTTCATCACAAATATCCCAGTAAGCTAACATCTCAGATACTAAAAATAAGCCAGGTGTAGATACTGTGTGAAAATCAGCCCAAATTGGTTTTGGCATCTATGGCTCTGGAAGTTTAATATGCTTTATCAAATATTGCAACTAGCTGTCCTTTGTGAGCACAATATTGCAAACATAAATATTGCAATGTTGATTTCAATTTTCAGCGGACCCCCAGTATTCGGTACCACATCTGCCCACCACATATTTAACATCTGCCAATACTTGAGATTTCCTCTAAAAACGCTTCTAACTGCCTATTTTAATAGTTCACACACCTAATATACCTCAATATGCATTAGTGCACTACCACAAAATCTAATATTTACAATCTTGCTTACTTCCGGTCTTGAGGGTAGAGCTAATCAGCTCCATTTTTTTCCAAATATATTAGATATGTGATACAAAAACATCCATGAATAGAGAGATCATCTGTGGCTACGCTGCAGTGACGTTCGAAAGAAAAATCTGATTAGATGAATCTGCAAATACTGACTGTAAATAGACAGGAGTTCACTATATCGTATAAAATTGGTGCAGAGGCGATTATTGGTTAGCCACTCAATATGAAATATTAATAATATTAAGAATTCTTAATATTTTAATGGGAACAGTACTGCTTTCTGTTCCAGCATGACTTCACACCAATGCACAAAGCAAGATCCATTAAGACATGGGTGAGCAAATTTGATGTGGGAGAAGTTGACTGTTCTGACCTGAACCCCCAAAAAACACCTTTTGGATAAATAAGAGCAGAGACTGCAAAGTCTTGGTTTGATGTTATTGAACATAGTCTAATAAAAGAATAAACAAATCAAATAAATGTAAGACTAGAATGAAATAAATGAAATCAGATAAGACTTCTTTACAATTTCTGCTCTTTCAAGTAACTTGCTGTCATCTGGCACTGAAAAACAAACAGAACTGAATTAGAACTAAAGGAGGCACATCCTTTTTTTTTACAGATTTAATGGTTCTGTAATTAGACCACTACACCCAACACCTGCACCTTCACGCAGGTGTTTTCACTTACACTGGATTACTGGACATCCTGTTAGTTTCACTTTGACTGGCACCATGCCATGGGAATTTGCTGAGGTCACAAAACCATTTTATTTTGTCGTCAAAAGCTTCTGTTATGTGGAATATAACAGGAGCAACAAGACTAACCCGACAGTCAGGAACGGCCGGGAAATGATCATCCTGGGTTTTAAACAGCTAAAAATGATTCAAATACCACTCTGGTGGCTTGACAGACTGCGTAGTTAATTAAGGCTCCTTTATGTAGTTGTTGCTTAACCGTGTGTATCCAACTATGTGCAAATTTGAATGCTCCATCTACTCATCTCTCATTTCCTTAGGCAAAATACCTCTTTGTTATTAAAAATTAATTTGGAGTCAGTGGAGCACTTGCCTGCTAATTGTTGTAACAGAAGGGCCTGGTTTGCCTCGGGCGGATCCGAGGATGCATTTCTCATCCTGTTTACCTGCAGGGCCTCCACTCCTCCTCATTTCCAACCCATCCTTAGTTCTCTGCACTGCTCCCTCCAGCTCAAGCCTGACATTTCAAGCACAGCCGTGGGGAATAGGCTCCTGATGGGAGCTCAGTCTGTGTGGTCCACGCTTTTTCATTAAGCGAGTCGTTGCTGGAGCGAGTTAAAAAGGGACAGCCTCTAGCCACTGCTGCGCTTTTCAAAGCCATTTCCACTTTTAGCTATCAATAAATTGAAGGAACACTAGAGCTCTCACGGCTACGCGAGACCCCATGTGAGCAATTTCCGAGAAAGTGTTACGAAGATGAGAGCAAATGAGAGTTCCACTCTTCTCCGGTATCTCTGTGTGAATGCAGGGGCTGCGAGTGCTTTTTTTTTTTTTTTCCCACGCTGCTGGCCTGGGCTTGATGCTGGCTTAGAGAGGGGAAAGTTTGCCCAAGCTGGGCCAAAGTGGCACGGAAACAAATGAGGAATGACACTGGCGCAAAGAAGTCCTCGCCAGAACCTCCTCGAGCGCACATATCTGAGTGTTGAACCCTGAGGTCACTCCGTTCTGAGAGCACCGTTCGTGTCAAGGCTACTGACACAGAAACAGGGAGCCATGTGAAAATGGGGTGAATGAGTGTCTGTGTTTTTGCTTTGGTTTGTTTACCAAGGAAGGTCATAAATAGAGAGGCTAGTGTGAGGGGAGCACATATTGGGGTCCACATATCTGTGTCTTGTCCTGCAGAGGGAAATGCAGATAATTAGCAGTCAGATCTGATGTGCAGTTTGGCAGGGTGAATAGTTGAAACCAACTCACGTCTCTGTAGCTGCTGCTGTGATGAGCCAGAGTTACAGTGCAACAAATCTGGTTATTGACATACAGCGTACAAAGAGGAACATAACGTCTTTTTTTCCCCTGAACTTGTTCTCTCTGTCTCAAATCAGACTAAACTTTTCCTGAAAGTGAATTTATGATAATAGCATACGATTAATGTTTCATTTGATTTATCTCACAAGTTGATTCTTTGGGAAATGATGGTGCACATAAGTTGAGTGTGTAAACATCAAGTCCACAAACCTGCTAGAAAACCTTCTAATTGCTGTGGAGCTCTTTGTATTACAACCTGTTTTTCTCAACTTCAAAACACAAAATAAAACCAAGGTTGTACAGATAACAAATACAGATTTCTCACTGAACACATCTTAATCTTTTTAGAATGAATTACTTCAAATTATTTAGAAATAGAGTTAAAATCCTTTCCAGATTAATTGTCAGCTGCATCCAAAAGGTCATTGCTAGCATCTTTGTTTTGCTTGGGATGATACTAACACACACGTGTATGCTACAGAGCAGAAAGTATCAACAATATAATTCTCTAAATAAAATAAAGAGCAGAATTTCTTTTTCACTTGGTATCCATGTCTTATTTTTTAAAGAAGGATATTGGCAGCTGCTCAGTTTAGCTGTTTACTCTGGCTAAGTGGCAGAAAGTCTATCGCAGAGGCTGGTTTCAAACAGATGAAGGCAGGACCAATTAATTACATGGGTTTTAATTACTGGGCTTATTGGGCCAACTGGATGCATAGAAGGAGTTGTCATAGCAACAGAGAAATAGGTTTGAAAGGCATTGTACATGCTCTGCGCTCAGTCCCCCGTTATTAATATAGGCGAGAGTATTTTTATTATCAGTATTATTGGTGTAGTAAACAAGTATTTACGCCTGCTGAGAAGTGCTGTTCTGTAATTAACCGCCTGTTTTCAGAGCTGCGTTCCTGCTGAGGTTCTGACACCAGTAAACAAGTGATCTCACCCAAGTGTTCAAGATAAGTCCTTAGTCGAAGATAAAAGATCTTCTAATCCTGGCAGTTCTGCCGTCGGGTATGGTTATATTCTAGTTTTATCTCATGTGGGAATCATATCTAGGAGTTGCTGTAATTGTTTCCTCATGTTCCCTCGGCATGAGACGGCTGGAAGCTGTGGGTTTGGAAACCCAATGAGCTTGTCCAACTCCTGTTTCAGTCCCTGGGTTGTTTTGCCCATAAATTAGTGATTAACTCAAACTGCTCCAAAACAATGAGGTCTCTGCTCTAATCTTGCAGGATGGGGGGAGGAGGGACTTGGAGGGGGTAAAGCTTCGAGTGTGACCACGGGAAAAAGATTATCCAGTTTAAAGAGGAACTGAATGAAGGAGGCATATACTACTGCACAAATAAAAATGTTGCAATGTTCAATCATATTCTTAAACTAACTTTTGAATCTCCTAAAGAATATCGCAAAATCACCGCCACTCCAAACCTTTTTTTTTCCTTCCCTTGCTTAAATAGAAAAGGGAAATCAGGATGAGGTGGATCATTTCTACTTTAACAACTTAATGCGTGTGCTGCAATTAAACTAGTAATTTAAGTCCAGGTCCATTAAATTTATCAGAATTCATGCTGCATATCACATCAGTGCCGCTGTGCTCGTTTTTAAGGACAATAAAAATACAACCAAGGTTTTCAGCCCCATGTGGCTGATTTCAATCAGCCCTGAGGGAAATGCTAAAAGGTCAAAAAATGTTAAAGCGTTGCATGATGGCTTTGGCTGAGGCCGCCCGCAAAAAAGAGGCTGCTGTTATTTTCTGGGCTTGCTCCGCTCTCTGTCAGTGCTGAGCGGAGATACAGCGTGCAGGCTGCAGGTTCAGGGTGATTAAGTGCTTAAGGTCAGGCTGCTAATTATCTTCCTGCCATTCCTCACCTCACAACACACAGCTGCCATTTCCCCCGTCGTCATGTGAACGGCCTTATATTTGTTTTCACTTCTTATCTTTATTTCACAGCTCTAAATTTTGTTGTATAAATGCAGCCTGTCTCAAAGCCTGTTTAAAACCTGTCTTAAAGAAGCTTAGAGCTGACATTTGCTATAAATATGTGAGAAAGTTTAGAATGCTGTTTGAAAATATTAGTGTCATTAGTAAATACCAATAGCCAAAACAAAAAAGTGCCTGATTACTGTTTGATGATACCCTGAAGTAGGCTAAACAGTCTCAAACGCATCATGTCCTAAACCATGAGTAAGAAACAAAGTCACTGACATCTACTTGTCCGGAAAAGGTTAAGCAATAAGCTCTGAGTCTCCAGCAAACTACACTGACAGTCATTATACCCAAAAGTGGAAAAAATCCTGGAGGAGTGGTGATCTTTCCCAGGAAGAGACTGACCTATCAAAATTACTCTCAGGAATACATCAATGACTCACTCAGTTGGTAACAGAAGAACACAGAAAAAAATCTAAAGCGCCGCAGGTTTCAGTTGCATCAGTTTAGGTCATTGTTTGTTAGCAATAGCCTCTTTCAGATCATATTTCTGCAATAAACACACAACCAACACCTCCCAAGTGAGGATCTTTTTAATCTGTCACATTCAAAATCTAGCTAGATGATGGGCTGTGTGTGCTTTCAAAGCAGGTAACTGAGACAGGGCTTACGCTGAGGTGTGTTTGGGGGATTCTCATCTTTATGTGGCTGAGCTGTGTGTTGTGACCCTCATGCAGGCTGTCTAAAATGCATGCAGTGCCTTACATACAAGAACGTTGTTGTGCATCATCAACATGATATCGGCTGGAGATTCTGCTGATCATGTTTCTTAGATTAGATGGAAACTGGTGGATCATCTGTTTTCTCTGCTCTCTCTGCACCCACGGACGGTGCAGCAGCAGCTGCTGCTGTCTTTGCTTTATATTGTATCACTTCATCACACACGTTTCACTGTCCTGTTGTACACCAGTTACAGTTCATAGCGGTTAAGGCTTTCTGACTACCTTCGGTGATGATTTAGGGCATAATATTGAATAAGCTTCTCTTGCTCACAAGCCCTCCAATGTGGCTAAAGTGATGCAGTTCTGAGAAGGAGGTCAACATGTCTCCTCTGCGATGTCAGAGAGTTATTGCCAGTTATTTTAACTGTGTGATAGCAAGATTACTGTCAACAGTGGCATCTCAAATTTAGCTTGACTATCTCTACCATCTGTCATTGTTTTCTGTGTGTTAAACAGAAAACAATCTTAAGCTGTGCTATTAATTCTTTAGTTAAAAACCTTAAAGAAATACAGATTTGAGAGTCGCTCAGCAACATTTGTGTTTTTCCATACAGTGTGACCTTCCTCTGTTAGTGTTTTTCCACCGAAGCAGTTCCAGTGCTTAACAAGGGCTGCTGCTGTGGCCAGTTTTAACTGGTTTAATAAAAAAAATAAAGTTAAGAACCTGAAGCAGCTTGGTGCCAAGTCATTACATCACTTGAGCATGCCTTTTGATGTATTTGTTTTAATGTATTTTAAATTTCTTTAGTGGCTCATGGACACAGTTCATCCATCCACTATATTTGTCTAATATGTGTATTTAGAAAACATCTATTTAGTCAGTTAACTCAGTTCAAGTCCATGTGTATGGCTTATTTCAGCAACAAGGCAGTTCAAAGTGCTTTACATGATAAAACACAATACAGTAAGAAAAACTATTGAACAAGCAACAAGCATTACATTTTGTCAAATGCCATCATTAAAATCGCCAAGAACAATCATCATCAAATATACATCAGATATATTTGACTAAGGATTAAAGATAAACTCATGGATGAGTTTCTCTAGATCTTGCAGGAACATTAGTCATTTAATCATAGAAATGTTCTTCAGGTGATAGAAGGCTGACTTTGTAATTGTCTTTATGTGTCTATAAATGTTCATGTCTGGGTTCATCGCTGCACATAGATTTTGGGCCTGATCACTAATTTCTAGCTGTAATAAATGACGCTGTGTGCTGACTTTTGATTGTTACTCTTTTTTTTACATCTTCTGTTCAACCATAAAGAAAGTTATGGTACATCAATGTTTGCATTTATCAATGTCTTACTTGCTTTTTCGAAATGTTAATGCTAATTAGTTTTCTCCTCAATTAGGCAGACTTACTTAGGAGCTTTATGTCTCTTTCTGGTTCTGGCTTATGCCTGGTTTTTACAATTTGATCTACAATTTTCAATAAACCTTCCTTTTGTGTCTGCTGAGACAAGATCTTGCTCTTGGCCCAGAAAGCCCTATTGCCAAGATAGAATCAGTTCACCACAGTAAAGCGTGTGGAGACTGAAATAACTGGTACTAAATAAGCAAGTGTTGGACTCTGGCTTACCACTTGAACCAATGTTGTGAAAATTGAGTCATAAATGGTTAAACAATGCAGTTGCTGCTTGTATTATTTCTTCTGCTAACTAGCTTTTTAGTTTGGTTCAGAAGTCTTTGCCACTGTATTGTGGGTCAGACAGTGTTTGGTAATCAGTGGGCTGGAGAACTTTTGAGAATGAAAATAAAGATAGGTTTTTCCAAAGCTAGTCTGCAAACTGCTTGTTTTGACCCTTATCTGTTAATGAGCCTTTGGTCACCAAAACAATGTTGTGGTCCAACAGCAGGTGATCAGTGTATATGTTGAGTCTGCTGACATTTTATTGTCTGTAAAGACAAAAGAACACTTGCTATGCGGAATAAATCACTTAGCTAATACCGTCAGGTGCAGAAATAAAACATCTTGTCAGTTGAAAGGCTGCACATTTTACAGTTATAAAGGTTTGATACATCTTTCCTATCATTTGTGAGAATAAAAAAAGCTTCACAATATCAGTCAGTGCATTAAAGGTGTCAGGGTTTGCCAGGAAATTGTCCCCCACACCATGACAACGCAACCAACAGCCAGAGCCACTGATTCAAGACAGGATGCAGCCATGCTTTTATGATGCTCACTTTGACTTTTGAATTAACATCTGAATGCTGCTGAATTTGAGAGTCGTCAGACCGACCTGTTTGATTTGTAGCCTTGGTTTCCTGTGTGTAGCTGACAGCAATGACACTTGTTGTGGTCTTCTGCTGTGAGGATTGAAAATATAAATATAATCCTCTTCCTATGCCTTTCTGCCAACCAGTCTGCCCATTTTCCTCAGACACCAACAAGGCTTTTACATCGACACATCTGCTGTTCACTTGATATTTTCTTTTTTTTTCAGACTGTGCTCCATCCTGAGAGATCAACAGGTTCTGTACTACTCTGCCAGTCTGTCAGGAACCAACAACTATGTCTCATTCAAAATTACATAAATCGCCTCTTTATTCCCAAGTTCTGATGGCTGGTTAAACTCCAGCAAATCAGCACTCAATGCCTAAAGGCACCGACTTCCTGTCATGTTACTGGCTTATTATTACTAGTTTGTGTTATGAAATAGCTGAACAGGTGTACCTCGTAAAATGTACTGGTAAGTGTATTCCATGTGCAATATATTAGAAGTTTACATATCAATTTATATTTGTTCATTCGGATGTGGCTTGTTCCATCCAAAGACACTGTGATTTATGACCAGATCTGATTTACATCATAGTGAAGTTAAAGCCCTGAGAGCGTGGTTGTGTTGTGGTCAAGATGGAAAGAGGAGACAGAAGAGAGTTAGAAAAATGCTTGCTTTTCACAATTGATATTGTCCTCACAGTGTAAAACAGGAATATAAAGAACCCGTAGCTAAATTGTGTCTGCGACTTCTTTCTTTTGAAGTTGTGTTCCAATACACTTCCATACTTTTTGTATTTTAGCAGTATTTGTGTTGCCTTTTGTGCTAAGGTCACAAAGTAAGGTTTTGTTGTTCAGATCTGCTATTTTGTCTTGTAGTTTTGAACCACTTTAAATGCTTTAACACCTGCAAAGTGCAATAATTTGCATCAGACAATAAAACTAATGACTTGCAGCTTTAGGCATATTTCTCTTAGCTTGTTTTTCCACATAGTCTACCTAAACCTATTCCTGAACGCCACAAACACAAACTCTGTTTGTGGAGTGTGGTCCATACTTCACAACCTGATTGTGGATTCCACACATTACCTCTCTGGACTTGTCGGTCCAGTTTCACCGATCTCTATGAGGCATCATGTTGAGCATTTGGTTGAGACAGCAGCCTCTTGGCAGGCGGCTTTTGTCTAGTTGTCTGCTTCAGGGCGAAACATGAGTTATCACAGTGCCAGGTTGTCATTATTGAGCATTGAACTTGGCTGTGTTTGTCAGGAAAACCTTCTGAAATGGGCAAATGAGGAGAAATAAAGACTTCAAGACATGATTTTATTACACTGAGACCATATTAACATCCCCTTTTTACCTCACTGTGTTGCTGCTGTTCGCTGCTATTTAACACCAGCAATTGCAATGAATCTCCTCTAGATTGAAACCTTTAACCTCCGGCTGTAGTTTAGAGTAATTTAATACGGATCATGCTGATCTCATATGAAACCTCACACTAAGCAGAGGTTGGGTTTCTGTCAGTAAAAAACCCTAAACGGATCCCTTTTCCCATGCATATGTCACACAGCGGTGTTGCTCAGATGATGAATGTGAATTCAGAGTGCCTGTTTGCTAATGAGGTTTCCACCGTGCCACATTAAGGCAGCCGCAGTGGGAAGTGCAGCTGTGTTGTGTCTCCTCAGCTCTGACAGGGCTGTAATCTGTGGGACTAACAATATCAGACATCCTGTGAAGACGTGTTAGCATTCGGAGCGTTTGAAGTGCGGTCGTACCACGCAGGGCTCAGCACTTAACATTTTACACAACGAGAAACAAAAAAACTGCCAGGTTTTGATTTGTTCTGCTAAATTATCAATTGCTGGTAGCTGCGTATTACCCATCGAGGAGAAATTATATTAATACTGGTGTGTGGTGATGCAAGGAGTTATTACGCTTTTAAATGTGTCATTTCTTTTAGTAATCTAAGCTCCTTTTAGGTGGTTATGATCCTCTTCCTCTTATCTTTTACGGTCATGAATAAAACATTTTTAGCCAAAAGCTATAAGTTATTATTACAGCTGGCATTTTGTGTTACCTCTTTCTTCACATGCAGGATTATGGGAAACTGGAGAGGAGCGAGCTCACATCTTGATGTTGTGTACAGTACAAACACCCCTTCAACATCCCAGATGTCATTGTTTTCTATAGCAGCACTACGCTGAAACATAATAAGGCCTGTTTTTGCTTTGTTGTATTTCTCTGCAGAATTCACTCACACTCCTGGCACCATGGTGCTCGTTCCTTCTGCTCCGCCGGGAGACCGTCGGGTGGATTGAACACTCTGCCTTACCTCTTTTTTTTTCTCCCCTGCATTTTAAACACCCAATTTATTCCTTTCATGAGGTGGATCTTGTAGATTGAGTCATTTTCACAGTCGGGAGGCTCACTGTGGGTCTGAGATGAAATGAACTCCCAAATCAATTTCAAATGGGAACAGTGAGCAAGCACCACCCCTGCATAGCTGGAATTGGTTTTGTTATTGAAAATGAAATGAAGTGTTTGGTTTCTTTTTTTCCCTCTCCCCCTCTTTATTGCAGATTACAGCTTTGTTCTCTTTGCATGCTATGATTTCCACTGGCTCACTGTGTGATCTTGGTTAATTTCAGAGACTTTTCTGTACCCTGTCAGAAATTCCACAAAAGAGTCAATCTGAAAGGCGGCAATAATTTCCTGAAGTGATTTATTGTTTTTAAAATAAAGCGCTTTTCCCACCTTTTCTTTGTCAACACAAGCTAAAGCAGCACCACATAATAAGCTCAAATAATAGTGTTTGACATGTGCGGCTAAGAGGGCAGGACAAAGTAAAATTGGTTTTCATCAGCGACATTCTTGACAATTGCTTTTTTCTTTTAGTGTGCAGCAGCCTATCAACTATTTGAACTTAAATCTTTTACAGTAATTTCTGTGCCAGCTCCTGATTTCATGAGTCAAAATAATTGTTTTGGATAAACAATTGTTTTGGATAAATTCAAAACATAAATTCAAGTCACTTTATCCCTATCAGGGATTTCCATTATCGTTTAGTTTTTAGTAGGCTATATTGGTTTTTCTTTAAATATTGTTATCGTTAATATAATAAATGTTTGCAAAGCTTCAGAATTTAACTCCTCCATAAAATGAGTTATTTTTCTTTATAGAACATGTTTGGTCTGAACAAGCTGAAACACTAAACTCTTTTTTTCTTTAACTGAAACAGGTAGTGTGTAACGTTAAAAACGTTTTTTTATATATATTTGTTGTATCTGTCACTCTTTTTTGACAGTGTAACATGAGACAAATAATCTGAAAAAAATTCAAGTTTCTCCACCTCCTCCCAGTGCTCCTATTGTTTTAGTGCTGTCAATCATGCTTGTGTATGTGCTGTTCAGTGTGCAAATGGCAGCGAATCAACTTACCATTACAGAAACACTGTTTATTTGTTATGATTGATGGCCATGCTACTAACCTCACTATTCTGTTTTGAAGAACGACCTGTAATCTAGCAGAGAGCAAAGGGGAGGGAGGGTATGAGCAGCATGTGCACAAGTATAATTAACAGCGCGAGACCACAAATAGAACCATAGCAAGGAAGCAGAGGAACATCATTTTTTTTCACAGATTGTCTGTAAAAAACATATTTTTATAAAGGTTACCTCAGTTTTTACATCTTAGAATGACCTCATTCATCTGTGAGGACACATTTCAACCTCTTGTAACTGTTTTCACCACAAAGAAAGTTAAATTGTTGATTGAAAAAATGAGGACTTTTCTAAAATATCTTAGTTTGAACAATGGTAAGTATTTCTAAAAGCAATTATTTTCTGCATTTTAAGCATTTCTCGAACATAACCCTACATTAAACGGGAAGTAATGTCAATTTGGAGACCCAGATTTTGGAGACAACTGCCACATAGCAACAGCTGCAGTAATAAACAGTTTGGGGTTTTTTTGCACTTCTGGTAGTTTGAATCTTATTAAATCCTTCTCACATATTAATACATGGAAACTCTGTTGGTGAATGTGTTCCTTTTCGTATTTCATTTCCAAAAATGCAGAGGCATTGCAATTAGCTGGTATTAGTAGCAGCAATAAGCCTTATTTACTGAGTTCACCCTTCTGTTCTTTTAACTGCAGCTCTAATATGGTTAAGCTAGGTTAGATGTTTGTTCCCAGATTCAACTTCCAAATTCAGAGGTAAATGAAACACATTAACAATAGCTGCCAGCACTTGTTCTTGGTTCACTTGTTGGATGTGGTTTTGAGCTATTCTCCATTGCACCTCCCATCTGAGGAGTATCTGTTTGAAGCAGAGATCAGTGTGCATAAATTGCTGGGTCTAAAATGGTCCTGTTGGCTGTTTGTGCTTTTTGGCTTAACATTACAGCTTATTTGGTTCATATTTACCTTTTTATTAGTAGATACCAAGGTTTCTTCTGAAAGCAGCACAAGTACCACCAGCTGTACTTGTTCCACAGATTGAGAATAATGGGTTAATCCTTCACTTTTACAAGAACATTGAGCACTTTAACCATAGTAGTGCTTTCTCTTATTCAGTTTGACTGTTGATGGAGTTATTAAAAAAGAAATGTGGATTAGAAAATTTATTATCCTCCTGTTTTTTTGTGTTTTTTTTTACATCTTTTGGCAAACTAATTATTGGGGGTATACTGAGTCTAAATTAATATCATTAAGTTCAGTTTAAAGCATGCCAAAGGCGCTTCAGTTTGTAGCTGCGCTTTATATATGCAATTATCCCCTACGGCAGATTCAAGACTGCAGAATAATGAAAAAGTGAAAGAATCAGTCTCTTCTGGGCTGCCTGGCTTCTAATCACCTTTTCCTGTCTGCCTGTTTTCCAGCAGAGACCGGGTCCATGATTTCTCGGTACCCATCTCCTGCAGAGTTGGACGCTTTTGCCCAGAAAACCGCCAACAACCCGCTCTCCATCAAAATCTTTCCATCTGATGTACGGGTGCCACAACACAAGCAGCTCAACAAAACTGTGAATGGCTTGGACACCACAGGTCAGCGCTACAGCCCCTACCACCACCCACACTCAGGAGGCTACCAGGGCTTGCTGGCAATCGTCAAAGCCTCCGTGGTCAAGGGTGTTCTGAAAAGCTCTGAGGGCAAGAGGACTAAACACATGAACTCTCAGACTTCTGTGGCACCGTATAATAACCCTCTGAATGATAGCTGCACAGTCAGACACAGACATGAAGCCTATAACACAGGTTCATATAAGCCCCCTGATGTTCCCATTGAAGCACTTTGTTCTGCTGCAGGAATGGCCTCCAGAGATCAGAGCCTGGCCTCCCAGTCGGAGCTGGCAGAGGTTCAAAGCCTGATGAGGCGGATGAGCAGAGTTCCCCACAGCCAGGCCCAGCAGCTGGGGGGAGAGGCTCGGGCCAGCCCCTCGCTGCAGGCCGTGGCAGCAGTGGCACATCCAGAATCAGACTTTGTCTTTGGAGTACCGCCCCAGAGTAGTCGAGCCTTCGCAGGAGCAGTGCTACCTACACAGAGTTCAGACACAGCCAAAACTGGATACCTAGAGAGGGGCGACTACGCCATGTGGCAGCACAAACCTCCAATGCAGCTCTATCAGCAGGAGGTGGTGAGGATGTACGGTGTGAGTAACGACACTCAGAGCTGTAGAACAGTGGAGGCCGGGGTGGGGTCTCCTGAAACCTGCCACCCTCTGCCCTGCTCCTCCCAGCTGCCTTACGGGCGGCGCCTCGGAAACATGGGAGCCGCCGTGCAGAAAGAGCGGACAGCGGGACAGTACTTCGCTCCTCTCTGGGACAACCCGGGCAGCGACGGGTATTCCTCTCAGGTGTTGGGAACAAATACGTGTGCATCCAGGCCTAGACATGTAGGGATCGCCCATCCTCATCTCCAAGCAAGCTGCCATCAACAAAACCAACCCCAGCTTCATCCGCATCATCCTAATCAGCACCACCCTCTTCATCACCATCAAACCCAGGCCTACAGCACGGAGCAGAACCTCTCCTGCGGGCTGCCCAGCTTCAGCCTGTGCCACGCCGCAGTACTCAGCAGCAGTCTGCAGTCTCTGGAGTGCCTCATCAGTGAGATTCAGCCTCCCTGCATCAAAGAGTGCATGCTGGGCCGCGGGTACGAAGCCATGGGGGGGATGCTTCCGCTGCTGGAACACCAGCAGCACATGCAACTCCCCGTCTACAGATGAGGCAGCGCTCTGGGACACGCGAGTTCGAACATTCGTGAAATACACATGCCTTTTTAGTTTGTGCATGTATTTGTAGAAGGCTGTGCATTAAACACTTGGAAAACGGGAGTAAATAATAATCAGGAGTCACGATGCAGGTTTACGCTACAGATTCTTTTATTTTTGACTGCTGTTGTTGATTTAACACTGAAGCTGAGCACTTGATCGCACTTGGAGTTCATCAGTTAATCGTATATTTTGTATTTGCTGTTATTGACCTTTTACAAAACGGAAATGGATCAAAAATAATCAGGGGTATCAATCAAAAAGGATGTAATTGCAGGATCTCTTAAAGAGTTTAGTAATGCAGTTGTGTATTCCTACCTATCTTGTTAGAGTTGGACCATTGGTAAACTTTTTGTCCTGACTTTAAGCCAAGTCTAGTCATAACAAAGTATTATCTATCAATATGAAGCAACTCCTAAAGCTTATATGAGAAGATATTGCTCATAAACACAGAGTTTTGTTATTTAACGTTTAAAATAATTTGTTTCACTTCTCAGCTCAGTTGATCTTGACTGTCAAATGAACACTGTTGCATTCAGGCCAAGTGAGATGCACCCTTTGGGGATATTTTTTTTGAGCATTCTTAAAGGTAAATCTGTTGAGTGAACTTTTTTTCCCCCTCTAACTCTTGAAGATTGTGTGACTGTTTCTCATAACGAATAGCTGTTTTTGGGGGGTAAGCTGCCTGACTCATTTACTGTCTTGTTCTTTGCAGGGCTATATTATCTCTAATGGTTTGAAATGTATGAGTGAGCAGCACTTCATATGTCTGCAATGGTTTTGTGAGACTATTTATTTCTGTCAACTTGGTGGGTTACGTGGCAAACTGTCTTTATAATTATAAAGTGCAATTATTATATATGGACACATGAGTTATCTCCATAAATTATGTTGATGAAATAACTTTTTGAAATGTATGACCCTAATCAAACACTTTTTTGTCTCTTCTTAATAAGGATTGTCAAGTAAATAAATTTTTTAAAACCCAATAAGTATTATTTTGTGACATTTATACATACCCTATACTAAATGATAGTTTAGTTTTAGTTTCTTACAGAAGGATTTAGAGCTTTACTCCTGAGTTTAATGTACTGCATTTCTTATTTTGTAAATCCTTTTAATGATGCAAGTTCTTAGCATTTTAAGGAGCTACGCTTGTATAAATGATCCATTCTCCATCAGAGAAAAGCTATTTGTAAAGTCGTGTAAATTTTTTGCCCATTTATGCATATTAAGTAATTTTCCTGCAGTACCGACTGGTGCTTCTAGTAATGGTTTGATAAGCTTATTTCCTACAATTTATTCCATCATCCTACATGCAACATGAATAACAATTTGACTTTAAAAATACTGTTTACAATAAGAAAAAAAAAGACCTTTAATGTCTCTTTTGAATTACCAGTATTAAATGTGACTGGATGTACCCCCTTTAACTTAATCTGTCTTCCTAACTAGCACGCTGCAACACTGATGCAGCTTAGATCATCATGGAAACGAAACGTGAAGACACTTTAAGTAGCATGCTAAAAAGCTAATTATGTAGTGTGTATAAATGGGGGCATTAGCAGCAAAAACTTCAATGCTAACAGATGACCTCATTTTAGACAAATATCTTCAGTTTAAAGTCAGCAACTGTCGCTGGAGCTTTATTCAATGAACTGCAGTGCCTATTTTGTTGTGTCACAGCTTTGCTTGGAAGTTTTTCCATTCTGCTGTGCAAGGCTGCTGATAAACTGGACATGTTCCTCTTGCTCAGAGACGATTAGCTCAGGCTCCTGTGGGAGAGGAACCAGAGCCTCCCCGACCTCTGGAACACACTTCAGATAAATAAGAGTGGGCCGAGGAAAAGCATGGCTTGTTAAGAGGATTAGGCTACATGTGGAATACAGATTGTCCTTTAATAAAATTCAGTGTATTGAATTATTATTTTTGCATGCATCATCAAAATAAGGATATCTTCTTAAAAACAAAGAGGAAAAAAATAAACACTTTCAGAAACAGATCAGAAGAATAATTTTAAATGTAACACAGAAATAAGAGAACAAACTTGGAAGACTAAATAGGTGGATACCACCATCTAGTGTACGATGCTCAAACTACAATCTCTTTAAAAAACATTTTGTTTCCGACGCAGATGATTTACCAGAAAGGTTTTATTTATTTTCAGCGTATTCATTCAGAAATGATCTATTAATACTTGCACATACGACATGATGATTTCATTCAGACACTCTGCCACACATAATAATTATAAACAGGTCACACAAGACAATGAAGGCAACACAAAAGAACTGCAAAAAAGATTCACATCGTCTTCACTGGAAGGATGTTTCACACAAAAATATAAAATGTGAAACATCACAGGTTAAAAAGAAAAGACGCAAAATGAAAATATTCAACCTTTGTTCAGCCAAAACAAAGTATTGGTTAGCGGAAGGGCTCAGAAAATGGAGGTTTACACCTGCAAAAGATGAAAGGAATGATTCTTTGATGAGCGAGTTTCTTTGGTGGCATTAAAAGAGATGAAAGGCACACAGTGATCTCATAAATAAAGCAGCAAAAACCAACTGTTACAAAATCCTGACTATTGGATAATATAATGTTAACTTTAGTAATCCTGACAAAAAAGCATTCTTAACTACATTTTTCTTCCAATTTGTGTACGGTATAATCAGAGTAATAAATAGAACAAAGATACGAAGCACCCCTTTTTAAGAACCTTTGAAAACTGGACTTGAGTTACACCCTGAAGGAGTCGTGGGTCGCTCCTGAACCTCAAGCGCAGCTTCATCCTCAGACATCAAACTGTGTAGTCCAGTTCTGCGTTTAGGTTTGAGTACATCTCGTAGATGGCATCTACAGTGGGCGTGTAATTTACCAGGAAGAGATGCACGTTTGCCAGACAGTCCTCGTCTTTAACTTCCTCTCCCTTTGACAGGGCCTTGAGGAAGTTTGATCTGTAGGGAGCTGCAATTAGTGCTGCCTAAAGGACACACAGAGAAACCGAGAGGAAAAGTGAAGTTACTGTAATGCTGTGTCAGCTCAAAAGTCACATGATAGTCTGCATAATATTGCAAGAAAACACAAAAAGCGAGGAATTTTTCTAACCTAATGCAACTTCACTGTATAAAATAAAATAATAAAAGAGTCCTTTGCACACAACATGTCCAGTTTTCAGCTTTCTCTGCAACTTGGAATCTCATAAATCTAATGCTTTTGTGATGGGCAAATGATTCATACGAAGCTCCAGCAGGTTGCGCTAACAGCAACAGCTGTTGGTGTGGAAGCTATTGCTGAGGGAAGAAGTTAAATGTTTTTCTTAGCATTAGGTGGAGCTAAAAATTAAATCAGACGAAACAGATGTGTACACAAACAAAAGGTAGAAACTAGTGACATGTCGAGACATTCCTGCGGTTCAGTCAGACTACCTGAGAGTGATTGAATGTAGCTTCTTTTGGGAAGTCATCTGATGTTTTTAATCAAGTGAAACAATGTTTCGAATCACCTTGTTGTTATCATTGCGCCTCTAGAGATTGGTGCTAGGTTGAGTCATCTGTTTGGAGAATTGCATCACCAATCGAAGCTGCTGAGGACCGTTCACAAGAACCGCTACGCTGTTACACACATGGTGTGTCATTACCTCTGTTCTGTCCTCAATATTTAATGATCGCTCACACCAAAAGGTGTAGAAAAATGTTTTTGCTTGTCCTGGTCTCATTGAGGTGATCTGTGAAATATTGTGCCTTTGCTCTTTTGAAAGAGATAACAGAAGAAAAGCCTTTACTAAACACACTAAAGAAGCCAGCATTTTATCTTAATTATTGAAGTAACTAGGATTTAATGAACATATAGATTAAAACCAACAGGGACGTACTGAGGGTGATATTCTGGATTATTATGCAAGAGTATAACATAATATCAACAAAACATTCCTGGGTAGTTTTCAAATGAGAGATTTCTTGCACGTTGACCTTCTACTTACGCTAAAAACCTTTTGAACAATCCAACCATGGTATCTCTTCAGAGCGTGCTCATAGGCTTTGGTGATATTGACCCGAATAAGGTTGGGGTTGTTCTCATCTCTGTCTCCATCTGCCAAACTCTGCAACAAAACCTGTATGAAACGGAGACCCCTGCAGGAGGGAGCAGAAAACACACCCATCTATTGCTACATAATGTAAGGGACAATGTATATAGTATGTATTCGTGTCTCTTTAGTCATGTTATAGCCATAGAGGTCAGTGTGTTATGTTGAATGTTTGTCATACATCAACACTAAGTAGTGCTCAAAGTGTTATAAATGTTTAATTTGTTTTACAAACAAAAGTCTGAAAAGTGTGACCTGCATTTATCTTCATCACCTCTGAGTCAGACCTTACTGCCACATTTGGTTGCGTGTCTTAAGGTGCGTCTCCAATCTCTGCACGTCTAGGGCCTATTCTTTGCAAAGGTCGGATAGATTGGATCATCTGAATGCAAATGTTCAAGTCTTTTCACAATTCTCAGCTGGATTTAGATCCAGACTTTGACTGGGCCATTGTATTGTAGCTCTGGCATTATAAGTAGGATCGGTGTTCTGCTGGATGGTGAACTTTTACCTGTTACCCAAGTCTGAAGACGTTTGCAGCCTCTAGCCATTTTTCATTTGACTTTACTTTTTATTTAGCTCCATCTTTCTGTTATCTTAGTGAATTCCTTTACGCTTGTTTGAGGATCATCCAGGATCAACTGACAACAGGTCAGTTGTTACTCTGAGTTTGTTGCGCTATCAAAGTACATTTGTACTAGTAAAACGGGGTCTCACACACAGCCAAGAATCTTTCCTCATCTGTTGTTAATTTACTAACTATATTCATTATTTAAGGCAATATATATATCTTTGGATCAAAAAGAAATGTTAATTTCAATCTCACTGTTGAAGTAAACATCTTACTCTTTAGGCAATGCATCTGAACATCTGTGTGGTCAGGCAGATGCAACAACCCACCTAGTACCCTGATCCTTTAACCAGGTGACAAATTCTGTGCACTCTTTTCCTGCTAAAGTAAAGTAAAGTTTCTCCACAACATGACAAATCTTGATAACTTTTTATGGCAGGTATGGTACCTTCATGCTTATCTGCAGTATTAGTTTTATGATACATGTACTGTTTCACGTGCGGGTGCAAAAGTTCAGATTCTGACCAGAAATAGCATCGTATAACGTTTGCTTTATCTCTCATGTGGTCTGGAGAAAAGTGGAAATTGAACTTCTTATGGCTTTTGCCAAATTTGTAGAGTGGACGACTAGTAGGTTTTCCAGCAAAACAGCAATTTGTTTCACAGTATTTTACTTTGGGGTATCTGGTTGAAGGGCCTTGTATACAAAGGTCTGCCACACTTTTGAGATTTTTCTAAGCAAAAACCTTTCCTATGAAATCCAAATAAAGTTTGGAAAATTTCAAGGGGAATAAAAACTTTTGCTTCGTGACAGAAGAGAAAGTAGCTCACCTCTTGAGCCACATTAGAGCCAACGTCGCTCCAACTTTAGGCCATTCTCCTTTGTGAGTTTCTCTCTCCGCTTCCACAATATCCTGCAAGGTGACATACTTTGCAGGATCCTGATCATAAACTGCTCTAATTTTCTAAGGAGAAAACAAAAGCACATTTGGTTCAAGTTTGCATGAAAGGAACCGCTCCATTAAGCATTACATCCATCTTGCGATTTAAATGTATGGCAGTAATATGAAAATGCATAGCAGGGGAAACTGAGAGTGTGCCGGTATCTCACCGTTATATTCCCATTAATGTCAGATTTGATGATTGAAAACACTTTTGATCCCAAGCAGTCTGCAAGAGAAACGGATACTTGAGAGCCCAGCAATGAAATATGAATGACTTCATGGCGCATGTGCCCAGCTGAGAGGGCAGAGTGAACGCGAATGGGAGCTCAGGGGGGGGAGAGGTGGAGAAAAAAAAACACAACCGTGAATGGATAGTTTCAGTGAAGTCACAATGGGGTCAATGTTCGCTCTGTTCCGCGTGTAAACAGTTTCTCTTTATATAAACCCAGCCCTACAGATCTAACTTCCTCCCGTGACATTACTGCTGTTTCTGTTGCGTAAAATTTTAATATCTCCTCGTAAAAAGCGATCGCACCGAGATAAAAGTCTGAAATGTTAATTGAAATAACCTATCGGAAACCGATCAGCCAGGCGTTCGCAAAAAAAAGTCACCTGGTGAGTTCTTTTAGTTGTTCAGGTGGAACTTTACTCACCGAAAAACGGAGGCAGGGTCGACACATTGTCCAAGAACGTCTTAGTGTCAACAGACTTGTCTGCAGGAAGTTCTGCAAATTGATTGTCCAATAAAAGAGACATCGTACCGTCCTGTGACAGCGGCGGTAGAGCAACAACAGCTCTCTTCTGGGAGAAAAAAAAACCAATGAGAGAGAAAAACCCGGAACTGTATTCTTCTCAGATGGGTGTGGAAGAGCTTCCAGCCCACATCATCGCCGCCGCCGCTTTTCTTCTCCTCCAACAGGTGGCAAATAACGCAGGGGAGCGAGAAAAACGCAGCACACGCGGAAATAAATACAACGAGCAAGTTGAGGTTGGTTATAGTTTATTATACGCTAAACGAAGTTTTCAACAACAGAGGCAGGAGGAGGCTCAAACGCACAGGGAATTAAATACCAGGTTTGACGCCAGAGTGGAAAGACTAAATAGGCTCAAAATGCAAAACAAATGAAAAGAAAAACATTTTTTTGGTGCAAAATAATACAATTCCTCTTTCGTTTTTTAAAAGTCGATTTTAAGATAACAGATTTTATTTAATTGTATAATTTATTATCAAAACTAACACTTTCTTTGAAATGTGACTTCAGTGCAAGTGGCCCCGTCTTGAAATAATTGTTTTAATTTCCCCTTGTCAGTCGATATTGGCTTGAAAAAAGGGCGAGGTATAGAATCAGTAAAACATTTCAAATGACTCTTTTCCTTCATCCCATTGTCCAGCTTCATTCAGAGCATTAGTATTCCTGGTTAAAAAACCCCAAAACAAAACAAATTTGGTGTAATTTCACATAAAAAATATTCTGTGACTTTAAAGACAATAGATTTTTTTTTGTAAGGTCCACTTATCAGAATATATATATATATATATATATATATATATATATATATATATATTAGAAGCTTGTTTTTAAAGTTCCAAATGTATATGGATTACATGATTAGGTTTCAACTTTCTCAAATATTTTTGCATGAAAGTGTGAAAATACAATTTCACATTTATTTATGGTTCCCTACGTATCTAAAAGGTGAGTTTCAGTTTCAATAATCTTTCTTTTACCATTTTTGAATCACATCTACCAGAGTAAAAATAGATGACTTGGAAAAACGACCCAGTACTTTTAATACTACCCTGAACCTGTGGGGTCAAACTCAATGGAGGAAAGTAATACTACATTTCTGATTGGCTGAGTATGTTCACTCTTGGCATTAGATGTCAGTCGCCAGTTTAAACTTGTGTGTTTTTCTTAAACTATAACAGATTGAAAATCTCTGACACAATCTTACAAGTAAACTCATAAGACATGACATATTTGTTTTTGCTTTTTTTAAAAAAAAAAAAGATAAAAAACAACCAGTTTCCTAAAAAGCTTTGAAATATTTTATACATTTCCTTAAGTGTATTTATTCTGTTGCCAAAATTAAATGGGTTTTTTTTTTCTTCCTTTCTTATTCTTCATCTAATTGCAAACCCATCATTTGTAATTTAAATGTACAGCTTTTGCAGTTCAAATGCGCAAAACAAATCTAACCTGGGCAGACTGCAGTTAGAGTTGGAGGATGAAGGTTCAGGGGAGTATTTTAGAAACAAACCTAAAGTCATCCTCTCTAGCGCTTGCTTCGTTACACATCAAGTCTTCATAAAAAAACAAAAAATAAAAACATAAACAGCTGGGCTAAAATAAATTAACTTAATATATGCAACATCAGTTACATCATTAATACACTGAAGGGATTGTGGCAGATGTTTTCTCAGTCCCACAAGATTGCCCAATGTCCATTTAAAATAATCATACTTCAAATATTCTGATACTTGTTTGCAGTCTAACGTTTACAAAACTCAAAAGTAATTAAAACCTAGTAAATAGTTTATTTTAAATAAAGCAGATTTAAAATAATTGTGGTCTCATTTAAATAGGGTGAAAACATCCTAGCGCTTTTCTTAATGTGTGATACAGTCCGCAACGTTTTCTACTGAATAAAATATATTTTCTGTCAAACACACGTCAAGCCGTAGTTTTAAAAATGGATTATAGAAGATCATTTCTCATAATGCAATTGTTGACATAGAAGAGAAAGTCTCCTGGAAACATAGTGAACATGTTTTATGTTTATGAAGTCTAATTAAACCTGAGTAACATGAAAAGAACTACAGTTCATTTCCACAACTGGGTCAAAGTCATCTGGCTCACTATGATCTACAATAGGTACACAGAGGTTACGGTTATTTTATTGTGGGCTGTAAGCCATGTAGAACTACGCATTTGACCACAGGAAGCGTGTAAAACACTTGATTACAGCACCACAGCAAATACACTGAGATCACAAGTTATCATTAATTGACTGCCAGCTGGGATGCCCCAAACAGCAGGACGAATGTTAGCTGTGTTGAACAAAAGCTTATGAAAATAAACACTGATATTTGTTTAGAGGTATGGACATACATTTTTAAATAGAATAGCATTTGGATTAATCTGATAAAGAATTGCATGGATACATACATCTTACATATTTGCATAATGCTGTTAAAACTGATTCAAAGTGGTTTTCACACAACCCATTGTGGACGCCGCATTTGAGAGCAACTTCGCTCCCTCACACACAGTCACACACTGAGCATTACAAGTATGGCTGTAACATTATAACTCCAATAACTACTGACACTTTACCTAAAGAAGAGATCTTCAACCAGCTGAGAGAGAGAGAAGCATAAATCTCCTGCTGGATGGAATGAAAGTGTGCTGGTCTGAAACATAGTCTAATACACCGAAAGGCGTTTTGTGTCATCGTCACAGTCGGCTTTCTAAACAAATGTATACTTTTAAGCAAGCAACATCACAAAGATTTTAGATTACAATACAGCCACCGTTTCCTAAAACAACAGTTATTAGAAAAATAAACCATCACCACTGGAGTAAACTGGGGAGGGTTTATCAGTTGTGGTCCTTGCTGGTCTGAATCTTTTGGACCATGCCAGAAAGCAGATGTCAAGAACCACATCAGATGTCAAATACAGTACTGAGGAGAAAGAGAAAACACAAAGAAACTCTTTAGAACTGCTTGTTGTTCTATTTCGGTTCCATAAGTGCACAACGTTGCACTTTCGGAAACCAGAGGGATTTAACTCTGCGAGGTAAGGATGTGTCTTTTCATAAATGCACTGCACAAAGACAAAAGTTATTTTTTGATGACTTTATGATTCTGAATCCTTTGGCGAGACGTTCCCACCCCAAGGAATGTGTGTGAATGCTTAGACTTATTACTGTTGAGGAAACAGAAATATAACACTGATTAAAAAGAAAGCCTCGCACTGTAACAGATGGATTGCGCATTGAGTGCTTGAGAAGTGTCTTTGGGTTTAGGTTAGTTGTTGTTTTCTTTGGTTGTGACAGTAACAAGTTGCTTGGCAGCTTTGGCAATGTCATAGGCACACTGGATGACCTGCTGAGTGACCAGCTGGATGTCCGATGGGCAGGGATTGAGCTCTGCTGCCTTCTGGCACTCTCCGTGAAGTCGGCTCGCGCTCGAAGTCAGCAGATACAGAGAATTTCGCACCGTCTCCGAGGACGGCCTCTGTTGAGAGGGTAAGGCAAGAAGTTGAATAAAAATGCTCTTGAAGCAAAAGGGGATATTTAAGACCCGTCAACAAATCTGCTGATTGTTCAAGACACTAGGATGGTACAGTTTTCGAGTCCTTCCCATATCGGCTCAACAGGGCCAAAAGGCCGGAGTCCACCCTGACGACTCTGATGGCTCAAATTAGCATCCCTTCTTCAATTGTAAATGTGGTCGTTGACCGTCAGGCCAGAGGGTAGGAATGTGAATAGTCCATGTTGGGGGTGGGTATCTATGATACCTGCAGGAGATCAGGTCTCCTGTAGGTAGTGCTCTTCAGTTTAGTTTTGAAGCATACATGAAGTGTTTTTGGAGAGATGTGACCTTTTGCAGCTGATCCATGATGTTGTGCTGCATTATCCAGGTCATTTTGCCAAATGTACATAGAGTTTGCAAAACATAGAATCTGTTTCAAAAAATATGCAAAGGTTTTTCTAAAAGAAATTAGTAATGTTTCTCTTTGAAATAAAGCTAAGAGGGTATAACATGACAGTTTAGAAATAAACTAACCAAATTAATTGTGTTGATCCACCTCAAAAAAATAATGCAAAAAGTGTAAGCAAAAGAAATCTGGGAGACTTTGCACATGCAAATTTGCATGCAGCCTTTTGTGCTGTGGAGGATAAATAGGTGACTGTTTCACCTATTTAGTTCACAAGAACTAATGGCATTTATTTCAGTCATAATCTTGCAGGGGGTGACCAAGGTTCCATCACTATGTGACAGCTGGTCAGCAAACCTGGCAAACATGATTGACATGGCAGCACTGAATGCACATGTGCTTTATCAGGCATGCATTGGGGTGCAGGAGAGACGGGTGGACTTCCTGGTTGAGCTTGCAAAAGAGTTCGGTAACTCTCATGTGAGTGAGAAGAAGGCACACAAGGAGAAACTGCTTCGGCAACAACCTTCCACACCCAGCTCAGGCAAAAGGGCGAAGTGACACTTCGCCCTTTTGTTGACGGGACAGATTTGTTGACGGGTCAACCATCGATGCAGGATGCGTGTCCTGAGGCCGAAACATCATCAGTGACCCCTCACACCCCCACCATGGACTGTTCTCCCTGCTGCCCTCTGGAAAGAGGTTCTGCAGCATCCGGTGCAGGCCCACCTGGTTCCGAAACAGCTTTTTCCTACTTGCCATCAGACTTTTATTTTACTCACAACATTGGAACTTCAAACATTATCCTGAGCCGTATGCAACGAAATTTCGTTCTTTATACACCCTGTGCATTGAAAATGACAACAAAGTCAGTCTAAGTCGAAGTCGAAGTCTAAGTCTATTGTGCAACTGTGAGATGCGTTGAGGCCATTACCAGGGTACTGATAAGGTAATGGCCCTATTTACAGAACAAAAGCACCTGCTAGATAAAATCCTTCAGGCCAGTTGGACTATCGAAGCCGATATAGGTATACGTCAAAGTGGACTAACTCTAGCCATTCTAGTGTCAAGAAGTGAATACCTTGGGAAATAGGGCGGCCATCTCGGTCACAGCCAAACGGATCTTCTCAGAACAGGGCAGAAAGCTGGAAGAGACAAAATGCTGAATAAACAGGTTCTAAATGCTCTACTGAGTACAGAGACATTTAAATAAATTTTGCTTTTTAGCATGGTTTTCAAAGTAAAGCCACTTTTCTTCCTCATGTTTGTTAATGTGATTTTAAAAACCATAACAACTGCTGCCTTTTTTCACTAATAAATGAAACACTTCATGCTCAGCATTTTACTTATTAAAGTTTTCAGACCATTAAACCCTGAGTGGTATTAATGAATGTAATTCTAAAACATTGTACATGCAGGCCTGAAACAAACAGGTTGTAAATTTTAAGAGTTTCTTCAACTTTCACCATCTGAAATTTAAGAAGGTTTTAGAATAATTAAGTTCTCAAAACAACATGAAAAAACTCCTTTCCAAGTTTACTTCATAACTTACTTAATACCTAACATATAACTTATTTAATGATTTACCTTGACAGAGGTTTACTTAACCAACTTAAGTGACTTTAGTGTTTTTACATGTAGGCTACTTGGTGTCAAAGCCCTTTACTGGAATGTAGTGATACATGTGTTAATCCCAACCTATCACAGGAAAAATATCACCTTCATGTACATGTAGTCAGACAAAGAAGGTGGTGACCACGCTCATTCACAAAACACACACACATTTGTATTGGTTTTTGGTAAGAGGCACAACAGAAAAGCTGCAGAAAAGCTGGTGTGGACTGCTGCAGGAGCTGAAACCTGCAGCAGTCCACACCAAATTAATGCAATGCGGGTTGCAACTAATGGTGTGGAGGTTAAAGAATCAAATCCTCCTCATAAATCAGTGCAGCAAAAAAGTAGGAGTGTTAGTAGAAGCTATATGGAAAGTTAATAGTCATATGATAAAGTGCATATGGTAAGCTAAATATGCATTTATTCAATATATTTGACACAAGTTCCACCATGAATCATCAGATACTAATAATCACTACTCGGTTCCCAAGAAGTACATGACAGTTTTACATTTTATAGCTTATTTTGGTGGTTTTGAACTAAGGGTTATTCAATTTATTCATCAGTTTTTAATTTATTTTATACACATCCCAAAAGGCAATAGATTGTTCAAACTGGGTGAATATTTTTGTTTTAATTGTTTTTATATTTACAGTTAAGAGAATGTTCATTTTAGTAAAAATATTTAGTCATGAAACTATTGCTTAATACTACAACAATTATTTTAAACCACTATTTTTAAGACACAGTAATGCCAGTACTTTCAATGAGCTGCCACATCTCGTTAAAGAGACACAACTCATACGGCATTACGAGAAGTTAGATGGCAGTCAATGGAACAAATATATCATAAAAATGTTGAACATGATTACATAACACTTGAAATATTATATCCAACCAAATATTACATCCAAGTAGTCCCTTCGGATGTTCTGCTCTTGTTTTGTTGAATTATCCTCTTCTTAATAGATCTGCAAAGAAACCTCACATTTGGGACTATTCCATTTGCTATTGCTATTTCTTCATACAGTTTGGTTCTGCAGCTGCCCCTTGACTACCATATATGAGTTAACATGATGAATTAAAACAGACTATTTTTTTACAAAGATACTTTAGGATATTAATCAACATTGAAAATACCACCCAAAAATACATTTTGGCTGGCTGGAAGTGAAAATGTGAAAGAGTGCATTGTGTCAGCAATACCCACAAAAGAAGTTCTCACATGATCCTAATGGATTTTATTGACCTCTAATGAAATGTCTGCCTCAAATCTTTCACAAACAAGCACACTATCCAAATATCCTGTTGCTATAGATGAAAAATAGTAATGAAGATCTCTACATAAAGTGGTTCATTTGTGTATCTATAATTATTGTGATATAAGAATTATTGGAATCAAATAGTCCCCACATATTTAAAGGTTAGCAGAAGGCTACATGACATTGTAGACGAATCTGAGCAAACAGCTAAGATAAAAGAAAAGATTTAGATTGAAATCAAGAGCAGACATTGAGTCTGCAGACAATAGACAAGAAAAAACTTGAAAATGAGTAATTGCTTTCCATCAGCTGCATGAACAACCAGAGCCAGTTAAGGCACATCCAACTGGCTACCAGACTCCAAACCAGTAATTCCAGGTCTTTAGCATGTGTCTGGTTTTCTTCAACATGTGACTGTGTTTAACTTACAACTCGGCATATTTCAGTTAAAAGGCTAGTTGTGAAACAAGTGGCATACAAATCCCATAGCATGGCTTCTAAAAGGCACTGACCAAGAAGCTGAAAAACCTTCAGCTTGAGTAAATCTAAAACATAGCTGACTCCTTAAAGTCAGGTAGAAATGCATCATTCAACAGGTTTAATTAATTTTAAATCATGGCGTCACACTTCAAATCAAAATGCTGTACCTTTCATGCTTGGTCTCCTGTGCAGCTCTCAGGAGTTCCTGGATGTTCTTGGTGATCTGCTCCGTCTTGCATATAACGTCCTCAGTGCACGGCAGAGTGGCATCTTCTTCACCTTCCACCCCTGGTTCCACTGAGTCAGGAGCAGCTTCCGGACTGCTACAAACGCAAAAATACAAACACTGAATTCCTCCTAAAGATACAGTTTAAAGTGAAATTATAACCAAGTCTTGGAAGAAGATGTTATATTTATATTGACCTGGTGCAAGGTCAATTTAATGATTACTCTTGTGGTTGAATTAAGTGCATGGTCTGAACATTTTAAATGTTATGTCCATAAAAGTAGCCCTATGTCATTTAAAAACAACTCACTACTTGTCACTGAACATTTTTTAGTAGTATTTGTCTTTAAAGTATCGCTAAATTTTCAATCTCAAGGACCTAGATCTGATTTTAGTCCAGTCAAGTCAGCAGGTTTAGAAAAAACATACAAGATGTTTTTTTTTTTTCTGCTTCATATTGTATGCCTTTTGTTTTGAAAAACATTGACAACAATGATTAGTAATCATGTTTTCCCACACAGCTGCTAACCTAAGACAGATTCATGGGAAAAAATAAATATACAGTAGATATAGATTTATTAGATATAGTTCACAAATGGTCAAGGTTACCGTCTGAATATTTAAAGATTAATAAAAAAGGGCCGGATTGACTGATCCAGAGTTCAAAGTTGGAGAAGCACTGCTCTAAATCTACATAAAAAATTGTTTCACTTCACAGTCAGCAGCACTTTGCAAAAGCAAGTCCCCAGTAAACATACAATGTTCCTACTTACCCAGTCTCCTCGAGTTCAGAGTGGTTTGGAGTAGTGTCATAGTCGTTCTCCAACATTGTACCGTGTCCTCCAAGACTACAGCCCTATAATGATACCAATGTATTACTATCAGTCAAACACAAAGTGACTAATGATTACAACACACGGCAAAATTAGGAAAATTTACTTCATGCATTTCAGAATCAATGTTTTGTTCTAAAGCAAATACAGAAAAGGAGGAGAAAAAAATATCAAGTGATTGTGTTTTAGACATTCATAGCACAGCTGATGCAATTAGTAGCTGTAATAAAATACAGATGGTAGCTAAGTGTTGTGTAATCACAACACTTAGCAATGCCAAAAAGTACTTTGTGTAAAGCTATCTCATGTTTTTATAGAGATGCACCAAGGAATTAACTGGAGAAGGAACAGACTGATTTTAGGCTTGATTGACTATAAATATGATCAACCGGTCGAAAACTCAAAAATCCTCTCTTTTTCAGGCCACAATCTTCAGTGTGGACACTGTTACTGAGTGAACAACATTTAACTTTAGCCATTTTCAGTATCAGTGACATGTCTAAAACATAGAGGAACCAAAGAAGTCATTTTAAAGGAAACTAAATTAATCTGGATTTCTGCCGTTCCTTCAGAACGTAAGACGGTGAGGAAGAGCAGGACCTTTTACGCAGATAACAGAAACCAGAAACTGAGTGCAAGAAAGTTTCTCTTGCAATTTTTCAGCTTTCAACCTCCATCTGTAATAGAATGGACTGGATTTGAAAATGTTGGCAGCCTTTTGGAAATCTCATTTTCTAAGAATACACAGAGTGGCTTCTTCGACTAGCAATGCTAATGGAACTAATGGCGAATATAACATATAAAGACAGTTTAATATGCATTGAATTTCAATGTAAGTCTATTTAAGACTGACTACTCACAGGCAGTAAAATGCAAACATCAGGAAGCCCAAACAAAAGAAAAGCTTAAGTAATTTAAAATTAGCTCAATTGGTCTCAGTAGGTCAAAGATATACAAAAACCTAAGATCGAAAAATTAACTTGAAAAGTCGTATCAGTGCATCTCTAATCTTGATCACTGCAGCAGTGTGATCATTCTGACAGCATCTGTGCAACATTTCATAAATTTAATGTTTACTTTCAAACCTGCTGGGTTTGTTGACGTGACTGGACCATAGCAGAGGTACTAAGGTACATGCATGCAGCCAATACTCAGAAAAAGCAGTTCAAAGACAGGTCTGGAGAGAAAAGACTGTGGGGTCAAGCAAGAGGACAGTTTTCAGTGTCCCTGGAGGCTCCAACTGAGCCAAGGGGACTTTTGGTACTCAACCCTGCGAGATCTCTCATCCCACGACCAGGACAGGGGAGAGGGGAAGGTAGGGAGGGAGGAGGCAGCTGTCCCCAAAGGGCCCCTCCCAATCTAGAGAAGGGGTCAAACCAAGTTGAGCAACACCATTGAGATGCAGTAAATGACTGAATGAATAAATGAAAATCCAACACCAGCCCCAAGCCAAGCATCTCGTCACTTTAAACAATCATGAGCAGGAGCGCCGCTGCCCGTGTGCTTACGTTGGTGGGAAATGGCTGCAAAACAACTCCGTCATCATGGCGAGCCATGTCCACTCTGTGGGAGAAATGTTTCGGAGCAGAGCCCGTCTCATACATCGACATGGCGCGACCTCCGCGGGGTGGATGTCGACCAAAGGGCCCCTGGGGATGTTGTTGTCCGCCGGGGGTTTGCCATCTCAGCGTTGTGTTTTCAGTCTGCAGGGAGCTCAGCTGGGGGCAACAAAGAGACGTGTAATTTAATCTTGGCTGGAGGTCGCTTTCCCCACAATAAGTCTGTAATCAACAGATAAGCCTCAAGGTTAAAGGAAATTCTTTGTTGTAATGCTCTACCACACAAAAGGAGAGCTCTCCTTGACAAATGAAATGCTGATAAAGCATGTTGATAAAAACTCTCATGAGAATACCCACCAGAAGCGGTTCCCCTTATTTATGAGGAAAAAAATGACGGTGAGAAACGTGACTTTTACAGCTTACTGGGCAAAAATCCTCAACATGCAACTTTTCAACAGAGTGCAAGTCTTATAAAGACCACCAGAGGTCTTTGGTTAACCAAAGAAGACAGTTTGCATCATTAAAAAGTAAGTCAAAAATGTTTTAAACAAATTAACTGATGATTGCATTAGAAGCATCCTTATCATGTAGAGTTTAACACAACAGCGGACAAAAAAGCTGGTGTTTTCAAGTCTGGGGCATTAGTTTAATAAATATTTTGGCTGTGAAATATGCCAAATCTGAATATGAAAGTAAACAGTGCTAAATGCATTATATCATTGTACAGTGCAGGGAAATAAGAAAAAAAAAGAACTTTGTCAGGAGAAAAACAGTTGTAAAGTAAACAACTTCAATAACGTCTAACTGTCCACATTTAGTTGAAGTGTTTACATTCCAGGAAAGTAAGGCAAAATAGGGGCATCTATTAACTGAGCTCTGTGTTTCTGACAAACATCGTCCATATTTGACTTAGGTAAAAGAGAGTCGATGTACTGTAAATAAAAGGTGCTTATAGAGTTACTCCATCATTCTATGGGGACAGCAAGAAAAAAATCTAGCCTAATTCTTAAGAAATTAGCCTTAAAAATGGTATAAAAGGCCAACTAAGCTCTGTTTCTTACATAGGATGCATTCCAGAAGTAGAGACTTGGAATGATGTCCTAAAATTTGAGTGCCTCCTAGTTTTAAGTCAGAAAACCAGTGGGATTAGCCAACTCATAGGAAGCAGTAAACCAAGTGGTACAAGCGAATCACAATGTATTTCTATCCATCCTATGCATTGAAACAGTAAATAAGCATGCTAACAAATACAGAATCAACTGTAAACTGCTGTCACACTGTTTCCCCATCTTGCCAAGACTGCACTAAATGTGAGGAAATGAAGGTGATTTTTTTCTATCAAGCATTATGGCTGTTTCTGTCTTTAGAGTATGCTGTGTTTTAATAGCGTCTTAATACGCTCTGATGAGGATGTTTCTTCCAATATGAGAAATGAAAGGATGCAAATTGTGTGTTTAGTAGACAAAAGAATCTTTGTTTCCTTCTGAATAACCCGGATCATGTTTCTAGAAAGAGACCATGCTATTGATCTGAATCTGCTGCCCTCAAGTGTGACCAGAAATGTTAATGGAAGAGGATTTTCTGAAACATCAGTAGCAATGTCTAAAACAGGTATGTCTGACATGTTTAAAAAATTATGTAAGATGAGACAAATGTGTAACTGTAGTAAGAAATAAAGTGGATGTGGGTGGTATTTGGCAGATGCTTTCTGGAGGTGCAAGCGATCTACTCTCAGTTCATAATTCTAGTTTGTAGAGCCAACCTGTTGCAGTAGTCCAAGCTATATTTTTTGTTCCTTTCTGAAATCTTCTACTAAACATTTTCAGCTAGAATGGTAATTTTTAGAGGTATGCTTGCTGTGCTGCTGGGATATTGTCTCTTTTTAATCACCTGTTTTAATTGGTAACCATCCCAGTGAGAGCTGCTTACATTTGGAAGAGGTTTATTGAGCTCTTTAAATTAACCAAGGACAGGCATAATACACTAAAGCCCCAAAATGTTCTAAGGATGTTTCAAATGTAGTCTAGAAACATTAAAAAAACTAATGTAAACCATGTCTTTAATTGATCGTCGAAGGGAATATAGCAGTCTGATGGAAGATGATGAAATACTAAGAATTTATTTAATGCAAATTTATGTAATGTGAGGAAGATAAGACTTTAGCAGCATCAGCTCATAAAATCCACCCAACCATGAATAGTTGAAACTCCCGACTCCTCAGCACACTGTTTCATAAATTTCATCTGCCTGTTGCACATTTGCAGATGAAATGGGGGACATTCCTATTAGGCTGGCAACATGTTAAAACTAATGCAGCTCAGGGCAGCAATCAACCAAATCAATATGCCTCAAAGAGGATAGAAATGCAATTTGTTAGGTGCAATAATCCACAACTACACTTGCACTGAAATATTAATATACCACCATTTAATTAACGTTCACAAAGAGATTAATACTGCACAACTGTTCATTTTATTCATACGCTCACAAAATAATTAAACACATACGACATAATCCATAACTTAACTAACCTTGCTCTGCATCATCTGCAGTTCTTTACTAAGATGACAGTTGACTTTGAGAAGCTGTTGTATTTTGGCCTCTGAAGCAGTCAGGGCACTCTTCACCTCCATGAACTCCTGCACTGTAATTGGTCCATCAGACAGATCAGAAGACTCTGAGCTCTAATGCAAAAGAAAAAAAAATAGAAAAGATGCTATCAATTTTAAATGCCAAGAAAGGTACTGATGTTCAGTGTGAGAGACTGGTTTCTTAAAAAAAATGAACCTTTGTCCTCCCATGGTTACAGCTATCCCCACATGTGGCCTCTTGTACTGGATCTTCATCAGATGCCACACTGTCATAATCTGGTTGATCGTTGTCTTGGCTCTCACTGTTGTGGCGACTGTTTATTCCCTGAAGGATCAGCTCAACGTTATCTGATGGCAGAAAGAAAAGTCAGTGATGAAGCAGGATGGAAACTACAAAGAGATCAAGATACTAAACAGAGCATATTTAAATTCCTCTTTTGAAATTGCAACTGAAAAAACAACAAAAAAACAAAATAGTTGCGGGGGTGGTTTGGCATTTCTTGATTAAGCATCAGTTTAACACCTTGTATGTGTGACTCATACCACACATACTCCTACTTGGTTCAAACTATAGAACTGATGCTTTATTGGAAACTTAAAACACACAACCCCACAAGCTACCTGTAAAAAAGCTCAGAAATATATGAACAATGTGAGAACGGATCTGTAAAAACAAAAATTTCCTTCATGTACCTTTTGGACTATCGCAGGAATTACCCCACTGTCGTCTTTTAGCATCTGCTAGAATATCAATAACCAAGGTGGCAAATTCATGAGCGCTAAACCTCGCCAATTTCTGACGACCCTAGAAACACAAAAGCATGAAAGCAGAAAGAAAAACTTTCAGATGTCAACTACTTGCACAAGAGCGTTAGGTTTCAATATGAAGAAGACTTGCCTGATTTCTGGTGGATGAATATTCAGGGTTGACAGGCAAAAAAGGAACAACTGTAGTGTCTGTCACAAGAGTGCTGTGGTTCTGAGTGGCCAACCAGACTGAAACATGAGGGTATTTTGCATGAAACATTAGACAGGAATGTAAATACAGAAATACAAAGAGAAAAAACAAGACTGCATACAGAACATAGTTTTATTTTAAGAAGTTCAGAAATCCAACCTGCATCAGTTTCTCTTCTGTCCACTTCATCATAAACATCCATGGCAAGTTCCTCAAATTGATGGTTACTTAACTAAGACAAAAGCTGAATTAGAAATTTATTTTTAGCCATTTGTACAGAAATTTACCATAACTGAAGACATCTTACCGACTGGAGCTTCTTCTTTGCTGCCTTTGCAAAATCTGACAAATCGAGACTGCTTTGGACAAAAGAATTCAAGCCATTACTTTACCAGGTGGAAAAAAAAAACTTCCAAAATATTCCAGCACATAAAGAAACATAAAATAAACACTTACTTGTTTCTATTCCATCGAATGCAGCACAGAGTAAAATACACAGCAAAAACAGACTAAATAATTCTTGAGGTTCACAATAAAATCTCAATTCAATCACCAAATATTATAAACTAAGACAGATTTTTATAAAGGCTTTAAATCTTTAATTTCTTCCTTTCAATAATCTCAGATTTAAAAAAAAATTACCTGTCAGCCATTTGTGGAATGATGAAGTGCTGCCCATTTCTATGATCTAGGACAAAACAATCCCAAAAAAATGATTTCCAATGAATAAATATGTAATCGCTTCTCTGGCTTCTTGTTAAATTTAAACTGACTTTATTGACTTTGAGTAGACTCACCAGGTCTTCTGCCACACAGGTAAAATGTTAACCGGTCAGTGAGTTCATATTGTATCTCAACCAGCCTCTCTGCCAGCTCCTGGTGCCCAGCTTGTCTGCAAATATGACACATGAAAAGAAAGTTTTACCACCATCTGCTGATAAAAATGACAAATCTAACGTGAATAGTGTTGGGGACTAAAAAAAGTTCTCATGGTCACATTCAGTATAAGACATTAAAAATATTGTTAATTTAATGATTAATTTTATCACAACATAAAAACATTTTGGTGCCTTAATTCTTCAAATGATTGACATCTTGTCTACAAAATATTGATGTTTCCATTTTTATTCAAAAAATGTTTTCAGAAATAATACTATAGTATGTAATAAATAGTTCTTACCAATATCTTTATTTTCTTTGTCTTCATGTCATTGTTAAACTGGATTAACATAGTATTGCATTCAGTCAACAGCTTAGACCATTGGAGTCTGTCCTTATTGTTCATTGTAGAAAAAGCATGCTAGATATGAGTCATGTCAATTATAGGTTACATTTCTCAAATTTCTAGCTTCACTACTTCAACCCTTTTTTCCCCCCCAAGTATTTCTCACCAACTTCTGCACAAAATAAAACACTGATCCATAACCACAACATATTAAGAGTGGGAATAAATCCAAATTTTTCACGGCATAACTTAAAGAGAACAGGAAAGGCAGATTTGTACCTAATTAAATTTTCTGTTGTAACTTATTGATTTATGCGCCAGCTTGAAATGTTTTGTAGCAAAAGTGGGAACCTCACAGGGTGTGTAACATTTGCTGTAACACATTGACAAAGTGATGTTTGTTACATCACAATGAGTTAGGCAACTTCTAGAACAGCTATAACTGTTAGCAGCTTTCTTTTTTGTACACCAAACTCTCACCACAAAGCTCTGGGGAGAGAAAAGAAAGCTTTTGTGCTTTTCAGGAGAGACATAAATCACAATTCTTTGTTTAAAAACAAAATGTTCCTACATGTGGCATGTTTAAAATTATATGGTTCCACCTAACTAACATCAAATTGCTCTGTACCATGATGTAGTTCTAAAACAAGCTGTTGACTGAATGCAATACTCTGTTAATCCAGTTTAACAATGAGATAAAGACAAAGAAAAAAAAATATATTTTTAAGAACTATTTATTACAAGCTTTATTAGTCTTAAGTTTACCTTGCGTTGTCAATCGGTGTCTTCCCACTGGAGTCCAGAGCTCCAGGATCGGCTCCATAAACAGCCAAGAGCTCAGCTTGTAGAATCTGACCTGCCTTTGCGGCTATATGCAGTGGGGTGTTACCTTTCTCCTAAAGTCACAATAAAGAAATTTTGCACTTTGGAATTGACATACGTAAAAACACAATTTGGACAATGCTTTTATATTTTGAGCACATTTTTCCAAGACTTACTGGGTGGAAGAAGTTGGCTTGTGCTCCTAGAGATAGAAGTCTAAGGCAGGTCTCCAGGTTCCCGGTCCGAACACTGGAGTGGAGTTGCTGCATGAAAATCAAAAAGAGGTTTGTTGAAATTTAAATGTGAGGTTCATTCATAAATTGTTTAATACATTTATTGAAATAAGTGCTTTTTAAATGCTTTATGGCCTATAGTATCTACAGAATCTAAGAGTTTTGCATTTTAATATTCAGATTATGAGCCTGGCCAAAATGTGAAAATGTCAGCAGAACTGAGAGCAGTTTATTGATCTATAAAAAGAACGTATCAGGATGCATTTTTTTACACAGACTACACTAATTTACATAAACCCAACAGGGATGACAGAAAAAGAAATAAACTTCCTTTACTCTGCAAAAGCACAGAAACATGTTAATTACACTATCATCTGTCAATTGGGTTCCATTGTTGCTGACACAAATATGCTAAATCTTTATTCCTGTACTACGCATGAAAAAAAAACCTAATCAAAAACAACTTTTTTACCTTACTGAGATCCTTTGCTGTTACACTGTCATCATCACGACAAGGCATCCGATGGACATAAGCCAACATCTGATATTTTGCTTTGATGAACTCCGTCTTGTTGGGGCTGCAAATAAAACAGTCCACAGGTGAAATTGAGGGAATATTTCTACTTTCACTGACTGCCGCGACATGTTATTTGCTTTCTGTGATTATTCTTCTGACTAGCTATCATAAATCAGACACAACAGCTTTCCAGATTCCCCAAAGACTGTAACCCAAAAGCTTTTATTTGAATATTTAATTGACACTTGACTTAAGAGGATGTTGAACTTTTATAGTGCTGGTCAAATTAAGTCCACATCAACTCACATTTGTCTCTTTTTCCTTATTGATTCGGTACAGGAGTTATCCCTCCCTGTTATCTAACTAACTGTTCAATAATTACTTTGTAACTATGAGCAGAGCATTGTAATAATTAAAAAATGATAGATGAGATTCTCCTTGTTTAGTGAATGATTCAACAAACAACATGGAGCAGCTGAAGGCTTTGTGTTTCACGGACAAACTTTCAAACCTCGTACACATTCCCAACAACTAGAACTCAGACTAAGAAACAAATTTAAGGCAAACTATTAAATTAAATTATGGTAATTTTAAAAAAATCTAACAATTCTCTGAGAAAGTTTCTGCATGTCTGTTGATTGCTAATAGCATGCGTTTTCTCACTATGTGAACTGAACCTATAACAGCTGTGTTTATATGTCTCTGAATGTTTATGTTTAGTCCACCAGTGTGACACTCGACTAATAAAATATTTACACCCAGAAACGGATGTTATATTCATCACACTATCCTGCAGATTGTTTTCTTATTCTATTCTTTATGACTATGGATAGCTTTTTAAATAAAAGTTTTATATTTTTCTATCACACTGATAACCTACAGCCAACTAGGAGTTGTTCATACTTCTTCAAACTAAACTTATTTTATGGGAAGATTGAAGAAGTTTTTCAAGTTGGCTGAGACTGCATCGCAATGAGTCATGGTCATAGCACAGAGGGCCAATTGTGCATATTCACTGACCCCAAGTATGAAAATCCATGTTTGCTGCAAACCGTTATACAAAGTGCAAGAAAGCATACCAAAATCTGCAGTGACATATATATAAATCCTTAAAAACCCCCACTACTTACTGAACTCTGTCCTGAGGGTTGGCTTTGCGTTTCCCACTCGCTGACGAGGAAGGATCCAGAAGGCTGTGTTCCCATATGGAATTTGCACCATTGCCATATAATGTCTGGACCATCTAGAGCAAGACACAACTAGTTGGAGTTAAAGAACACAAAGCCTTGCAAAAGTATTAAACTCCAACTTTTTCTTACTTTGTCATGCCACAACCACAGACTTCAAATCTTTTTTTTATTGAGATCTTATATGATTTCCAAATTCCTTGCCAATAAAAGTCTTAAGTGTGGTCAGTATCTGTACCCAGCAGACCTAACTCTGACACCCTTAAATAAAGAAATGAAAGAATTAATCGGAGAAACTGCCAAGAAGCCAATGGCAACTCAAGCGGATCTGCAGAGATCCACAGCTCAAGTGGGGGAGCTTGTTGATGGAAAAACTATTAGTCTGCCCTTTATGCAGGAGTGGCAAGGAGAGGGCCCTTTCTATGAGGAATATATACAACAATACTCCACACGAGATCTGACTAATATAGAGATATTCTGCAGAGGTAAAACCTTTTAACTTATGCAGGCAAAGGTATCCCCAGTATACTTGCAATTGTAATTGGCACCAAAAGATAGTTCAACAAAGTATTAGGGGTCTGAATATTGATGCACATCACAAGTTTCAGATTTTGTTTTATGTATATTTGAAGACAATGCATAATTTAACTCCCAAGTCGATTTGTCATGTAAAATACTAAATAAATACTCTGACATTTGTATTTTTTTAACATGCTAAATGAGAAATAACTCAAGGGATATGCAAACTTTGGCAAAGCAGTGTGCTGACTGTGTACCCTTGTTCATTGATCTGTGTGGAAGAAATGTCTGATTACTGAAAAGATTTGCATTTGATGTTTGTTTTGAGGGGGTTGTGCTCTTGTATTACTCACCTGCAGCTGAGACTGAGGCCAGGAACACTGAGTCAGATGCCTGACTTGAGAGCTGTGTCGCCCGAGACCCCGGTGGATGCTGCAGCACTCGTCGCAGATCAACACACCCCTGTTCACAGAGGCCCAACGGGGCTCTGCAAAACACATGTGATGTTTGTTAATGAGCTAGCTCCATTATGTATGAACACTGACCGTTATTCACACATTTAATCTCAAGCTGCCTCTTTGAAATATTCTGATATAAAAATCACGGAAGATATATGACATTATTTTCAACCAGTCACTCAAGTAAGATAATCTTTTTTTTTCTTTTTTTGGACGAACCCTACCAACTGTAAAGCTAACTCCATGTTAGTACTGTTAATGATTTTAAACATACAGTTTCATTATTACATAAGTTACCATTACTACACAGCGACTTCTACACTACAAACAAACTTACTCACGAGTAGTAAGTTTACAAATACATTTAGCACTATTACTGTCTGTCAATGAGTTGTCACAGTTCCGAAATATTAATTAGTTTAGCCAACCGGACGTAGCGGTTGGTTAGCGGTTGGTTAGCTAGGCAGCTAACGTAAATGCTAGCTAGTTCGGCACCGTACCAGGAGCGCTGCAATCAGCGCAGACCTCCCTGCTTCGCACTCGCTTCGACATCCCTTACGCAGAATTCCTCTCAGTCGGGGAAGAGAAAAGGTTTTCCTAATGTATATTACAACGTAAATAGTCCAGGTCGGTAAACTGTATTCGTGCAAGGCAAGACAAGCAGCTGTGTGTGTGTCCTCCTCCCTCCTACTGTTGAACAAAGCAGCGTCTCGTTCCAATAAGTACTCTGTGCTTCCTTGTCTGCTTCCTTCCTCGTTTCCTTCGTCGTCTTTTGTTTCTGTTTTATATCGGAGTTCAGGGTTGAAATTTGCAGGGCTAGGCATGTTGTTGGTACTTATGGTAAAGATACGTGAAAAGCCTTCAAACAAATTGATGTTTTATTGTAGTGAAATTATGGAAATCTGGAAAAAAAAATCAATTGAAGTACATTCTTTCAGAGAAGAGGAAAAAAACTCATAAAGGAAAATTATTTTTGCTCCCCTGCTGTAAATACTGACTCTACATCAAGCCAACCACACAGGACTTTGTCATAAATTTCACAAGGACACGAAAGAGTTTTTGTGTTTGTTGGCCGTATACCTAAGTACCCAGAGCGCCATGAGAGAAGGGACTACCTTCTGCTAGACCTCAAAATATGTAGCATTCAGGACAATTTATGGAAAAAATACAAGAAAAAGTGTGGTGAAAGTGTGATCTTCTAAGTGGACAATGTGTCATGTTTGGGGATGAATGTTGAGAAGGAGGACAGAAATATTATGTAGAAAAAAATCTAACAAATTTAGATTTGCTTTACATTCTGGGGTTTAGAAAAAATACATAATTTAGCAAAGTGTAAATGACTTAAAACAGAAAAGGTTATGTGATTTAATGTCAAACAGTGAGAAAAAAGAGTTATGTTCTATATTTGAATATTTTCAAAATAGAAATCCGGTTTCATTTGTACTTATCTCTGATTACAGATCCTTCACAACGCGCCATGTGACTTGTGAAAGCATTACCTTTGCAGTTTCAGTTGACGTCTCAGTTTTTGCAAGTCTTTGTATCCATGAGCTGGCCACTAAAGACTCCAAATCAAAACTGACGTGCTCGTCTGTTTTCGTGTTTATGTCATATATTTTTACTATATGACATAATCATTTTTCGAAAAAAAAAAAGACTTGGTGACCCTAAAATATTTGCCATAGTCTCTGATAGACTTTGGATTTTTGCTTACCTTCCTTACTATCCTGCTCCAGTCTGTGAGGTGAGATACGATCCTTATTTTAAAGGCTACTGTAAAGTTTGCTGTGACTTTTAGACAAGGTTCCACTTACAGAGTCCATTTCTAACTCAAATTTGTTCCAATCTTGGAAAATGCATCTTTTAGTTGACTCTGCAATTACAACCTTTTTCTGACTTGTACATTCCCACACCAAAAGCAGCAGGTACATTAGGTATTTTGCTAATTATTTTTCATTGACTATGTTCCTTCAAGTCATCAGTAGTGTCAAGTTCATCTCACTAAACAGAGTCCCAATAAAAAATATCCTAAACCCAAAGCTCTTTCTCCACATTTTGACACAATCATCCTCCCATACTTCAGTGTTGTTGTGTCTTCTAATATATGTTACATATCTCTGCAGCAACTGCACAACTTTGCACCAATAAGTTTTTAATTCTGAAAATGCCAGAATAGGATATTTCAAAGCACAACATATATCATATTGCTAACAAAGTTGAACATTTATAGAGTATTCTTTGAATGTGAGAAAATCTGGAACATTCTGGCAACATTTATGGAACATCCCTGAAGGTTATACACCATATAACCAATTTAGATGTTAAAAATTGGACTAAGGGAGTAAACATTCAAAAAAGTACCTTGCTCTATTCTCAATTTTTATTGGTTATTTGCATTTCTAGTCAATGAGTAAAACCAGCTCTCAATCTAAGACTTTATAGCTATCACTACCCCCCAAAAAGTCAGGGTTATTTACACAGTTTTATACAATTCAAATAATCAATAAATTCAATAACACAATAATTTCTACACTTTTTTTTTTACTTCTAAATAGTCTGTTAATGTGCTTTTGCAGAAAATGTAATATGCATGCATATCTTGTATATTTCTTTTTTTTTTAAATTACCCTACTCAGTTGCACATTTCTTTTAATCTGAATATGGTATTTTGGATTATTGTCCAGTAATATTTTTCTTATATTTTAAATTTAACATTGCTTTATGTTTTTTTGTTCTTGTTTTATTTTTCACTTTGGTGTGAATGCACGTTTCCTTACCTTTAACTTGCTGCTGGTTCACCTGAATTGTAGGACAATAAAGTTTAAGTTTCTATTCTATTCTATTCTATTCTAAAGTGTTTTACACAACGATGGGTTATGATAAACAATAATACTAATACTAGCAAAAGAATAGCTACAAAACAGTAAATGCGACGAAATTATTTAGTTCTGCCGTGAAGAGATATTGTTAAATTAAATCCCAATAACAGAGAAAAGGGGATTGATGAAGCACATATTTCTTTTTTGTTTAAACATCGGCCAATTATGCCAGTGTATGGGTGTGTGAGAGCGTGGGTTTACGGTGCCTCTGTGGCTTTAAAGGGGTGGTGGTTCGTAGAGAGATAGCACATAGGTTTAATTTAGTCGCTGGGAACATATCTCTGAGCCCAGAGCAGAGCCTCTCTCCTCTTCCACTCGTGTCGCCCGAACAGCTTTCCAGACGTTTCCCAGAAAGCTGCGCTCATCGAGCCCGGAGTGATGGGAGGTTCGGCCCTCGCCGCGCATCATCATCATCTTCTTCTTCATCATCGTCACCATTCCTTTTTTCACTCAGACAGGATCTGATCCGCATAATCACCATGTTTTCTCTTGTGACAGAGGCCGAGACGAGACAGAAACTGCTTCGCAATGTGAAGAAGGAGGTTCGTGACATTGCAAAAATAAATGATTAACGTTCTTATTAGGGTACTTCTCTCTTGCTCGTCTGTTTTCGTGTTTACCGGAGCTTTTAGCAATTAGTGCGTGCGTGTGTGTGTGTGTGTGTGCGTGTGGGTGGGTGTGTGTGTGTGTGTGTGTGTGTGTGTGTGTGTGTGTGTGTGTGTGTGTGTGTGTGGGTGTGTGGACGTCGCTCAGTGGGTCTGGCAACCCCACAGGCCTGTTTATGATAAACCTGGTGGTTTTCCCCGCTTTGTAAATAGATGTGGATGTTGTGATCCCAAATAAAATCGCCCAGCCCGTTTCCTGGTGAAGGTTGGATTGGCGTAAGATGTTGATGATGACGATGGTGGTGATGGTAATGATGACGATAATACAAGTGATGATTGTAAATCGTGCACTTAAAAGAAACCCTGCACCGATTTGTCTCTTTTATTGCAAGACCTGCATTTAAACAAGAAAATAATAGCCCATAAAAACACAATGACCATGTCAATGCTCCAAACTTACAGCTGTGACCTTGCCATCTGCTTAATTTTAGATGTTCCAAACAGCTGCACTATTCAGGCAGCTTGTTTGTTTTTGCACAAAAAGCTGTGGAACAAGGGAGCCTACACTGCATTCAGACTGAGCGGTGACTCTTTGCCTCCCGAAGAAAAGACAAATGTGGGTTTTATCCATGCCTTACAGAATCTGGTACCTGCAGACTTTTTTCTTTGCTTTCCTGCTCGCCCTCACCTGTGACTCACTGCTTCTTAAAAAAAAACAATCCATGACTCTTGTAGCTATATGATTCTGCAGCTGGGAGGGGCTGAGCTTCAATATACAGATTTGCACAGGTTAATTAAGACACAGAAGCAGTAGTCTTAATTTTTTTTGTTTATTATGCATAAATTAGAGGCAAACACAACCCTAAGCTGTACTTATAGGTGCATTAATAAACTGAACCACAGTTTTGGATACCTTTCATGCAACAAGGTGCTTGCTGCTGAATATATAATGGCATGTAGTTTGGCAATTAGAGGTCCTATCATGACACATAAACATGTAATACATTGTAATTTACATTAAAGCCGTATATAACTTTTATATTTCTTCTCATCTAGGGATAATCACAACTTACACTGACTTGGAAATGCACCAATTAGCTTTCATTTGGTGGTATAATTTAAATTTTCTTTAATGGTTGAAATGCAGACTCAGACTTTGACATATTCTATTTCATAAGTACAAACTGTCTTAATTCAGTAATTAAAAGTATTAAATACCAAATGTAAAAGGGCAAATTTGATCTTGCAAAAGTTTTCATGTCATTTACCTTCCTTTTCCACATTTTGTCCGCCTCCTTTAGTGCTTTATTGGAAAATGGATCCAGTAAACCAAGAAAAATACAGTTACGATTGTTAAGCAGAAGGAAAAGAATGCATCTCTTTCCAAGTCTTTTCAAATGCCTTAAAATGCCAGAGGATTTTGCTGACATAGTGCAGTTACTTCAATCTGGATAAAGCAAAACTTATATCTTTTGCACTTTGCCCTGGGAAGCCTGCACATTTGGACAGATGGGAAATGAACCAAGGAGTCTTGTAAAATCCAGTTTTCATGGAAATTGCATTTAGGAAAACCTAAGTTTTTTGTACTCAGATAATAATTCTTAGCTTGTGCTTTAAATGTGGTGTAAAGTAATTTTATGGCAAAATGGACAGGAAGAACAGAATTCTGTGGGTTTTTTTTTCCTTTTCGTTGTAACAGATTGAAATGTTTGTGGTGTTATTCGATAATGCAAATGTGCATCTCACATTTGGTGGGCAGACCACCAGAAACTATATCTTGCAGAGCTGCAGAAAAGTTGAATTGCTAGACTTATCCTTTTGAAGGAAAACACCAAATGTTGAGATAAGATATTTAAAACTAATCAGAGATATCATCAGAAGATAAGGATACTGTTTCCATTTTACCATCACCTCCCGTCGTGTTTGCTGTTATAGCTGTCTCTTGTATTTATTCCAGAATCTTTGACACAGTTTACAGTGCTATGAAGAACTGCTTCTCTCCTTTCAAATTTGTTCTGTTTTTACTAGACATCACACTTAAATTTTTCAGATCATCAAATAAATCTAAACGCAAAACAAAAATAACACAAGCAAAATACAAAAGGCAGTGTGCTGATGCAAGTCTACCTCTGATTAGCACAACAACATAAAAACTGACGGTTTTTTAGGGTGCTGGAGTGACCTAGTCAAAGTCTGGATATAAATCAGATCAGAATACTTTAGTGAGACTTTAAGCTAAATGTTTGTACTAAAAAACACTCCGGTGTGACTGAATTAAAGAAATTCTGCAAAGAAAAGTGCACAAAACTTCCTACCTGGGATATAAAATCATATTGTATTTACTAAAGGTATCTTTGTTAACACTTTTAAATGTAACAAAAACTGTGTTTTTCTTTTCTTTAGGTGAAGCAGATAATGGAGGAAGCCGTAACGAGGAAATTTGTGCATGCAGACAGCAGCCACATTATCTCCTTCTGTGGTAAACATCTTTCTGCTGCTTATTTTTATTCCATATTCCTTTATTTAATCAGGTAAACCCCGTTGAGATCTAGATCTCATTTTCAAGAGGGACCTGAGCAAAAAATTTACAATACATAGCAACCTGGTTACAAGATAAAAACAATTAATACATATGCACAAGTATAAAACAATAAAAACAATTTAAAAACAATGACACTGTTTCATAGAATCTTGTTGCCTATCTTTAAGAACTGCTCGAAATAAGTCTTGCCTTATTACCTGCAGTGAAAGCTATTCCGTTTTTCTGGCAACACTCAAGATTAACAGAATAAAAATATACAACTTGGAAAAATAAGTATTCAACTTTTGACTTGCATTTTAAAACCATGGACTTTAAATGACAGTCTTTTCTACAACAGTACAGATGTGTCAAGCCCTGCTACCGCCTACAATTTTATCCACAACCTCCTAAAGGTCATGTGCAATTTGTTTAGGCAACACAAGTCTGTATGGTTTGTTTTCTATCATTATGTCTATTCATCTTTACTAGGATGGGTGGGTGGATAGTTAGCTGCAGCGTATATTAAAGCAGACTGACACCTTTCTAAGGTGTTGATGCTAACCAGAAGTGAGACATGTGTGATTCACCTTTCTCATATCCTAGCAACCATGGACAACCCAGATTTCAGTGTATTTTTCCTCACCCAAGCTGCACTTTTCCTTCCCATGTATTTTTTAATAAAGAAAAAAAAAAAAACACAATGGGAATGAAAATACTTCAGACTTTCAGAAAGATAAACTTTATTGTTCATGAAAAAACAAATCTGCGTAATAAAATAAACTGGAATATTTGTACTGATTAAAGCCGTGTCTATGATTGTCTGTTTATAGCTGTTGTAGAGGCATGCGTGCTGCATGGACTGAAGCGTCGAATTGCAGGCCTGCTGTGCAGTAATAAGGTCGCTGCACTCTTTATGAAGATGGGAAAGAGCTTTTCTCCTGCTGAGGAGCTCTGTCGCAAGGTCCAGGAGCTGGAGCAGCTTATTGAAAACAGGTGAAATGACTTCTGACTACCTTTATTTCTATTTAGCCGTTTGTACTCTTTTAGTTAGATTTCATACAACCTTATCAAGAACTGAAAAGTGACGTCAATATGCTTTTTTTCATTAATTGATTTTGAGCATTTATTTTATTTATACAACAATTTGGTGTATGCTTTCATCATGTAGACATTGGGCTGCCTTAAGAGAGTTGGTGAAAAATAGAAAATAAGACAGAGTTGTTTAAATCATTGAAAATGAGGTACTTGATAAAGTGGGTGGAAACTAACTGCAAATCATTGTGAACACATTATTTCCAGATTAAACATGGTGGTGGCAGCAACATGTTGTCAGAATGGATTTCTTCAGTAGGAACGGATGGGTGGAGCTAAATATATAAAATACATGAAAATGCTTTAAGAAAAGCTGTTAGAGGCTGCAGAAGGCTTGAGAATGGCATGGAGCTTCAACAATTAGCCACACACTTCACAAATCTGGGCTTTGAAAACTTGAAAATTGCACAGCAAAACTTGAAAATTTCACACCTCCCTTTTCAGATTTTTATTCGTAAGAGTCTTACTTTGTGGTAGCAAATCACTTCAAATTTCATTAAAACACATTGAAATATGAGGTTAGAGCATAATAACATCTGAAAAAGTTCAAGGAATAAAAATACAGATGCAAGAAAAACATTTTTGGGAAGATATTTATATCTATGGTGTACAAATACTTGTAAATATAAAAAAAATTGTGGTTATATTGGTTATATCACATAGATATGATCATTGTGTTTCTTTTTCTGCTCTTTAGCAAACAGAACATTTCGTCTCTTAGTAATGACCGCAGTCGGCAGTCAAAGTTACCCAACCTCCCTCCTCAAGCTCTGAAACACCTGTGGATAAGAACAGCTTTGATGGAGAAGCTCCTGGACAAGATTGTACTGTACTTGGTGGAAAACAGCAGGTATTACATGTTAAATATTGCATTTGCAGTTGAGAGTATTGCTCTTGGTATACCAATATTTGCTTAGGTTTCTTTTTCTTAACAAAGAAACTACAAATAGTGTTTTGTTTCTGTTTTATATGTATCCAAACTTACTATTTGATGTTTTATTCAAGATTTCACTTGATTTTCAATATAGTGTACCTCAGCGGATGTTTTTATATTTAGTTATGTGCCTACATTATGTATTGTAAAAGCTTCTTTTTTTTTTTTTACCAAAACTGTAAAACATTCTGCATGTGCAAATTTGTTTTCACATTTTGCCTTAGTGCATTTTACGATAAAGAAGCCATGCTGATGGATCCTGTGGATGGACCAATCCTTGCATCTCTACTGGGTACTTTCCCTTATTGTGCCAGTTTTTTAGCTTTGCAAATAAATATTAAGAAATATTTAAAACAACTATCTTAATTTTTCTAGTTGGGCCTTGTGCACTGGAGTACACCAAAGTTAAGACGGCGGACCATTTCTGGACAGATCCATCTGCTGATGAACTTGTACAGCGGCATCGAATCCACAGCAGCCACTGTCGGCAGGATTCTCCCTCCAGAAGGCCCGCCTTGGTATGAAGTTCAAAGAGCTTATTCTTCCCATTAACTTCACCACTGTTTTCGTAGGTTTATGTTTTATGATTTCTTCTTGAACTACCAGATCCAGAAGAGACAGTCTAGTGGTAGCATGGATGATCGACCTCTCACATGGGTGAGAGAGTACGTGGAGTCCCTCCACCAAAACTCCCGAGCCACTCTTCTGTTTGGGAAGAACAACGTTCTGGTGCAGCCAGTGAGTGTCTTAAATTCGTGCAACAGCACCTACATAGTTGGGTAATCACTCCAATGAGAAATGTTGCTCATGCTTGCAGAGAGACGGCATGGAGGCCATTCCAGGATACCTTTCTCTTCATCAAACTGCAGATCTCATGACACTGAAGTGGACTCCCAATCAGTTGATGAATGGGAATGTTGGGGAGCTTGATTCTGAAAAAAGGTTAGAACAGTATAACACTATGGTATTACAAAAAAGTTATTTTTTTTATAATACTGTTGACTGGTTTTCCCTTTGTATTTCAGTGTTTTCTGGGATTATGCGATGACAATTCGTTTGGAGGAGATCGTTTACCTTCACTGTCATCAACAAAGTATGCTAATTCCCCTTTAGTTTTTGTCCCCCCCCTCCAAATTTCAGCTATTTATCTGTATGTTGGTGATTTCCTCAGTAAACAGTGGTGGTACTGTAGTTTTGGTGAGTCAAGATGGAATCCAAAGACCTCCACTACATTTTCCCAAAGGGGGTCATCTGCTCCAGTTTCTCACTTGTCTAGAGACTGGCCTGCTACCTCACGGACAGTTGGACCCTCCACTCTGGAATCAGAGAGGAAAGGTTAGCACAACATAACCTAACCAACTTTTTAATGTATTTTTACTCTAAAGAACCCAGATATTCTTAGAAAACTTAGTTCAGATCAGTTTATTTACTTATCAACAGTTCACATAAAATGTGAATACCATGTAAAAACCTTTACAAGGCAAACAGGTCCAAGTTATGTTCAGTTCAGATCGACATTCAGTTAGATTGGTTTAAGCTGCCCCAGTACAATCCAACCATATTGGTCATACGGGCCAGGCAAATGGCATCAAGTTGTTAACTTTGCAGTTATGTGTGCATGTGGTGACAGTAGAAACAAATATATCAATTTTAACAGGAGAAAAGAGAATAATGGGCATAGTTAACAGTAACAACAACTCAGTCAATACCTTCACCAACAAAAGAAACAAAACAAATGTCAGCAGGACTGAGACAAGTTGACTTTCTGTGGGAGAGAAAACAGAGAAACTACACCCAGGATTATACTAAATTAACAACACTAAGAACTGTCAACAACTGAGTCTGAGGTACTTCCTGTGAAACCAAAAACCAAACAGAGCAGTAAATTTTCACTATTTCAGTGGCTCTTTAAAATATTTAGACAAGAAACAAACAGCTAATCACAGAAACACTCATCTAGCAGTACTTTCTTTAGGAAAGTAAGGCAAAGAGATTACACAAAGTTATTAGAATCTATAACACAGCAAAAGCAAAGCAACAAAAAAATAAATAAATAAAGTTCATGTAAGTAAATAGCTTTACTTTTGGTGAAGAAAGAGACACAGCTAAATACACCAATCTAGATTTAGAAGGTTCAGCTTTTTTTGGAGTATGGCTTTCTTTATCCTGTCCATGACAGCATAGTGTGTGGTTTAGAAATGTCCAGAATTCAAATACCTACACCTACTGAGTGGAAGATCTTTATTTTAAGAATCAGGACATGAGTCTACAAAATCATTTGCTCTTTGGTATCTTATAATAGAAATAACAAAAACAGCATAAAACTGCATCCAAAAGTGCCTGAAAATGTAATTAAGAATTGATTCCTTGTTAAGGTGTTAATTCCTTGAGTTTAAGATGTCTGAGTGATTCCTGAGCAGCCATTTGAAAAGGTTGACTTACTGGACTGACAGCCAGAAGAAAAAAAGTGTCAACATTCACAGAAGAACTTCAAAGGACTTTTAAAAAACCTGGACAAATGCTGAGACAAAAGTTGGGTTCAACTAAATCAATTATAAGGACATCAGGGAACTATACATGTTCCATGTATATTTTCAAATGAGTTAGCTTTTTACTCTGTCTTTTCTACAGGGAAAGGTTTTCCCCAAACTACGTAGGAGAAGTCCCCACAGCTCGTGTGATTCCGTGTCAGATAAGGAAGAGGATGAAGCCACTGATTATGTGTTTCGGATCCTCTTCCCAGGCAATCAGATGGAGTTCAGTAAGTGTCTTTAATCTTCTTAATCTGCCTCTTAGTGATGATCCAATAACACATCATTAGAGATTACAGCTGAGATTACTTGGCTCTTTTAATTTGATCTCAGTTTAGTTAAACGATTTTCCCCAGGCATACATATATCTAATTAAGTTCATTCTAATTTCAAAATGCTGCAGTTGTCTGTTTATTGTATGTATTACGGTAATTCCCCATTATAGTCCTCTTTCCAGCATGGTCTCTTTGCATGGACAAAAAGTAATTTATCTGCCTCATCTCCATCTTTATGCTCTGCTGCAATTTGTTTCCCTCTTCTTTCTTTTAAATCTTCTCTAAGTAGTTTGAAGACATTAACTTTATGTCCAAATTCTGTTTGCATTTCCCCTTCTGTGTGCTTGTTTTTGATGCTGCTTAACACAGAGAGGAAATGATAAATGCTCCTGTACTGTGCAGTGCCTCTTGAGATCATGGATCAGGGTGTTACTATGTGGCAACCAACGCCTAGAAAATCCTCCTGCTCCTCCTGCTCACAGAACGGCTCCTCTGATGGCTCTTTACCTAATGGCTGCAATCATGAAAGGTAAATATGCTCAAAAGATTGACTACAATTAATATTCAAATTGTTCCACTTGACTACATTTTCAATTTTACAACCCTGCCAGGGCTCCTATAAAGCTCCTTTGCGACACAATGAAATACCAAATAATCTCTCGGGCTTTCTATGGATGTGAGTATTAAAAACTAGCTATAATTTTAGCACTAGAATAAAACCAGTAAAGTCCAGCAGATTTAAGGGAGAGCAATAATTAATATTTTTTCTTTGTCCCTAGGGCTCGCATACTGTCGCCATTTATCCACAGTCCGGACGCACCTTTCTGCTTTGGTGAACACCACTATAGTTGATCCAGATATACCGTGTCATGCTAGAGGTGGTCTCTCTGTGGAGGTTTGGGAACGTTTTCTAAAGGACAGCTCTGTAAGGTTCCTATACACTGAACTGGAATAATGTTTATTATTTGTACTGCAAGGCAATTCATGAATAAAAAACATTTTTAGGCTTTTGAGGAAAAGGAGATACACAGGCTTGTGTATTTTGGTGGCGTGGCATCATCACTTCGCAAAGAGGTTTGGCCCTTTCTGCTGGGTCATTATCAGTTTACCATGACTCAGAAAGCCAGACTGGAGGTATTTCATATTTCATTCAGATATGAAAAGACATATGTACATATTAGTGTTGTTTTATTTTCTGCTTTCACGGATTTTCTGCGGCTCAGATTGATGATCGTATGCGAGCATTGTATGAACAGACAATGAAGGAGTGGCAGGGCTGTGAGGTCATAGTCCGTCAGAGAGAAAGGGAGAAGCACGCCGAGGCCCTCGCGCGATGTTCCTCAGGAGCCAGCGTAGAACGGGGGCCCATACAGCGGGACTCCACCATCAGCACAGATGTAAGTTTGACCTATGCATATTTAATAAAATGCACTACGTAATGTAACCAGTGCCACAATAGGAAAAAAAACTTGAAAGATATTATTTATACCGCAATGCAGAAATAATTTGAGTGTTGATTTTTTTCTTGCATCTAATTCTTTCACTCTAGTCGTCTCTGAGTAGCAGCTCAGACCAACAAAACGCCCACTCACACAGTGACTCCAGCAGCAGTGCTCAGGTACATTTTCTGTTGGTTTCAACTCAATTGCTAGCCATCAATTAATAAACAAATTTGGCACAATATTTTTTAAAGTCTCTGAAATGTTGTAGTTAAACTAAAATCAAAATATATTTTCTGTCAACTACTTCCTTAAGTAGCTGAAGTAAGATAATTGCATAAAACACACAGCATTTTACTTAAGTTGCTCAATGTCTGGTGTAATTGACATCAGACCATCTCACTTTTGGATCTAGAATGATTTTCTTTCTACTACTTTCTTTTTGTCTTCAAGGTGTTTGAATCAGTTGAGGCCGAACCGATGCCTGAAGGAGAAGAAATGCCACCAATTAGCCTTGTGAAGACCCGAGAAGGTCCACAGCCTTCCACCAGTGAATCCTCCACCCTTGCTGTGTCAATTGAACAACCACTTCCAGATAATGCTACTGTACCTGAGTTAATAGAAGAACCTGCAGCCAAAGTATCTGAAATTGTCAATGAAGAAACTGTCATAGTATCAGACCCAGCAATCAGTGAATCTGCTGGACAAGATATCAAACTCCCAGATCTTGAGGAAAAAGCTGTGATCCCAAAGAATGAGGTAAATGAAAAAAGTGAAGTTGCTGCAGAGACAGGAATAAATAATTCCAAAGAGACATCTGCAGCTGAGAGTGAAGAGCTCACGACTCATGAAGTTGTAAAAGAAGTAGACATGAATACGAACGTGAAGTCAGCTCCAGAAAACACTAACGTCCTGAAGCTGGAAACGGAAGTACACAACGAATATTTCCAAGCACCTCCACTCGGAGAAACTTTGACTCTTCAAGCAAACAAGAGCAAAGATCTGGAAGGGGGAAGCTCGTGTCCAGCAACATTAAGAGAAAAGGATGATCCCCAAAGTGACAAAAAGCCACAGGATTCTAAAAAACCTGAAAATACAGAAACAACCGTTTGTGACTTTGCTGAAACCAAAAAAGCCACAGAGATGCAACTTGAGAAACCTGGTTCAAACTCTCCAGTCAGACAAGTACTAAATGCCCTGCAGACTGCCTCAAGAGGCAGCTTTTCATTATCGTGTCACTCTCGGCAGTCCCCAGACGCAGTGGATTCAGACGATTCTCCCTCTGCCTTGGAAATGGAGGACATTCCTGCAGGGATAACATGTGTGACTTCAGAAGACGTTAAGCCCAGGCTTTTGATAGGGCTTGCTGCTCCTCCCATCTCCCTGGCCCAAAGGGAGAAAATGGCATCACAGAGGCTTGCCCAAGATCATCATCTGGACACGGCATGCAACACCAGTCCTGAGTGCACTGACCTGGGTCTTTCTGAGGAAGAGGCTGAGATGGACAATGTGCTTACTGAACCAGAATCTGCAGATACGGGAGGTGTGACCAAATATGAAGAATCCTCGGAGGAACAGACCTATTCTGTAAGCATTGCACAATGTAAAGACATTCTTTACCTCTGTTTCAAACATACTCTAACAACTTTGGTGTCATTTTTTGTTTAGCAAGAAACACTCGACATGTACTTGATCAACTTACATCGCATTGACAAAGATGTCAGACGTTGCGACAGAACATACTGGTACTTTACTGCTGAGAATCTGGAGAGGTTGCGTAACATCATGTGCAGGTAAACTTGTTGCACTGATAAATAAACAACATGTTTTCTTTATTGTAACTATGCTAAAAAGTATCAGTAAAAACCTGTTTATTGTTCTATTGAATTATAAATAAATTTGTGGATTGGGCATCAGATTTGAGTTTGTAAGGTAAGCCAAAGAAAATGTTACCAAACTCTCTCCTCCAACGACAAACACCATTTGGTGGAGACAGTGTGATAGTATAGGGTGGCATTTCCTTCACTAGAAAATAATAAGGTTTGTCATCACTGGAGACAATCTTATTCGGAGAGATAGTGAGATGAGATTTTTCTGCCACTGGCAATTCCATGTGTCCACTTTTAGAGAGTGAACTCTGTCCTGCATTATGCTAATGCATAATGATCTGATCTGGCCAAGCAGGACAGATCAGCTTGGCCTAGTCAAGAGTGACCAATGCAACCACACTGACAAACGGGCGACCAGTGCTGGTTTAATAAGAGAATACCATCCCAGAGCAGACCAAGCTGCTCACTCACCAGCATAAGGACGAGGTGTCAGGCTGTACTGGTTTTGTACAGTTCTTCCATACAAAACCATGGAAGAACCTATTTGTTAAATGAATAAATTGTATGACTGCCATTATGTCACATTTATTGAAAACTCTACAAAAAAACTTTTTTCTAGTAGCAGAGGACTAGTCAAGTTATTCAAAACTTTCATATTCATCTTTGCTGTTAAACCCTTGTAAGCATTTCCCTAAAAATTGTGGCACCAATAAAGAAAAGGAAACAGGCTTTCCAAAGGTATAGGATTTATTGCTAAGAAGATTGCTACAACAAATGCAATTTGACTTAGTATTTGTTCTACATATATCTATAGAGCTGTGCTTAACTCCCAAGGGCGAATCTAATGAAACGTTGAAAATGTGGCTATCATTACAGTTACGTGTGGCAGCATCTGGAGACGGGATATGTGCAGGGCATGTGTGATTTATTGGCTCCTCTCCTGGTTATTCTAGATGATGGTCAGTAAAATGTAAAGTGCAAACTTTGAGTTTGGATTAGTGCACATGCAGGACCCACGTTGTTTGAGTATGTTAATGTATGTGTTGGGGAATGTTCACAGAGGTAATGGCATTCAGCTGCTTCACCGAACTGATGAAGAGGATGAACCAGAATTTTCCACATGGAGGTGCCATGGATACTCACTTTGCCAATATGCGATCACTCATACAGGTTTGTTTCCTTTCTTTCCCAAGTAAGTTATTTTTGTGTGTGAAATGAATTACATACTGATTAAATTCACTGAAACTTTCAGTTAAGTACAAGAATTCCAGTGTATAAGCTTCTCCAGAGCTGGACAATAATGCATAGTTTATAATGCCGGTTATATCAGATTCTCAGGTTGTATCTATGTATAAGGTCTGACACACACTCATGCTGATTCTCTGGTTCTCCATGGACAGATCCTGGACTCTGAACTGTTTGAGCTGATGCAGCAGAATGGAGACTACACTCACTTCTACTTCTGTTACCGTTGGTTCCTTCTTGACTTTAAAAGAGGTGGGAAGGAAAATAGAATCGTCCATGTTTGATCATCCAACCTTATCAATTCATATGCTGTATAAAGTATGATTATCAGGGACTGTGTTATTCTTTTTCCAAACAGAAATGGTGTATGATGATGTGTTCTCTGTGTGGGAAACAATCTGGGCAGCCAAGCACACATCTTCTGAGCACTTTGTGCTTTTCACTGCTCTTGCCCTAGTGGAGATGTACAGAGACATCATTCTGGAAAATAACATGGACTTCACAGACATCATCAAGTTTTTCAATGGTAAGATGGTGAAGGATGAATACTGAAGGCTTTGATGTCTTGGCTCGTTTCCAATCATAAACTCCGAATTTCGCAGCGTTTTTGCATTTTCTGATCATTTTCATGTTGGAGAACCCAGTTATGTCCACATTTCAACCATCTTGCTGTTGATTTTAAAGTATTACCCATATTAATCCATCTATCCTTTTGCATTATGAAAAGTAGATGGAACTACAGTCATAAAAACAGGTCGACAGCAATGTACTCAGAGCAATATACTGTAGCACATTGTCTAGAAATAGTGAGAAATGGTGTTACTTCTGCAGTGTATTTAGATAACTGCTTCGAGCAAATCTTAAAACTGATGCGTAAAGTAACAAAGAAGTTGCATGGTCTCTGTTTGAAAGCTTTTTTTAAAAAAAGTGTTGATATAACTACGTTGACAAAAATGTAGACTAAAATAATTGACATCTTGTATTTTGCCAGCCAATCTAACTTCTGTCCTCTATTCTCAGAAATGGCAGAGCGGCATGACGTCCCGAAGGTCTTGATGAAAGCCCGAGAACTTGTCCACCAAGTTCAGACTCTCATAGAAAACAAGTAACACTAAAAATGCTGCATCCCATGACCCCATGATTGGTGTACAACATTGTTTCAAAGATCCTGGCACATGAAGACGTCAACTAAAGCATTGGGTTGGAGGTCATTAACGCTGCTCATTATCCAAACTGTGGTTGTAAAACAACCTCTCGCCAGTTGCTCCTCTATATTCAGGAGACACAAGCATTGCCAGTAGATTTATTTTTGAAGTGTTATTGTTCACCCAGTGAATGTGCCCTTGTAGATGTTGCTTCAGGATGTTATTTAGCCTTAAACTTTGAAGTTTGTTTTCAGGGATACAGCAACCAAATTCATCACTCTCTTTAAAATATGTTATTTCACCTGACACCATGAACATTTTCACAGAATTGAATTGTAGCTGCCATTGTTAATCATCTTGTTGAAAACATTATTGTTTATTTGATATAGTGTCATTACATAATTTGGATGAGCAAATGATTGTGTCCAAATTGCATGTAGACATCCTTGCTCTGCTTTCAGACCTGGGACACTTAACCTTCTGTCTTGTGCCTCCGATGAGCTCAAGCCTTGAAAACATGCAGACCCAAACTCTGTGCAGCCCAGCATGAATGAGCATATTTTGGTTGTAGATATGGTTCAAACATTTCCACTGGTAGCTCCAGCACTTTATTCTTCTGCCCTCATTCTCCGACATCCCCTAAGCATTGATTTAGAGATGATTCAGCTCGCTTGAGTTTGTACTTTGACTCAGATGTCAGTTTTTATTTCTGTGCAGGCCAGTGCTTCTCAGAAATCCACCTGTTCACCTGCAGACATTTATTGCATTCACTCATTCTATAAACTTACATAAGAGCTCCGTTCATGTTGCCGTTGAGGATGAAAACATCAGCTGATGACGCTCATTAAATCCAACAAGTGCGGCACCAACAGATTCTGCTTCAGTGCACGATCAGGCGAGTGACGCGAGGATAAGTTTTAGAGGTGAAAAACACGACCGTGCCTCTGCAACACGTTAAACTCCCATCTTTTGCTTGTACCTCAACAGATTCATTTTTGTTCTACCATCATGGTCAAATTAGCAGTCAGGATCTCTCTTCTCTTCATCTATACCACAACAATATTGTGTTCTTTTTTTCTGAATTACAAGTGTACATGCTCACCACTGAGGCTTTATCTATGAAGAGTAATCCTGATTTTTTATGACTTTATACCCAAAGTATTTTACCATGACTCATTATGTTGTTTATTCTAAAACTTAGTTTGATCTTAGTGAAAATATTCAATGATATTTTGAGTTGCTACTGATTGGTAATGCTCTTACATATACTAGAAAAAGCACAGAAAAAGTTTTCTTAAACATTTCGTCTCATATGTCAGCTTTCAAAGATGAAAAACTGTAACATTTAATAGAAGTGCATGTCTTTGAGTGCATTATTCCTGGAGATTTTGATCCCAACATATGGACACCTTTTTTGAGGGGGAGGATAACCTTAATTTGAAAATATCTAATGATAAACATAACATCTTGAAAAAGATCAGTTTTGTCAGATAAAAATGCTGTTTGTGCTACATCACAATTGCAAAATATCCGATACACATTTGTGTTGGTTCATTGATGTGGCTTAAGTTCCAGTGTTTTGGTATCACTGCTAACGTGTCCCCATACGAACTAAAAACTGCCTGAATATCGCTTCTTGTTTGTTGCTGTTTGTGATCAGAAGATATAAAATGTGTTGAAGCAGATTTAATGTACAAATACTTAGCTGGTACATATTTAATAAATGCAATACAATGTCTGTATATCAGTTAAGTCTAAATAATGATGAAAACATAAAGCATATTCATGGAAATATATTTATTTTTTCTGTCTTCTGAAATGGTCCCAAGTATAATTAATTTATTGTGTATTAAAAATATTCTATTTTGCATCTGATGTGCGTTGTGTGTATTTTATGGGGGGGGGGGAAACCTGCCCTTTAAATGAAAATTAATATATATGAAGGTATGTTAAACTTTCGCCACCTTTAGCGTGAGACATAACCAGCTTAGTTGAAATAAAATTATATCAGTTAAGAGTTCATAAACACAAACATCAGTTAAAGTACAAGGTTTAAACATCTTTCTGAGATTTACCCATTTGCATCATTTCAGTTAAAAGCATTATTTTTCCAGAGAAATGACAGTGGATAGAAAAAGGATCCCACTGATCCTTTTCTATCCAGGATAGAAAAGGATCTATCCTGGATAGATCCTAATATAAAAATATTACAGATTTTTATATCTGTAATATAAAATTTTTTTACAGCAATGTATGGATATCTTGGCAGAAAAAAGTTTGCAACCTAACAGATTTGTTTTTTAAACTGTCGAGGACCAATATGACATTATATGTGCAAAAGATTTTTAATTTATTTACCATGGTCTCACTTCTTTGTTTCAAAAACTGTCAAGAAGACAATGTGTGCAGACTTTTGAGAGTCACTGTTCTGGATTTGTTTTAATCAATTTGTACACATAAATGCAACTGACCAAAAAACTGCAGATAGAAACCAAATAAAATTACAAAAATTCCTGGAAAAATAATACTTTTATTCAATTCCATACTTTCCTGAATGCTTATAAACAAAGTCGTTTTTAAATATAAATGTTTTGTGGAATTGATTTGCCTTTTCAAAAATGAAACTGTCCCAATAAGAGTTTGTATTTTATTGGTAAAGAACAACAAATTATACTTCAGGTCACTTTAATCAATTGTTCACACATTAAAAGAAGAAAAAAAAAACAGTCTCCCAGACAACAGCTAAAAGGCTCACAAATGATTAACATCGTTGAGAGGAAAAAAAATTTAAAATTCCTAAAACAAAATATCTAAAGTGGGAAAATGAATTTGATAAATTTAACAGCACAAAATCACGTCTGAGCAAGTTTTTGTGAACAGCCAAGAAATTAAGTACCAAAGTAGACAAAAGAATGTCAACTTAAGAATTGCCAACCCTGTTTTGAAATAACTAAAACTAAAAACAGAAAAACTTAAAGGCTCCAGAAAGAGTAGGCTGCCGTGGGTTTTCTGGCCATGGAATGCATTTATACCAAAATAGGGACGAGGATGTCTGAAGTAAAACAGACAAAATGGTAAAAAATGCAGAAATTTGAAATATTTCCTCCAGATGTTACTGAGGCCTCTATCTGTAATGACGTGGAGGTGGGCTATGGTGAGGTGGGGGGTGCCTCCTCGGAGGTGGACTATGCCTTAACATGGGATGGCGTGGAGGTGACGGGTAGCGAGGGGGAGATCCTCTGTTAAAATACGGAGGAGAATAGCGGCCTCGGGATCTGGAACGAGAACGTGAACGACCCCAGTTGGCACCGCCTCTCTCCTCATAAACTCGGATATACGAGGTCTCACCCTGCAAAAAATGTTCAATAAATTACAAATATGAACAACAGTTTCTGTCTTCACCATCACTGATGCCACATACCTGATGCGAACGAAACTCTGTCCGGTCAAGTCGGCGTAGCGCGTACTCCATATCCTCCCTACGGAGAAACTCCACTACGCCCTCACCATCTCTCTGTACATCTGCGAAACAAACATCTCCTGCTTCTCGCATGTGATCCTTCAGATCCTGCCAGCTTCCAGTAGATGGTAACCCTTTGGAGGAGAGGGCAAATATGATAAAAAACATTTAAGAAATAAATGACAACAGAAATAAATTTGGTTTGGTTGACCAAAGTGTAAAGTTTTGAGGAACGTAGTTAAAAATAAAGCCTGAATGACATTTTAAAAATCACATTTATGAAGTTCTTTATGAAACAAATGCAAACTTTGATTAACTCACTTGAAATGTTAGCTTACGTACTGATTCAGGAGTTGAATTGGAGCTTCTTTAATCATTTACAGTTTCACCTTGGAGAAGTTACTTATTGATAAGTGTAATGCCAACTCCTGAGCTGCAGTTGCTTAAAATGCAGACTGACTTCAAATGTGACAAGACCATTTTAAAATGTAACTACCAACCTGTGTGTTATGTTAACATTTTGTGAGTGTGGAAAAACAACAGATAAAAGATACACAATGATAAAATTACACCTACCAGTCACTACAGCAGGAGTTTAGGATTATTCAGGCAACATGATCAGTTTTTGTTTAGTTTCAGTTTTCATGATCTGAGAAGCAGACTTCAGCTCATCCATTCAGTCCCCTTGACTTCCAGTCCAAGAGAAAACATATCTGTCTATGACTCATGACATCCTTTACTATTTCCCTTGTCCTCCAGTCCGCCATAAGAGAGAGATAGTATTATTTGTCAACAACTTTTGAGATCCATTTTCCTCTAGTCCGCCATGAGAGAGAGATTTCATTATGCGTCTACAACTTTTGGCATCCTTTTTCCTCTAGTTTGCCATGAGAGAGAGAAATGTCTGTCTATAACACTTGGGATCCATCTACTACGCCCTTGTCCTCCAGTCCACGGCGAGAGAGAGAGTGAAATATTTGTCAGACCTTTGGCATCCATCTACAAAACCCTCGTCCTCCAGTCCTCCAAGAGGGAAAAATATCTGTCTACAACTTTTGGCATCCATCTACAAAGCCCTTGTCCTCCTCTCCACAATGATAGAGAAATATTTGTCTACAATCCTTGGATCCATCTACTAGGCCCTTGTCTTCCTGTCCGCCATGATAGAGAGAAATATTTGTCTACAATCCTTGGATCCATCTACTAGGCCCTTGTCCTCCTGTCCACCATGATAGAGAGAGATTTTTGTCTACAATTGTTGGATTCATCTAATAGGCCCTTGTCTTCCTGTCCGCCATGATAGAGAAATGTTTGTCTATAATCCTTGGATCCATCTACTAGGCCCTTGTCCTCCAGTCCGCCATAAAAGAGAGAAATATTTGTCTATAAATTTTGGGGTCCATTTATGAGGCCCTGGTTCTTCAGTCCACCTTGAGAGAGAGTGAAAGTTTTGTCTACAATTTTTGGGATCCATCTACCAGGCCCTTGTCCTGCTGTCCACCATGAGAGAGAGAAGTATCTGTATACATCTTTTGGTGTCCATGTACGAAACCCTTGTCCTCCTCTCCACAATGAAAGAGAAATATTTGTCTACACCCTTTGGGGTCCATTTACTGGGCCCTTGTCCTCCTGTCCGCCATGAGAGAGAAGAAATGATATCTGACTATGACTCCTATATTCCTAACAGTCCCTTTAATTTGTCGTCGCAGCATAACAGAGATTAATATCATTGGGCCACGACTCACAGCATCCACCTACCAGTCACTATGACCCGAAATTCGGATCTTCGAGTTGGGGGTCCAAACCTTCCTCTCTGTCCTCCTCCTCCAAAACCTCCCATTGGACCAGTTTTGGCAGCAGAGGATCGAGGATACTCTACACGTAGCTTGGAGTTCCCATATGCATATCCATTTCTTCCAAAGACAGCATCCTCAGCATCCCTAAGAGAAGAGAGCAAATAACTCCTTACCAAAATACACCCAGTGGGCAAAAGTTGGATTTGGTGCCTCCATCCATTTCCTGCTGGCGATTGATTATTGGAGTAGAGTTGTACCACAAAATCAAAGTTGTCCAACAAGGAGATTCTGATTCGACTTGCCAGAGACCGTCCCAAAAACTCACCGTGGATCCTCGAACCGGATGAAGGCAAAAGGAACAGTTCCTCTGTTATTCTTCAATTCTATTTCTCGGATTTTTCCATATTTGAAGAAGAGATCCTCTACGTCTCTCTCCTGGACGTCCATGGGGAGATTTCCAACATAGATCCGGCCGTCAGACATGTTGAATGACTGGATAGCACTGCTGACACAGAATAGGGGCAACTGCAGACTGTAAGTGCACCTCTTGCTTTCAGAAACAGCTGTGGAAATTGTCCTCTTCCAAATCCATACACTTAGTCCATTGGAGGCCAATTCCTTAATTTAGACAAAGATCTGTAAATCTGTAATCTGTAAACCGGAGACGAAGTCACAACAGTAGTAAATGACGAGGTCAAGAAAAAAAAGTCTCAGAACTCTGGGTCCAAGCCTGAAACTTTAAAAGAGGGTAGAAAATGTTTAATAAGAAACAGCATTTTTAGGCAGAAATTATTGCATAGTGTTAGCATTCATATAAAAATTAACAAAATCCTTAAATGTTGTTTAAGGATTTTGTGAAAGTGATAAAAACTCTAAAGTGCTTCAGAGAAGTGGAGAAAGGAGCAGAGTAACTATCATAATGCTACATCATTTCTAAGAACCTACATACTTCTAAATGCTGTTCCTTGGATACTTCTAATCCCTAATTAGAAATTCTACGTACTATAAAAAAAATAATGAATTAGTCGTTGGTTTTTAAACAGTCAAATAAGTTGTTTCTTCCATTTTCCCCCTTTCACAAAAAGTTTTACAATTTTGGTCTTTTTGTATCAGACTCTTTTGGTAGGAAAGGGAGACCGACTCTTACTGGAGCTTCCATGCTAATAACCACAGGAATGTTTCGTAGGTGCTTTGACAACCAGTAACTTACACCATGTTATATTATAGGAAGAGACTTTACTGTAGCAAAATGTAGTTATTAGTAGTTTATCATGGGCAAGATGCTCAGAGCAGGGATGATAAAAATAATGATTTATAGCAAAATATTGTCTGAAAACAAAACTGCTAAATTTCACTCAAGATTATTAGCTGGTTTTGTTAAATAAATAAGCCGCCCTTAATGTTTTTCAATGCTTACATTTCAAAAATCGTGAGTTTCCATATGTTTTGATGTTTCCATCAAAAACATTTTTATATATGTCAATTAGACTAGTTAACAAATATGTTGCAATAAAAAAAACACACCAACAGTTCTTTTTTATTTGACACAAACTACTATCTGCTGGTGTTATTAATTGTGAAAATAAATTTCTAGAACAAATTAACCAAACCTTTTAGCTGAATAAAAGATTTAATTAAAGTTCAATTGTTTTTATTGTAATCACTATTACAGCAGAATAATTGTCAGCGTTTGCTCAACATCTCAAGTCAATTCGTAAAAAATATTTTACATTTAACTAAGCAATTTGTGTGATCTTTAGACACCACTATTTTGCAGATTTCGATTTAAATTGAGGGAAATAAATCATCCAACAAATGGAAATTTAAAAACATAAATTTGTTATAGTTCAATAGAAAACACACAAAAAATGCACCGTGGAATATTTAGAATACATCAAAAATAAAAATAGCTGATACGATAAACCAAAGATTTTTTTTAACTGGCACACCTATTCAAGTTCCAGTGCTTTTCTAAAAGGCTGATTTTCTTTTATACTATTCAGAACGAAGACGTTTCCAAGGCCTTCTTGAGAAATCATCTATGATGAACCGACCAGACCTGTTTTTCTACTAAATGAAGATTAACACGTAGCGCTAACTGAAAGCATACACCCACGGCCTAGAATATCAGATTTATTTGTAACGTTTTCAGCATGTAGTTACACCATAAAACTGCAACATCACCAAATAAATGTGGAGGCTAAAGCTAATAAACACGACAGAGACGTTGCTGCTACAACTAACAAGATATAGCAGGCATTAAAATGTTTCATTTCTTTCTGTAGTCCACATATTTGGTTTATTGACCGTGTGACCTCATTCATTTAGCAGGATCTCTGTTTTGTATCGACTTGAGCCTGAATATGTTCGTTGGATACGCAAGTAACATTTCTTTGTTGATCAGCTAACCTGGCTAAGAATCTGCCACTGCGGCTAAAATGCACCAATATTTCTATCGGTCTATAACAGCAGTATTACTTAGTACACCGTGTATGTTGTGATGAAAACTAATTACGACTAAAACAGTACAATTACCTTTCAAAGACGTTTATAACACCTGAGTGTTGTTGTTTGATCGCTACTACTCAAGGCACACACCTTCTTCCGTGTTAGCAAAGTTAGCTTCTTCTTCTTCTTGAGTTTGCGGCAAGTGTGGATACTTCGTTGTGCATTACCGCCCCCAGAGGAAAGGGTATGACTAAATTTAATATCTGTTTTTGTGTTTTTTATTTTTTGTTCACCAACCATGGCTTTAATTGAAATCTCAGAAATTACTCCTAGTGATATTCTATTAACTAAAGTATTAAATTAATTATTTTTTAAATCAGTTTTATATCTCATGTACTTTTATTTTGTAAAGTCGGGTAGAATAACTTTATTAAGTTACATTTACTTGAGTAAATGTGAGGTGTGCTTTTAGGAGTAGTTTTAGTGCACCGTACCAATGCCTCAGTAATATTTTTATGAAGTATAATTAATCTTACTTGAATAAAAAAAAATGGAGATTTTACCCACGACGAATAACGTTAATGAATGAAGAATCAACACATTTTAACCAAAAATGCACGAGACACAGAAACACGCATAAAGTTCATGATAAACTGAGACTTTTGGGCGTATACAAGCTTTGTTGTTCTAATATTATTTGCTGCGCCTGCTGTGCCATTTGGAGATCAAGCACACAGTAAGCACCACTATTGTCATTTAAAGTATCTATAACGGGGTTTTACGTAGAAAAAATATTTGTGAAAGACTTTCTTTTGCCTGAATTAGTTGTTTTTATTATGTCATTTATTTTTTTTTTCTATTTTAGTATTTAGAATCTGCTCATAACTTCTTTTGTCTGTCTGATGATGTAATTTTTTAAGCATTGATGTTTGCTTGAAGTAGGCACCAGCACCCCTTGTAGGCTCGTACCCATGCAGGGATAAGCGATTGCATGTTAGATAATGGATGGATGAATGTAATAACAAAAGCATAATCTGTTAGATTCCATGTAGGATATTTTATTTTATTTTATTTTAATAAGAAGAGCGCGTGCTTCGACATGTGAGGAACCGCCCCTCGAGACCAGAGAGATGAGTTGCAGCCGCACCGACTCGCGCGCTCATTACACAACCGTCACCCATTGAAGCAGGAGCCAAGCAGCCCGGAACTGATCACTGCGTTTTTTTTAAAAAAAAAAAAAAAACTAATTAAAAAAGGGGGAAATATGTCCTACACAAAGTTGGTTGCGTCTCTTGCTCGAGCGAAGTCGGGAAACATCAACAAAATTCGCATTTCACCTTCAAGATGTCGGTCAACTGTGGCATCCCCGAAGAGCCAGGAAGAGAAGGAGCCGCAGCGGCAGCTAGAGGGCTGCACGGTGGTGGATGCTGTCCCAATAGAACTCATCAGCCAGACCAAAAACGCCAAAGACGTGCGTCTGAAGAGAATTCACATCGACTTCGACAACACCGAAGACGCATATAAAAGTAAGAATAACATCGAGCTGCTGCGAAGTCTGCTGGTCTTCAACCTGTGTACAATCGACATCCTTGTTGAGAAGAACAAGGAGGTGAGTTTATCTGAAATCGTTGTAATTCAACTTGCAAGTTAACTGTGTGTTAAAACAAACCAGCGTTATAACCTCTTTTCCATGCTCTTTCAGCTGATGGAACTCAGTAGGAAGCTCCTGGGTCAGCGGTTGTTTGAGAAGCTGATGAAGATGACCTTCTATGGTCAGTTTGTGGCAGGGGAAGACCATAACGCTATTAAACCTTTAATCCACAAGAACCAGGCGTTTGGTGTGGGGGCAGTGCTGGACTACAGTGTGGAAGAAGATCTGACACAAGAGGAGGCAGAGAAGAAAGAAATGGAGTAAGTACAGAGTCATTCACTTAATTAAAATACTACTGAAACTCATTTGTTTCAGAAACTTAAACACATTATATGGGTCAAATATACACAGATGAATGTTTGAAAACTTTTATTTCTGTAAATAATTTCCCACTTACATGTAATAAAAATATGACATTTAAATTTATAATATCTACACCAGACCAATGACAAAAATAGTATTAAAAACAAAAATGTGTACTTATAGAAATGTATGCTTAATACCTGCTTAAATTGTTACTTTGAAAAGGTAATTGTAATCTGAGAAATGGGCCTCATCTGAACACATATTCCAATTTATTGAATATGACTGTATTCACTGAGGGTAAAGGTTGAGTTATCTGCAATGTGAACTCAGGTTTGTATTTAAGTAGTTGTACCACTGTTTAGTAAGCCTCGCATGTAAAAGGAAGGCAGGCCCTTTCCTCTGTAGTTATATAACAAGCTTAATACATGCAAACCAGTTGACACAAGTACATTTGCACAGTCTGTCCTTATAGCCTAGTTTGTAGCTTAATGGGTGTGTCTGCACCACAACAGAGTCTTTCTGTCCAAGCCTTTATCGTCATTCAACAATAAAACAAACGCACTAAAAACTGGGAATTCAGACGGCTATTTAAAGTTAGAGTGAAAACCATCCCTCTGCATATTTATGACATGAGTAGTGTGTTTTGGATAGCAACTGCAGGAATAACATTAAATACCACTGACAAAACACATTTCCTGAGACTCCTTCTTTACAGGAGTATGACTATGAGGTGAAATTATATCCAATAATAATAATAATAGCATTTAAATATTGAGATATTTCAGCAGATCTCCCATACTGAAATTGCTCAGTAATTGCTTCAGAAAGTGTTTCTTTAGTTCTTTGGCCTCTGCTTGGAGAGTAGACAACATTTCATGTTGACTGCAGCCTAACTACAGAAACAGATTAAGCCACCATCATACTTGCATGAAATGTGGTAGAAAAGAAAGAGCAACTTCGCTGTTCATTACCTAATTCCCTATTTTTAAATACTAGGGTTGTAAAATTCCAGGGAATTATTTTCATTTGGAACAATTAACAGAATTATTAGATAGTTTGGGGGGTCAGGGGGTATCATTTACAACCAGATCTCATGCAAGTAACCTTAAGTAAGTTTACCCCATTGCTCAATCACATGCGCATGACAACCTGCAAACTGCAGGGGTAGTGAGGCGGTGCAATTACATGCAGAGTCTTCCATCACATGATCAATGTTGACCCCAGGCCTTTTAAGCCTGCATGTTTGAGCACAGAGCTCAAAGTTAATGGAACTGTTGATTATACTACTAGGCAAATATGTGTACATATTGTATTAATGTTTTATCTTGCAATTATTACATGGCAAAATAAAATAGATTTCTGTTTAAATATGATAGAGTTTGTTTAAATTACCCCAACTGTTAGTTACTTTCTATAATTTGCATGGGAATTTTTCCAATTTGGAATATTTTCAGAATAAGTCAGCTTAACATATAAGATAGACAAAGACCAGAGGTTTTCCACATATTACATTCAGAATAAAAGTTTGATTTCATCTTTTAAATTAAGTATTTTATTTCCTTCCATAAACTCTATAATATTCCACTGTACTGTACTTTCTGCTCTTATCTTATCTCTTCATGTATTGCTTCCGCTATGCCTCCTGATCTGTGTAATCTACAGCATGTTTTTCGCCTCTTTAAAGGCCTGTAATCAAATCTTACTGTTTTATATTTATTTTCAACAACACAAGCAGTTCTTGTCCCCTATTGGCCAATTGGGACATACCTCCCTCTTCTGATTGGTTGAATCTGATATCCAGCTGGAGGAGTCAACATTATTAAAAGGCTGCCAACGCTTAAGGCTTATGTGTTGTAACTCTTTATTATACACTCACACCCTTGCAAAGAAGGATTGTGAACTTGTCTCTGGTGCAATAAATAAGCACAGTTTATTTTTGTCCACATGCTTTTACTACAAAAAGCATTTTCTGTTTTTCAGTACCTTCTTTGATAATATATCAAGAAGACTGTTTGCCTCAATAGAAAGAGAAAAAGACAGAATATCTCAGCAAGTCAGCATAAATCAGAATCACATTGTTTCTCAGCACATAAGATTTACTGTGAAAATATAATTTATCAGTAGAAAATATTTATTAATGCATTCTATAAAGAATAACCGAGTCTTCTAATGCAAATCTCCTTTATTTTCCCCAGTTCCTGTGTTTCCAAGGCAGAGAAGGAAAGCCCAGGTGTGTATATTGATTCACATTAGGGATGATTTATTTATTTAAAGTTGTGCAACATATCAGCTTATATGCTCCATGTAGTAAGAAGCGGCAGAGAAGTAGGCTGATATGGTGAAAAGAGGGTTCACCTTGTTTGGAATGATGACACTGCAAGTGAAAGCTGTTCTAGTGCAGAGTGACATGCTGGACTCTCATGCCAACATGTGCTTTTGGCTGGACCGCACTGGTTGTAGCTGGTTCTCATTAGGTATGAGATGTCCAGTTCAGCTGTTGCAGCAGGATGACGTTTGATTCATGTGAAGAGTTTAACGCTTAAACCCAGCTGCAAGGCTTTCTCCGAAAGAAATGTTTCTCCATGTATGTTCTTGCGGTTACTCAGTTTAGCTATATTATTATTTGTATATGTTTCATGATATATATAATATTTTATGTGAAATAGCTCAGCTCTTTAAGATGAAATACAATTATACTAATGATAACTTTTACCATTTTTGATACAAAATGTTGCATCAAAACTTTAGTTACTGAGTTCTAGTAACTCAGTACTAGTTACTAGTACTGAGTAAATTACTCCATAAAATTACTCCATAAAAATGTAAATTACTCCATAAAAATCAAAGTTGAAGTGCATTGTTTCCTCACATAAGTTGGTTAAGATCAGTTTTCCTCTTTAGGTGCAGATCATCGTGAAAAGAAGTACAAGGCCCACCGTCAGTTTGGGGACAGACGTGGAGGTGTCATCAGCGCTCGCACATACTTTTATGCTGATGAAGCCAAATGTGACAATCAAATGGAGACATTCATAAACTGTATTAAAGCATCAGGTAGGTAATATCTGAAGCAGTTAGGGAAAGAAGTATTTGTTTTTATTTTTAAAGTGAAAAAGTTCAAATAAATGAATGCATTATTAATACAATTGAAGATTATATATTTTTACTAGTTGTATGAAGAGCTGGTGTGTAGGCAGTATCTTCTATGCAGTAGAACAAGGTCACTGTGTTGTTCCTCTGAGTTTATGATGGAGCCAAGACATTCACTGACCAGAAAAGCAAATATTTTGCCATCTAAAGCAGATCAAACTTCACAAACATCATTGCTGATTAGCCAAACAGTATACTGTGGTTTTTTGCACGTCTATTACTCAACATGTTTGCTGTATCTAGTTTATTGCAACATATTTTTTACACTGTCGGTTGCATATGTACTCATGTGATGTCCATTAAAAAAGTAAATATTAGTTTTAGCAATAAATGACCAGCCATTTTTAAACCACACTGCTTATTTATTTTAGGTGGAGTTTCAAATGATGGATTCTCTGCAATTAAAATGACTGCACTGGGACGACCACAGTTCCTTGTAAGAATAACTTTACATCTTTTTGTATAAGTAATGAGCATCATTTCACTAAATTAGCCACTTTTTCCATCTTTTGGATTACATATTATATTTATCAAAGTTAAATAAAGTTACATCTGAGTTGTTATCTGTGTCAGACAGAACTGCAGTTGACTTTTATTACATGTTTATGATTAAAATCTTATCTTTTGCTTAAACAGCTTCAGTTTTCAGAGGTCCTTGTCAAATGGAGGAAGTTCTTTAACTTCCTCGCTGAACAGCAAGGAAAATCTGACATGACTGCTTTGGAGAAAAGACTGGAACTGGAGCAGCTGAAGGTATTTTATGCCTTTTTCATGTAACTACATGCTCACCTGGGACGGGTATCTTTGAATATTCTTTTTAGATTATTTTAGAACACTTCTGTTCGTATATTTGTGGGATGTTTACTATTTAAACCAACAAAATTTTTTATTTGTATTGTTATATTTTGTTTCTATAGGAAAGTTTGACTCAAATGGGTGTAGCAGCCAAAGATGACATTGAGAACTGGTTCACTGGGGAGAAGCTGGGTTTGTCAGGGTAAGATAACCGTCCATTTGCTGAGAAACAGCAGTGGTGCCTTTTTCCTTACACCTCATTTATTGGCTGGACGTCCTTAAACTGTATGAAGCGTTTACTGAATTTATTGCATTTCTATTGCATTTGATATCCCCAGAACAATCGACTTGCTGGACTGGAACAGTCTGATAAATGATACAACAAAAATGTCCAATCTGCTCATGGTGCCAAATCTTGAGGTAAGTCATTGCAAATTTTATGGTGTTTTCAGAAGTGAGCTGGTGACAAATTGGCAGTTGTTCCAATGTATGCTGCATACCTACAAAACCTTTAAATTAACAACAAAAGCACTTGTCAGATAAACCTATGTGATTAATGCCCTATTTTTAAAGCAAAGTATGAGTAACAGATGGGGATATAGCACCTGTTACTCAGGAACAGAAATGTAGATGCTGGCAAGAACATCTCTTCCACTTTATGCTTGATTTCCTGTTCATTTGGTGGAAAATAATCAGATCTGAATTCACTGATATAGAAAAAAACATCTTCCTCCCCCCCAACTAAAAAATATTGGAATCACAATTTAGAGAAAAGACAGACCCCGAATATTGGAGAAACTTGAAGCAGTTAGGGAAAGAATCCTGCAGTTTTCTCTGTATGACACACGCCATGGTAAGGAGTTCATATTCTTCAGTAAGAGTGCTAATGACTCTGTGTTTTGGCTGTGCAGACAGGCCAGCTGGAATCTTTGTCTAACACGTTTACAGCCGAGGAGGAGAGCCAGATGAAGAGAATGCTGCAGAGAGTCGACATTCTAGCAAAGGTGAGAACTCAAAAAGATGACCAAAGTTACCAACAGTACATTAAATAATATATAGACGCAAATTGATTATAACGTACCATAGAGGTGCTGTTTAAGGAAAAACAAAATGCCAAATATAGATATTAACCACAGGCTCTGTGTGCCTTGTGCACATATTCAGTTACTGCTGTAGTATACATTATCAAGAAGCATTATGAGAACTACTTTGTGCTTCAGCATGCTCTGGAGAATGGAGTGAGGCTCATGGTGGATGCTGAGCAGACGTACTTCCAACCAGCTATCAGTCGACTCACCTTGGAGATGCAGAGGAAGTTCAACAGAGAAAAGCCAGTGATTTTCAACACTTACCAGTGTTATCTTAAGGTGAATATTATTATTTATTAGGGATTTTGGAGGATTGATATTGATTTTACCTTGTAGTTATAGATAAGGTTATTACTATTTTCAAAACTGGAAAATTGAGAAAGGTCACTTTGTTTTATTATACTTGATTTTATTCCTTACAACTTTTTTATTAACATAATTTTGATGAAGTTATGGTAATAATTAAAGGTTGCTATAAATATTTTCACCTTTTGAAACCCTGAACATTTTTCTTAATAAAAATGTGTAGTCATTGAGAATATTACCTTTTTGTCACAATGTTATTACATTTTGTTTCAGTTTAAATTAAATTCAATAAAAAGAGAAATAACTTCTCACAGTTACAACCATATGTTATCAAATGTTTTCATTGTGAAAAAAACTATATTTTCTAAAAGCCTAAATAAGACTGAGTGGTACTAATGCTCATCACATTTTTCCTATTGTCAATGGTTTTCTAGGAAGCCTACGACAATGTGACTTTGGATGTAGAGCTGTCCCGACGAGAGGGTTGGTACTTTGGTGCCAAACTCGTTCGTGGCGCTTATATGTACCAAGAGAGAGCCAGAGCCCAGGAGATCGGCTACGAAGACCCAATAAACCCCGACTACGAAGCCACAAACAGGATGTACCACAAGTAAGTCTTGACTTGGTTCCCAGAGCCTTTCTGTACTTCAGTCAGATAGTTTTTGTATCTCTACCATTTGACTTTTTGTTTGTCCAGGTGTTTGGAGTATGTCCTGGAGGAGATTGAACACAACAGAAAAGCAAATGTTATGGTTGCTACTCACAATGAGGATACTGTGAAGTTCACTCTTGAAAAGTATGTTTTTCTCTCTGTCCTGCATAAAAATCCAAATTAAAGTTGAATATTGCTCCTTCATTAGATTCCAGATTGTGTTGAAGCATCAAACAGTCCTAATAGCTCTGACTTATGATAATATAATGTTTCACAAGTCTTCAGATAACCTCGTGTGTTTTTCCAATTTTTTTCAGGATGAATGAAATGGGTCTGTCACCCACGGACAATAAAGTTTACTTTGGACAGCTGCTCGGCATGTGTGACCAGATCAGCTTCCCGCTAGGTATGTTGTGTGCAGCTCAGATACTAAAAGCAAACACTAGGTTATGAAATCAGAAAGGCTTATGTCACAGCCTCATGTGGCTGCAAAGGCTCAGCTAAAACATGATCACCACAGACGTCAGCCTAGTCACAGTCAGGCGAGTCGATGACCTTTAAAAAAGACCTGCAGTGAATGTGTTGAGAGAAAACAAGTTCCTGGTGTCCTTTAGTGAAAGTTGCCAAACATACATCACAACCTTTTGGTGTCAACCCAATATTACCCAATTTGACCTAAAGTAACACTATGCAGACGATGTGGGAACTCAGAATTAAATTATATTGCTATTCTTTTAATTAAACACTAAATACAAGACTTGAATCAACATTTTCTAAAGCCACTTTTTGTTGCAATTGCACCTGCAAGTTTTTGGAGGTATGTCTGTATCAATCAAGTAAGTTTTCATTTAAACCACTCAGGGACAGCTGGTATAAATGGGCTGGTAGGGTAAGCCCTCTCTGACATTTACAATAAAGTTGTTAGAATAAACAATTTAAAATTAAATACCTGAAAAGAAATAAATTTTAGAAATAATGTATCACATTTTGTTGAAATTTCTACAAACCTGGTGTCAAACCGCCTGGGGAAAATCCCTGGGTCTTTGCAAAGGGCTAACTTCTGTCAGCCCCATTCAGCGTTACTGTCTGTCACGGCTCAGAATGATTGACAGGCGTCCAGCCACAGCCCCTCGGTTTGCAGCTCATTGGGGCTAATTTTGGTCAGCCCAGGGTCAGTCCGCTGCCACAGGATTCATCTGATCAGGATGGACTTGCCTCGAGCTCGAGTGTGTGTGGCCGTGGTTTGGTGTAGACTGAGAAGGAGCGATGGCGAGCAGTATTAGCATAAACAAGGTGGATTATTTAACCTTTTTGCGTCCCAGAAAAGTCTTCAGAGTGAGCTTCTCTTTAAATAAGGCAGGCCTCATTTAAAAACATATTGTATCTTGTTTCACTTTATCAGTGTGATTGTACGGAAGAGCATTCCTACAGAAGCACATAGCTTCTGTAGCAAGATAAAACAAGATAACTATCACGTTTAAACAAGATACGTATCACGTTACAACATGTTAGCGCTTGGAATTATTCATATATATATATATGAATTTAAACTCTTTTGCTGTTCTAAGAGGTGTTCCTTCAGGATTAACCTGTATTTCCCACCATCTGTCTTCATATGAACCCTGACAAACTAACCTGTCCCTGCTGAAGAAAATCATACTCACATTATCATGCTGATCATAAGATGATGTGGGCGGCAATGTGCGTCACACAGTTTTGGACGTAGGCTAAGAAGTTCACTCTTCTCTGATCTGACCAGAACCCCTTATTTCTAAAACAGCTTTATTCTTTATCCCTGAATTATCTTTTGTATTTTTTGATCTTGTAGACAAGATTTGAAAACCATGTTGCAGTCTTGAAGTCATGACATTGTATTCTCACATGGTGGCAACAGTGAGCTTCACAAATTTGTCTTTCGTCTCCATGCTGAAAACAGGTCAAGCAGGTTTCCCAGTGTACAAGTACGTCCCATACGGCCCTGTCAATGAGGTGATCCCTTATCTGTCTCGTCGTGCTCAAGAGAACCGGGGCTTCATGAAAGGATCCCAGAGGGAGCGCAGCCTGCTGTGGAACGAACTGAGGCGCAGGTTTCTGGGTGGTCAGATTTTCTACAAGCCTGTCTACTGAAAAACATACAGACTGAAATATCTGTAAACATTCCACTAGCAAACACAGTTTTCTCTGTGAGCTTTGTTTTGGGAGGTAAATGTTTTTTTCCTTAGTTGCACTGGACAGAAGAAAGATATAAGTTTTACTAAAAGTTTTATCAGGTGTGAGATGTATATTGAGAAGCGTATGCAAGAGACAATACTAGAGAGTGAGTTTTAAGTGATGAAACCTCAAGCACGCACAAAGATTGTCTTCTAAGGAAGAGGAAATGCCGATCCTTTCTGAGGACAAAGAAACCATGAATGAAAATTAAAGTGTTTAGTTTGAATGCCAAAGGTAGCTTGGCTGTATAGAAACTCCTGTGCTTTTAAAGTGAAAATGCTTGTCTGTTTTTACACCTCTTCCTTGTAGCAGTCACCTAAAAGTGCCTTGTAATTTTAACAAAATTATTAATTATGTCATTTCTTTACAACTTTAAGTTTTGTTGCAGTGCAACACTCCAGAATCTTTTAATTTGTTTATTTGTATGTTTAATATTGCTGACTTTTTCTTGAAACAATTTAAGAAAACGTTTTTCTGGACTATTATAGTACTGATAAAATAAAAATGGCTTAAATATTAAATGGTGGTTATTTCCATGTCTGGTTTAAAGGTTGAATTTGTAAGTTGAATCAGAGTATCACTGGGTTTTTTAGTGAACCAGTCTTAAAAGAGTCACGTGACAGGTGTTAGAAGTTTTTAATCTCATTTTCAGCGAAATGCTTGAGATGTTCTTGTTATCAAACAATGACAGCATTGATTCAAACAAAACATGAACTATCATGTTTCAGTATAACTAAGCCTTTTGAGAACACTGAATAAAATGGTTTTTCTGGCAATGTTTCCATGAAACAGTGGCCCGGTTATATGAACTGGACTTTGCCTTTGTTATTAGAAAAACCGGTTGTATCAGATGATCAGTTTTTTTGCTTTCCAAACCTGACTCATAAGTTTTGATGTAAAAGAAAAGGTTACAATTGAGAAGCAGGAAATGTGTTTAATCCAGATGCTGTTCCATTCAGACACTGTCGATGTGACAAAAAGCTTGGACATGAATAAATGTTTAAGATTCACCTACAATTGTCACAAATGTATACATGTAAACTAGCAATATTTTCAACCTCTTTGATTATTGGCAATGGACCACTAGTACAATATGCTTATTAATCTGATGTTAGTTTTTTTTTTTCCTGTAACACCTTTTTTAAATTGAAGTTTATATTTTTATGTGCTTTGTTCTTGTGAATTGTGACCTTAAAAAATAAAATTGCATTACAATACCTGGGTTATTTTTACGTTCTATTTGACTTAAATGGTACCTGGATCAAATTCCCCACAGATATTTCTGCTTTAGGGTTATGCAGTATTTTTTTGTCAGCTCCACTCATGCATGTGCACATTTTGCTCTTATCTTGCATTAAACTGGATTTTTAGATTGTTCTCTGATGTACTTTTATGACAGCGACATCAATTGTGTTGACATTAGTTGTGCTCCCACGGTCAAACTGCTGAAACAAACAAACATCAGCCAGAGACATCACCAGCTGAGCTGAGGCTGCACCTGTAATCTGATACCTGATAGCAAAACAACAAGTATGTCTTATGTTCAATATCTGGAGAATGTGTGCATTACTTGCAGTACGTTAAAAGTCTTCCTCATATACTTTAACACCAATTGGTTCATTATGCTTGTTGCAAAACAATAGGTTTGGTTAGGCGTTGAATAACAATAAGTGCTAAAGGCAATTGTTAAAGTTTGTATTTCAGAGAATATTTACCAAGTTGGGGCAAAACTTACTTATCAGGAAATAATAGCCAAACTGCCCAGGGCCACTGGCCTAGTCAAAGTAGTAAATCCAGCTGAGAAGCTGTAACAAAACTTGAATTTCTGTTCACAGACACTCCCCATCCGACCCTAGCTTGAGCTATTTTACAAGAAAATTTAGATCTCTAAACAAACAAAACTTATAGATTCATCCACACACATACACTCACCCCTGCACACTGTCACACTTAAGGGCGATCTAATCAACCTAACAATCAAGTGTTTGGACTGTGGGAGGAAGCTGGAGTACCCACGCATTCATTGGGAGAACATACCAACTTTATGCAGAAAGACCTCAGGTTGGGATTCCAACCCAAAACCTTCTTGCACCAACATTAACAGCTGGTAGCACTGTTAATGTCCCCGATGTACTTGCAGCTCTAATAGCAGAAAATAGTCATGCATCCATGTGTTATTCACAATTAGCACTGCTTTGTAGCTATAACACGAAAAAAAGTGAAAACGTTCAAAAGGTACACATACATACCTTTGTAAGGTGGTAACAAAAAAATAAAATATTTTAAAGATGTGGCTGAATTTTTTTTTACAGGGTAAATAATCTGATAATCAGGCCATGTCTTGCTTTTATTTTCATGCTCATGAACCAATCTGATATCCACACCCAAGTTTAGCTGTCTCTAAGATGTTGATTTCGGCATCTACAAGGGAGCCACACTGTCTCTCCAGTATTTATGATTCTTTTTCTTTGCTATAAAAACAATGTATTGACTCTGTAGTTTGACAGAGCTTTACTCTAATCATTTACCTTGATCTGTTTGTGAGTGTAGGATTGCAAGCTCTTATCATGCACATGGTGTTAATTTACCTAATATTTTCACCTTAACAGTGCTTGGATAAGTTTTTTTTTCCATAACAAGGGCTACATTGCCATGCCAACTTCAATAAACAATATCATACTGTAAAATACTTCAATAAAGTCATTATGGATAGTCTCGACTGGAGCTTAGCAGATCTTTATAAAACACTTTGACATGATACAAATTTGAAGAAGAATAATTGTACAGTCCAGGAACAGTCCAAATGCTTTTAATGCTTTAGGATCTTGACCTTTAATGTTGGGCCAACCAATGGCCTTTTCCATGTAGGCTGCAGTAATATTAAATTCATTGCCAAAATGTTCTTTGAGGAGTTGCTTGGCCACCACATATCCTCTTTCTGCAGTCATGTGAAGGCAGCTACGTATGAGGTCTCTTGGTTGCCCCCTGGTGCACTGTTCAAGGTAGTACAAACAGTCTCCTTTACAACTGGTCTTTGCCTCCACACAATGTTCCAAGGCTTTCATAAAGGAGTTGAACTGTAAAGGATCTCCGTCATAGATGGGAATTTCTCGGTGTGGCAGTAACTGGCTTGTTTGCATTTGAACCAGAAGAGCTGTTGTGTCATTCTGTTGTTTCAACACATTGTAGAGGTTTCCAGCAGGTTGATTTTGATTTGATGGAAACAGACTGTTTTGAGTGGCAACATTGGGATCGGATAAAATAATAGAAGCTTTAGAAGTTTGAACAGCAGGGGGAGCCGTTTGCAACACCAAAGTATTAAAAACAGTATCATCCACCTGAGGTGGAATATGCTTTTCATAGGCTGTGTTTAGATCTGACTCAACCTCTTTATCCAACAGCAGTCCAGCATCTTCTTGAAGCTTCTTTGCAGGTTTGGTAACCAACTGTGAAGCTTGTGAGAGGAGTAAAGTAGGTTTGATCTTGGGTCTAGCACCTTCATATGAATCCATTCCATCACAATGCTTAGACGTAATGCTGCCTTTAGTGCTGCCCTCTAGTGCCATTAGCTTGGCGTTAGAAGCAGCTATTTTGGTGTCCATCTCAAGTTGTTCCTTTCTTTTCTTTAACAGGTATTCCTGCTCCTCCATGCTTCTCCTTTAAAGCAGCTGCACATGCCAGGAGTGCAGCCCTTTCTGCTTCTGCTTTTATTTGTTCAGAAATCGTTGAAGATTTGCTGGTTGTTATAGAAGAATCCCTTTGACTCCCAGTTTTTCTAAAAGACCTTAAGGAAACATTTGAAATGCTGTCATGAGGTTCAATCTGCAGCTCCTCCTCCATCATGATCATGCCACTACTGGCAGTCTTTGGTTCAGCTTCATTATTATTTTTACTCTCATTTTCTTTAATATCATCAGGCACACTGGCTGAGCAACCTTGAGCCTTAGCCAACCATTTAAGAGTAGCAGCAACAAAATCATGAACATTCAACATTTTAGCTTGAAACCATATGTCATGCTTCTGTGCTTCATCCACAGGCAATAATCCCAAGAAAACCTGGTGTACCTTTTGTGTTTCTTCAGACAAACCCAAAAACCTTTTAAATTCTCCCTTAATGTCATTCACACACTCTTTGTCATTTTTCAACACTGTAATAGTTTGTCTTAATTTTGAGCTCTTATTTAACTTTGTTTTTCTTTCACTTTCCAAGTCACTGATTTTCACCAACAAAGCTTTGGCTGTTAGTTTCACCTGTCTTTTTTCAGTCTCCCATTGAGGACTTTGCTCTTCACCCACAATGTTATTTTGACCCTCCTGATCCAGATCAATGTTTTCCTCTTCTGCCATAATGGCCGACAGTTTTTAAGTTTATTTATTTACTCGCAAATTGTAGATTGTTTATTTATAGAGAGGTCTCCTTTTGTTTTAATTGATAACATTGTACATTTTTCCGTGTCAAGTATCTAAAGATGTATCCTTCAGCTGAAACCTGTGTGTCACATTCAGTCTTTGTGGGAGGAGATCTGATTTCTTTGTATGCTTAGAACAGCCAATGGGGTGTAACCTCCGGGAAGGTTAACATCATGAAGAGAGAGGTTGTTTTCAATTTGGAGAAGGTGCAGTAATCAGAGTGGCTCCTCTAATGTTACCTCCTCTGGGTAAGTTCAAAGATTTTTGCTTGGTTGTTTTCCTGTTCTTTAAACATCTGAGTACTGAATGCGTCTCGTAGTTTACAAGGCTGTTTTGATTCTTGCTTTTTGAGGAAAGGTTTCAAGACTTTTCCTTTGTGCATAGGCTTTAATCCAGCAGAGCACAGAAAATGAACATGTAACACATGTTAAGTTTTATGAGTTTTAAAAGAAATATTGTATTAAATATTGACAGTGGATTATTACGTAATTGGAAAACAAGTAAGAATATGCAGTCCAGCAGACACATCTACTCAGATGAGACTGCCAGCTTGAAATGCCTATTTTACCAGGCATCAGTTCACTGTGTGCAGTGAGAATCTGTTTAGATATTTATCTTTTTACTCTTCAAACGTGTTTGTAGTATTAGCATAGTTTGGGTTCCTCTTGGAGTAAGAATGATTGTCCCTTCTATTACTGTTTTTGTTAAAACTTGAAATATAAGCACAGTGTACATATTTCCAGTATCAACATGAGGGCTGTGTGCTCTGTTTGAGAAAAACAAAGACTTTCCATTTCTCTTTCTTATCTTTAGTCTTTGTTTCTCCTTTTCCCATGAAGACTGTTTCACTTTAGCAAATGTAAACGTTAAAGCACATAGTTAAAGAAGGATAATATTATAATTTGAAAATGTTTTGCTGACACATTTTGGCTGCAGTGCAGTTTTGTGATGGGTAAAATGAGGATTACGTGTTCTCTCCTATTTCATTTTCAGGTTTGCATTTAATAATGTTTCACAAAGGATTTAAATGTACAGCGGTGGTGCGGCGGCTGATACCCTGGGTTGTACTGACCAATGTAATGTTGGTCCTCTACTGTTTGACAATGACACGCCAAGTAAATATAAGGTAAATTAAATAAATAAATAAATGGATTTCAATAATGTCAGTCAATACACAAATGCACTCATCATGGGTATAAACCCTATTAATGATTGGTTGTAAAATTATTTTATTTGAATAGTTTTTTTCCAGGGTGTACTAATTATACTATGAGATTGTTTCAAAGGTTTAAATTTATTTTATGTTTAGTTGTTTAATCCACACAGGATCAAAATGTTACATAAAGGTTCAAATAGAGAGCCCAATTTATATAAACCTAAATAAATCTTAGTGAGTTGTTTTTTCAATATGCACTTTTTGCAATCGTCAGCAATCATCTGCCATAATTCTACTTTGATTTTGATCAGTCGTTTTGGCAGAAGTGCTATAGAGTTAATTTAAATAGTTTGATTTGTTGGCACTGATCCACCTGTTAAACATCATCCACAGATTAGTTTGAATCACTGCTTTCCAAAAGCTTAACGCTACCTGCCTTTATCCATCCCAAAAGCAGTTTGGATATGTTTGGGAACTTTGTCCTATTAGAAAATATAGCTGTATCCTGGTTCCAACCAACTGACTCAAATTGTCAGTTTGTTGGAACAAAATGACATTTGTAACAACTTTTATAAACACTCTGAGTCATAGTTCTGCTGTAAAGATGAGGGACGTCATCTCCAGAGAAACAGATTTCCCAGTGTTATAAACTAACAGGTTGAGAAAGAATCCTTTCAAGCTTTGAAGAAATTGCAGTTGCCCACATGGTCGAGAAAATGTCCGCTGGAGTCAAGGTTTATGGTAAGAAGAATAAACATGAAACACCTTGACAAAAGTGACAAGAACTGTGTTTGGATGAGTCAAGCAGAGGCTTTAAACCCCTAAAGCACCGTACCAACTGTACATGGGAGTGGTAGCAGCATGCAGTGTGGCTGTTTTGCTACAAGTGGTGTATTGTTCAAAGTGGGTGTATTGATAAAACAGGTGAATCTCTTCAACTTTATCTAAAATTAATGCCAGGAGTAAAAAAATGTGGACACAATCAGAACAATAATTCCAGAACCCTCATCAAATGTGTTTTTAGAAAGGGAAAAGAAGAGTAATAGTAAGGCTTACACTGAACTATACTACACTCAAAAACAGGGTCTGTGTCAGCAACCAGCTCATTTTAATTTCTACCAATTCTGCCAAGAAGATGGTCAAAAATCCAGCCAGAATTATGACAGAACCATTTTGATGGCGACAAAAAGTGTATAGGCAAGGAACAGCATTCATGAAGGGATACCTCACAAGGTGTGTATAGTCAACAGAAAGTATAGTTTTGACTGTGTGGATCAAAGACAAGCCACAATCTTCAAATTCCAGGTTAGGAATTAATAAAAACATGTACCATAATTTCAAATAAATAATTGAAAGCCCTAAATGAACGTGAGCTTCGTAGCCTACAGTGTATGTAAATGTCTGACTACAGAAAGAGTAACCCTACTTTTTGTTTCACTCAAAGTCCCACACAGGAAGAGACGTGTCCCCTCAGCATGGCAAAGACAAGTCCAGGCATCATCACTGGAAGCCCTGACTCTAAGCAGGACTGCTCTCCCAAAGTGAACATCATGTTCATGAAGACTCATAAAACAGCGAGCAGCACTATCCTCAACATCCTCTACAGGTTTGGGGAAAAGCACAAGCTCAAGTTTGCCTTACCTGACAGACGCAATGATTTCTGCTACCCGCAGCCATTCCTGTGCTCCCAGGTGAAGGACTACAGGCCGGGGGAGTGTTTTAACATTGTTTGCAACCACATGAGGTTCAACTATGAAGAAATGTCCAAACTCTTGCCTCCAAATGCATTGTATGTCACCATCTTACGTGACCCAGTGGATGTCTTTGAGTCAGCTTTCCATTACTTCCAAAAAATAATTCCTCTTACTTGGCACATTAGTGGAAATAAACTGACTGAGTTTCTGAACAATCCAGAGGCCTTCTACAGTCCGGAAGCCATTAACTCATTCTATCTTAAAAATTTGCTGTTTTTTGACTTCGGTTTTGATAACAACCTTAAAGTCAATGACCCTCGTGTCATGAAGGAGATTCAATATTTATCCAGATGTTTTCATCTGGTTCTTATAGCAGAATACTTTGATGAATCTCTGATTCTGCTTAAGGATTTACTTTGCTGGTCCATGGAGGACATCCTGTATTTCAAGCTCAATGTTCGCAGGACCTCATCCGTGTCTCGGCTGGACCCTGAGATGAGAGCCAAAGCCTTACAGTGGAACTGGGCTGACTGGAAACTCTATGAATACTTTAATGCTTCTTTCTGGGAGAGAGTCAAGGCTTATGGAAGAACAAGAATGGAACGAGATGTAAATGAGCTGAGGAGAAGAAATGCTGAGATGAGGGCCACCTGCATTGAGGGTGGAGATGCAGTTGAAGCTCAGAAGATTAAAGACACACATTTCAAGCCTTGGCAGCCCATTGGAGAGAAATCCATTATGGGATACAACTTGAAAAATGACATTAATCCTGAAAACAGGACAATATGTGCAAAAATGCTTACACCTGAGATCCAGTACTTATCAGACTTGGGAGTAAACCTCTGGGTGACTAGGCTATGGGGTTGGTTGAAAGATTATATTTTATAAGTGCCTTGTTTTATTTGTATAATTTAACTTAATTTTGAAAATGTTTTAAGATGAATTAAACAACTTAAGTTGGATGTCCATTTCACAAACTGTATGTTTATGACTAATTTAAAATGTCAGTACTTGTCACCTGACTTAGTTAATTTCTCTACAAAACAAAAGTCAGGTTTGCTGTACTTCATAAATTTATTTTACATTGCGAGCTTTCACAAAAAGATTAAAAATAAACATACAGTATTTGTTATGTTTGTTTGTTAAATGTATAATGCATTAACACTAAAAACTATTTATTTAGAGCTAAATAAGTGAGTCATTTCAGGCATCTTTAATGATTAAAAATTGTATTTTCTGACTGTGTTTACACTGTTTCATTAATGAATTTCAGTTTAAAGTGTAAATTTATTACTTTAGCATCTAAACAGTCAGAGGTTTAAATGCTAAACCTCTGACTAGGCAGAGAGTATTTCTTCTCGTTGCCCAAGGTGGTATTGTGTTAGATGGGCATTATACGTGTTTTCTATCCCTTATGGTTGATTTCAGTCTGTGTCGATTAAGAATTTTAATAAAAGTTTGGCATAAAATGTAATTAAAGCCGAAATCCAATTCCTTGTTTATGTTTGCCATGGGCTATACTGATTTTTATTATATCTAGTGAGAACTGTATGTCTGAATTGTTCTGCACAGAAAAGAGATGTCTTAAAGCATAATTTGAGCTATGAAGCCTTTCTTTTCCATCTGAGCAGACAATCTTTTTATCTATTGGACGGAAAAAGACAGAGAACATTAGTATTCTCAATAGCATAGTTAGCATCTCTTTGCAAACCAAATATATTTTAGGTGAAGGAAAGAAGGGAGTGTCTCAGCACAGCGTCCATGCAGGAACAACCACTAAATCAAAGTCAATCTTTCTTTGACACTTTATTGGTCTGTTGCTTATTTGTCTTTGTTAGCATTCAGAGTTCTGGCCAAAACTAAATGCCTTATCCAATGCAAGTGCTCATCTGGACACTGGTGCTACTTTCTCTTAGACTATAGATGGGTAGACTGTAAATAAGTGATTAGAAAACCATGGCTAGAACTGCCATGGGTTTTATTACACGTAGAGTTAGTGAGACACCTGGAGGACTAATACTCAACTGCATGCAAAACCTCCAGATGGTGTGGCCAATCTCACATAATATCATTACCAGTTACCTTGCATTAATGCAGTGCTTCTCAATTCCAGTCCTCAGGCCTCCCTGCTCTGCATGTTTTAGATGTGCCTCTATTCCAGAACAGCTAATTCAAATGATTGCATGACAATCAAGTGCTGCAAAAGCCTGTTAATCACCCATAGATTCAATCCAGGTGTGTAACAGAAGGGAAACACCTAAAACATGCAGGGCAGGGGGGCCTGAGGACTGGAATTGAGAAACACTGCATTAATGTAATTTTTACTTGGGTAATAAATTAAATTATTGCACCTCTGTGTTGTTTTGCAAAAATATTATGGTGTTATTCAAATATGTGTATTGAGTTTATATTGTCATAGTTATACCAGGGGTTTTATGTCACACCATGTCCATGTTTAAGCAATACTCTACTTTCATAACCCCATCAGTTTAAAGCCACTGTGTCAAGTCATGAGGGAGATATCACAAAGTTGTAGCAATTAGACAATGGGATAGAGAATAGTCTGATGTAAATATTTTACTACATTCTTATTTCCTCCTACTTATTCATACTTGGGAAAGACAGGGATCAAATCCCATAGTTTTCCAGACTGCATAGGAACCTTAGTTAATAACAGTACAACAGGCTTTCTTGTAAGAGAAAGCCAGTATAAATAAAGAAGTTACTTTATCAAATGCAGTCAAGACACTTTGACAATTTTACATAGCCATTTAAGTTATCAAGAACACAAGAAAAAAATACTAAAACCCTGCATGACATTGAAACATGTTTAATATAACAATTTACAAGCTGAAGGCAATTAAATCAATAGAAACATCTGCAAGGTAAAGGACGAGCTTTGATCCATTTCTCTGGTGGTCGGGACAGCCTTTCAGCCTCCGCAGGTCCTCTCAGAGCCTCTTCCAGCCTGGGCATGACTTAGTGCACATTGTCCAAGATGACAGCTGCTTCATCCAGATGCCGAATCCAGGAATATATGGTGATGGAAACTAGACAACACATTAGCACTGCAGCCTTATAAAACCGAGGGTGGGGTCCTACTCTTCTTTGTTCTCATAGTTGTGTTTGATGTGTTTCCATAGTTTCTGTAACGAGTCACAATGAGGAAATATTAGACACTTCATAAAAACCGGCGAAACTTAACCAACAGTCATTAACAGACTCGGCTAGCCAAGCTAAGCTAACACTAGCTTCGTCCTTTCCTCACAAGGTCAGCACCGATAAAAACCAGCAGGGATGGACTTACCCCGCGGTTCATCTGCTCAAAAATCACGTCACCGCCTTGGTCAAACACCCGCTCAAATAAGACAGCTCCAACCATGATGGTCACAGCGAAGGTGGACGTCCTCCTGAAGAGGAGATCGTAGACGGTCTTAGCCAGCGCCATGTCGTCGGTGTAATGTGCACTGCGCAATAGCGGAAGTGGATACACATGACAACTTCCTCTACTATGTTTTCCCAGCTTATGCACAGCTACCAGCTAAAAGCTACAAACATGTTTTAATAACCGCAGAAAAGCTGGGTTTTTTTTGTTGTTTTTGAAATGTTGGAGCATGTTATAGCAAACGCTTAAGAGCCACAGTGAAGTTCTGCCAGTGCCGTATAAGGACAATTAACATTTAACGGTAGGTCAGAAGGCATGTTAGTGAACCATTTTGGTTTCCAAAAGCAGCTACTTTTCCAGAAGTATTTGTTTAATTTAAAATCTCTTAATGTTGGTTTGACCAGTATTTGTTTGCTGATTAAGAATTGTGTGTTAGTTATTTGTCTGATTAGCCACTATTTAAATTCGCCTAATGTCTTGTTTGTTAGGTGCTTCAGTTGAAGTCTGTCATGTTGACCTCTGCTTTGGGCCCAATTCATAATTTTTGAAAACATTTTTGACTCTTGTGATAAATTATGAATCTTTTTGAAACAATTCAGTGTAACTATGACTGGCTTATCTAAATCCTTGACAGAGACTGATGGAAATATTTATTTAATATTAGTATTTATACCTAGAAGCTGATATGCCAAGACAAATGAGGGAAATCTTCATTCACCATAATCTAGCAGAAATGTTATTTCTGTTCCAGTCTTTTTTTCTCTGCTTACTCTCTTGCCTATTGACACCTCTCCGAGTGGAGCACCATGGGGAAGAGGTATTACTGTGATTACTGTGACCGGTCCTTTCAGGACAACATGCACAACAGGAAGAAACATCTAAATGGCGTTCAGCATCACAGAGCGAAGAAAGCCTGGTTTGACCAATTCAGAGGTGAGATGAGGAGGAATTCGTGACATTTGTTTGATGTGCTTTTTCTTCTATTTATCTTTTTAGTTAACTCCTAAATGAGAAACATTTGATCAGCGGACAATTACCTGAAGACAGATCCCACCAGGAAACACAACCACAAATATGTTGTTTTTCTATTAACTTCTAAACTGCTACCTCTATGAAGGAGTCTGCAGCACATTTTTATTTTTACAATCAGTGTTGATTACATGGACTTGATGAGTTAAATCAAAGTTTAACTATGTTAGTTTGAATATATTATTGAAAGACAACCAGAATTGGGAGAACATTAATTCTTCATTTTCATAGATAATAAGCAAGACTGATATATATGAGCTTTTATTTGGCATCCCTAATATTGACATTTACAGTGCAAAGCTTGATAAGCAATTGTTATGGACACAGAACTGTTTTCTAATTCTTACAGATTCTGCTGCTGTTCTCCACGATGAGCAAATAAAGAAACCTTGCAGGAAGTTTCTCCAAAAAGGTGAAAAGAATTCTCCAAAAAAGACCAAACTATAATATTCTTCCCCCCCCAAAAAAGAATTTTACTATCAAATTATATATAATAAAATGATCAAATTTTATGTTATTTTTCATAGTAACATTTTTTATGCAGATTTTTTTTTCTTTAGGAATATGTGATTTTGGCCCAAACTGCAGATTTTCTCACATGTCTGAAGAGGATCTGTTCAACTTAAAAAGACACATGGAAGGTAAGTAGTGGCCACAAGGTGGTGCTGTGTACCATGTGATTTTAGGTGTAGATATGAATTTCAGAAGTGATGGTTTCTTTTATAATAATACCAGTTTTGGTCTTATTTAAAAGAAAAAACATCCTATTGACACAACAGGCAATGTGGTTTAAATTTTTTTAAATGAAGGATTAACACAAAAACTAAAGAAATACTCAACATATTCAAAGATATTAATGAAACACAAATGTACAGTGTGTTCTAGGTTACATGAAGGTTGCGCATAGAAAACCATTTAACTGCTGTATCTTAATGAATGCAATATTTCTTTATTTTAAGAGGAAAGACAACACAAAGAGGACTTTGAGGACAGAATCATCTCTGGGCGAAGTATAGAGGAATGGCTCTTGAAAAGGGAAAAGAAGCAAGCGGCTCTTGGTAGCAAAGGGTATGCACGTTCCTTTTCACTTTAACATATTGGACTACATGGTTCGCATACCTAATTATTGGTCCTGTTCATTTTTAATTCAATCGTTTAATTATTTATCTCTGCAGAGACTCAAAAACCAAGGAGGACAATGAGGAGGATGAAGCAGAAAGCGATATTCCTCAACAACTCTTCTCCATTCCTGACCTCCCACCCTCACTGTTGCCTCCTCCTCCAGGTGGATGGAGAGTCAGCGCAAGCAGCGAGTGGGGCTGAAGAGCATTCATTCCACGGTTCAAATCCCAATAACTAGGTATATGATGTCTTTAGAGGGACATTTATTTCAAAGAGATTGTTTCACATTTTTGTTTGAGGATATGCTCATGTTTTCAGCTGCTATAAAACTCCTAAATGTCTAACTTCAGATTGAAGGAAAAGGTTTGAGCAAGAATCCAGCAGACATATTTGGAATCCCCTGAAATATATCTATTTACTATCATTTACATTGCTGTAGCTAAAGCATAAAATATAAGGAACTTTGAGTTATTATGAAGACTAATAAAAGAAGAAAAAATTACAAAATATGTATTGTTTTATTTGTATTTATTAGATTATACAGGTGCTATTGAAAGGAACTGACTTCCTTCCACAGCTGAGAAACAGTCATGTTAGGTTAACAGGTGACCTCAGAAAGATGGTTTATCATGTTTTTACAGAAAGAATTGACAATCAATCTGTTGCTCATGTACTTTAACTTTTCAGTGGTATTGAGCTTTCTAAACTTGCATATTTCTAACTTTTTGTTAGCTGAATTTATAAAGTTAATTTAAATTGGCTGGTTTTCTGGCACAGCTCCAACTTAAAACCTGAACCAAAAACTCAGGGCTTTGGGAAGATTATTCCAGAAGCTTAATATAAACAAACTTAAGGTATTCCAACTCATGTTTGGATGAACTTTTGGGATTGCCTTGTTGGAACATCTGTCTATGTCCAAGTTTGGTCATCTAGCTGTTGAAGTGTTTTGTTTATTCATTATCACAGCTTGATGCTTCCACCACCATACTTGGAAATTGCTGTTATTGTAGACAAATAATTCAGCCGTTTGCAAATGGTTTCTTCTTCTGGGCAGCTGCAAATTTCAGTCAAGCATCCATCCGTCTGTCTTTCCAACCGTCTGTCCGTCCATCCATTTTCTTCCGCTTGTCCGGGGTCGGGTCGCGGAAGTAGCAGCTTCAGAAGGGAGGCCCAGACTTCCCTCATTTATTTTGAAGCCAATGTCTTTTTGTTTTCTTTTTGTGCCTTTTAATTAATGAGAGTGTAAAAGTTGTTTCAATGTGAACAATGACATTGATTATCAAACTTCAGAATAGGCTTGATCCTTTATGGTCCCTGAGTTTTTCAAGCACATCTCCACCAATTTTTTCTTCTAAGATTGGCAATTTGGTCCTTCTGGACTTTGTTTTGACACCTCGTGTTTACCTATGATTGATTGTTTGAATGGATGATCTTGAAATACGCAGTTGTTTTAAAAAAGCTCCAAAAAGCTGTCAGCTATTTTTCAATCTACAATTCTTCCTATGGTCTAAGCTAGTAACTGCAGTTTTATGTATTTTAGGGCTTTGCTGATGGTTGCACTTGTTATTTTATGCAACAGTGATAGAGTATTGGCCAAAACGGTTGAATATACAATATATTCAGAATCACAATGTTTGTCTAAGCCCAGGTCTCATGCATTTGCCCAATTTTCACCATATTTTCCCTTCATAATTGAATCATTTGTCTTTCTGATTTGACAGCATGCAAATGTCCTCAATAAACCCTGCATCTCTGCAGCTTTCTCACCTCTATTTATTTATTTTAGCAGAGACAAGATTTTTATTATTGCACTTGTTTTTATTGGACTACATGCATCTTGACAACACTTACAATAGTGTAAAAATTGATGCAGTGATCTTTACAGAGGCAAAAGAAAATAAAACAGCAGATATTTCTTTACTTTGTAAAATCATAGTTAATGTATCACAGTTGGATGGCACAATGCTTTGACCTAAAAGAATTACGTTAGTTAGCTGTTCAGAAATCCTTTCAAAGTCTGAATCATTTTTGACCAAGTAGACTCAATATCTTTGTAGGAGTTTTTTGGAGTGGAATTGCTTCAGTGGAACATGGTTTGTTTCTAGAATGACAAAATCCAGTTACAATTACAACAAATAGAACAACCTGTTAACAAAGTAATCTGCTCATTAGTACACCAACAGATAAAACAGGACAATATTTGTTAATACAGTGCATCACTGGACAATACAGTATTTGGCACAGTGGCTATATTTTATGTCCACACAACACTCATTTTTACATGATATGTTCACATGAAGAGGTAAAGCAATGTCATATAAATCTTTTTTTTTTGTTTACACCAAACTGCTACATTGGATAAAATATATATCTTATTGCCAGCGTGATTCTCACCTACCCATGCTGTTCACTTCGTGGTAGAGCTTTGAGAAACTGAACTGACTTAAGAAATAAGAATCATTTAGTAAAATCTGAAGAAAACCTTAAAAGTTAACAAATCTTAAAAGTTAATGTAAGTGCATGGCCTCAATATACAGAACTTGTATCTGAATGCCCAGACACATCATTTTTTTGTGCATTTTTTTGTATGTTTTTATAAAACTTTATGCATATATCGATAACAAAATAACATTGATTTAATGTCTACTTCATTCAAGTATAAGAAAATATAATGATGTCATATAATTAAATAATATGTTGTCTAAGTACTCTATGTAAAAGCCAGAAAACAACTTTTCCCCCCATGATATGTTAAATTATTGTTCACAGCATACTGCAAAGAATTTAGTATTTTGATATTGTTTGCACATTGACAAAAATGACATTTACAAGAAAATGTCAATTTTTTTTGCAATTATCACTTAACAAATTGCATAAGTATTTGAACATATACCTCAAAGATCTATACCACCCACGTACAACACACATTTATTTCTTGACATGCAAGTGTGCCGCATAGAATACATCATATTCATTTGCTATAAATATTACAGGTAATACATGTTCTAAACACGGTTCTATTTATTCTAAATGGGTCACTCTGTGGCTAAATTGTCTTTGCTGATGCTCATTTTGAAAGTGTGGTATAAATGCACAGATTTGAAATGTGCAAACTGGGATTTGAATGAATTGAAGGCAGGTTGTGAGCATAAAATCTCTTGATTTGTGCGATGGATAAGAGATCAACACTTTTCTGGGATGTGAAGTTTTAGCAGTACCCTCAAAACCTACTGGTATCCCAGTTCAAGAGGTGTGAACTATATATATATATATATTTGTTTGCAATATCATAATCTAACACTGAAAATCTTATAAAAATGTAGCTTTTTATTTTATTTATTCCCTGGTGGGAATAATATCTCAAATTTACAGGTACTTGCTGCACCAATTGCCACACCTCTGACAGCTCCCACAAATAAATCTGATGAAATCATTTACTAATTTATACTTATTCAATTGATCAGAATATCCGATAACCTTATATTCTTTGGAGTATAAATAACAAACTCATTTGTCAAAATAGAAAGTAGAAGAAGACATGTCATTCAAGCAGATGTGTTTTATAAGTAAGAAAATAGTTGTTAGAAAAAAAAAACTTAGCAACCAAAATGCTTTAAACAACTGGAATTCTGACAAATAAGGTTCATGGCATGGCAACCTGTTTGAAATACTGAATTGTTTTAAATAAAAATCTGAATTTCAGGAAGATAGTAGTGAAAAATTATCCCTAAATAGATGTGAAAGTGGTTCACCAGACATTAAACCAACCATAATCTCAGTGTCCAGATTTACTGTAAAGCCTAGAAAACCTGTCAGCTAACCTGAATTAAATAGAGCACATGAAGAAACCACAACATCCAGAAGGTCTGGAGAGATTACACAAATATCATAAATATCCTATAACCTTGTGATTTGGTATTGCAGACTAAAAAGGCATTATCTAACCTAAAAAACACATCTTTCTAACTTAAATGGCATGTTTTCCCATTTTTCCAGTACTAAGGATTACGTGTATTTTGGTAACTTTATACCTGTCTATGAAGTCATATTTAGAGTGATGGAAATTAAATCTATCTAGATACCTAGATTTGTAAGACAAAAATATAAAACCAGTGGTGCCAATAAATGTGCAGTGGAATCTGGGTTTACTGTAACCTAAAATGAAACAATATGTGGTTCACATTATTATTGCTTTATTACTATCATTGGTACTTGGTTATTTGGTGCATTCCAGATGGACAGATGCTTCACTACAGAACTGAAGGATTTTATGCACCACAGCTACTCTTCAGCACATGTTGTGCTCTTGAGCTCTAGAGTATTAAAGTTACATTCTGATTTCTGCTCTAATTTCTTTTCCAAACATGTTGGTAACACTAATCAGCCCTTGTAGTTCATTTCTCGTTTTCATCTTGGTAAGCTGTGAGGAGCGGTCTTTTACAACCACTGTGTGACATCATTTGATCCTTAATGCTGTAGAGAAAGGCTGTGAAAGCATCATTTCAACTATGATGTAAAACAGAAAATGAGAGCATTTTTTGGTTAATGGTTTTCTTTTTCCCCAACATAGGATCCCTTTTTGTCCTGCTGGCAACATTAATTTACTTCATTCCTCTGCGGAGCATTTGATTTGCTGCAATGAGCATGACGCTGATGATGAATGCAATCGCGAAGGCACAAATCAGGCTTTTACGCACACATGTATGTTTTTCCTGCTGCGTTGGGCTTGCTGTGAAGAGATTTAGGAAAAGAAAAACAGCATTAGTGCATCATTCAGTCTTAACACAGCTTGAACATGTCAAAGAAGATAAAAAAAAGAGGAAATTGATTAAACATACTGTCAATGTCTACGTGAGACTCTGGACTGTTCAGGTGGTTTTCCTCAGTCATGATGATGTTCTCAATGTCTTTCATGGTGAGATGGTCACGGAAAGTGTCGTACAGGAGTCTTTTCAGCTCATCTACTGTCAGTTTTTGCATGTCGCACTGGGAACACAGAAAATAATTAGGAGGAGAAATTTCCCCTCCACTCTCCCATCCCTGATCTCCAGCTTTGATCAGAAAAGACAAGCTTGAGACACTGTTCAAAAGACAAAGGAACTCAGTTCTGTCTTAGCTCTGTCTCAGATTCTTTCAAATTAAATTTTTTCACATCTTCCGGAGACAACTGATGAAATTTTGTTTCTGGATCAAATGTGCTACATGATTAAAAGGGAATTTTTGAAGTTAAAATTACAATAAGCAAATTCCAGTATCAGAATGACTGACAGAATTTGCTGTAATAATTCAAATTTTGCAACGTGAGAACAGCAGCCTACTCTAATTGATTGAATCATTATTCTTTAAATTACTGGTGATGACTGAGTCTACCTTCCAAAACACGGAGTCAAAGTCTGCGCCGTGGAACTTATCAGGCATTCCAGCAGCAGAGAGCTTAGGACCAAGCAACGTGACAAATTCCTCAAAGCCAACCTGGCCGTCACCTGATGAAACAGACAGAAACTTGTCACAGCAGAGTTCATGTATCAGACGGTATGCAGCAGAAAAAGAGTAAGAGACGGACCATCCATGTCAAGTCTTTGGATGATAACCTCCAGCTCCACCTCATTCGGCATGTAGCCCAGCGAGCGCATGGCCATTCCCAACTCCTGCTTTGAGATAAAGCCGTTCCCATCTCTGTCAAATACCTTGAAAGCCTCCCGAATCTCTGTGGAACAAGCACATTCACAAGGTGTTATTAGTTCATATTGGCAGGTTTTTTTCAGTCTTTTAAAGCTGTTTCAGTCACACATGATGAGTAATACTATATACAGGTACAAACTGTTTAAATTAGAAGTTTACAGCAAATTATGCAGCCTTTGCAGAGATTTTCAGGCAGTTCATTTTGGTCACAATCTCCCTCACTGAACCAACATGCTGTGTAGTTAAAAGCATATTTGCCTCATTTTAGTGATAAAAGCTCATACAAGTTTAATAACTCTGTTGCTTTTCTAAGTTCCTTTAGCAGCTAGCTCTACAGCAGGGCAAACTGCACTTAAACTGAGGCAAGAAAATGTGCTTGGGTTTTAGCAGTATTATTTTTGACTCCTGTCCTCTAAGTGCTACTGTCCACAAAACAGAATTGTTATAGTAATACATATCATCCCAATTTTATGCTCAAGAAACATGTAGGGATAAAACAGCATGAAGTGCTGATCAAAATGTGTTTTTGTCACTTGCTACAGGTTTATTTTTTTATTTTGGAGCTTTTTTGTTGCTATCTTCATATAAAACTAGTCTTTTAGTATTCCAGCAAAAAGAACAATTTATAAGCTGTTTGTTCGTGGCAGATGTCTTGCTAAATACAGGTATTAAAGATTATTTTGTCCACATTTATAAGCTGCACCTTCTGCGCCACTTGTCACCATGACCAAACTAATACTGGTTGTAACAGGAAGCATTGAGAAGGTTTATTTGTTTCTAATTAGCTATAAACCTTCTAAATAAGCCAGGAAAATTTACGTTTATTTTCTCTTTCTCTGCATCAAAGTATTCTGTTTGAAGTGGTGAAAAAGAGCAGAGCTGTACATCAAAGGCATCGACCTTCCTGGTTCTTATTGATGCAGGATCTCAAACAAACAGGCCGATTCAAATAGTCATCAAAAAAGAAGAAAAAACAGAAATTGGATTCCAAAAAAATAAATGATCTCACTCATGATTAAAAAAGCCAACATACACCCATTCTTGTTCCAAAAGAAAAGAGAAGGCAGACACTGCTGATCAAATGTATTGATTACCTGTTCGCCAGAAAGTGTGCATATATAACCAGGAGAATGTGTCGGCACAATGTCAAGAAGGAAAGAAAACATCAGTGAAGCAGCTGTTGCTGCCCATGAATCTGGAAGGGGTAATATTTACCCAATTTGAAAAGTGAACTTATTTAAAACAGATATCAATCTGAGAAACATGCTTGGTGATAACAAACCAAATCAATACTTCATCTAGCACAGCAGTGGAAGGGTGAAGATTTAGGTGTCTTTGGCAGAATCTGGAGTAATAAACTCTGTAGTGTTCAAAAGTCAAATCTGAGGCCAGAACAATTAATCTGCAACAATCTTTTCTGGAAAAGAAAAGAGAAAAAAGGTGGTACAGTGGTCTAGTCAAACTCCAAGCCTCTACCTGATTGAATCTGTGTTCTGAATGAACAAAAGCAATGTTGTAAAGAACAATGATCCAAGACTACTCTGCAGCAATGTGAGAAATTTAGAAAATTACATATAAAAGGACTATTTCAAGTTACTATTCCTAAAGGTGGTTCTTTATATTTGATTGTACTGGAAGTCAAGGAAACTGTAGTTTTTCCATGTATTTATATTAAGAAAGTCAATAAATGGGCAATGGGCTGAAACAGCTAAGGAAATCTGATAGGAAGAACAGACAATAAAATTTAATTCATGCATCAAATCTACCCCAGTCTAATGCATGAGTAATGTGGGCTTAGTCACTCTCTGCCATCAAGTTTCAAGATGACAATTACCTAAATGTTTGGACTTTTTCCTTTCCTGAGTATTGGCTCCAAAATAGACATTCACTGAACCGTGCTCAAGTTGAGTGCTTTTACAATAAATAGAGCTCATTTGCATGCGCATATGTAACTTTGCTAACATAATTTGCATGCAAGCAAAGAAACAGGAACAATTTATCTTGTGTGTACATAAATCACTGGAACTTAGCAGACAGATTGAGGTGTACTGTACTAGTTTAAATTTATACGCTGGAAAAAAATAATTTTCTCACAAAAAGTGAGTAAATTGAGGTGCTTCTGGTCAAGCGACACGCTCTTTACACTACCTTGACATATCAGGCGTAACATATTTGTCTAAATTACAGCCAAGATCTCTGCTTGAGTTTCCTTATCTTCCCAAAGCACCATCTGAGAGTCAGTGTCGCGACCTCTGGTGCCAGCGTCAAATAATGAATTTAGCCAGCCAGCTGGGCAGCAGCCACACTATTGATGGATTTACTTGTGAAGAAGCGTTTTCAGAAGGACAAACAGATAGTAGCTTTTATAAGGAAAATATATATGTGTTTATGTGTTTCAAGAAAATATTAAATAACTGCTAAGCTTTAGATGCAAATGTTTCTGTTGCATTAAGATAAATTAAATGATTACAAAATATAAATGTTTAAATACATTTCTGGTGTTTTATTTGAACACAAATACTACCAAAGCAAACTGAAATTCAAAATCACAGCAAAAAGCAACTTAATCCTTTCAACATATTTTAAGAGTATGAAACATTACATTTTTAATGCATCATTATAACTCCTTAAGCAGAAAAGCCTGATGCAAGTAAAGCACAAAGAGAGCTGTAAATAGCAATAGAATAAAAAGAATAAAAAATGCCAGATATTAAAAAGGGAGGTTTTATCTGTCAGCTGAATGCATTCAACACACTCAGCTTTGATTGTGTCCTTCATCTGACAATCTGCATAACCTTGTAGTGCTACAAGCTTTCAGCAGCTCAGTGATCTAAAGTCAAGGCCAGCTCACTTCTTCTGTATGGATTCATTGAATTACAAAAAACTGCATCAGCATTTGCTCTAAAACTGTACCCAAGGTCTAAATGGGGGGAAAAAACCCTACTGTACAGAAATTCTAGAAAAAAGGTTCAATAATAGTTAGGAGAATAAGAAAAAAAACATACCGTTAGTTGTTCTACTGTATTTGAAGTACTTAAAAACAGCAGTGCACTAAACCAGTACGATAAAAAATGAAATGAGAGCAAAAATGTTGAAGCCTTGATAATGTTTTGCTAACACTCACAATGTAATTCTATGGGTTTTATATGTTAGAAAAATAACAAAAACATCTGTTTCTTTATGTAAAAGTTCAAAAACGGTTAGTGGTGGGGTTGTGTCAGAGGAACTTGGTTTACTCTACCAGTTTAATAAACTGTAGAACCTACTGTATGTTTTAAACTGCGACATATCAGCGCAGAGGGTTGGCAGGGCGTAACGATTGGTATAAACTGAGGGCCCTTAATTTTATGTCTGAAACTGACCTCCTAACTAAATAAAGCCAATTAGTGAATTTCGGAAAGGGAAGGTCACATTTTTCCCCTCTGTGGTAAAAAGTAACCAATTTCTCCTGTGTTCAGAAAACTGGATGATGTTTAAAAAAGGATTCACTCGAATGACAAAGTTTCTATAACTGTGATGTCATAGTTGAGCTTCTTTACTTTTAGTGGCAATTAAAACATTCAGAGATATTAAAAATTGGTTTCAAATGATTACCTTTATTTAAGAATATTCTGGAAGCGCTTTAATCTCTCCAACTAACATATAACATAGCACTAGCCTTTCTAAAATGTCCTATTGCTGATTGTTTCCTGGATTGTTTTATCTTGTCTGTGTTTATCTTGAAAACACTTTAAGTTATTTTTATTTGACTGGATCTGTAACTCGAGAAAGATCAGAGAAACAAGGACAATTTATACTTTATATCTGTTCAATATCCCTCGAGTATATTTCAATCACTTTGTTTCAAACACTAGAAAAAATAAATCTGGGTTTAAAGGTCTGCTGACCTTTCATTTGAACTTAAACTGAACATGAAGACCAACAGATCACACTGACCTTTCTCACCGTCCCACAGTCCGGATTAATGCTGCACGATGTTGAAGCTGAAAACATCAATCACAAACTGGCTCACATTAAAAGTTGATGCCAAGATGCCAACTGCTGCAGACTGGCAGAGTATAAGTCCTTCCAGCCCGAGGCAGAAAAGTGACTGAAGCCCCAGCTTATAGATTATTGGGGAAATCCCAGATTTTCAAGCCAGATGAAGAAGAGGAGACTCCACTTGAAACTCTAATGATTGTGTTGTAGTTGACAGGAATAAGGGCCAGAAGTCAAAAAAGAGAAGGGGAAGGTATATAAATGTCCTGTGATTGGGAATCGAGCTGCATTGAGAATTGGTGCCTCCATACCTAAAAAGCAGCCATCTTATCTTCTCTCTTAAACAAAAACACCAACGCAGCTATTGGAGCAGTATGTCTGTATTCTTTGACTCCTTTCTATTCTCTCAAACACCAGCTGCTTGCAGCAGATGGCTGCTCACAGTGAGTCTGTTGCTGCTGGAGGATTCTTCCTGCCAACAGAGAGTAGTTCCTCTCCACTGTCACTACATGCTTGGTCAGGATTAGGAATTGCCAGGGATTCAGTCCAGATAGCTGTGCTTCCCTTTCGATTATTACATGATCAGCCTGGCTGGATTGGACTAGAATTGGGACCAAGTTGGACTGTATATTGTTGTAATATTGATGTTTGCTTACAATTTTAGCTTGTTCCTGTCTAATTAAGTCAAGATGAAGATAGTTTTTTAGTTTCTAACATCAAACAATCCCAAAAAGAACAACAAAAAAAGTTCATTCATTGGGTAATTAAAGGCTTACACCTAATTATTTCCTACAATTAAAATGTTCAGAAAAAGGCTATCAGGAAAAAGAAGTATCACTGGGATCAGCTATAGAACTGATCCCGGTTGTTTTGCCATTGCTTGTGCACCCTTTGAAACCAAACTTTTCCTTCCTCTTAACTTTCCATCAATGTGCTCAGATACTATTGTCTGTAATCAGCTGGCCTTTTTAAAAATGATGTTTCTTACAGGACAACTCTCAAGTCAAAAGTCTACTCCACTGTCCTGTGACATATAACATGGTGACATCATATTCTTTCTGCATTAGGAAGGATTTTGCAATTGGTTGTACAGTCTATCCTTGTCATGAGTATATCTGTGTCTGGTGGTTCTTCTGGTGGTTCTGGCTCCACTAGCAGTGCTCACCTTGATTTTGGTTAGCAAGGCTCTGAAGGTTGAGGATATCCCTGCTGCTTGTGGAGCTTTTCCAGCCCACGTCATCCTTCCACTTGACTTTATGTTAATGTGCTTAGATAGCACGCAGCTTTTAAACAATGACCTTTTCTAACTCGACCTCGGGATGTCAGTGATGGTCTGCTGGATAGCTGCCAAGTCAGCAGTTTTCCCATGATTGTGCAGGCCATTGAATATGTTTTTCTGTATCATCCATCCCTTTTATTTGTCCAAAGAAATACTCAAATCTTCTGAGAAACTAAATTTTCAGTTTTCTGTCAGCTGTATTACATAGTGATGGAAATGAACAGAAATAAACTACTCTATATTATAAATATTGTTGGCTTTTGTGATTTGAATGTCTGCTTTTCTCTGCAGTGCAAACTGTGGAAATCCCTGTGACAGTTGGTGACTTCTAAACAAACAGCAAACATTATCCTTGAGAGAAGGCATCCACCAAGCATCGGGGACACCCCACTGGGACTGTCCAGTTTGCTACATAAAACCCTCCTCACCTTCACTAACGATCATGACACTGAGCGATATCGTAATAGACTCGATTCAGCATGAGGTAGATGAAGTCTCTGCTCCACAGGAACCCAAACTGAAGAGAACAACAGGCAGCACCTAAGCATTAAAAGTTACTCTCTGTACAAATACCCAGCAAAAACTTTTCAAAATGCTTTATGTCAAATTTGTGTCAACTTTACGTGACTCTGAACTAGATTAGCAATGACATTATCTGTTCATTTTTCAAAACTGAACAGCAGATTAGAAAAAAAAAAGAATAATTTCCCTCAGTTAATTGCGCTCAGTGAAGATCAAACAGGAACATTTGAGTCAGTCTTAGGAAGAAGAAAGACATTCTTTAAAGAGATGAAAGGGATGTAAATTAAAACATTTTTTCCTAAATCAAAAAGGCATCCTTTCACATCCAGAGGTGATTTAAGTCACTTAAGAAGAAGCTTGTTTTCCCCTCTAAAAGTTATATAATAAATATATTCACTTGTAGATGAGTCAGAGGCTTGTCCTGACAATATTTTCTGATTAGAACTGAGATGAAAACATGAGTCATAAATAAATATCAGCGACAGCAGAAACAACTCAACTAATGCTGCAAAAATGTGTCTAGATGCAATAACTCTATATCCATATAAACACCACTCTGCGAATGTTACAAAAATGTTAAAGCATTGCAAAGACTCCTTTTATGTTTAGGTGAGAGGTAATTCTTTCAAGACCTAAATCAACAGAATAACAAGAAAATGTATTAAATAAAACACATGTATTAGTTGAAACAGCTCAAGTAGTAGATAACAAATCAAATTTCTTTTTTGAGGAGGGAGGTGGAGTCTCTTCGGACTTTGCCAAATTGTCCAATACATTAATAAAGAGCTTTTTTTAATCACATTGCTGAAGGCTTTTCCCCCCCACAAAGTTGCTAATCAAAAATATCAAGATCATTTTCAAGTAAAATTTGTTTGTATCCGGGTGAAGATCTAGAAGTTGCACGGGAGTTGCAATAGAAATTTTGTTGAATCCCGTTCAATGACAATAAATGCTATCTATCTATCTAGAAAGGACTTTAAATAAATCTGTTGTTGTTTTTTTCAATTGTGTGATCCATCCTTAAATTTCAGTAAATCAATTCAATGGCAAAAAAAAAAAACCCAACAAAAAACCCGAACAAATCCAAAGGTAGCACAATTTCTGTAATGCAGGCCAACAATATTTTCCCCATTTGTGCTAACAGGATGGAAGATAGATTTTTAGAATATTTCATGAAGCTGTTGAGACAGTGAGATGTATCTTTAACCATTTCTCATTGCATAATTTATCCAGATCATTCAGAGTCCTGAACTCTTATGAGCTCTTCCCACACGTTACCTTTAGGGATTTAGGGGAAGGCACTGAGAGGAAGGCTAATTTGTTTCTGGTAAAAATTTCTGAGTTGATCTGGCTCGGTATTTTGGCCTGACCTGCAGCTGTTTCCCAGGCTTCACCTAACGTTTCGTCAACATTTCCTGGTGTTTCAAATGATCTGTGATGCCATGCACTCTAAACCTGTTGCCAGGTTCTTTGGATGAGAAACCGGCCCACAGCATCACAACTCCTCTTCTGTACTTAACAGTGAGTGAGAAAATCTTTGTCATGTCATATTTATATCCCAGGGAAGCAGAAAGTAAAAAGAACCTTTTGGATGTTAGAGCTGTTGTTAGGAGTAACAATAAGTGTTGCATCTGTTATTTTGTTAAAAATAAATAATCCTTAACACGGGATTCCCCTCATCATCAATAAATAAATACACTCAAATTAAAGGTGGGAAAGCAACCAATTTGTCTCCATCTTTATGTAAAGGTGTGACAAATTATCTTTCAATGGCCTAAACAAATAATGGCAGTAGAAATATTTAATTTGATAACTTCTGCTTTTTTTTTTCCACAAACTGACTGTAATTCCCTCCAACAATAACCAACTCATGCAGAGTTACTTGACAGCAAGTGGTTGTGCTATGGAAAGCCTGCAGCTAAAAAAACTCCTGCTGTCAAAAGGTATTTGAATTCGCCACCTGGTGCTCTCATTAGTCTCAAATTATGATTACAAGTCACACATTTCACATGTTCCCTTAGCTAAGTAATTATTTACACTTTTGTGAAGCTGTTGCTCTTTTGGTCAAATTTGCTTTTTAAAAGATATTTAGTTTATTCTGCACTGACAATTTTCATTGTCAACAATGAGAAAACAGAGTAAAAAAATATTCTGTCCTGCTGAAAGGGTACTGATAAAAAGCCTGTTTGATGTTGGGTCAATATATGACCTCTTTTATGTGCCTCTCATATGGTCATAAGTTGGTATTTATGGGTTGCCTGAACTGCAGCTGTTGTTCAGTGCAGAAAGATCAAACAGATTTTATTTGCTTGTCCAGCAGCCAGATATGTTTTTATGAGTTAAGTTCTGTCTCATAAATGAGAACCTGACTAAGAAAAGGAAAATAAATGGAGAGTTGGGACAAATGCATCTGATAATACAACAGAAATTTTACATCAAAATAAAATGCCACAGCGTTCAATTTTTATACATCACAGTTTTAAAAGCTTGTTGTTGTGTGTTCAATGAAATAAATCAAGACTGCCTCCTAAAACCAAATGAGAGCTGGACAGAAAATCCCACCAAAGGTTCAAATTTCCATCAACATACATTAATACACAAATGCAGTACATCCATCTGCTTCCAATTTTACTGCAAAGAAGCAGCATTTGTCAGCACAAAAGAGGACAGCTTTGCATACAAAGTGGAAGACTGCACTCCACTACAATGCTGTACGTCTGGGGGATTCTCCTTCTGGCTGCGAACTATAAATATTGCTCACATCCTCTGTCATCAATGCACCAAGGAGCGCTACAAGCTCGCAGACACCTCCTGGGCAGTAAATGCCGGGAAGTCACAACCGCTCAGCCATAAAACGACAGGCTTATCTGTGTCAACACGTGCGGTAGTTAACATGTCTGCCTGTTCAATGCAGGTTATTGATTTTAGTGCGTGGAATCCAATGGGATTCTTTATCTTTACTGTCATGTCATAATTTTGGCTTGCTCTTTTTCGTCAAATTGCCGTGACAAATTTCTGTGGGACTGTGTCGAAATTGAATAAATTGCAGAATATTCTTGAAGAGTTAATCATGGCGGGATTTGTGAAACATGTTTTGTAGCTTGATCGTTAAAACATTAAAAATATATAATTATACAGTAATGTAACATAGAAATGTGAGGGTTTATTTCTCTGTTATCACCACACATTAACTGAAATATTACGGCTATATTTAGTTTCCCCAAATGGTCATTTATAATGGCTTTAGATCCAGCTTTTAATATAGCCCTCATTAAACGGGGAGACACTTGGCAAAGAACGATGTCCACTTTAAGCAGAGTCCACACTCCATCAAGAGGAAAGATCCCAAATAAATGTGGCACGATACATCATTTAGTTCCCATAAAAAGCCTGAATGTTTTAAAACGTTTAATTAAAGGTCTCTTCATATAGAAAGAGTGCTCATCCAAAACACTTTATAGGTCAAATAACATAACTTAGAGTTAAAACAATCCTAAGCATCTGGAAAATGTTAGACATAAATCCCAATCAGTTTTCACGCTTCTCCCGCCCAGTAAATGGAAGTGTTTGATCCCAAAGAACGACAAATTCTAAATCAGTGTTGACCTGCTTTGTAAGAAAACTAATTCTGGATGGACTTACAATATTTTTAAAATAACAAACAGTTGCAATAATGTCCTATAGTTAAATCCTAACAAGTGAAATGAAAAACTAATTCTGTGTAACAAAATAGGACTTTCCACTGTTGCCATTCACTAATGTTTAGTGTAATATAAAGTTGACTATTTGGGTGACACAGTAGATCAGAGCATCAGAATAACAGTGCTCATCAGAAATAAAGCTGCAATGTCTGTCATGATCCTTGGAGGGCATTTTTTGTATTTTTTACTTTTGACTTTTTGTATGTTTGACTTTTTTATTGTGATAGTTTTCTTGTCTGCTGTGGTCTAATTACTTGTAGCTGAGATTTTTTTTGTTACTTTCGTTCTTGATTTCTTATCCACACTTGTGTTTGGTCAAGCATGCTTCTCAGCTATCAAATTTATTATTTTATCTTCTGTTCTCTCTAACATCCTGTTTTCCTTATAGCTCCAGTCTGTGGTTTATTGATCTTGTTCGATTTACATTAAGTAATTACTACCACACTATACAGGCAGCCAATTTTCATTCATTCCTTGTCAGATCCTCTTGTTATAATCTCAGATCCGCGATCCTTGTTTTTGTGACCTTTTAGAGATTCTTATTTCATTTGAGTTACAACAGAACTTGATTTTACAAGCCTTCTTGCACCCAGTTCCTCAGGCACAATAAACTACCACAGTAGTTGAAAGCTGGCTTATTGTAATCTAAAAAAAAGTGTTTTTAGATTACATTATTTATTACGTGATACTGAAGTGAATTCCTGGCTCTGAAGAGCACTTTTAAATCCCTTGGTGCACAGCAAATTCAAAAGTGTTGAATGTTTTGGTGTTAGTACAGTAGACTTTATGCAAAAGCAGAGTTAATTTTACTCTAATAGAGTCACATTCTGTTTATGTAACACTGGGGCGTATATTATTAGTAGTTAGAATCCGGTGTTAAAACAAAGTGTTTCCGTATCAAATCTAGAGATGTTAACCCTTTCATGCATGAATTATGATCCTTTGTGTCAGAAATTTTTTTCCATTTAAAAAATAATAATTTCTTAAGGCATAAAAAAAGGTAGGAACATTTTTTTGTAAAAAATATATTTTTTTTATGTGATCAATTGTAATTTTGTCCAAATACAAAGTTATTTGAAAAATACATCAGTATTATTGTTCCTTAGGGGTTATCTGATGTCACAATATTTCTTTTACTTGCAAGAGTCGTCTACAGTAGAAGGAGGGACCGGGTCGGTTCTCATGCTTTTTTGTCTGTCGGCCATATTGTATTTAACAAAAATAATTACTTGCATTTGCAGCTGATGGCCAGTAGTTGATGGTATATTTTATGATGCATTAGTGTCCATTTCAGTGGTCTGTGTGCATTTATAACATAAAAATCCACAGGAAGCACAAGAAAATGGCTTTTAGATAGCTGTCCACTGTAGTGACCACTATGCATGAAAGGGTTAAAATGGACTCAGTTTTTTAACTCTGAACTCCTACAGCGGCTAAAACACTGAAGGAGTTCATTCACTGACTCCGCCCCCAGAATCACAGGTTAACAGCCAAGCGAAGCGACAGACGCCAAGTCATTTCAGGACAATTTACTTTCCACATGTCTGAGTTATTCACTGCGCTTGGTACGTTTTTTTTTTTTTTTCTGAGAGGTTTTATAACTATTATTTTGAGTTGAGATCAAGCTGTAAGATAGACATCACGTTCGCCACACGGCTCGGTGTTAGCATGTTTAGCTTAGCATGCCGAATGTTCGCGGAGTTTAAGTGTTGGGGAAAAGAATCGAGCCGGTGAACGTTCAGTCCAATTCTTGGCTAACGAACAGATCCGTAATAATCTGGAGTATATGTTTTCATGATGTTGAACGTTTACATGAATATTGGTCAGATTTATCAACCTTTCTGATCATTTATTTTCCTTTGAAAAACTGTAAAAGGCTTTTTTTATGTTGAAAGCATTATTCCTGCTGTTGTGTCTTCTTATATACATTTTGCAGCATGTTTTAATTCTTTTATTGCCTTTTTCTATATATTAGTACCGGCCTGGTTGCGGATGAATCGCCAGTCGCCAGAATCAACCTCCTTCTCCCGAACCCTCCAGGGATTCTTCGAAAATTCAAGCTCCAAAAATGATTATGCAAGTGTTAATATCTCTGAAACTCCACATTTCTGTAATTGAGGCTTGTTCTTAGAGTTGTAGTAAAAATGTATTCCTTCGTCCCATTTTTCATTGTTATGTTTTTTGTTTGTTGTGATCCAGAGACCAACACTGGCTTATGGTACTCGGAGACTGAAGACTGTCCAGTGCAGTAGAGGAGCAGGGAGATGTCTGGGGCCAAAGTTCACGAAGAGCCCAACAACCCGAAAACAATCTGTGTTAGTGAGTGGACAGCTCTGGGAGTGCAGAGAGGCCCAGTCTCTTATCAACAGAAACATAAAGTGGGTAAAGAGTGATGGATCTGGTCTGTTATATACTGTAATATCCGGCAATCTACCTGCTAAAAGAATATTTACTCTATCATATTGCTTGCTATACTTTCTCCACCTTGTACTTTGAACAATTTCATGCATATTGTATTGAAGAAAACTGTATTAAGCATACTGCATCTTGTATTGCACAGCTGATATGTCAGACCTTTTGATAAGCAATATGTGAATGAAAGCGACATGTGAAACATGCACATTATTCCGCGTTGTAATATGTTTTGTAATTATGGTGCACGTTTTGAAATAAGTGCATTTGAGAAAATCATTGCCTCTTTATTAAATGTTTATTTTCCAAAGAATTCTTAAAAGTTCAAAACAATAAAATCCCTATTTAATATTAATTGCAAATAGCTATTACGAAGTTTAAAAAATACTCGGTGAGAGTTGATATTAAGATCTAACACTGAATTAGTGTTAGTAAGTGTTAAATGATTAACTCCAGCAGATTTGATATTTGACACTTAATTAGAGTTAAGGTACAAACTCTCCAAAAAGAGTTAAATTAACACTTTCTGGTGTGGACCCATATAGACACTTTAAAAGTGTTGAAATAAAATCTGACGGAGTTAATTTGGGCCTGCTGGATTTGCTGTGTAAGGTCTATTAAGTCTGGCAGCTCGTATCTCATTTCTCAATATTTCTATGACTTCCTCTTTATCGCTGGGAAAATCGCTGCATGATTCTTCACTTCATGTGTTCATGTTTGAGCTGGAGATGTTGCTATCACTACTTCATTCCTCAGTAACCATTGTGTATTGCATTGATGTTGTTCTTGGTGCTTTAAACACAACTTGTGACTCAATTCGTACGTGTGAGGGGTTCACTGTCAAACTTTTCAACATATTTTTTTTCATGCGATACAAATATAATCAAGTTTATAGAGTCCTGTGTCTTAACAATTAAAACAAAAACATATCGGGGTTCCTGATAGGGGCATAAAGTGCAGAAGGTGAGAGAAAAGGGCCTGAAGTCTCGCCGCTGGCCCGACCCACTCAGGTAACCATCTGCTCAGACAGTATCCCCTGGAAAGAGCAGACCCATTAGGCGCTGTAAGCACTTCATCTGCCTCCTTAAATCTCTCCAAGTGAAGACAATATCCTCTCCCATCAGGTCATTACATTAGTCTGATCCTCACTGCTGTCACTGACGTGTTTGTTACGGTTCTGCCGGAAAATGTGGAAGCAGCACTCAAGGTGATAGTCAATTTATTACACTTATGATTGGTATTCATGTAAAATGCCAGCTTGAATAGAGCAAAGGTCTTGAGATGCCAGAAATAATGAGATCATCTTTGTGGATATGGTTTAAATAGAATAGTCGCCCATGTTTTATTAATTTCAACAATTCAAATTAGGCCTTAAAACATACAATAAATAATTCTGTGCTGTGGCCCTCTTTTTTAATAAGTAATTTCTTCCAATTATTTTTATGCCATTCGACTTTTTTGTTGCCACCCAGAATATTTAGAAAAGTAGGTAAAATAGATTATTTCTATTAGAAAATGCTCCAGATTTGTGAATGTAATATTGATTCTGAAAGTGATCATTTAAGAAAAAAGTTAATTATTCTTGTCAAATTATACATACATTGATTGTAGACATTAATGACAGATTAATTTGGTTGGTTATTGAGTTGTTTTGGGATGATTAAACTACAAACAATCTACATTTTCTTTGAAAGTTTGATTAAGTTGGGATTTTATTCAATCCACTCAAAGTTATACGTTTACACTCAAATAAATGTATATACTGTGACAAGTTTATTCAAAATTGTCCTATTCTCACTGTAGATATACCAACAAGCATCATTGTGGCTGAATATTTGAGCACAAAGATTAGCATTCACTTGAATTGCTGCTTTCCTGGCACAGAACCAGCTTTTAAGCATTGTTCATTAATTTCCTATTGAATTGATGTCAGGGCTTTAAATTTAGCCTCTTTCGTCCCTTCCAAAACCAGTTCTGAAACCAGAACTGCTTTGGATACCAGACTGTAATCATCCCATCCATACTGGCTCCCTCAGTGAAAGGAAATTGGTTAAGGTGCTTCATAATAATGTACACAGTCATATTCAATAAATTATGTGTTCTGATGAGGCAGATTTTTATCAGATTAAAAGTCTCTTGTAAAAATTGATCACTGTTAAGGTGTGTTTTACTTAGGGATCAAGTTTCTGAAATAAATGGACATTTCAACAATTTATTGACTGCGTCGTAAACCCCAGAAGATGCTGGAAGAACACCAGCATCACTGTCCACAACGAGGAATGTTTTAAGTCCCCTGAAAGCGTACTGACCAAGTAAAAAACATTTTCCACCTTCACGGTCGACTAATGTTTACAGCTGCCCACATGGAGAAGCAGAGTAGCTTCTGGAAGTAATGAGACAAATGTTGAGTTATTTGGACATAATAACAAGGAGAGTGTTTGAAGGGTTCAAAGTGAAGTTTGTCACTCTAACATCTGTCAAAAATGGAGGTGGCAGCATCATGCAGAGGGAAAGTTTAACTCCCACTGATACTGGAGAGTCCACAAAGCTGACAGAATATTGAAAAAGGAGAAGGATGTAGAAATTTGTCAACCCTGCCTCATATCAACTCATAAACTGTTGAAAAATTGACCAAATTTGGAAATAGGCAAGAATTAACCTTGTTCTAATTGAAAACCTATTCTATTCTGCTTGAAAACTGAGTCAGTAGGATAAGAAAACAGGTTAAATGTCCAGCCAAAACTATGACAAAGACCTGTAGATAGCTTTTATTTGCTGTATTCAGCAAGGAAATGTAAAGAAAGAGAAGGAAAGCCTAACAGCCTCCATATTCGGATTGCCTGCTCCTTTACACCAAGTGCTGCCCTGTAATTCTTGTCATAAAAATCCTCATAGTTGAATGTTTTATAATTATAAAGATTATTTTCTAGCATAGTAAAAATGCCACGTGTCAAAAGGGAGACACTGATGACTCTTCTTTATTTAGTAAACATTTATTCAGTTGCACATAAAGTGACAGCTGTGGTATTTTCAAGCTGTGAACCAGCCTGCACTGCTGTCATAAGGTGGAGTAACACATGTGCCAAATTCAGGACTCGCAGGAGGCAGCCTAGAGGGAAACCAAACACCTTTAATTAAAAGCTCGATAGAAAACCCCCAAGAAGGATTCTGGGCGGAAAATTTCAAGTCAACAGGTGTCCTGACCGATTAAACAATCACGAACCAAACAGAGGAATTGCCACAATGAGCTGCTAGGGAACAAAGCAGAAGAGGAAATAATGTGAAAGAAAAACAGAAAGAAATTAACCATTTGAATTTGATTAGAAGAAGTGTATGTATGGGGAAATAAACAAAGGAACAGAAAACAAATAAGAACACAGAATGTAAAGGGACAATAACTTTATCAACAAAATCCAGAGATATTTGTTCTGCTAACTTTAACTATCCAGCCAAAGTTCCTGGATCCACACATACACGAGGAGAGCATGCAAAGTTCTTGCAAGCCAGGAGGTTTTTGCTGCAAGGTGGCAGGGCTAGCAGCGAGATAAATAATAATATTAAAGAACCATGTCAAATGATGTTAATTTCCATAAATTCATTAAGTGGAATTTGTACTTTGAATTTGACTTAAATTTACTCTCTTCCTTTCTGTACTAATTTAGCTTAATGTTTATTTGTTCAAATGCAACAGACCTGGTCCATACATATTTTTCTAATTTATTTCAGATGTCCTTCTGCTTCATCCTGACAGCTTTAATTTGTGGGATCTGCTGTTTGAAAATAATGTTTTCACACATCTCGGCATAAAGAGTGTGACTTACTGCTGGCTCACTGTCGCAATAATAATTTCCATTCTTCCAAAATGAATCTCTTGAAGTTGTTTATCTGAGGCACTTAGTTTTATACGCTGACCATTGTGCAACATTTCTCTTTGCACAGGATGCAAGGTCCCTCTGTCCTTGTGTTATTTGTCAGTGTGCTTTATTTTCCACGTGTCCCTGCCACAATGTCACCGAGAGAAATTCCCGCTGATTTAATCACATATCACTGTCTGTGTATAAATTATTCATATAGAGTAAAAAATATATATATATATATATATATATATATATATATATATATATATATATATATATATATATATATATATACATATATACATTTATATGACGGAAGAGGTGCAGTTAAAGCATATGTGTCAGAATCATTTTGACGGACTGGGATAATAAATGATTTTACAAGCACCCAAACTGTAATGATGATTTTAACATGTAAAAAATACCATCACAGCATGATTGAAAGAGTTAAATTAATGAGAGTTTTTATTTGCTATCTACTGTAACTGTGAGCTGCAATCAGGTTTGGGGATGTAGAGCTAACGGGGTGAAACTCAGTATGCTAAATCTGACTGGGAATATCTACCAAAACCTTCCACGGGTAGAGCAGTTACTCTAAATATGATTAGAGGAGCGTAATTACATGAGATGAGCAATCAGTGAGCTTCTATGTTGCATTAATTACAGATTTTGTGGATAAACCGGTACTTATATGCTGATTATCTTAGATCTTTTTCGTAGAAAGTTGGAATTTTTCTTAGGAAAACACAGGACTGCAGCGCTGACAACATTCATTTAGACACTCCTGCTGCAGTGTGTGCCAAGGTGGTGCAGGAGAGGCATTAAAGGGCAGGTGGGAGCTTGCAGATTCATGCCCACAGACGAGTCCGAGACCTGTTAGACAGAGGAGAAAAAACTGAAACCTGCTAGTTTCACTCAACTAAACTGAGTGAGGGTCCCTGTAATTAGCAGAAAATTGCTGTTTGCGAAGCAAAGTTAATCTACCTGTGCATTACGTGCTCAGTGAATATTTTCTGGGTAAATAAATTAAGGTTTAATTGGGCTGCCTGATTGTTTTGCATATTTAATGACTCTAAATTATCAAAAAAAGCTTTGTCCTTACAAAAGGCATGTCACAGTTGTTCTAAAATCCTGCTTGTCCATAAATTCAATCATTTAATTAAATTGATGTCCTCACCGCAGATTGTGGATTTTCAATGTCAAAACGGGTTCAAAGCAAGGGCATGCTGTTATATGTGGGCAACCTATAGACAAAAGAAGAAGAAGATGAGGAAGGGAAGGATTGGGGGAAAAAAAGACTATGTGATATCTAATCTTATCGTGTAAATCTCTTTATTGCAGTCTGCCTGGCTCTGTTCCTATTCTCTGCCAGCTATGCTTTCTCCTTCTGAGAGCCACTTGGCAAAACAAAACCACCATTTCTAACAGAGATGCACCCGGGTTACAATTGCAGCTTCTACTTTATTGGATAGTTTAAGAAACGTGTGACATTGCTGGTCTTTTTTTTTTTTAAGTTTATTTACTCAAAATCAAAAAATTCAGAGTTGCAATTCAAAAGTCCCCCACAATCCCCTCCCTCAAAGGTGTGTAACACTGCTTTTAGCCTGGAGGAGAAGATTAATATTATTCAAAGCCATAACTAACCAGACCTCTTTCTGGACCCCCAGTTTTGTCACTTGGATTAAACCCAAATCACTTACAACCATGCTGGATGCAATTAAGATGTTGCCCCCAGACAAATCAATTCTCGTAAGACGAATAAATGTTCTTCTATTGATTTATCCAGTTTCATGATAGTTAAAAAGCTAATTGTGCATCTAAACTACTTGGAAAAACTGATTCTGACCTCAAGGCATGTAATTTCTTAGTCCTGCCTTGAGAATGTGCACAATCCTTTAAATCCACCTTCTGTTTCTTCTGTCTTTAATCCTCCACACTCTGTGCACAATGAGATTTCTTTTTGGTTACAAGGAAGACGCGCACAGCCAGAGGAGCTCTCCGGAGTGCTGAAAAGCTGCATGAATTCAGGCACCCCACCTCTCAAATCTCACAACAACAGGTTGTAACCACCAAACACTTCCACAATTAGTTAAGCAAAATGCGCCAAAGCTCACCTTCCACCTCGTCCTCGGGCAGGTGAACTGGGGTCCGGTAAGCGAGGACATCTGGGATAGTGCAAAGCCCCTTGTACATGAACCTGGTGGTCACGGCGCGCACTGGCATTTCTGCGAGGGGAAAGCAACAACCGTGTCGAGATCTTCATAGAGCCTCGCTCTCCGGAGTTTTGACACACCGTCGGCTACAGTCCCTGATATTTTCGGGAAAATATCAAGCAGGTGACGATTGGGGAAAATCACGCTGCGTAAAGTTCACCTTCACGGCACGTTTTTGTGTTGGATAATAACAGCGAAAATCGGGGCGTGTATCCAAAAGGCAGACTGTGAATTGGCCTTTGGGTTCAATGCATAGCCTGGCATCAGCTTTCTGAAAGCCAACTGTGAAACAAAGACGGTTTGACAGAAATGGCACGTAAAACTTTTACCACGCAGCCTGTTGAGCTCAGCTCTGTGTTCTTGCGTCGACCGACCAGATGGTAATCTAAATAAATCCAATATAACAAAATAGAACGGAATGCATTTATTTATTTTTTTCCCCTCCTTGGAGTTTAAGCAAACAATAATAAAACTGGGAAATGAAAATCGCTACAAAATGAATCCAGCCATGGGTCTTACTGGTTCCTATTTCGCATCTTGTTCTTTCGGTCTGTTCCTGGCAGAATCTAGTTCACTTTTCTCCCCCCATTTCGGCATCTTGACAAAAGACGAGAAACGAAAAAGCAAAAAAATAAATAAATAAAATTCGATGACAGAGTGTGCGCTTCTGTAAAAGCAGATGGAGCAGCAGCAGCAGCAGAGGAAGCGATAGCCTTGATTTTACCCCAGTAAACGAGGCTGGAATGAAATCTTCGTCATCTAATCCTATTTGTTTCCCCGCGGAGAGCAGTTTCAAGGGAATCCTGGGTGACCCCCGCTCATCTGATCCAGACACGCTGTATGTGGCGGCGCTCCGCTCTCTCTCTCCCCAGCCGTCTGCTCCAGCCACATGTAGTCATAATGAAGCGTGCTCTCTTTCACACTGCCGCTCCTCCTCTCAAGTCACCGCCTAGAATAACATTATCTGGTTTTTTTCCGCACACTCCTCCAATTTGCGGAGGTTAAAACGGCACAATATATGCGCAGCGCACCAAAAGAGTGCCGATGTCTTGCAACAGGTGAAGCTCGACTTACTCGATTTGCAAAGCGCAAACCAGTCAAAAAGGAGAAGATACACTAATCCTCATTTAATATGTTAAATTCCACACATTTCGGTTGATTAGGTACAACATAAATTAAGCATGTAGTTCCAAATAAACATGCATACAGACACGCAAGAAGGGAAAATGTCAATGGGAGCTCATGGGAAACTCTGCTCTAGAAAATGATCAATCTTTAGTCTTGCCATTCAAAACTCTTCCATCATGATGAACTCAACGTGCTTGAACTTCAGGTAAAGGAGCATCTCAACAAACTGTAACACCATCCAAATGTCTCGCCAGTAAATAAAATGAAAAATATCAATTTCATCATATCAACTCATTAAATAGAGAGGAATGTATATCTACAATTTTGTCAAATTTGTTAATTATGCTAACAACTAATGGAAACTCAAAATTCAAGTCCTCAGAAAAAAAACAAAAAATAACAATAGAAAGTGATTTTATTTTAATTCCATTCAAAAACCTTTATTTATTCAATTTAGTTGATGAATTATTAAGGAAGCCCAGTTTCCTTTTATAGCTGGCTTTTCTGCATTGTTGGGTCTTGTGTCTCTAATCTTCCTCTTGATAATACCCAATAAATCCTTAATGGTGTTGTGGTGTGAGCAGGTGCCAAGTCCTGCTGCAAAGTGAAATCAGTCCCCATAAAACCCGTCAGCAGTGGAGAAGTATAACGCTTTTGGCAGGTTGTTTAACAAGGCTGATAGCTATTCATTGACACCATTTTTATCTTACTCATGTCACAAATCCACATTCATGGTTTAAACAAAGGACATTGATGCTTCCTATGTATTGTCTTCACTGCTTTTTAGTAAGATTTTACTGAAACAGCTTCTTGACCACTTTCAAATGATCCACTCGTTGTCTTCATCTGTTCATGCTGTATATTTTTATTTTCTTTTTCTTTTCCTTTCTGTCCTGGCTGTGCTGAAATATCTCTCAGACATACAGTATCTCAAAATCCATTTTCTGAAAATGGGAGGTAATTTTAATTTAAATGTTTATGTCCTTAATGCTAAACAAATGTCTCCTCAGACTGGAGAAGCTCCGCTTTGTCCTTTCTCTGTCGCCAGAACATTATCCTAGGAAAAAACTGGTTTATTTGTGGAAATCGTATTGAGCTGTCAGTCCTGCCTTTCATTGCCCACTTTTCAGTAGTTTTGTCCTCCTTCACCGACCCACTTGCGTCACTTGCTTGGTGGGGGGGTTTAAATTAAAATCTCCAGACCGCCCCATGCTGGCTTGAAATGCTTTGCTTGTCTTGTACCATCTTTTCCCTCCATAATCACCACCGACCAACCACCCAGCCTTTTCTCTGTCCTGCATACTGAAAGCATCTTCTTGATTCGTGCAGGATGCATCTCGTGAAGAAACACACATTCTAAGAAGTTTCCCTATTATTTTATAGCCTCTGGATTTAAAAAACAAAATTATTTTAAAATATAATTTGTGATGGGTACAGTTCAAAGCCTTCACTGTTTTTAGAATAAAACAGCCTTCGGTCGTTGATTCGGGCTGTTTGAACATTTTGAAGCAAAGCTATCAAACACCAGCCTGATAAGTTAGAATATTAAAGCAAGCCTGAGTCTGTTTAGCCACAACATCCTCTGTCAGCTAAGCAGTTTGTTCTTATTGAGTTGTATTTTGTTTCCCAGAGACTCAAGACTTTAGGGGAGATGCACCAGGCAACAAAACAGTCTATTATTGACCTCTTACAAGCTGTAATCTGCATGATGTAAACTAAACGATTAAGTGTGGCAAAGATTGAAACTGGAAAAGCCTGTGTGCTGTTTTCCCCTTCTCCTTCTAGCCTCGCAGCAAAAGCGTTCAGCTGCTGTAAATGTCAAGGTGTGAAACCAGTTTCAGTCCTATCATTTAACACCACAGAGGTGCAACATGTGATATAGAAGCAGTCCTATCACCACTGCAAAACTGAGAGTCTTTATACATCAAAAAGTCTAAATCAAATCAGGTCTTACTGTTGTACTGTGGCTTTCAACAATGCGCACATCTGTGTGCTTCGCTGTGTCTGATGAATCCTAGATGGTCATTTCAGAATATATGCCATTCCATCAAGGAAGAAAAAAATCCATCAATGGAATAACCTGATCTTTCTGTTTATTTAGACAGTCAGCTGAAACGATTAATGTTGCTGATTCTAGACCTGATCACAACAACCCCAGATCTTAGTCCTACATCCACAGGCTTTCACAGTCGGCACTAGAAGTGATGGGTCCATCACTTCATCCGCTGCTCTATTTACCTTGTTGCCCCCAATCTCTCTGGAAGAGGGCAATTCTGACCCCTCAGACTACAGAATCCAATCTTTATGATCCCTTGCAAATTGCAGCTTTTTTCCCTCTCTTTTCAGAGATCAGAGGTTTTCTTCTGACCACACAGATGTTTAGACCCAATCTTTTGACTTCCCTTCACATTGTGAATGTGGAAATGTTCTTAACTTCACTATTGAACACATCTCTCAGTTCTACTGCAGTTTTTCTTTGGTATAATTTCACCAAACATTAATGTGATTGTCAGACACAATCATTTTGTTTTTGCCACATTTCTTGCTTAATACATTTGCCTCCCCACTTTTCTTCCAGTTTTTAGTCATGTGTTCTCGAGCCGATATTAATGACTTCTGCAGTCTCCTTAGGGTTTTTTTTCTCAGCTTGATGCATGGCACTGATTTGACCCGTCTTAACATCTTTTGCTTGACCACTAATGTGGTTGTTTAGAAATAAGAAGCTCATATCAGCAGTTGGGGTAAAACCGTGTTGGTAGCTGGAAGATAGTAGTAATAGGAGGCTCGCACCTATTTGCTTAATTAAATCCAGGTAGTGACAGTGTAGTGGCAATGTGTATTGCTTTGGATTTTTCTTTTACTCTTCTTCTGACTGATTCTTTTACAAAATTGAATCATTTTCATCCTGTTTAAATTTCTGAATGCAAAGATTAAAATAGTTTTTTTTATTGTTTTATGTTTTCCTTTTGTGAATTGTTTCTCAGTTGAGTTGCACAGAACATATCTGAAATTTTATACAGAGAAAAACATTAAAGTGATTTACCTCTCTCAAAAACTTGCATTTTAAAAATGTGCGTGTTTTTTTTACATTGACTTGATTTATTAGAACACGTTGAAGTCATTTGAGGTCCCTCAGATATTCTTGGAACAGGTAACTAAAAGAACACACAAAATTATGTTTACCTTAAAAACTATTAGTGCTCATGAGAGAAAGAAATATACAAATACATATTTCGCACTTGAATTAGTTTGCAGCTCTGATAATTTTGTTGGGTTTCTAGAAGGAGTTTGAATTTTAACTTTTATGATCCTCACAAGGAATTTTTGTGCCTGAGCCAAAACAAAAGATGGAAGCTAACAGCAGAGTCAGTTTGTTTAACCCTGCAACAAAAGCAGCAAACAATTGCATTTGTTGTTTCGGAACAGTTTGTGAATCACCAAAATATCCTGAGCTTCCAAAACATTGCGCCCAAGTCAAAAAAAACAAAAGAAAATCCAGTGTAAACACCAACAAGCACAATCTGCAGAGAATGACTGCATCCTGCATGACGGTGGCCCTGCATTAGTATCTTTCCACCCTGGTTCACACCAGATAAGTGTGCAGAGTGCCGCCTGTGTTCAGGGAGAGCTGCATGTGGTTCCGCTGGTTGGTTCTTCAAGGGTTTTTTTTTTTCAGGAGTGACAGGTCTATTCCCTGCTGAATGGGGAGGGATCGTCTCTGTCTGTTACACCTGAGCAGAACCCACGCTGTGCACGCAGGAAAGTGAGGATTGATACAATTCACGGATTCCTATTTCTTTGATGCTGAGCTCTTTGATTAACAGCATCATAGCTCAACTATGTTTGATTTTTATTCATTTTTGCACATCAAGGCCTTTAAAACATATAAAAGATTTTTTTTAACAGTACAATCTCAGGAAAAGCCCCTTCCAGACTACCATTATCTTTTTACGTGCACTGTGTTGCAAGTAGGAGCCTAATGTGTGCCTCCGAGGTTGAAGAGGGAATCGTGCTTGTTATCCGCTAGGAATCATGCAGAGGAAGATCAACTCAGCCTTGGGCTTCCACCAATGGGGAAGACCTCAGCTGACAGCTTATTTTCATCAAATTAAGTGTCTAGGATGAGCCTTATGTTGCCCACGGAGGATTCAGACCTGAGAGCGAGAGGAGAGAGATGTGATAACCGCAGCTGGCAGACCTCCAGCAAGTCAAGATGGAAACTTTCTGCAGAGGATGGAGAACTCCAACGAAGGATTTTCGCTGTCAGGGTTAGGGTTATGTTTTTTTTGTTGTTGTTGTGAATGAAAATAAAAGCCATATTGCTGGTTGATGATGCTGGATCTGTTTTTAGACCATGCACTGAGGCAAGAGCTTTGAAATGAGTCAAGTGTGGAGATGAATGCTTTGTTTTGGTGAAAATGAGAGCTAATTTAAAATAAAAAAAGAACATAAAGCAGCCCTGTGTTTCGGACAACATCAAGAGGAGCTGAAGGAAAGAATAATTGTGGTGGAAATCCTGCCATGCTGGCTGCTGGGCAGCACAGAGGCTGTGGATTTGGGCAAAGCTAGTAGCCACAGGCTTGTGTCAGAACGGGATTCAGGATGAGCATTGGCTGGCTGCTTGCTGGCTCCAAATCCACGTCCAGCAAAAATATAAATAAATAAACCAAACAAACAAATAATGGGAGCCCAAACCACACAAACAGAAAGTGGTGGGGGAAGAGGGAACTACTTAAGATTCAAAGAACATAATGAATTTCTATCATCTTGTGACAGTGTTGAGTAGATCTGCTTCTCCCACATTGTAATGATATTCATACCATTTTTTAAAATAAACAAGCTGAAACAATATTCATTGTACGCAACAAATGCAATCTATAAAAGCAGCGATGCAGAAGGAAGTTTTGAAGGTCTTATTACAAACACCTGCACCAAAATAAAGCAGCCAAGCATTTAGTTTGGATTATTGATTACTGTTATAATTGGGTGAATGTCCCTTTGGATTCAGAAACTATCAGATCATAAAGACAGCTTGATGTAATAAAAATGATCTCCCAGTGTAGACAAAGAAAAAGATTTTGATTCTTTATATCTTACTGGTGATTTAGAGGAGAATTAAATTAAGTCACTGATATTCAGCCAACAGTTTACATTCACTCACGAGTATAAATGCCATATTACTTTTGAAATCTTGAAGATAAATTAAAACTTTTCTTCTTTCAGGATGATGATTATACAACAGGCAAATTTGATTGTTAAATATAAGAACAGGATGGACATATTTGAGTTTATTGTGAATTTTCTGTAATCCATACAAAATTATATTACAGACTTAAATATGCGGAGCGCCTAGTAATATTTTGTCAGCATGCACAGGCATAAACCGGAAATTTCCCCATTCCTGTTAGCAGTTATAGGAGAGTATATAGGAAACAGATTATAGGAAACAGTTATAGGAAACAGATTAGTTTCCAAGGGACTTGGCTTTTACAGTTTTTTAGATTTGCTTACACAGTTATGTTTTCAAAAATTAGTAAAAACTCATACTCAGCGAAACACCATCCCAGATTGCAAGAAGTAAGACCACAAAATCAGCATCAAACTTTTTCAAAAATCCACACTAAGCACATTTATCTGCTTTGGACAGAGAAAACATGGCATTATTTATGTTTTGCCTTTTTAAATAACACCGTTTTCGGATAGTAACACAAGTTGTGTGGTGTCCAAACATCTGAAGTAAGAGCTTGAGAAAGACACCAGTCAGCTGAAGCACAAAAAAAATTAAAAAAATGGCAGCAGATGAAATCACTTGTTTTCAAAAGAAATAGATGGAGTTTTAAAAACAGGAAAATGAGGAAGAGTCAGGTAGAGTAACACTTGAGGTTGAAGAATGTTAACTTCATCAAATTAAATCTGTGAGGCAGTCATTTACCAAAGAGTGATGCTGAGGGAGGGTGGACTGGTAGTTATCAGATATCTTTGCCAACCTTAACTCCTCAAAAAGCATCACATATGTGAACATGTTGGTGAGTGTTGGTGAGTGTAACAGAAATTCAGAGTGAGACATCTGCAAGACGAATGAGAGCAGGGTGTATTGCTCTGTTTGTACCCAAATGATATCTGGAGTGGATGAAAAACCTGTTTGGAGGAGTCAAGGTGACACTGTGGGTGTATGTATATATCTGAGCCTGTACATTCAGTTCTGGATCTGTGTTTATTCCCGTGAATCCTGTACATAAACCACTCACCAGCTCTGCATGTGCATAAGTTTTGTGCATGAAAGAAGCAGGGAGAACATCAAGGGGAAGTTTTCTTGTTTTTTATTTTAAGGGCAAATCCAACAAAGTGACATAAAGAAGAAAAAAGGAGAAAATGGTATTACAAACTGGAAAAAAAACAGATTAAATACAGCTATGTGCACTTGCAAATTATATTTTAATTCAGACTAAGAGTTTATGACAGCTTTTAATTTCAAAATACACATAAGCAGCTATTTAATTTAATCACCCCCTTTATGCTGTATACCTTTCTCAGTTTGACTGTTTGACAATTTAATTATGAGGTTTATTCATACACTGAAGTGAAGAATAATGCTCACATAAAAGTCTGCTGACAGAAATAGATTCATGCTTCTTTATGTCTTTAACATTAGAAGGACAGGATGTCCCCATGCAGCAGCAGACATCTCCTCATCTTCATTTCTGGTCAATTTTAAGGACGATGAATTCCTCCTAATTATCGTCTAGCAGCGCCTAGATTTCAAAGCACATTCACAGAGATGACTATTTTTTATGCAAATCTACCCCTTTTGGACAGCTTTATGACTCTACATGTTGTTCCCACTGCCCTTTAGGTGTGTCTTTCTCTTTGGGGCTGCAGGTATAATTGGCGAGTGGATGACGTACGGCATGGTGCGTAATGTGCATGGACTCATGAATATTTGATGGTGAAATGCATTATCCCAACATTTCACAGTGAGCACCTGCTCTTGTTCGATCAAGTTCCCTGACAGTAATTTGTCCTTGGCATGGTCAGTCTGTTCCTCGCTCCATTTTGGGTGGGACACAATGCAAACAGTGGTTTAATGCACCATCCTCCTCCAGGAGGTTATTATGTCATCTTCCTGCATGACATATTAAATTGGGAGGAAAACAAGCAATGCTTGGAAACATTTGTTTATTTTTTTTTTCACTCAGATGAGCATGAAAATAACAGAATTTTTTTTTTTTCTTTGAGAACATCTGGGTACTGTCTGTTGCCTCTTGGCGATGTCATTTGTATCATGTCTACACTTACGCTTTTGACATTATGATGGAGTCTTTAAATTACCTGTTGCTGTGGCAGATGGCACGCTTTGTCATTAACAGCGATTGTGAGAATCCCCCTGCATCCTGATGAATTATTCATCAAGAAACTTCGTGACCAATAACAATATAATTTGTTTCTTCCAGCACCTTCAGAGGGCCAAATGAGAACCAGAGTGCCGACGAGCGCTTAGTGAATTGTTACATCATCACCTATTCAAATAATGTATCGAAACATAATGAGGATATCAACTGGTGCAACCTTTTGAATACCTCAGGCAGCCTGGGGATTTCTGAACAGGTGCCAAGCATGTCCAGAAACCCGACCGGTCGGCTCTGGTGCAGCCCATCCATCCCAGGTCGTGACTGGCCGTCTTCCAAACTGACGCCGAGAAAACTGGAAGCTGACAAATCTTCGGATATATAAACAGTCAATAGACAGATTGTAGAGCTTCTGTTGTGATATATTTTTCGGGAAAGGCATTTGTCACAGTCCAGGACTAGTGAAGTGTGGCCACAAGATCAATAAAGTATAGGAACATGATAATTAAATTATGGCCATGCTTTATTATTACTCAGCATCAAGCTGCTTAATCAGCTGTTAACAGCTGATGCTAAAAAAAGCTTAATATACACGAAGCATGAAAAATTGATTTCATTTCATTTCACTCTAATCTAGGAATGAATCACATTGACATCCTGGATTCTCTGGTTAATAGAGTGTCATCGTTATAGAAGTAAATTCAGTGAGAGCTCAAACAATAAGGAGACAATTCACAAGTTCTCAGTTGCTTCAAGTAGAAATTGTACCTCTTGGACTTCAAAGCAACGTGGCTGCATTGCAAAGCATCCCACCTATTGATCAATGTTACTTCCTTAATTTGTGTCTATGACCTGTGTTAAACCTTTATAAATGTCAATACAAGTTGTCTTCTTGATGTTTTTTTCCTTCATTTCCTGCAGTATTTTAACCCCTGTGTATGTGGGTTCTCACTCCTTCTTCCTCCCACAGTTTAAAACATGCACTAGGTTAGTTAGTCTCTTCAAACTTTCCTTACACGTTAAGTTAATTTAGAAATTCAAAGAGACTCAATATGCAGATTTGGAACTGCAGGAGGAAACTCGAGTACTCAGAATATATAACATCTGAACACAACTCCTCTTTGAAAGGTATGGAGTTATTATAAGCTGATCAACTTCCAAACCAAAATAAATGAAAATTCAAAGTGAAACTTACTTTTAACCCCTTCAATAGACCTACAATTCTCTCTACTTATCCTGCCTACTATGGCTCAGTGAGAACCTATCTACACTTGGATTATATCCCTGTCTTTAATGGGATTGTTTAAGATAAAGTAATAAATTTATTCAATAGAGTTGTGACTAAACAACTCTGAAAATCTAAGAGTCGGTAAGAGATCAGTAGCAATAATACATTCCTTTGAATATTAAGAGGGAGAAATAATTCAACAATCATTTCAGATCAAATGTGTATTTTTTAGCTGCTTTTCTGCATCTATTTGACTTTCAGTGGCAGATTAAATTTTATTGCTGGGTGTTTTTTAATTAAAGCATCCCCATTTTGTGAGGTCGTGATTTGATGGGACATGCAGATATTAGTTATCGTTTAAACTCACCCTCAACTTGCACATCAAACAACACTGCTATCGTCATGTTGTCTGGAGGACACAGAGTCGATGCTATCTCAGCCCCACTCCTCTTCTAATCCTCCAATCAGTAAAACATGGCCAGTGCCGCCCCGACAGACATAAAATCTGGTTGACAGGTGAAAAACAGCTCAGGGGGGAGCCTGCATGCTCAGTGGTAAAATTTTTGAGGAAAACAAGCCCTCTGGAAGTATCTGAAGGCAAAATGTGGTGGATTTAAAAGCTCTCTCTTGATCTTTTATCATGCTCCCTTTATTTATTTATTTATTTTTATTTTTTTATTGCCCCGCAAGGGGTCTTTTTGTGGGCTCTAGTGTCCCTTTTTCAAAGTAGGCTGACAGGAAAGGGGGGAAGACATGTGGTAAACGTCGTCAGGTCCGGGAGTCGAACCCGCGACAGCCGCGTCGAGGCTACGTTTTGCCTGAATGTGGGTCGCGCTAAGCCCTCCGCCACCACGGCACGCCCATGCTCCCTTTATTGAAGTCTCAGCATTTTGATAGGAACGATATAAAACTCTGACTGGATGGTTCGCTCACTTTTACGCTAGCTCAAAATCATACTCACAGAGGGAACCACAACAAAAACTATTCATTTAAAATTTTATGTGATGGAATTGGACTGGGAAAGACCCCTGATGTTCAATTTCAATAAACTCTCTTGAGTGTATAATCTGGACAGCTACAGGACTTAACAGGTTTAAAGATTTTAACTAGCTAAACCAGAGGTTTTCCTCTGCTCTCGTGAAAGACCTTCAGCATCTATTGAGCTTGTGGGGAAGTAAAGTCGACCTAAAATATTTGCACTGAATGAACCCTGCAAAACGTATTTGTCTCACACATCCCCAGTAGATTATTCAATCCATAAACATTTTGCCCGAAGGAAAAGTTATTTGACTTGAACGGTTGCATTTGAAGTCTTTCTTCATAGCTCGCTGCAGCTAACAATGAAATGTCAACAGCAGATTGTAACCTTTACTGACACTGAGCAGCACATTCATCACACCCACTGAAAACAGAGCCATGTAAAAGTATTCACGTCCCCTGACCTTTCACACTTTTTATGGCAAGTGTGGAGAACATTTTCGTTTAGCTGCATTTGCTCAGTTTTCTTCTTTGCAAAATAGCTCAAGCTGAATGTCACTTTTTAAGTCACAGATTTTCAGTTATATTTTGGTCAGGATGTGTTAACACACATTATAGCACATTATGCTTTGATCTAGAGTGTGAAAGCTCAGGCTTTATGCTTTCTGTCCTTGTCTTGCTGGAAGGTGTTGTTTTTGTATCCTCTAAAAGATTTTTCTTCTTCAGGACAGTCCTGAATTTATTTTCTTCCATCTAACTCAGCGGTGCTGAAAGTGGGTCCTCGAGAGCCGGGCATCCTGCATCTTTTAGTTCTCTTCCTGGTGGTAGTAACAACCTTATCAGGATGTCAATGTTCTTCCTTTTTGCACTAATGAGACATCATTTGATGCAGGTGGGCTAAACCAGGAAGAGAACTAAAACATGCAGAATGCCGGCCCTTCAGGACCCACTTTGGGCACCACTGATCTAACTAGTACCACAGCACCACCACTGAGTTTCAGGGCAAGGTTGGTGTGGTCAGGGTGACAGGCTATGCTCATTTTCCACCACTCTTAGTGATTTGCATGTCTCCCAAATAGTTTAATAATTTCCTTGGAGATTTTTTTTACAATATCACTTTCAGAATCCTCCCCTGGTCGTGTGTACTGATTGGCTTTGTCCCTTTAGGGGCAGCCACAGCACGTCATCTGTCTCCATGTAACCCTATCTTCTGCTGCTTCTTCTCTCACACCAGCTAAATGACAAAGTCATGCTGTCTTTCACTCCATCTATAAATCTCCTCTTTGGTCTTCCTCTAAGTCTCTTGCCCAGCAGTTCCATCCTCAGCATTTGCATCATGGACCAATTTGAAATAAACCCCTCCTTTATTTAGAAAAATGTCTGACAGAGTCTTTGCTGCACCTGAGTAGTTAATTTCTGCAACTCCCCCAGTCATACCATAAGTATGCACTCTCCTTTTTTTAATTTTTGTGTACTTGGTCAAACATATAAAGTTTTAATAAAATACATCAAAATGTATGGTTGTGTTTTGACAAAATGGGAGAAAGTTCAAACAATGTGAATATTTTTTTCAAGCCACTTTGTGGATTAAAGAAAATAAATACACAAATGTTTCTCCTGGAATGAAGGTGTGAGCCTAATCCCTGAATAAAATGCTTGGATGCACCGTTTTGTAAGAAACAGAGTAATATTTTAATGTTTAAACAATGCTTCGTTTTTACAGTTCGGTTCTATCAATATAATCTATGCCCATGAAGATAAATCCCTGCAGTACTGTGCTCTGTGCAAGTTAATCCTATTAAAATGCTTACTTGTTTCTTTGCACATTTTATCTGGATGTTTTTCTCCATTCCTTTGTGTGCAAGTCTGCTGGCGTGTGTGTTTAAAATCATTGATTGTGATTGCTGGTGCGGACATGCAGCTAACTTTTGCTCTTTGTTCACTCTCAGACGCCTTCCAGCGGGTCATTAGCCGCAGACACTGCCACGATAGTTGGATGTCTCGTTGTTCCCTGCACACCAGGGGGTGTCCATCAATCAGAGAGAGAGGCAGCGCCGAGTGACAGATGCTTGATGGGTGATGACACTAAATATGCTGTCATTTTGTCTGAGACTAGTGCCTGAGTTGGTCGGTGGGCCCAGTTGAGTATCAGAAGCAGCTTCAGTGACTACATTTACTAAAGAAGGAAGGTTTATGCTTTCTAATCGCCTTTTTTGTTTTTTTCCACCATTAGTCAAAGCCCTGAGAGGAAAATATTAAAATGGGACAAAGAAGCTCCACAACTGTGTTGCACTGGTCTGAGTTGTTGTTATTTAACAACACTCATAGCTCTTCTGAGACAGAGAAAACAACAACAACAACAACATTTTTAATAGAAGCTCCTCAATGCAAGGTCAAGGTTAATGGATCTCGCTGTTATTCTTTCATCTCATTCCAGTATCACTCTCTACCCAAAATTCTGACCTTGAGGCCAAACCGTAACCCCTCGGGATGTTGTTTTGCACTAAAGTCAATTATGTTTTGGTAATGCATACCGTTAGGTAGCAATCCCCAGGCCATCAGTCACTGTCTGCACGAGCTGGTTGCACTGGCTCATCCTCCTCATCTCCCATCCCATTACGTTGCAGCCCAGGTGGGGATATGTGTAAGAAAAAGGGAATTTTCTAGCAAGGTCACTGCTTTGCTCAGAACATGCAACTTTCTGTATATTTACATCTGCATGACTCAGGATGAATTATCAAAAGTTTTCATCTTAGCGGAGAAATCTCCATTGAGTGAGTAGGTCTTGCTATTCCAATAGATTCCCCAAAAGTCACGCATTTTTTGTTTTTTAAACACAGATGCAGAGAAGGACTTTTTCTCATTTCACCGTGTAATCTTGGGCACTCAGCCGCAGCCTGTCTCTACGTTGCATAATAGCATCACTTGTGGCTGGTAGGATGGGATAAAGACAGAGAAGAAAGCGAGAGCCTTTTCATGGGAACATTATGAGTCTGGTCACAACAGCCCTTTGAAAAGCCAGATCAATACCATTTCTGTGACCAATTTTACAGTTCTATGGCTCTGTTGCCTCTGGAGTAATAAAGCTGTTTTCTTCACTCATCCCTCAGTCTTGGCTGTACAGTGACTGCTGGCAATATTATGGCATCATGTTTTATTTCCTGCTCTAAAGTCGATCATTTTGACCAAAACTCAAGCTAACTGGTAAATAAATAATAGATTAACATTTTACTTACAGGATATTTTGTTTTTCTTAGTGCAGAAGCCTTTAGACAATCCCAATTTTGAAGAAAGTTTAAATAGCTGAGAGTCACCTGTGGTGCCAAACTAACCGACTCTCAGAGAAAATGAACAGATGGTTAATTTGTGAAAGGTCGGCTGGATTTACACTTTGCTCTCATGTCACAGAGTTTTTTCGCACAGACAGTCAGATGACAGCCGGTCATCATCATGAAATGCCAGAGTTCATACTTTAAATAGATAAGGTGTTGTAATGTCTCAAAGTCTGTATTTTGGCCCAAAATTCTTCATACTTTTGGCATCTTTACATTTAAAATTATTTTCATTCAAGAAGTTTGCTTATTTTAAAACTGAGAATCATTTTTTAAAAAAACTATTTAAGTTGTGGAAAAACACCTTCCTCAGTATTTAATGGAAAATTCTTGGCATGACAGCAATTGAACTCTTCTGATAATTATTGACTAGGGTTTTGCATTTCACAGATATTTTCACAGATATTTTCACAGATATTTTGGAGATTTATTTTTGGCAACTGTCTAAATCTATTTGAAGTTGGATGGCCTCATCACTATCCCCCTAATCTTTATCTCCCTGAACAGATCCTCTGTCAAATTTAAGTCCGGACTCTGGCTCGACTTCCTCAAAACGTTAAAACTATTTCCATTCAGAAAACATGTAAGTAAAATTAAAAGATTACTTCAAAACTCATATTTGCCAGGGATTGCTAACCTGTTAAGGTTGTCCTTGTTTCTTGAAATAATGTCCTAAATTTGTTGCCATCCCCAGCGTACCAAAAGCCCTAAAATAAATGAACCTTTTATAGCATTAGCATAATAACCCACTGGGAAAAAAATCAAATTAAAAATTTATTTTGAGTACTAATATACATCCAGGAGAAAACCTAAATTAAGAAATAATTATTGTTACCTATCAATATCTTAAAAAATAAATGTAACTGAAGTATGAGGACTAATATTTATGTTGGCAACAAAAAAAAATCTTCAGCAAAGAGCAGCATCTTAAAATCAGCCAGTCTTCATAACGACCATTAGATGCTAAATAAATCATCTGTTTGGGAAAAGGCCTGTTCTGTCCAATATCAAAAGCGTAAACATGTAAAGTCTTTTAAAACTTACTGCGACTTTAACAGGAACCGCATATTTTGTTCAGACTGGGATTTTCAGAAACAATGGCTCTAGATTAAGAACAAATTAAGAATGTATTGAAAAGTTAGAGGCTCTTTGGGGTACCAGAAGAGTTTAAATAGAATCAGAAAATGTGGCGTTACCTGGTCTTTCATGAGGCTAGTGATTTAAACTATATGACCAAACCAACACAGAAGTGGTTCACTAGGCACTAAATAATCTTCTTATGAGTTCCCTTACCTTATTCTTTAGAAAAACCCTAAAGATCTGAAGAGAAGAAGTCACAAGAGATAACACAGTCAAATTTTACAGGAGAAGAATGAGTAGTAAAAAGTAACAGGGATGCCATTAAAACAGAAGAAATACATTTAAGTTAAAGGTTGGATTATTGGATTTTACTGCAATGAAATATTAATTTACACATTTTGGATGTCAACAAATCTACTGAGCAGTTTGTTTGTACATATACGTTTGTGCTTTGCAGAAAAAAAATGCATTTCTGTTCTCCAAGTTTGTAAATAGAATAAATATTTTGTTGTTTGTTGGATCTGAAGGAAAGACAGTCTGCTTCATCCTCTGGCAGGAGAGTTTAATGACACAGCAGATGCTCTCTTCCGAAGTAGAGCCAGGAATCTGTGATTATTGCCATCTTCCTGGGTTTCATTTAGCAATTAGAGTTTACTGAGACGCTTTAATAACCTTGGAAAACAGAACTTAAAATCTTATGTTTTGTTGCTCATAAATTTTCAAAGCATTGCTGGATGTACTGGGACATATGCAATGCCTGCAAGATGTTTGCATAAATATCAGTTTAAATTGTGGCTTTTATACACATATGATCTATTTTTTTGTCATATATGCCTCAAATGTATATAAATACACTCCCAGTAATATATGAGTAAAAAGCATATTTCAGGTAAGCCGCACACTTCCTACGGCCATTAACAAGCTTCTGGCAAAATTCTGGCTGGATATTTGAGCACTTTTCTTTTTGCAGCAGGTTATGTTCCTTTAAATTACAGGTTTACTGGCAGAGGCACTGTCTGTAATGACAGCAAACAAGTTTTCAACAGAGTTCTGGTAAATGCTTCAGGGATTATCAGTAAAAGTCCAGAATGTTGTGATCCCACAGACTGGTTGCTTTATTTGCAGTTCTGTGCGTTGGGTTATTTCTGTATTCTTAACATATTTAGTTCTGCTTATTTAAGAGTTTCTGTCCTGTCATCAGTCTAGTCAACCCAACTCGTTATTGTTGCTTCCCACTCAAGCTGCCATTCATTCTGTGGATTTAGTTTTCAAACCACAATCATACTTTCAAAGTATTTAATCTCTCTAGTGTCTTTAGTTCTGCATTATGCTGTTCTTTGACACATGAATATGGTAAATTACAGTTAAATTACTTATTTTGGAAGATTTTTACCCTTCCAAATCTATCGTTTCACACTCCTGCCTCTGTCCTGGTACTATTTGGGTCAAACAGCTGTCAAATATGAAATTTAATTAATAATTTCCATGCCAATGAGGGGTAAAAGTAAATCCCTCTGAATAATGTTCTAACATACCCAGAAATTATTTGTTTGTGCAATGATTCTGTTGCAAAACCAGATACTTTCAGCATATGTTATGTGATTTTCATTTGCAACGACAGTAAACATCCCTGTGCCTCTTTTCTGTCAAACTGAAAGCAGTTCTGTTTACATAGCTTGTGTGTATTCACACTGCATTCGTGTTAATGTCAGAGTTACGTAAATTTAAAATTAAAAGCAAAGCAAATAATCTTGTTTTGGTTTTGCAGTAGTATTAGATCTTCCTTCTTAAAATTACCTGATGTAATTTTTCTAACACAAGCAGTTTTGTAAATTATTTCCCTTAAGGAAGTTATCTAATGGATATCTCAAGGAAGGTAACTTAATTTATTGTGTTGCTTGTTTTCCTTTTCAAAAATGTTTTTAGAATTACACCAGCATGCGTAAGCATGTTTCTCATCAATGACCTAGGAAGTAATGTTTATTGAAATAGCTGTGTCATACTTTAGGGAGTTTCTCGGTTTATAAAGTTTTAAAAACAATCAATTTAATTAGAATGAGACGCTTCTCATCCTTTACACATTTTTCATGTTTCTGTTTCTGAGAAGAATCACTACATCCCACCTTAGCTGTCCACCTCTACATCCAGCTGCCTGGAGAGAGTAAAAGTATTTGGTTGACTGCACCTTAGTTTCAAAAACTTGACTCCTAACACTGTCTCTCTTGGGAGAGTGGGAGGCGGAGTGAAGAAAGTCCAGTAGATATACGATGGATGAGCTCATTTATGTGCACAGCGCGTTGACCTGGAACCAAGCTGAAGGAAAGCCCCCAAATTCATGGTTAAAAGATACACTTGCTGTGTCATAAAATGTTTCTGAACCTTCACCTTACATAGAGAAGGAAAAAACATACAGCATCTCTGGTATGTGCGCTGGATTTGAAATATAAAAGATAACAAAAACATAATTGTCAGAGATTTTGTTCATATAGCTTTATGTTTAAATTTCAAAATGTTAAGGAAGTTTTATTTTCTTTTAATTTCGTCTCAACCTTTTACAATAAGGCAGCACATTTTAGAATTAAGTAAAAAAAATCTATTGAGCAAATTAAAAGAATACCTATTGTGATGTTTTGAAATATAGAGTAGCTTTATGTTTTTTTATGGTTTTTATATTTTAACTGAGAAAAGGAGATCACATAAGCAACAATCACACTTCCTGAGTGAACTTTTCTCTGAATCTGTTTGTTTCACCCGGCATTGGGAACAATTTCCTGTTCTTTTGGAAATTATCTCAAGAAATAGAGACAGTTATGCCTGAAATTATTAATACACCTGCAGATTTGGGTTATAGTGTTTCTTCTGACTTCCATGGCAACAAACCAACCAATGGATGGTCTTAAACTTTGCAACCTGTAAGCAAAAGGAGCTATTTTTTCTGGCAACAAGCAGACAATCTACTCAAAATCTCTTCCAACTACTACAGGTTGAAGACCAGAACTAAAGCGGCAGATATGTTTAAGAAATGGCTCTAAGAGTCACTTTTACTTATTGCTTTTAAATGAGCCCTTAAAGAGACCTTCATAAGATATAAACATTATATTACGTTTCACAGTTCAGAGATCCCTCAAGCTGTTATCCCAGCGGCGTTCTGTCCCCTTGCCAGACAAAAATATTCATCATATTTTATTTGATCTTTATTCACATTTAACAATCATCTCCTCCAGATGCTGATCGCCTGAAAGACAAAAGTAAAACAAATGTTCTTTAATGTGGCTGTAAAAAATTATATATTTGTGGGAAAGCTGTAACAACAGCTATATTTTTAGTGCCAATAAAAACACTCTTTTGCCTGTGTCCTGGTTAATTGGCTTATTTGTTTAAACGATTGCATTTTTCTGAATGTGAGGCTTCAGCTGCTTCACAAAGCAGCCGTCTGTTTTCTCTCTCCGTCTTGTTTTTTTGTCTCAAATTGATATCAACAAAAACACCTGTGACTCTGTCATGTCCTCAGGCAGCCATGTTCTCCAAACATGCCAAAGCCAAAACCTCACAGAAAGTTTGATAATGGTTTGTTTAATGTTTAGTTTCACGTGACCCTTCAAATGAAGGCTTTCTGTTCATTTTCTTAAGTTCAAAGCATAATTGTAGAGTTTGGCCGTCTTTTATCTTCTCGTGCTGTCTTGGTTGCTCTTTCAACATCCCAAATCCCTGTCAGAGAGAGTTAATTGGAAAATTAAGTGGAGGATTGTTTGGTTTCCCTACAAAGACATTATTATGTTAGCATTTCATTAACCCCCGCTTTCTTTTTTAAATATGACTCAATCCCCGTCACTGTTCACAATATTTTATGCTTCTTTATCCCTTAAAGTAAAGCCAGTTTCTTTACTTTTTATCTAACCTAAACATCATCTCTTTCTTTATTAACCTTTCTCAAATTTTAAATGCGAACTGACTGAAACGGCACCTTGATTTCAGAGATTCTAGTACCATTATTGTTGCTGAGTGCTACTTGAACATGTTTGCTACCACTCATGTGTTTACAGGCTAAGCAGGAGCCTGGGCTTAGAGGATGGTCAGTTTATCAAAGAAACCCGAGAAGCTCCCCTGCAGAGTTGAAAGCAATCCCTGAACTACAATTGAAGCAGCAGCCATGACAACTCAGGCAGGCAATTAGAGCGCTTCGAATCCCTGTGTTTGTTTGCCACAATTTGCATCATCAAGCTTCACGTAGTCTTGTTTCATTACATCTTCAGTTATCAAGATTTGCCCTTGTAGTTTATTAAATGGGTAAAACCACACTGGAATTATTGTTGTTTTTTTTAGGTAGAGGTTAGTCACAAAGAAAACCTCAAATGAAATCACAAGAGCATTGTAAAACGTCTGCTTTTCTGGTTTGAAGATACATTACAAACACCTTTGAGGTGTAATGGGGGGATTTGTTGTAACCCTCTAATAATGTTTCACTGCAAAAAATGCATATTTTTCTATAATCAATTAGGTTTGTTCTCACACCACTTAAATAACACTAAAAAAAACAGTAGATAAGAAAAAAGGGAGGCTGCATAAGAGTGGGATGTCCCACTCTGACTGACATCACACAGCGACAGAAATCCAAAGAGGGTGATGTCACTCAACACAATCAAGAAAAATATATATATTTTTAAATAAACAGTATGAAAATATTTTTCAGTGTTTTGGACACAGCATCTGCTGTATATTTCGTCAGCTTCCTAATCATTAAACAGATTTCGTATGAATATTTCCAGTCAGTGGCTGATTTGTGGTTACTTTCACTTACAGCAGGGAAGAAAACAACTATTTAAGTCAATCCAATAGATGGTGAGAGCAGGGAAAAGTTTACAGTTGGCAACTCGACGTTTTCTTGATATGCTGGTAATGAGACAGGGTTGTTTTGGTGGGGTTTATATGTGCTTTGTGGCTGGAAGGAGAAAAATCTGGCAGAGGATACACTCTGTATTGACCTACCAAACCCCTGTTATGATTTGTGGTTGGAAAAGACCTAAATTAAGAGAAAACTGTCATCCAAATTGGAGAATGTTAATGAAAATTCATAAATCTGTACTAGGAAAAAGGTAGCACATAAGAGCAGGAAGAGCAACGCGGGTAGTGAAGATAGATTTTTACAGAAGAATGCGGAGAACAATGAAAATCCAGGAGGCAGAGGTGGAAAATGACAATGGAAGAAGAAGAACTAATCTTAGGAAATGTGGTACAGCTGTGGCAGGTGAAGAGGAGGGAAACTATGGAAGGAAGGCTAATAAATAAATACAAAAAAAGAGTATGATGAGCCATGCTTTTATTCTTGGAGCTTACTGTAAAACATTTAACTTTGTCACATGTCTTTTTGTTGTCAGAAGTCATTCGAGCAAAGAGGTGACAATGGATGACCGCAGGGCAGACGCTTAGTCAGAATTTTGGGGAGCAGATCCGTGCTAAACAGGTCAATCCGCTGTAGAGCTGTAGGCCTGTGATTATCCCAACTGGCTCCAACTGGCTGCTTGATTTGGGTCTTAGAAGAAAGAGAGTAAATGGTCATGGCTCTTTTGTAATTTATTGTGGGCACACAGACAGAACAATAATGTCCTGTAAATATCTTTCAGTGAGAGTAAAAGCATATTTCAGACAATGTGTCTTCTGGGGATAAAAATTTAATTAATTGTCCTTATTGGACATTATCCAAAAGACAATTGTGCAGAATTTTAAGCAGCTTTGAGTATTAAAATGAAAATAAAATGCTTGAGAACTCATTGTGAAGTAAAGACCTACATTTGGCAACTTTATTGCAGTTTTTGAGAGGGGAAAAATAAATCTCATTCTGAATTTTAATTTATGCAATATTTCCTGTATCCCTAAAATTCAGGCCCACAGCAGTACTGACCCAAAAAGCAGGAAGCTGACCCACATTTTGAGAATTAGGTCACAAAATCTTTCTGTCTTGCTCAGAAAGCATCGGAGAATCTATCAGAGCACCATAAGGAGTTACATAATTCTGGCACAGATAAGAAGACAACTAAATCTAATTAACACAAATATTAGGAATAAAGAAAACACTGATAAGGACTGCAATGGGTTTTTTTGGACCTGAACGCATAAAATATGAGAATTTTCCTCCTCGTAGCTTAAAGGATCACACAGCTTTTATTGATAATATACTGCTTACGATGGTTTAGAAAGTAATTATGATAGCGGGTTGACACATCAAAAATCTGTGTGTCTATTTCCCAAGTGTGATGTTTTTGGATTTCTGTTCTGCGTGTGTCTGACTTAGCCTCTGATAGACACCCAATTTCATGGAAATTAAAAGGATTGCTTCCTTTTGAAATGTAAATTGGGTATGTAGATTTAGGACGAATCAAAATCGGCCTCCCTCGTTGATTTGTAGTTAAATAAGCTTCTCAGGACCGGTGCTGCTGTGCTGGCTGCCGACTCCAGATTCATTAAGGATCGGCAAGAACTCCCAGACTATTTTATTGGCTAGGAGGCGGCATCACAATTACTGTTTCAACCATACGTAGTCATTTTGGATAAATCAGAATATCCATCTGATTAGGATTGTTTGTCCAATTAAGTGTACCTTTTGAAATGAGCTTGTCAATTTAATGAATATGAGTGTCCATACTGTACTGATGAATGTAGATCTTCATCTAATGGTTTCAGTTTAACTTTATATTCTGTGATGTTACAGGAAAAACAATGAAAAATTAACAACAGCAGAGAACAATGTCAAAGAAAAGTTTATTTTGTTTTTGTAGAATCTATGAAATTAAGGCTGAACATCCCAAACATCAATATCAATGTCTGCAAAAGTCCAGTCTTGGATGACTCGGATTGAAATTACAGACAAAACAATCCAGGAAAAACATAACTAAAACAAAACAATTCCAGAAATGATCTAAAATTGTCATGAAGTGCGGATGTAGAGGGAGGTGAGGCAGACGCAGTAGATCCAGGTAAGTGAAATGAAGATGTTTTAATAATGAAAATCCACCAATGCACAGTCCAAAACCCTGGCAGCACAGTAGAGCGGAAGACTGGGGCTCAGCACTGGTAGCAACAGGCTACACGAGGACAGAATGACAGGCTAGGCAGATTCACGCTACAAACAACAGGGACACAACGAGGAAGCAGACACACAGGTGGCATTAAGTACACAGAGAGTAATCACAGAAATGAGACACACCTGGGAATGATCAAGGGGCGCCAGGACGGCACAGAGACTCAGAAAAAGAGGAAACTCAAAATTAATATACAGAAAAACTCAAACCATGACAAAAATGTTGCAAAAAGTATTTCAACTTCAATTTCTAGCTGAAATAATTTACTTTGGTGTCAACATTGTAAGTTCTCCGCCGTTTAATTTTTGACAGAATTTATTCATAAAAATGTGTTTTCATTCATTCATTTCTTCTTTTACTGTAATTATCTTTGCACTGCTTTGCCCTTGTTTTTTGCTTTTCTGCATTTGTTACTCTCTCATTATTGATTTATGCTTTTCACTGTGCAGTCAAAAGAAAACAATATTTGATTGTTCTGGATCAAACAAAAAATCCCAAAAGCTGTACAAGCTTTGTGATCTGATTGCTCTTGCAGATGCCATGTTTTTGTTAATATTGTTAGATAGAGAGTTTTTCTATGTATTTACAAGGTATAAATAATCCATCACTGCAAAAATAAAAATCATAACTCCTCTTGAGCTCCATAAATAATCTGCAAAAAATGAATATCATGAAATGCTTTCCTGCTAAAATTCAATGATAAAAGTATAGGATGTTTTTGTTTCACAAAAAGAAAAAAAAAATACAAGCTCTTATTTGTGTGTGTGACTCTTCATATTCTTGTCATGTTTCAATGTTTGCTTGCGGTGAGTAGACAGCCGGCTCACAGTAAAGTGATTCACCAACCAGACGATTCAGTGCGATTGTCTGCTTGAATCCATCAGTGGTGATATTTTATTTTCACAAGGTTTACTTCTGTCATTCACAGTGTGACTGCCCAAGTATATTATCTGCATATATCCTTGAAGTGATTCTGTAAACATACAAACTACAGATTAATTATTGATCCTAACATGTCAGATTTTAGTCACAGAACAAAATCCGAATGTAGAGGACGGCATTTAAAATTTAGCCTTGGGTTCTCCTGACCTCCGACTTGAACAGATTTTATATTCAAGGTCTGGATTTTATGCGAAGACGTCCTCCAGGGATCCTCACACCCCGACTATAAATTAAACACCTTTCCTTTTTATGTCAAAACAGAAGTCAGAATGTCAAAAAGCTGTCAGCACCATTCAGGGTGTTCTGGAAAATGGGTCAGGTATAATTTCTCACTTTACTAATGAACTCCCTGCGCTCTGAGCATCACACCTGTGCATTCAATTACTGCAGTGAAACAGGGAAGGAAATCCCAGCAGCGTGAGTCCAGCCAGCCAGCAGACGCTCAGGTGAAGCCGAAGCAGCAGTAGCAGCATAATGTTGCAGATTTTTATTATAAGCAGGGTCCTAATGTACCAGGTTTGAACGAGAAGAGTCCCAAAGGCAGACTACATTGCGAGTTTTTGTTTAATCTGTCACAAGATAAGGAATTTCATTTATGCATTTATGTATTTATGCATTACGCCTTCTCCTGTTGTTACTATATAAATGTATTTGAAACCCTGCAGTGCAATTTTAATTCAAACGTTGCTATTGTACCTTTTGCTATTTCTATTTATTTTACATCTAAAATATTTTCTGGTGTTTTTTTTTTTTTATTATATCCCAATTATTTGGGAGATGAGATTAAAGCAGCTTTGCAGTAGACTGCTTGCGGACAGCGCCGGTCAGTGTCACGCATTGTCATCAGGATGTCACTGTGATGATCTTTGGGAGACACATGCACTCAAAAAGTAATGAATAATTGAGCTGATCCACGTCTAATATAGCTGCAGTTTCTCCTACATAAGTAATGAGGTCCTCTGTGAGGTAAAGTTTATTTTATTTTTTTTTTTTTCCAAAATTTATTTATGCTTTAACATGAGGTACAGTGTAAAGGCAATGCAATGGTTATATAGTTACAGTGTACCTTAGGTAAAGTTTATTTTAAACAACTCAGTGTTTGTTCAGTCTCTCCTAACTCTTTCATCTGCTTGTTGGCCCTCCTCTCCTGAGGATTTGTTATCTCTGGAACAAGCCGCTGGACGAGGACTGTTTCTGATTGGACTCTAGCCATGCATCCCTGCAGAGGGCTGGGATCAGATGCTGGGCCACGACTTGTGGTCAGCCAAGATTATCTGATTATGTTTGAGTTTTGCACACCAAGTGTAACCCTACTGACTCTGAGATTGATCTGTTCATTCTTAAGAAGGAAAGTCATTTTTGTCGGATAATTGGGAGCTGGATGTTTGGAAAATATTCCAACAATTCCTGCCAAGTATACATAAATGTCTGGTACTTTCTGATATGTTCACCTGCACACTTATTATTACATGAAAACATAAATTCAACTTATTGGATGAAGAGTTTAGTTTTCAGATTTTAGCCAAAATTACAAAATTACATAGAGCTCCTAAATATTTGTATGTTTTGTCATCTTACAACAACATATTTAATTGTAGATCCAGCAGTACGGCACATCATTGTGATATGTGGTTTTCATTCCATATTGTGAAGAAGTTTAAGGTCTATAAGTACTTGGGTTAAGTACTGGATGTTTAAGCCATCCAGATCCGATAAGTCAGACTTCACATCAGAGAGTTTGGGGCTTTGTCTGGTCCGGTAGGTGGAAATAACTCATTTATTTTGAGGGGACTGCTTCAGGAAAGAGATTATGTGCCCGAGAGGCCCAGTGGCTTGGAGCACAAAGCATGAAGCAAAGTGGGTTTCTTTCACCCAACCGTCTTCTTTGTTCTCAGTAAATCTAGTCTATTTTCACTTACAATTTTTAGAGAGGCAAACAAAGGGGTAGATTAAAAAAAATTGGTTTAAAGATTTAAAGAAATCCACAATAACTAGAACATAGGAGTGAGTGAAAGTCACTTTAATCTGTCATGTTACCAGTTATGTTTTACTTTAACATAACACTTAAAATAGGCTTGATACTAAAATTTGTCATGCAAGCAAATCTCAGTCCTGTTTGTGTAATTTCTTACATTTCTTCATACACCTGAGTCTGTCTTGTTCTGCTCCTTTTCCCTACTAATCAGCCCTAATCTTATTGGATTGTCATTGAATTAAGTGGCAATTTCAGGCTGTGAGAATGTTATGTGGCTGAAAAACCTCTTCTAATCCAGGCATGCAATTCCATGAATAACATTTGTGAAACCCTAACTTTCAGAAAACTCGTTACATCTTCCTTTCTGTCTTAATTTTCGCATTTTTGCCTCTTCTTTTTAACGTGTTCTCACCCCATACTGTCTCCTCTTGCACACCACAGCCCCATGTGTGTAGTACTTTTCGTACAAAATGTAAAAACCCACTGATATGACCTGCCTGGCATCTCAGGATTGCAAACTATGTGTGAATCTCAATGTTCAGCCTGTAGATGATTGCAATATTCTTCTCATGCCATGCTGACAATTAAGACAAGCTCCTGGAGGGGGAAGATGTATGTGCAGACAACAGCTGTCTGATTTAGATGTATCAGCGCTATTAAAACACTTCTCATGAACAGCCCTGTCTTTCACTTCTGCTGCCATTTTAATCTGCTGTCTCCACAGTAGACAGGAAGCAACACAGAGGGAGATTTGGTTTCCAAGAACGACTCCTCTAATAGAGCTACAGACCCTGCCTGGTAATCATGTGGATCGCATATGTAGAGTAAGATTAATTCTGTACATTTTTATCCATAGACTGATAGGAATGTTTTTCACTTCTAAAGGTGACATTAAGCAGAGACTTCTGTTTTTTTTCTTGTTTCTCTAATAATTGTAATGCTATCTGTTTTCAGTGATCAAACATTTCCTCTAAAGAACTTATCTAATTCTAAAGGGAGCCCTGGAAAATGTTACTCTAATTGCTGCTCACTTCTCTCAGTTCGATTTGCAGCTTGGTGCCAGATGCTAATTTAATAAAAAAAAAACTGCCTATCAAATTTTCTATTTTCCTCCGTGACAGTGTGACCTCCCTGTAAATAAGAAATGGGGAAGGGGTCGCTGACTTGTCTTTCAGTCCGTCACTCATGTGAACAAGTTCGGTTGATCAGCTGCCACTTCAGCCTTGACAAGAAAACTAGGAGCTGACTGGTTTACAATTAGTCTGCAGCTACGATGCAAATTATGGATTTACGTGCCTCGCCGACAGTTTTATTCTCACATTTCCTAACAGAGGTCAACATTTCTTAATAAACCACTTTTCACAATTTCAACTTGTGAATGCATTTTGTGGAAATACTTGAATTAAGGATATCAAACAAGTTGGAATGAGAGCAGCTCTAGCAGATTACTTTTATAAACAAATTCTCAAATATTTTTTAGAGATTCAACACATTATATAGATTTTAAGCATTACTTTCTGTCTAGCATTCCACATGAATATTGTCAACAGATCTTAAACTGACTGAGATAATTTTCTTATAAAACAGCTCTTATTTGAACAGTTGTGATTATTTTTGGAGTAGATTTGTAATCATTTGGAACTAGTCCCATTCTAAATAACCATCATGTGTGTGTCAAACGTGTGTGCAAAATCCCAGAATACCGTGCTGGTGTGCTGGGATGTCAATCAGGACAGACAAGTTCCTTTCTTCTGCTGACATTCATTACTGACCTCAGTCACCTCAGGCCACCTTTTCTAAAAATAGCCAAACAAAAGATGGTAAAATAAGCTTTCCACACAGGTAGGAAACAAGCTACATGTTTACAAAGATAAAAAACAGACCTGTTTGTTTTGTGTGAATAGAATATATCGGATTTGTGTTACAAATTGATAAAGTCTTCAATTTTGGTCCACTTTGTTTTGAGGGATTAGAAAGTTAGTTATTTTATCTATATATTTGATCTTTGCATTAAGAACTCACTTTCAGATTCGCTGTAGCTACTTTTTGGGGGGTTAGCCTCTGTTTCATGCATTAATAAAAAAGTTTGTAGTTTCATCACCACTTTACAGGAAATTTTGACTGCATACTCAACTACTTTTTGCTGCAATTGTCTCAGGCTTTTTCTACAATTTTCTAAGTAAAGATCACAAATAAAAGAAGATCCAACACTACAGCTGAAGCAATTGCACTTACAGTAGATTCTAATCCCATCCAGCACCAACAAAATTATTTTGGCCAACCCAGCACTAACAATGTTTAATAAAAAAAAAAAAAAAGAAATTCATTATGTTTCTTCCAGAGGGTTACTCCGTTTCTGAAAAGCAATTCTTCACCTGAGGAAAAATGACAAGATATTCTAAATTCATATAAAATTTGCTACAGCAGAACTATCTCCTTTGTTCAGCAGTGAGCACCGAGCCAGATTACGATCCCATGTATAAATCAACCTGCTGCGACTCAACCTGGACACACTGCATGGATTCACCTTCTGCATACTTATAGGGCCATCATCTCAGCTATGCTCACAAAATAAAAGAATAAACCGAATGACAGTGAGGAGGAAAAAAACCTGATGACTCAAAAAAAAGAAAAACTTCTCTGCCAGCTGTCAGCCTAACAATGTAATAATCTGACTTTGAAGCTGTTGACCACTGATAACAGAACTGGGATCATTATACTGGGATTGCCATCTAATTTTCCCTTTGGATTATGGAAACATGTTTGAGTGCACATGCCTTTGTGAATTAATTTTAGTGGTTTATTCATTCTTATAATAAGTCTGAACATGACAAAAACAATGAAACAACACTACCAAAGGAACTTTGTGAGTATTGTATTTTTTATGAGCTTCTCCGTGTGTATATGCTTTCTGTTATATAGTCACCTGAGGATATATCTCTGTTTTTAGTCTTAGCAGTGTTTAGCTGTCCATGAGCTTTTACCCTTTCCAGATGCTAACCCCCCAAAAAAGGCTAAAAAAAAAATCCAGGACTCACACTTTATTTTAAATTTTAAAATCTTTTGATTATTATTATTTTTTTAATGGGTAAAATAATAAGCTGGCTGTGACTAGATCCACCTGATGGCAGTTTTAGTGTCACTGAACGTCAATGATGATTGACAACTCTGATCTGTCTCCTACGATGATCGTCATTAGAGCCAGCTAGAATGCCTCAGACTAGTGAAGACATTTCTACTGAGTGAAACTAAAAATATGATTGGCGGTTCAAAATGTTAAGGCTTACGGTGCTCAGAGAAGCAGAATACCCAAACAAATGAAACTTACTTTCTTTTTCCCTGATGCAAGCTCACTATCTGATCTCAGACAAAAAGACCTGAAAAAAATTATTTGATCAATTTAATTATGGTGTCATAAATGACTTTTTTATTTTTTATCCCTCAAAAGAGTAAATAATTTGAAGACATAAATGTCAAAGGGTTGTCTGACTCAAAGAGAGATGAAACACTAAGCTCAATGCAGGTTTAGGACAGGTTTATTAGTATTTTTCACCAAATAGTGATCCTAACTTTCTATGTTTATTTTTTAAGGCTAGTAGAAATATGTCAACCAATCAGAACTAATAATGCAGTTATGTGTTGATATTTATAATTGTTTTATCAGTTTTGTTAATATTTTTGTCTTTTGTTCATTTAATATGTCATTTCTCTTTTATGCTTGTCTGAGTAAAAATAATATTTTCAGGAAAAACAGCTTTAAAGCTCTTCAACCACTGCAAAACGTTTCTACCTTCAAATCAAGGGTTTTTCCCCATTTCATGCTTTTCTTCTTTTTTTAGTTCAATCCAAAATGCACATTACACTAAATGTTTTTTTTTTTAAATTGTCCTTATGTCTGACTGTGTCAGAGACTGGTCTGTTAGCCCTGTCCCACTCTACTTGACCAGTGTGTAAACAGCGGTTTGCCCTTTAACCACCAGAGAGGCACTCGGTGGTCATCTTCAGTGTTGCAGAGCACAAAAATGACTACAAACAGTGGCAAGAAAGCTCCGATGAGGATTTCTAAAGATTATGAAAGTAAGACAACTCAGAAAGTTGTTACTTTGATGTATTGCCATTTAAATGAGAGCTGAGCTGAGCTTCTTCCTAATAACGCTGAAGCCCTTCGAAGCAGCAGGATCCTTTGTAGCTCTCTCGCTTTCAGATTTTACATGCCACGTGTCAAGTGTTGCTGCCCGACACATTGTGATTGATTACCCCTCTGCCATCTTATTCATTATGGATCTACCACTGCCTGCACCTGAATAATAATGACCCTGATAAACAATTAAAATCTCTGATTGCAGCAAGTGCGCAAAACACGTGGGCAGCAAGGGTGAAGGTTACATTAGGCCTGCTAATAAAGGCAAAACACTACAAACTAATGTATATGATTAACCTTCTCTTTTTTTCTCTTGTTTAACCAACCTGGTAGTTTAATATAGTTTAATTTTTAATTATGCTGTGCAGCCTTCATGCGTCTCACCTGGCTCATAGGAGAAAGAATAACAATGGCCGCCACACTCGCCAAGAAGAAACTCGTGGGAGACGATCATCGCTTTAGTGACACACACTCCGTGTCAAACCTGACTGATGGTCACACTGGAAGGAAATCACTTAAACCAACACAAAATCCCACAGCAGCTCAGTCTGCAGTTTAAAAAGCAGTTGAATTTAAACCGCAGCAGATGTGTGTTTCTCTTTGCTTTGCAGAGGTTGCTCTTGATAGTTTTGCATTGAGTGATGCAGCTGTTCCAGTCCACTGACCTTGATTGCAGAGCAGAAGGGAAGCATTACATCGGATCACCTGGGTCCCAGACCGCAGCGTGAGTCGGGGCCAGTATCTCAACACAACAGACCCTTTCTGAGTGCTAAGCAGGGACCTGGGGAGAGACTGGGCCTCAGATAACATAATATGCACCGCTACTGAGAAGCTCATCCTTCCTTTCGAAGTACCGAATGTCAAGTCTTTCATGCTGCGCAGAAAAGTGGATGGAAAGAAAAATGAGGAGACGCAGGTCACAGACAAAAAAAAAACGCAGTGGTGCAGAGAGACCACAGCACCCTGCAGGAGGGATGGAGGATCCTTCTCAGCTTTCAATTAGGAGTCAGTGTCTTTCAGGAGAACCAATTCCCGCACTGAAGCTAGTCCGAGAATTTCATTAAGGTGTGCAGCATCTGTTCTGTACAGTTTCATTAGAGAGGACTGGGATTTACCAGAGGCTCTGACATACAGTCTGAATTACAGTCAGAGAGGGAAAACCTCTTGGACCACGCTCCTGTCAGAAATCCTCTGACATTTTACAGAGACATAACTGGATTCGAAATCCATTTTGTTTCCTTTGGACTACGTCTCCGGATCAACCCTTGTCCCTCTAAAATGCAAAGCCGCCTTCTCTGTGAAATAATTCCTGTCCCCTGTGCGACTGGGAAGCGGCGCAACAGGAAGACAAGGAAGGATGAAACAAACTGAAACTCCCCTGACGGCCAAGCGCTTTTGAAGCTCTCAGAAACTGCCTTGAGGAGGTGTCACAAGCTGGAATGGTGCAGGGAGAAGACAAACAGTACACTGAGTCACATTTATTTCACAAAAAAAAGTACTAAAAATAGCAGGGATGATTTATGATTAGCTTGGTTCTGTCTTAATATTTTTGCAACATTGTCACAGCTTTTATTTTTATCCATTACATTCAATTTTTCATTTCACAATTCTGCCAAGATACAATTTCAAGGATATTCAGATTTCTCTTCAAATAAGATTGTAAAACCTGGAACTCTACAACAAAGTAAATTATTGTTATGACAGAAGACCAATCTTCTCGGTTTTAAAGGTCTATGATCGTGATCGTTATAACACCGATCAATGTAGAAAATCCTCTTTTCTACATTGCCTAAAAGAAATAAGGCTCTTAAAACTAGACTTTGCAGGTGACTGGAAGCTGCAATCGATGCAATTAGTGAGTGGTAATCAATCGGATCACAGAGGCACTCCTAAGAGAGTCCACTTAGGGAAAAGAAATCATCAATATTGGCCATTTCTACTCTAAAAACCCACCTAAAACTGCAGTATTACCTAAAACTTTTGTTTTGACCATTAAAGTATGCTGCAGTGATGGAAACAGCATACTTAAGGCAAAATTTGGCAAAACTCTACAAACTCATCATGTTTGTAGAGTGCCAACCCAATTCTGCTTTTGGTCTTTTCTGGACCCAAAGGCAGACAGTCAATGAGAAGCTAATTAAATCAAGATCTAAATAAAGTTTTTAAACACAACAATTACAATTTCTTCTTTCAACGTCTTAAGGAGCTTGGTTTTTGTTGTTTCTCTATGTTTAAAAGTAAGAGCAAGATACAGTAGATGCAGATTATAGAAAAGTGAAGCTGTGTGTCTCTGGGTTTAATTTCATCGTCCAGGAATGGTGTTGGAGGTCAAGGAGGCGGAGATGAGGACTGCAGGCTGACCTAAGGTGAGGTTCAGGGGTCAGACATCTGGGGCAGAGAACCAGGAGTCCAGGTGAGCCCTGTGTGTGTTTGTTAGGGGTTTCATGAAAGGATACAGATGGTCCATGGAGGAGACTCAAGGTTGGACTTAAAAGCACAAATCCATAATTGAAAACGAATATTTACATGCACCAAATAAAAAGACAAGTACTACTATTTTTCCTCACCGTTTAAAGTTAAATCTTCTCTATTTGCCAAATTCCAGGAGGCAAGAAAATTTCAGAGGGTTGTTTTATGTTGTAGGTATCTTTGAATATATCAGAGATATTTTTGTCTTTTCAATTGAATAACTGTAAAGGACAAACCTTTTGAGTTTGCTCATCCCTGATATTAACCAAGAAAAATCTCTAAAAATCTTCTTGTTAAGTTTTCTGGCAAATAAATAATTTTGGTAATTCTAACTAAACGAAACCAAGAGAAGTTTGACCAGACTTGATTTCAGACAATGAGGGGAAAAAAGTGTATGTCTTTTTATTTTGTGCAATAAATCACAAACATCAAAATAGCAAAATTGGATGGTAAGTTTTACAGCAACCAGAGGAAGGATCTGACAGATCCTCCTGTGCTGACAGCTTGATGAGCAGATGAAGGTGATGTGTAGGCACCGCAGCAGCTCCGTCACGCCCACCAAATGAAGGACAGGAAGGAGGAGAGGAGGAAGGAAAAATGTTGGAATATGGAGGGGAAAACATCCTGGGTATAATAAATCTGCAGTTAGTCTAAAACAATAAAAAAAATGTCTTTAAAATGGCTGAATCGAGGCGTTTTATTTAAAAGTTAAGGAGAAACAGGATTTAGAAATTCTGATTAAGTTTTTCAACTCTGTAGGAAAAGCTTGGATTGTTTAAACTGGGTTTTTATATGAAAGGTGAGTATCTTACCTTAAGTGGACAGAAGGATTTTGGTTTTGAGAATCCAAACTTACTGCTGGCTGAACTGAAGTGAACTCCAAAACAGATCTTTGTCATCTTAAAAGAGCTCTAAATTAAAATATTTTATAGAATTTTAATAAATAACATTTTTACAGTGAATGACTTACTGAATTAGTAACACCTTTCTCATGTCATTTGAGAAAGGTGAACTTTGTGCACATTGTTCATTTTCCATCAAAAGCCTAATTTTTCAATTAAAATAATTTTACATTTGATTCTGCTAATGAAACGTATGAGCAGAATCAATCTGTTCAAGTTAAGACTTGGAACAGTCCTAACTGTTCAAGTCTTTCTTATACAAAATGTCTGACCAGATTAGAAATGAATCCACATGTGAGCTCCTCATTCTTTCTCTGATATAAAATGAGTTTTCAAACCTGCTGAAATGCAATGAAAGTAAAAGAAAGACCAACAAGGAGAGCTGTGTTGACACTGACGATGTCAAATCCTGTTAAATCTAGAGGTTTCTAATGAAGGCAGAAAGATTTTACCCTAGAAAAATATTTGTTGCACCTCCAGATAACATTGTCTGCTCAGAATTAGTGCTGAACTGATGACAGAAGGGGCGGAACAGAGTCCAGATGGGACGACTCTAATTTCTAATCACAGGTTTCTGCTCAATCCAATCATCAGATATTCATCAGCAGTATACCATCCTGCACCTCTGTGACGCCCCACATGTACTCAGTATTCTCTCTTTTCAGATTTCAGCAGCTGTCCTTGCTTTTGATATCAAAACATATGCATGTCACGTACTGTACACACGCAGAGAGAGAAATAGTGAACTTTCAGAAGTCCTTTTTTTTTGTGCTTTTGAAATTTCATTGGATTGTTCTGATATGACCACACAGTCTGCATTTAGGATTTTTCCGTTTGAATAGCACAGAATTTACTTCTAAATAAGCCAGTTGATGTACACTTTAAAGATCATAAACATTTATGTCATGAAGGTGAATAACAGCTGAGGTCAAAGTGAAATCTAGTATGACCTTTTTGCAAAACTATTCTTTGCACTGTTGCACCGGAAGCTCTTCTTATTTTGTGCCACTTAGTGAACTTTCCAAGGTAAGTATTTATTCCCTGCACGTGGAATGTAATTATACAGGCAAATAGGACTGTACAAAGGTTAAAGCTCTGAGACTTACTTTGACACACTGGAGTTAAGCTCCCTGCTTAACAATAAGTGCCAACATGCCCTTCAACAGGAAAACATTTAGGAAGAGTATGACACCTATCAAGGTGATTCATCTGCAGAATAGACCAATAGAAATCCTGTTTGTATTGACTTATGACTTTTCCCAGTTGTGTATTGGTAAGAAATTGTTATTAAATTATTCTTTAGTGATGAAATTATCAAAAATTTACTGTGAAACAAGTCAAACTACTCCCATGAAAGCAGGTTTTATTCAATACAAAAGGTAAATTGACTTAAATTGGAACCTGTGTCACATGTACGAAGTCGAAATTAATCAATAAATCAAACCCTAATAGATACCGTTGATCTTCAGCCTTTCAACCAATCTATTTAAAGTTGACAAGCATACTACTCTGTGGTTTGGTATTATTGTCTAAAGCACAATGAACATAAAACAGAGAAAGAAGATTGTAGTACAACTCAAAAAATTCCAATATCATGAAAATGTTCACTCATTTCAGAACGTGAAACTCATATTTTGTAGACTTCAGCTCCTTGTCTTTCCCCTGAGCTGCAGCCTGTTAACAATCAACCACCTGCTTTTTGTTTGCTAACAGAAACCCCAGCATCCCTTTCGGTTTACTTTGTTCTTTGTCGGAGCCTTCTGTTGGCACGTTAGTTCTCTGTTGCAATATCTGCTCTCTGGTGCTCCTTTATGTTCCTTACAAATTGTTTACCTTCTTCATGATTTCCTCTTTAAGATTTCAGAATCGTTTGTTTTGAGCCTGGCTGCAGTTGGGACATGAACTTATCAAACAATGTGACAAAGAAGTTCAAAAAGAAAAGAACATTCCTTTTCTGAATGAGGAACCTTGAATCTGTGAAGGGCACAACAAAGTCTCAAGACGACCAAGATATCCTGGAGTAAAATATATTCCACAGTTGGAAAGCTCTGCCTCAGGTCTTTGAACTTCTAAGGACAACGACCTAATACACAATAAAGGCTTTCAGGAATGGGTGAAGAAAAGCGAACAAATGTCAGATTATTTTAAAATTACTTCCCATGAGCCCAGATTATAAGTGTAGATATATGAAATCTAATTTCAGCTAAATGTGGAATAAGCAATAAGGGATCCTGTTAAACTTTTTGAGGTTTTACTGGGGACACAGTAGGCAATCCTGTAAAGACTATTTAAAAAAGGACAATGTACATCTTAAACTTAAATGTTACCATTTGAGGTGTACCAGATTATAGTTTTCAACTATTTCACACCTGCAGCCTCTTAAGACCATAATTTGATTAAACCTTTGTCAGTTTTAAATGTTTTTAGGAATACTTGTGCATACCGAAGAAGGGTTACACTAAATATTATTGCCACATATGACAAATCCATGCATGCAGGGTGAAAATATATCTTGGCACCTATGTTGAATGGCTTCTACATTTTCTTTGTGGAAAAGGGCATGGATGGATCACATCTGAGAGGTGTTTTGACATGCCTGGAACCTGCATGTTAGTAATAAAGCCCAGAGGGACTGCAGATTGTGGGCCGGAGTCTCTGTGGATTAGACTTGCCTCCCACAGATCCCATAAGATTGGAATGTGGCACACCTGATGCTCTCTCATCTTCACTGAGCCATTCCCAAGGTTTTTTTTTTCTCAGTTCAAGAGATGTAATGTAGTATAAGAGTGGGATCTATTGAGAGTATTATTGGAGTAATGTTTGGAGGGTGGCAGGCATCAAAATAATGTATAAGTGGATACCTGGGTGGAAGCTTTTCAGCGGAGTTGTTGGACGACGAGCAATGCTTTACCTCAATTGCTTTAACCTGTCAGTTTTCATGTTGAAGTATCTGATATATGTACATGCATTGGCATATACTGTTTTTATATTTTATCATCCCTTTAAAAACAGGCATTGATGTCTAAAGAGAGCTACACAAACTGATGTAATTCACACCCATTTACATCAGCAATAAAGTAAATTGGTAGTGTGTATATGCTGCACATTAATAGTCACGTGAAATAAAACAGCAAGGGCTTAGCTTTTTATGGAGTTGCATTCGAAACAGATTATGTTCTGATATAATATGAGTTACCTTTAAAATTAACTATAATTCTTGACAAATTTTTAGACAATGAGTTTCATTTCTGTGTGACCTGGAGAAGTTGAAATTGTATTTGTAAATGTAAAATAATTTGCTAATCTTTCCTCTTTCAAATCTTCACCTTATTAACTTTAAATGATCTTCCTATGAAACATTTAAAAGATTCATATTACATTTTCACTACTGGATGGCTGCACCTTTTTATATGTTAAAAGATTGCAGTGATGCTGCAAAACCTTTAGCACTGAACCAAAGCTCCTTTAAATTGGGAGGTGCCAAAGTCAGACTTGGGTAACTAATGTAATGCCAGGTTGTGTTTAAAGGCTCCCTCAGGTGTGACCAACTGGAAACACAGGCACTGAAAGGCCTGCATCCCCAACGCAGCCTAGGAGAATAGGAGGTTCTTCCATATTAAGGAAAATACAACTTTTTTGTTAAACAGGAAGTCAAACTTCTAAGTTTGTTAATTCAGTTTGTATAGCTACTGCTCCATCTATGATGAAACAAAACCTTAGCTCATCATTAATGTTTACATTTCTCCAACAGACTATCTGTGTAACATGCACACACTGTACCTTTGCTTCACATGTCTGTCTTCTCTGAAATTGATTTCTTTCTGTCTGGAGATTAGAGTATGCCCTTTATTGACAAAGCAAGGGCAAAACTATAGAAAAGCTCAATCTTTCTACTCTTTCAAAGGCCTGAGTGCAAAAGCAAAAGAAAAAAACATTTTGAGAAAAACTGAAGACGTTGCTTGTGTGCATTTGCAATTAAAAAAACTTTTACATTTTTGTTCTGGAGCAAACCAGCACCCACATATATTTCACATGGTATAATGTCATGCTAATGAAGTGTTGAAGTTAAATACAGTTTATCTATCATAACCAGTATTTCATACAATTTGCATGTGAAGGAGTAAGTGTAGTAAATTAGCATTCAGACATACTTGGATGTGTGTAACAAAAGGTTCAAGTTAAAAAGCCAATATTCATTCATCAACAGTAAGAAAATAAATTGATTGGTCTAGTCAAAGTCTGGTTTTTAAGAAGCTTACAAACCAGACTTATAAATAAGTCTCATATAAATAAGACCTTAAGTAAGTTGTTCAAGCTGAGAAACCGTCTTCTTTGTTATACAGTTAACAATAGTGTGCTATTTTCCTGCATGGCGTAGATTTTATTATTGCTCACAGATTTTCAATTTTATTATTCTCAAGCAAAGGCTGGGAGTTGATAATGGCAAAAATGCTTATTTTTAGGGATTAAAATCCTAATTTTTACAAAATATTTATTAATTTTTTTATTTGGATGTGAAATTGTTTTGTGTGTTCTCAGGAGGTTTGGCAATTCAACCAGCTGATTGTTTTTTAATTGTGTTTTTTGAACAGTTAAAGTTATTTTTAAAAAATCCATACCTACTTTTATACTGCGTTTTATTACAGCACATTTTTATGTTTCTGTTTTTGTTCATGTTTTCTATGATGTAAAATTATTCACAAAGGCCTTGAAGGGGGACATGATTTACAGCCCATGCCAAGATACCACAATCTTGTTATTCTGAGATATACATCTGTGTTTGTTGGGAAATAAACAACTGCAGAGTGAGTAGAAAACAGAAATGTAGCTGTTCACGAAAGGAAAATGGTCAACAAATCAAAAAAAAGTTTGTGAATAATCAAATGAGACAAATATAAATAAGATAATGAGTTTTTTGCTGCTCGTAAAAAAGCTTGTCAACCTGAATACCTCGGCTGAAGAGGAGTTTTTCATTTTAATTAAAGGGCTGATAATTAATCCTCATAAACACCTTTTCAAGTAGGCAGAGCAAATTACAGATCCCATCAAAATTCAGACGAACCCGTCTTATTTTTGTTTGTTTATTCGAGCACCAGCAGCCTGCCTATGCCTTACGAACCTCACGAATGGATATGCGCTTCCCTGCAAAGGAATTGTTTGTTAAAAAGTAGCGGAGGCAACATGTAGCGCATGTGTCTAGCATGAATCTGTTTGCTGAGAATAAGAAGAAGCAGACAGGTGAAAAGAGAGATGGAGAAAGAGGGAGACATGTCGCAGCACCCTCAGGACGTCTCCTCATTCTGAGCAGCTGTTGTCTGAGAGCTGGAGGCGGCACTGCGGCGCCCTGTCAAACTCCTTCTCCTGAAGAAGCCCTCCCTGCATGCAAAGCAGGCACAGACTGCCCTCTCTCCTTGCCCGTGCTTTTCTGGCCCCCTTTTTTTTTTTTGTCACCGTGTAGAACAGACACTTCCTTATTTTCTCTGGCCTTTTTATTCAAATCAATTTCAGGTTGTCAAATGGAGTGCGCTTGGTAATACTTACAAAGCACACAGACACAAACACACAGGGCAAGAAAGTGTGACAATTTTATAGGAAGGGACATTTCAAGGGCAGAGACTGATTATGAAAAGAAGTGTATTGTTTTTGTCTTTGACGATTGATTGCACTCCGCTAGATGCATCAGTTCTCCCCGCAAGGAGAGAATAAATAAAAATGCTTTCGTTTAGTCGACTGCTGGCGTCCTGTTAATCACCAAAGGTCAGTGATATATGGAGAATTCAGCTGATTTATTTTGTTGTTAAAAAACTTTGTATTGACAAAAAGATTGCAACTGATGTTAGATCTGTTAAATAATCTGATAATAGTGTTGAAACACAACCCTTCCAGGGTATTGAAAATTGAAGAAGTTACTTGTTTAAAAGAGTAAAACCAGGATTACAATGTTTAATAAAGTGAAAAGCTGCATTTTTGGTTAGTTAACTTTAAAATTGTGGTTTCAAAACCTTGTCAAGGCGAAGACAAGTTTTTTTGAAAAGTTTTGGTTTGGCTGCATGAGGTTTCTAATTTTTTTGTCCTTAGTTTGCATCACATCAGCAAGTAAAACTCATCAGTCTAATCATGTTACTGTGCGTCATTCGCAGCAGTAGGACATTTGAGCACCAGATATTGAACATCTGCACCACACATTGTTTCCCAACCAAAACATGTCCAAAATGTACAGGAATAATCCTTAAAGCTGCATTATGTAACTTTACAAAAATACTTTTCTATATATTTGTTAAAACTGTTACTGTGTCGTGACGTTATAATCTGAGACAGATAATCTGGAAAAGGATGAAGCTCCTCTGGCTCCTCCCAGTGCAGCCATCTGCAGAAGTCGAGTTCAAACACAACCAATCAGAGCCAGGAGGAGGGTCATAGCACTGTCAATCAATATTGTGCACATGCTGCTCAATGTGCTAATGGACTTTACTACAGGGACCACTTTTCATTGGCTGATGCTCATTCTACGTGGTAGCATGGCTACAACGTGCGTGGCCGTCTCACAAACTGATACAACTTCTACACCTTGAAGCCTGTCTGCTACACAGTCTTACGTTAGCTAAACAGATCAATGTGCAAGCTTGTTAAGGTCCATGGTGGAAAAATAACTTACCGTTACAGAAACTATTTATCTGCGGTTATCGGTGGCTATGCTAACTAACCTGAGCATTAATGGCAGGGTCCATTGTGAAGAACTTGTCATAGCGCAGCAAAAAGGACGGGGGTGAGCAGTCGTTTATCAAATCATTGATTAAAAGCTATAATGCCCAATAGTGGGTTTCAAGATAAAATAGTTAGAATAGAATATGGCAGTGTGTTTAGGTAGTTACAGTTCTTAGATTTTATATTAGCAATTACAGCTTTTCCTGTCACTAGAGAATGTGACATTTTTTTAAATGAATCAAGCAGGCATGTTTAAGAACAGCAACAAAAGACATTTTGCAGAGAACTTGGTGATAGATGATAACTTTTCTGTGCAATGATTAATAAGGCAGAAAAGACACATTGAAAGGCAACAGAGACGTGTGACCTTAGACTGAGAGCAAGTGCTGCCATGTCTGCTTTTTCATCAACACAACTAAAAATGACCAGATTTATTTACACTTAATTTATAAACGATATAATCATACCCTCTTATTGAGATTAGCTGTTAGAAAAATGTTTATTATCTTATTAATGCTGCCTCCTTGTGGTTAACCAGAGAACTGCAAAGGTTTCCTTGTTAATTGAATAGAGGGCTATATATAATATACAATAGTTTTAAATTCGTATTAATCTTGGAAATTAAACAATTAAATAATACAGAAGAATTGAATTGTTTGACACATAATAATAACAATTATCTGATAAGTCATCCATGAAACTTCTCTTATACCTTTTCAAAGTAACAAATCTCTCTCTTTTCATGAAAAGTCGAAATAAAATTGCTATCCCTAACACAAAAAAAATCTAGGATCGTAAAAGAAATGTCAAACACCACATTCTTTTACAAAATTAAGGGATTTTAACTGATCAATTTCTACACTTTGGTCTTAAAAACATTAAAACAGGAAGCACATGAGCACTCATTCACTCTTACAGGAAACTGACAGAAAAAGAAACGCAAGCAAAAATTTGCAGTTAGTCAAATTTTTATGACATCCAAGCATTTCCAGTCAGTCCTCGTTTTTGTCTTTGCTCAAATTGTAACTAACAATCCCTTTTACATTTAACAATATACTTTAAAGTTTAACAGTGTTTTTTAAGGTTTTGTTTGAAGTTGAAGCTTCTGAGTCAGTTTAAGGTTAAGCGCACACAATTCAAAGATATTGCAAAAATTCATTTAGGATCACAGGTTACACAAACTCCCTACACATAAACCTGAGAGAGCATTTTTACTGCTATTTTAATCCTTGCACTTCTTTATAGATTGCATCAAAAACCACTCCCATATGCTTTTCTTCTACAATTGTAGTATTTTATCATATTTTATTTCATGAAAATTATACCCAAATGGAATTTGAAGCACCATTAAGTAAGTTATTCACTGTTATTACTTTCAGTGCATTTATTGTGCGTTTGTGTCGTTGCAGGTTTATGATATAACCACAAAGGGATGTTTTTCTAGTGAGTCATAGCATGCACAATGTACAATGTTTGCCTCACGTGACCCAATTCAAATGAAACCGGCAGCTGCAAACTCTTAGGTTTCCTTTTTGTCAGTTAAGAGGAAGTCTAAACCCAGTGTTGCTTAGAGGAGAGTGTTTTTATTATTTACCATCAACAGACAGATTGAAGTAACTATGTCAGGATGGACATACAGGAAGAGAGTAAATGTAATGTCTCAGTCACTTAGTTTGCTTGTTGTAGTTTAAAATATGTAGTTTAAAATGACTATGGAAAACCGGTTTGCAACTAGTCAGGCTGTCGACGCGGCAACATCACAACAGGGTAAGATCAAAGCTTAATTTTACAGTGATTCACTTATGTATTTACAAGGCTTGGTTTGACTTTGAGAAGAAATAACAAGCATAGTAAATGATTCTAATATTTTCTCCGGTTCTAAATAAATTCAGATATATTGAGAGCAGAAAGATAATCATCTGTCAAATTATCAAAACAAAAGCTAGTGACCGGACCAGATTGGTCCAGAATGCCATTTAGTTACATTTTAACACAGGTTGGCAAAGACAGAAATGAGAACATTATTATTCGATAGCAGCCCACATCCTCTGTCTAGACAGTCAAATCAAGTGAGAACTTGTTTCTGTATGTGTGGGTAAGGTGGTAGTAAAACAAAAGTGCACAGCAGTTGATTTATTTATCTATGAACAATATTTTTAAGTGCTTAAGGCAGGGGTGCCAAACTCATTTTCATTTTGGGCCATATAAAAAATCTGAATGTTCTTAAAAGGGCTGGTTGTGCCAGAATGTTTTGATAAAACCCATTGAATTGCTAAAATGTCAATAAATAGCTGTTTCAGCATACAGTAAGAGTTTCTTAAAATTGGATCATATTTAACATCTTTTCACACTGATTATTCTATTCAGGACTTTATGATTGTTTTTGTGGGTTTTTTTGTTTTGTTTTTCAATCAAAATCACAGTTTTTGTGCTGCTAAGTTAGAAATATTTGGAAGGACTTTCTATGATATTTGCAACATAATGTGTCATAGTTTTTGGCCAATTTTGGGAAAAAATTACAGTAAAATCATAAAAATGTGGGGATCTGCTGATTTGTGTGAAATTTCTGAGTAACTTGTAGATTTGTGAAAAACTGGAAGGACTTATTGATGTAATTTGGATTCTAGAAGGCTACATAAAAGCTACATAAACATTTGGCCCCCAGGCCTTGAGTTTGACGCATCTAGACTCAGGCAATGATTAACAAAATTAGTCATTTAGATCAGACTTACCAAGTCAAGGCACCACCGGGTATAAGAAAATAATAGCTAAACTATTTTTCAATTTCTGCTGTAGTCATATTTAGTCATTTATTTCTGTTTACAGCCACACAATGTGCTTTTTAAAACACTAGCATATATTCCAAACAGGAAACAGTGAGACAGCAGCTTTATGGCATAACAACAAGGCATTATGTCATAAATTTCAAGTCAGTATAAATTTAGTCCTACGTTTCGTAGATAATTTATCTGACATAGGCCCAGGCTGTCTTTTTAGTAAATAAAGTAATGTTTTGTCAATTAAGGCTTTTTATTCATGGCTTCCAGATTTACTCACCTCTAAGAGTAAGCAAAAATAAAAATTACAATAAAAAAAAACAGGCACAAACATTTTTATTTACATTTTTTAATTCTACAGAACTTATTGGTGTAGCTTTTACTTTTGCTAAAAGGCAAATAATTTTTATAATTTTTTGAGGTCCAGATTAGAGTAAGATTTTAACAAAGATTTCTTTGTTGGTGATTGCTGTGATTATATTTTAAATGTGGGACAAATGTAACTAAGTTGTCTGCTCCATTTTAGATCGAGCTGCAGCAGAAGGCAACATTTTCACCGCCACGAATGGAAGCACCATCAGCGCACCCATTTTTAGTAATGTGAACATACCCAATGGCACTCTTATTGTCAACACAAACTGCACACATGGTAATAATTTGAAATGAATTTTAAAACATGTCTGATTATATGATTTAGTTTAGATTCGTCTAATTTAGAATTGTGAATTTTCTTCAAACCAGATTAAAAATGACCTAAAGTTTTCAGCTCATTTCTGTTTCAGCTCCAGTCGCAACAGACCAAGTTAAGGGCGTTGCTCCCAAACTCAAAGGTAAGATGTATAGAGCTGTTCATCTCTGTGGCTGATACGTTACTTAATACTGTCATGTAGGCTTGCACTATTTGTGTTGCACTAAAATATGACACGAACAGAAGATGAAAAAGAAATAAAAGAAATAACACAATAAAATTGACCCCTTTCACAATCCAATGAAACCCAACATGTATATGTACAGCTGGAAAAAATTAAGAGACCACTTAAAATTATCCGCTTCTCTGATTTTAATTTTTATAGTTATATGTTTGAGGAAAATTAACATTGTTCTTTTATTTTATTAACTACTGACAACATGTATCCGAAATTCCAAGCAAAAATGTATTATTTATCAGCAGAAAATGAGAAATGGTCAAAATAACGAAAAAGATGCAGAACTTTCAGACCTCAAATATTGCAAAGAAGACAACAATACTAATGTTTTAACTCAGGAAGAAAATTAATATTTCAGAAATTAATATTTGGTGGGATAACCAGGAGGTTTTTGATGGGGTTCAGTGCAGTGGTCTCTTATTTTTTTCCAGAGCTGTATATTTATAGTGTATGAACTTTGAATCAAGAATCTAAAATTCGATTTTTGGATTTAATCTTTCAGAAAACATCCAAAATTGCCAAGATGAACTAAAATCCTACCTTCAGTCAAGGACAAAGACTCTGTCTCAAGGAACAGAAGAAGAAACATCATCAACTTCTTTAAACAAAATCTATACGGAGCTTTACATCACAGAGGGAGGCAGTGGTGAAGTCAACACCGAACATGAGGTTATTGAATTGGAGTGTACAAGGTCTACAAATGAAAGAAAAATCGATCTCAATGACATTTTCAGTGCTTTAGCAGATGAAGAAGAGCCACCACAGAGAGTTTTGACAAAGGGAATTGCAGGTATTGGTAAAACAGTGGCTGTGCAGAAATTCACTCGGGACTGGGCAGATGGAAAAGCCAACCAGGCCTTTACGTTCGTGTTTCCCTTCACATTTAGAGATCTAAACTTAATAAACGAAAAAGAGTTCACTCTCATCGACTTAATATGCTACTATTTTGAAGAGGTTGAGTGTTTGGATGTTTCAGATTACAAAAGCTCCAAACTTTTGTTCATCTTTGATGGCCTGGATGAAAGCAAATTTCCTCTGAACTTTGACCAAAACGAGCTGTGTCGCAATGCTACAAGGAAAACAACAGTAGATATATTACTTACAAACTTATTCAAAGGCACACTGCTGCCCAAATCTTCAGTTTGGATCACAACTCGACCAGCCGCAGCCAATAAGATTCCTCCAAAGCACATCAACAGAGTGACAGAGGTACGAGGTTTTAACGACGAGCAGAAGGAGGAATACTTTCAAAAGAAAATCAGTGACAAGACTATTGCTCAAAAGGTCTTGGATCATCTTTTGTCAAAACCTCTGAGAAGTCTCTATATAATGTGCCACATTCCTATGTTTTGCTGGATTTCAGCCACAGCACTTCAAAGCCTCCTCGTGAATGAGGATCAAGCTGAGCTCCCAAAAACTCTAACAGAAATGTACATGCATTTTCTGATCAAACAGACAGAGCTGAAAAATCAAAAAGATTACCATGGAGGTGATACTGACAGAGATATGATCATGAAATTGGGAAAACTGGCATTTGAGCAGCTACAAAAGGGCAACATAATCTTTGGTGAAGAAGATCTGAAAGAATGCAACATCGATCTGAAACAAGCTGCTGTTTACTCGGGCATTTGCACACAGATCATAAGAAAAGAATCTGGTCTTCACAAAAAGGAAGTTTACTCTTTTATACATTTAAGCGTTCAGGAGTTCCTTGCAGCTCTGTATGTACACAAGACCTTTGTAGATCAGCGAAAAAATCTTCTCAGCCCAAGAGCTGTGATACCGGTGTCAGAGGGAGGAGAAAGTCCAATTATCTTTCTACACAAAAGTGCTGTGGACATGGCTTTGAACAGTGATCATGGACAATGGGATTTGTTCTTACGGTTCCTGGTGGGTCTCTCTCAAGACAAAAATCAGGGGCTTCTTCAGAAAATATTTGGAAAAAAGGACAAACTTCCACAGAGCCGTGAGGAGACAATCGACTACATTCACCGTAAAATCCAGAAGACTTCATATACCAACAAGGGTATTAATCTATTCCATTGCTTAAATGAGTTAGGAGACCAATCTCTTGTGGAGCAGGTCCAAAAGTATTACAAGTCAGGGGATATCAGCAAAATTTTACCAGTCCATTGGTCAGCTCTGGCTTTCGTGCTGCTTGTTTCCAATGAAGACTTGTCTGTCTTCGATCTGAGAAAGTACCATGGATCTGAAGCTGTTCTAGAGCGGCTGCTACCGGTGCTTAAAGTAGCAAAGATAGCTTTGTAAGTAAATCTAACTCATGTTAATCTTTTTCTACTTGGTGCAATAGGATTATTTTTTTTGTTGCAAAATGCTTACCATAATTTTCTTGCTCAATTCAGGTTAAGTGAGAGTAACCTCACTGACAGGTGCTGCAGTTATGTTTCTTCAGTTCTTACCATGAAGTCTGTAGAACTGGAAGAGCTGGACCTAAGTGGAAATAATCTGAACGACTCCGGAGTGCAGCTGCTCGCTGGCAGCCTGCAGAATGCCAACTGCAAACTTTCCAAACTCCGGTAAAATATATAAATCCTTCCCTTTGTAACTCACAGATTTAGAGTATGAATTTGTTGATTTGTAATTTTTGCAAGCAAGGTTTCTTGGATAGACACAAGACACTTTTGTGTCTTTTTAGAGCTCAGCATCAAAGGAGTTAGAAATGGTAAGTAAAATTAATTTAACTGAGCTTTCCTAGTCACAACAAGCACTCACCAGAGCCACATTCAGCTATTCATGCCCACTAACTAGAACAGGAACTCAAAAGGGGAAAAAGCAGTCAGTCAGTTTCATCAAACAAATTTCCTGATGTGTGTTTTGCATGTCAGCTCTGTAGGGAACAGACTGTGCACAGTGTAAGCACTGTATAAACATTTTGTTGAGCATGTTTATGTTTAATAAAGCTGAAAATATCCTCAAGGCTTATTTTTCTAAGGAATCAGGGCCACTTTTTTATATTTAGTTGCATTTTTAGTTACTGTTTGCTTGCAAAACATGCTTTATCACTGAAGTGCGCAGAAGGACCAGTTTATCCAATGCTCTATTCTTGCAAGAACTGCCATTGCTCATATGTGTAGCATAACTTTACTGAAATAAAGTGCAAAAATGCTTCCAAACTAATACTGGTTTAAACATAAAACACTTGTCTCTTGTAAAACTAAGGACACAATACAGACCTGAGTCAGATCTTTTCTTGATTGATGTTTTTATGTCACTTTTGTTCTGTGATGCAGATTAAAGCAGTGTGGCATGACAACATCAGGATGCCGCTCTTTGGCCAGAGGAATAACATCGAATCCATCTCATCTGAGAGAGCTGGATCTCAGCAAAAATAAACTTCATGACAATGGAATGATGCTGCTTTGCGATGTTCTAGTGAAATGCCGTTTGGAAACTTTAAGGTAAAACATTTTCCAGATTTTATAAGTACTAATCTTAGATCAGATCTTAAATGGACAATTTGTCTTAACTTTACAAATCATGAGAGTTTGTGATTTGCAAGATTTTGTGTAAATTAATTAATAAGACTTTTGTGATTAAGTATAAATTTCCACATGATCATGGTGAAATAAAATAATTTCTCTGCAGACTCTCTGGGTGTGGTCTTGAAGAGAAAGGATGCACACATGTGGCGTCAGCTCTCTGCTCCAATCCATCTTATCTACAAAACTTGGATCTGAGCAGGAACAGCTTCAGCACAACATCAGTTAATCAGCTTTCTAACTTCTTGCAGGATCCTGACAGTAAGCTGCAACGGTTGTGGTAAGCTTTGACAAAAAGAAAGAGATCTCTCCACTTCTACTAAATTTCAACACCTAAAAAGAAAAACATTTTAAACAAAATAATTAAACGCATGATTGTTTAAAGACTTTTTTTTGTAGGGATGCAATTGTAAGACAATTATTGTTTTCCAGTTTTCATCTTCAGCCTACAAGATGCAGAGTAGAAAAATGAATACACTTATTGTTTTACTAATATTTATCTAGCCTTTCAAAAGCACATTGAATATTTATTGACTAGTTGTTTATTTTGTGGCCTTCCGGCCAACCAGATGCACTGACTGTGTGCATGGAAATAGATTAAACTTAAGTTCATAAAGTTAAGTCTTTCCACAAGGTAAACTCTTCTGGTTTTTAAGAAGTGAGCAAACATCTACTTTTGTTCCAAGGCTTTTCAAAACAAACCTACAAGCGGGTGGTGCAGCTGTTCTGGTCTCAGCTCTCAAACCCGACCACCTGAAGGAATTAGACTTAGGAGCCAATACAATAGGTGATGCTGGGGCGCAGAAACTTTCTGAACTGCTGAAGAGTCCAAACAGCAAACTCGAAGCCCTGAGGTGAGAAAGACTTTATGCTGCACAAATATTGACACAAATTTAGATCAAGAATATTTCGAAAATGTTGAAGACGCTCAAATCTGCTGGGGGTGAAAAAAGAAAACCTAATTTGTGGGGTTTTGCTAGTACAGCAATCGGTCAGTTAAACATGACCCTCTTGGTGTTTCATGATCTGCTCAGTCAGGAAAGAGACTAAGCTGGCTAAATATAATTCACAACAATGTGAGTTATATTTAGAACACCTTTCTATGTTTTTTTGTATTATTATTATTATTTATTTATTATTTTTTTTACCACAAATAAACACTTCTTTCCAGTCCAATTTTACAGCTCAATTCACTTTCATTGCCCATAGACTTCAAGGTTGTCGCTTCACAGATGAAGGCTGTGCCGTGTTGGCTTCATCTCTGAAGACAAACCCGGCTCATTTAAGAGATCTAGATCTGGGAAGAAACATCATGAAAAAACACGCAATTGAAGAACTTTCCAAGTTCTTGGAAGACCAAAGCTGTCAACTGGAGATACTGAAGTGAGTACCATGTGCAACATACCTCTCACGTTGTTTTCTCTATGATAGAGATAAAACTCAATGCATAATTCCACCCAAGTAGTAATTTCTAAATTGTGTTATATACTACACTATATGTTCATCAAGGTACCAACAATGTAATTCTCAACCTATTTCACCAATGACAACTTGTGTTATTGCAACTGTATGCATTTTTGATAGATCATCAAGTTACATGAAATGCTGTTGTTTTTAAAATGATTGCTATTGGGAATCTTTATGAATAAAAATACCAATGCTAAAAATGTCAATCTTTCCTTGCAGCCTGAAATGTTGCATTGTAACCACAGCTGGATGCAAGCCTCTGATTTCAGCTGTCTGTCGTTGCCTTTCCCTCCGAGAGCTCAACCTCCAGTATAACCTGTTCATGGACGAGAGCCTGAAGCTGATATGTGATTGGCTGAGTAGAACCGAATGCAAATTAGAAGTGCTGAGGTGAGACTTGTTTTGTGTCTCTTTAGTAGGACAACTGAAGATTTGAACCAAATGTTTCTTGGTTGTGGTTGTTTATATGACACTGAACACATGTATTTTGTGAAGAACAACAACAAAAAATAATGTTTTGTGGTGATGACCTTTTACCTTTGAATTTCTGACAAAATCAGAAATTCAGAACAAAAGCATGAACAGTTAAGAAGTAATTTAAGTCATTTAAAGTTCAGATTTGAGTCCTGAGCAAAAATATTTAAATGAAGAACCTGAATTATTGTTCCAATAAGCCAACTTCTGTAAAGGGTAAATATATGCAAATGCAGATTAACTTATGAAGTGGCAGGTAAATTAGAAAGGCAATTTATTTGTATTGCATATCAGCAACAATTGAAAGTAAATTACATGACTGAAACAAACAAAAAAACGTTACAATGCAGTAGCGAAGTAAAGGAAGCAGTAAGTTTATGATATTTCAGCTCTAAACAAGTGGAGTATTTTAGCCTTAAACTAGAATGGCTAGAGTTAGTCCACTTTGACGTATACCTATATCGGCTTCGATAGTCCAACTGGCCTGAAGGATTTTCTCTAGCAGGTGCTTTTGTTCTGTAAATAGGGCCATTACCTTATCAGTACCCTGGTAATGGCCTCAACGCATCTCACAGTTGCACAATAGACTTAGACTTCGACTTCGACTTAGACTGACTTTGTTGTCATTTTCAATGCACAGGGTGTATAAAGAACGAAATTTCGTTGCATACGGCTCAGGATAATGTTTGAAGTTCCAATGTTGTGAGTAAAATAAAAGTCTGATGGCAAGTAGGAAAAAGCTGTTTCGGAACCAGGTGGGCCTGCACCGGATGCTGCAGAACCTCTTTCCAGAGGGCAGCAGGGAGAACAGTCCATGGTGGGGGTGTGACGGGTCACTGACGATGTTTCGGCCTCAGGACACGTATCCTGCATCGATGGTTGACCTGACACTTCGCCCTTTTGCCTGAGCTGGGTGTGGAAGGTTGTTGCCGAAGCAGTTTCTCCTTGTGTGCCTTCTTCTCACTCACATGAGAGTTACCGAACTCTTTTGCAAGCTCAACCAGGAAGTCCACCCGTCTCTCCTGCACCCCAATGCATGCCTGATAAAGCACATGTGCATTCAGTGCTGCCATGTCAATCATGTTTGCCAGGTTTGCTGACCAGCTGTCACATAGTGATGGAACCTTGGTCACCCCCCGCAAGATTATGACTGAAATAAATGCCATTAGTTCTTGTGAACTAAATAGGTGAAGCAGTCACCTATTTATCCTCCACAGCACAAAAGGCTGCATGCAAATTTGCATGTGCAAAGTCTCCCAGATTTCTTTTGCTTACACTTTTTTCATGTTTTTTTGAGGTGGATCAACACAATTAATTTGGTTAGTTTATTTCTAAACTGTCATGTTATACCCTCTTAGCTTTATTTCAAAGAGAAACATTACTAATTTCTTTTAGAAAAACCTTTGCATATTTTTTGAAACAGATTCTATGTTTTGCAAACTCTATGTACATTTGGCAAAATGACCTGGATAATGCAGCACAACATCATGGATCAGCTGCAAAAGGTCACATCTCTCCAAAAACACTTCATGTATGCTTCAAAACTAAACTGAAGAGCACTACCTACAGGAGACCTGATCTCCTGCAGGTATCATAGATACCCACCCCCAACATGGACTATTCACATTCCTACCCTCTGGCCTGACGGTCAACGACCACATTTACAATTGAAGAAGGGATGCTAATTTGAGCCATCAGAGTCGTCAGGGTGGACTCCGGCCTTTTGGCCCTGTTGAGCCGATATGGGAAGGACTCGAAAACTGTACCATCCTAGTTTAATTTGAAGGCACACACAGTTTCAGCAGTTTTGATCATTAGTCATTTCACATCAGGAAGTTGTGAGCCAAACAACAGTTTACTTGGTCCTACGCTAATTTTATATCCATAAATGTATATCTGCAGTTTATTTAACAAATTTAGCCTGTAAAGAAACTATTTCATACCCATGTACTTAAACACTGAATGTTTTTTAACTTTGGACTCAAGAGGAAAACATTTTCATATTTTGTTTAATTGTAATTACTTGTACATTATCTCTAAAGTCTTCATAATACACCCTCTTTTGGTTGACTTCGATATTTAACTATTTTTTTCCAGGTTGTCCTTTGTTAAAGAGAGCACCTGTGAGTTGCTAGCTGCGGCTCTGAGGTCAAACCCTTCACACCTGAGAGAGCTGGAGCTGAGCAACAGTCATTCAGAAGAATCAGAGAAGTTCCTGACTGACTTACAGAAGAATGACAACTTCAAGCTGCAGACACTGATTGTGACAGATCATAATGTGTTCAAAGAACAAGCCCTGTTAGCGACACTGACAGAGAAATTGAAGAAATTAGAGATTATTTGACATAACGTCCTGCTTGGCTACCGCAAATGTTTACTTTTTCGTTTTTATGTCCTTCAGTTTGTTTACTACCTAAATGTTATGTTCTTGAATTATGTAAATTCACAAACACTTTAAACTTGACTATCTATGACATTTGTCTTAAGATGTGTCCCATTTTGGATGGGAAGACTGTTACAATTATAATTTTGCATAGGCAGAGGTAATCTAGACTCAGTGTACAGTTCTGAGCGTTTATATGATATTACGTTTTGACAATCTGCAGTCAATAATGAATATTTTTTTTTACATTCTGAAGTATTATAAAAATTTCTTTGATGAGATTTTGGTAGTGGCATTATGGTGGTGGGTCAGGGTGCAGCCTGGAGGAACTTGATAGCAGCAGCAGCCTACAAGTTCAAAACAGCTAAGCATTCATGAAATTTAATCCGTAATTAGTTTTTTTTTCTTTACGTGATATAGTTTGAATTTAGTCAGTTTGGGCAACTGGTTCTGGGTGTTATGTTACACAGGAAATGAACTACAGTGATTTTTTATTCAGTGATTTTGATTTAATGTGGTTATTAGATCATTTGCGCACAAGAGGGCAGTGTAATGCCAGAAACAAAGGGAGTGGTCACCTTTTCTTTAGGACCGGAAACCACAGAGTTGCTTCGGTATCTATGCTTTACTGACTTTTTGTAAATTGTCAAGAGGAATCTGATTTTATTTGTTCAATTAAATTTTCTTTAGCATAGTGTGTGTATAAAATTAAAATGGACAAAAATTACTTTTAAAATCTTTAAAGTAAACACTTACAGTGATGTATTAAGATTATCATATTTTCTTGCTGAAGGATTTGAGTTTGCATAATGAAAATCTATCAATGGATATGGAGGACATGCAAACTCCACAACAAGAAACTGAATCCAAACCCTTCTTGCTTCTAAAGTAAATAATGCTAACCACTGCTAACAGCTAGTTGGGCTGGAAAACACACAAATGTGTTCCTGTGTTGCCCCCATGCGACTCATAGAAGTACTGCAAGTAACACAATTTGTACAGTATTTTTTTATGATTTTTTTAGTTTCCAAATTTGAATAATATAACTTAGTTCATATTGTTATGTGGTTCATATGATTTTTTTTAGACCAGTTACATTTGATTACAACATAATAGCAAGTTGTTAGCCTTTTATTCATGCCTTATTTACTCTTTTACTGCTTGTTTTTCCTTCAACTGTTCTTGGTTTTCTACCTTCACACATATTTTTTGTATGCTATACTAGAAATTTTTGTTTGTCTGTCAAGATTATCTTTTTATCAAGTCAAATTCAGCATTAAATGGAACTTGTCAAATGACTCAAACGGGGCAGAAACTTGTTACTGGCAATGTTCTTATCTGTGGTTTATACCGCTGACTCTTAGACATCTTAAACCTCATGCTACATAATGTGCAGCAGGATTGATGTAAGCAACTACCATAACCACAAAAGTCTTTCTCTGGGGTTTTGTTCAGTTAGTGCAGCAACATTTCTTTTGGAGTTTGGTGTTTTTCATTTTAATTTTTATTTTTTTTTACCACTCTGGGGAATTAATGAGTCACAATAATCTGTATCTGTTAGAGATGAAACATCTGATGACATTTTCTGGAAACTATATAACTTATATATTTATATATGTCACACAGCACAAAACTAGTTTGTTTGTTTGGGGGTTATCTGTCTGTACTGTATTGTATTTAGGAATATAAGAGTACATGGGTTTGCATGGAAATATATGCCACACTTTTTAGATTTTGATTAGTAACAAAGATCTGAAAAGATGTGCATCTTTTTTCTCCTGTTTCAAAATCAATTTAATTTAACCTGCAAGTAAAATTTGCAGATTAAATAGGTATAGGAACATTTAACGTTGTCCATTTCAGCTGTATTTTAACTTGTAACTGTAAACTATTTTGTCAACTGTTCATTGGGAACTAATCGCTGTACTTTGTTTAGCTTTATTTATTGTATTTATTGTTATACATACGGACAGAAGCTGCTAGATTGATGTTAATCACCAACTTGGTTTTTCTCTGTTAGTTTATTTATATACAAAGTAATGTTTTAATTACAATCTTGGGATAGTCTTTGAATGTTATGTGTGAGTGCATTCTCCTTTCTTTATTAATAATTTATATGCTTATTGTTATTTATGCTAAAGGTTAGTTGTGTGAATTAATTATGAAAATGTATGTAGTCTGTTTATCTCATTTTTATGCTGCTCTTGTAACGTAAGAGCTGAAGCTTCTGGTTGATCGTAACCAACAACTTAGATTATTTTTTTCTTGTAAGAATAAATAAAATAAACCCAAGTGTGCGTTGTCAAGCGAACCCACTGACTCAGAACGAAAAAGAAGGGTTACATTATGCACTTAGTCATTTTCAATAAATTAGTGTGCATTCTGATAAAGCTATAGTGGTCAAATTAAAAATACATTTTGAAAATAATCTTCAACGTACATTTATTAAGGTCTAATTTCTGTAAGCAAAACATGATTTTTGTTGTTTCGATGTAATCCTGATTTATATAGCTGTAAGTTTAAAAATATAATTAACAGAAATAATTATTAATAATTAATCACCACTTACTGAAATAACTGAATCTTCCAATAACATTCTGACTTATTGAATATGATTAACCTCAAACCCGGATTTAGATTTTTTTTTTTTTAAATTACTATTATTTTCAGCCATTAGGTAAATAAAAGCTTCAGAAATTTGAATCAGACGTTGCCGTGTTGTTTTTAAGGACTGTGTCGTCATAGCAACTGGTGTTGCGGAAGTAGCCATCGCCGCCTGCAGGGGGATGCGAACTGCTTGGCCTGCACACGAAAGCAAAAAACAGGTGGGAGCCCGGGATCTGAGGTAAACACTAATACGGACATGGATTATTGTGAAACATGATCGCATGATCCCTGTGGATTACATCCTTTGATAACGCCACAGGTCAGAGAGGGGAGAGAGAGCCTTTAGCAACGATGGGAGCACTAAAGTCTACACCGGATCCGATTGAATACGCAGATCTGTCGGAGAAAACTGGCTGTGAGTGATCATTATCTGTTATCAAAATCTTCCCTGTCGGAAGAGAAGGAAGTATAAATAATTTTCAGTCTTATCTTGAAGGGGGATGCAAAAAAAAAATTTTAAAAAATGCAAGCGTTCCTTATTTAATAAGAACAAACCACCATTTGGTTTCGTGCTGAAAAGACGCGTAACTGTGCCAAGTTTGGCGCAGGAGTGGTGAATAATTTAGAGTGAAAGTTAAGGGAAGGAAGTGTAACATTATCCTTTACACAGCACATTGCTGTTAATAATAGATGTTGCTGCAGCACTGTTCACTACTTGTCAAGTGAACTCCTCTGTTCTCTCAGAGGTTTATTGGTAGACGCACAGAATGCAAACTAAATAAGTGGAAAATGAAATTTGAATACACAAAATAGGCAGCTCGGAATCATCCATTAGTGAAAAGGGAGCCTTGAATTTCCACCTTAAACTTACAAATTGTACAATTATTACAGTATTTGCTCACTTTGTGGTTTGTTTTCAGATTCACTTAAGCAGATTAGAGTTCTTCATAAGAGGTTCAGAGAGCTGAGTGATGGAGATGATGTTTTGAGGTAAGCTGTAAGTTCATAATTTTGCACTGATTCCTTGGGTCTTCTGTGAGTACTTGACTCATTTACAAACCGTTTCCAGTCAGTAACAGATCATGAAATGCCAACTTAATTATTTTTAAACTGGAAACCTTAATTGCAAAGCTTGAGTCATCTCATCTAACATGAAACTAGTCTCATATTGCACCAAGTTTGGCATCTTAATTTCCTTTTCTTCTCTCAGGAGGGAACATTTCCGATGCATCTCTTCTCTCAAATACAATCCCATTCGTGTAGAGATCATAGAGGCTTTCTTTAACCGAAGGTACAGTACAGCGATGAATCTTCATTATGAATAATAATTTCTATTTTTTTTTTTATTTAATTCCTCTAACTGTCCTCTATAACGTAAAACAATTAAAATAAAAAACAGCCCAGAGTGTAACAAAGAAATCTATGGAACATTGTAGCAATGTGAAATATATTTAACAGTAATTTTTGATTTTCTCACATTCTCTTACAATTCTCTTTATTTTATTAAGAAACATACAAAGCAAGAAATGTAAAATATAAATGAATCTTTATTCGCACTTCCATGTTTCTACAGCAGGTAATTAATTTTATATCTTGATTAAGAAATAAGATATCAATAGTTCCTTTCCCTGCAACAGGAAGCAGTACCATATATGGGCAATGACACGCAGTCTGTGCTATAAAGAGAAAGAGACAGTTTTGTTCTTCATTAAAGAGACCTTTCTTGAATAAATATATGGACTGGATGTGTCACAGCTTTTTGCCAATGCAGAATGATGGTGTCAGCACTTTCACCTTCCCCATATATCCTCTGTGCAGGAAATAGGTGTTACACCCGTGTGCTGTCAGCTGTTTTCTGAACAAAACAATGTCCGGCCAATCACAAACTCTGATCAGTCTTATCTTGAAGGGTGATCCAAAAATGCAGGCATTACTCTTTTAAGAAGAACTAACATCACCATGAGATGGTGATGTTTCTTGCTGAAGAGAAAATCTGTCAAGTTTGGCTCAGGAGTGAAAGTTTATTGGGCCTGCCTACTGTTATTGCTGGCTGACAGAAATAACCAGGAAGAGACAGATTAAAAAAAAAAACTAAACATATATATATATATATATATATATATATATATATATATATGGACAAGTGTAGGCATTTTACACTGATGCCTACATTTGCATTTACAACATAACTTTACTCTTATGAAACTTGGGCTCGGTTTTCTCTATTTAATTGCTTGTTATTACTGTTGGTACTATTGTGCGTGCAAGTTAACTCTTAGAATAATTATGGCATGTATTTTTTTTGTGTTGTTTTTATTGCAGAAACTTTTCCCCGAGTCATCAGGGCAGCGCAGACGAGATTGGCTTTGAAGAATTTCTGGTGGTCATGTCTCATTTCAGGCCCCCGTCTCCGAAAATAACAGATGAACAGCGTAAAAATATCAGGAGGGAAAAACTTCAATGTGCGTTTTGTCTTCAGGGAATCTCTAATCGATGTTTGCCAGTGACTGGCATAAAAGTTGCATTTTTCTCTGCAGTTATATTCAACATGCATGACTCAGACGGCGATGGATTGGTAACGCTTGAGGATTACAGACATGTGAGCTTCTTATTGAATCCAAAATATTCAAAAGATCCTTATTGTAATAAGAATCATTTGAATTATTGTTTGTCAGTCACCTGGAAATTGAGGATTTCACCTCCGGAAATCAGAGCTGGTCTTGTTCTGATACTTCCAGGTGGTGGAGGAGTTGTTATCTCGCAGCGGAGCACTGGGGAAAGAAACAGCCAAAGCCATTGCTGATGCAGCCATGTTTGAAGTGGCCAGAACAGTTGGTCACAAGGTAAGGAAGTGGTTTTGATTAGATAAAGTCGTTTGCTTCATTCCTTGCACAGCCTAAATCACAAGTTTCCTGTTTGAACTCAGGACCCCAATGAATTTTATGAGGGAATCACCTTCGAGCATTTCCTGAAGGTTTGTTCACATTGTGCTTTAAAAAGAAGAAAAATAGTTCATCCAATATTTAATGTGTTGCACAGCTAGTCAGCATATGTTTTTAAAATGACATTGAAATTGATTTTAGTTAGTTTGAATGAATTTGTATGAGTCTGAAACGCGTAGCTGAGTTGACGTTTTTTTTTTTTTTCTTTGCAGCTGTTGTCTAACTTTGACATCGAATCAAGGATGAACATTCGGTTTTTAAAGTCGGATGTGAACCCTTTCTGCCAGTTGTGTTGCTAGCCTGAAGTGTCCAGCTGTTTTAAGTAAGCTTTGAGAATAGAAAGTTTTATGCCTTAACTGTGTGATATTAATTTCTTGTTTTGCTCTGTAGCAAAATGCTTGCACTGACAATACGCCTCCTGCATGTTGGAACAACTATGCAAACTGAACGGCAATTTGAATTTATTAGAAGACTTAATTCTAAGCAATAAGATTGCACTACTGTATGCCAAGACAGAGCAATGATATTCAAATATAGATGACTCTATTTGTTGATCTAAATGGGAATGAATATACAAATTATTTTCATAAATCTCATGTGATATTATAGTTGTCTTGTAGGATCACAGAAAATATTTATTTCTTTACTATAGAATGTGCTTGCCTTGCATTGTTTGCACAAAAACACTTTATTATTTGCATTTATTTTAAAAGAAATAACATTTTGGTTCCAGTGAAAACTTTACAATACACTTCATGGGCATGAATGCTCTTTCAGCTTTCGGCCATAAAGCAGACTTTTAAATTGTCTTTTTTAGATCAGAGTGAATGTCATAACCCAACCAAGCCACCGCAAACACGGGGTTAAAGCCTTTATGGCATCATGCCTGGAATACACAACTCTTATAGCTGTATATGGCTAACAGCTTTTAACATGGTTTGACTGCTGTTCTTGCCAGAATGGGCCATTTTCTGATTCATTTATAGATTTTCTTTATTTAATAAATTTGCACCATAACCAGTCAAGTCTGAAAAAGAATTAAAAGCCAAAAATTGATTTAACATTCATGCCAATAATGAGTGTAGGTTTGTGAATGGGACTTTATTCAAATAAATATCCTCTTTTATTGTTAGCAGTGTTCAAGAAACGGAATGATATTTAGATACAAATGACTATATATGTCAATGCAGGGGCTTCAACATGCAAAGTTTTATTTTTGTAATGCTCCTTGATCAAAGACAGCATAGTTTGTCTCATGGCAAAATGTTTTTTTTTTTTTTTTTGTCATTTTCTTTCTATTACAGAAAATATTTATTTCTGGTAGTGAGCAGTAAGTGCCAGTTCCCTGCAATCTGTAGATGCAAAATAAAGGACATTGAAACTGTTTATTATTATTATTATTATATTATTATTATAAGAAAAAAGTATGGGCATAAAATCCATATTAATGTAGGGCCTTGAACGATGCATGAACCCTTTATTTCTCAGGATGGAGTTATTGTGCAACAAAGCCTCAATGATTTTCAAATAAGCAGAATAATAACATGTATATAATCTTTGTGCTACTTCATCATAAGAGGATCATTCATATTTTAAGGTTAGTATAAGGTTAAAACATTTCTTTATGGGGAGAGAACTACACTTGAGCAAATGCTGCAAAGATGTATCAGAAGAAAAAAAAACATCATAACCTGAAATAAAAATAAGTACCGTAATGGAAACCATTTTCCTTGAGCAATGGTGAGAAGACTGAAGCAACTTAAAACATTTACTTTTCTCTCAAAGTTCATGATACAATTTTTGACAAACACAACTGACATTTTCACATAAGAGTCTTTGAGAAGCTTTCTAAACTGAACAAAAATAAATACAAGCATAAAAATCAAAACAAAATGAAACTTAAAAACGGCAAGTCAGCATTTGAACTTTACACCAAATGTTGCAGCAATCGGAAGATATGTTGCCATCTTTCTTCCTTCTACCCACGCTTTTCTGACTGTCAAACGGTAAAAACAATCATAAAATAATGAAATTGCTTAAAAAAGTTAGAACTCATAAACCTTAGTCATTATTAATATCATGATTGTAATTGCGTATTGCCTATTATTCAGTTTTGATCTTACTTTGTTACTGAGAAATACTGCCATCTAGTGGCAGTATTTCTCAAATCGGGAAACAGCAGTTTAGGGCCTCATTACTAGCAGGGAACAAACAAACGAAATAAATAAAAAGCATATTTACAAATGTATGAGTAATGTGTATTTTTCAAAATATGTCTATCATTTGTTTCATATCTGAGTTTTTAACAATAGTTATTAAATTATTAAATTAGATGGGTAATAGACAAATGTAGAAATATGGATGACAAGATAAAACATATTGTGTTCTGGTGGCCATTAGTAGTCAGAAATAGTTCAGATTAAATTATGTTAAGGGTCCCAAACAGCTTCTGGGCCCACTCTGATGCTAAAGTGTGTGTGTGACTTAAATCACCCTGAATGTGTGCCACATCTAGAGTCCTGCTACACCTGGACTCTGCATTTTCTTCTCATACATTCATATTCAGTAAATGTGTTGCAATCAGTTGTAAAATTAAAAGTATCTTTTGAAAATGAATACCTTTCAATCTGCTATTAAACATGAAACTTTTTCTGTCATGTTTGTTTCCTTGTGTTTCAATTACTGAACTGAACTGAGTTCCAATAATGCTTTAATTTATTGCATATGAGTAGTTGTGATGCAGCGTAGGTAAAAAAAACAACAAAAAAAAAACACTTGTGGTGTCACCACAGGATTCAACCACTCAAAGTTTCAGAAGTTATTTTCCACTTGACTCATAATTTTCATAAAATGAGTTTATCGGAAGCACTTTTTCAAGGCTCTTTCAGTCCGTTTCTCTGAGAAGAGAGAAACGGACTGATACAAGGCTCTTTCAGTCCGTTTCTCTGAGAAGAGAGTGTTTGAGTGGGCCCTTCAAAATAAAAGTCAAAATAATTTGTTTAAAGAAATAAAATTTCAAGAAAGGGATATTAAATCAACCTGTAACACCCTTTAAACCACAGGTGTCAGACTCCGGTCCTGGAGGGCCAGTATCCTGCAACTTTTAGATGTGCCTCTGCTGCACCACACCTGAATAGAATAATTAGGTCGTTAGCAAGACTCTGGAGAACTGATCTACACAAGGAGGAGGCAATTAAGCCATTTCATTCCAGCGTTTTTTGTACCTGTGGCACATCTAAAAAGTGCAGGACGCCGACCCTTGAGGACTGGAGTCTGAGACCCCTGCAACTATTAAAGGTTTGTCATACTCCCTGGCTTATATTTACACTCTTAAGTTCATTCAAAGAGATTTTTTTTATTATTATTAATTTGACACTACCAACTGATGAAGTTGACATTTTCTATAAGATGAGTAGTGATTAAACAGCTATGGGTGGCCCTGTGCTCAGTCTCTGTCCAGTGGGTTAATTAAGACTTAGATCCTTTTTTGGTTTTGAAACCTGACAGTGTACTGTTTCCTCGAATGTAATAAATTAATACTAGTTTGGATCTGATAGACTAACACTAATATTTGTGAAGTGGAAGGAAAATAATACATAGGTTTTCCAAAGGAAGACATTGTTGAAAGAAGGCCATAAAAAAAGATTAAGCTTATTTAGTCTTTGGAGAGCTGACATCCGAGAGGAGATACAAGTAGCGGACTGGAATACTGCATGCGTAAAGGCCCAAAAGCAATCAATCAATACAAGCATGAAACTCCTTCAGTACAAGTGGTTGATGAGAATTTACATAACTCCAGTCAAATTGAACCGCTGGGCACCTAACATCCCAGATATCTGCTGTAAATGTTTGGTTGGAAGAGGTACTCTCTTTCACTGTGTATGGGAGTGTCCAAAGTTACAACAATATTGGAACTTGGTTACACAAACTTTGTCAGAGATCGTTGGAGTGAATGTACCTGCTGAGGCCAAAATGTGTGTTTTGGGTATTTATTCAGAGAACTGTGTTTTTAATTCCAGACAGTTAAAATTGATTGACTTTGGACTCCTGCAGGCCAGGAGATTAATATCTCTATACCGGAAAAAAATGGATATACCATCAAATCACATGTGGGTGAAGGAGATGTCGTCCTGTATGGCTCTGGAGTGACTCACTTATATTGTCAGAGGAAAAGGAGCGAAATTTGAAAAGACATGGTCACCGTTGACCGAGTTTCTGAAACGTTACAAAGGACATTAAGAGAACTGTGCAGAGATTGCTGTTTTTTTTTTTTCTTCTCTTTTTTTTTTTTTCTTTTTTGTCTTTTTTCTTTTTTCTCATTGTTCATTATTGTTTATTTGTGTTTGTTTGCTTTGGGGACCAAGTTATTTAATGAGAATCTGTGTTAAGTGTATCACTGTCACTTGTTCTTTCTTTTATGTTATAGCATTCAATAAAAAAATATTCTTCAAAAAAAAAAGCTTACTTAGTCTTTACTTAGATGTGAAACGTCACACTTGCAGGAAACTGACTGATTGCACATCTCAGTGCACCATCCTCGTTGTGAAATATGGGTTGTGGCAGCATCATGCTGAAGGGATTCATATTTGCTTTGTAAGGATTGAAAAGCTGGTCAGAGTTGATGGGAAATCCGGAAGCAAAACTTGAATGTGCAGAACATGCAGGGTTTGGCAGAGGTTCAGTTGCCTTCAGAACAACTACACTAAACATGCTCAGCGATAATGGGATAGATTAAAGACCAGACCTAAATCTTATCTAGAATTTGTGTGAAAATGTGCTCAGTTTGACTAAGCTGCTGTTTTATAAAAAAATTAAAAAAAACAGAGTTCAAACTTTTCAGTCTGCTGGTAGAGACACACCCCAAAAGACTCACCGCTGTATCCACAGCAAAAGATCATTCTTCAGAATAGGCTGAATGTAAATGTGCATCACACATTTAGGATAATTATTTATGAAAACTTCAAATAACTACATATTGTAATTCTTTCATATCGCTGTCACACAATATTTTGTGCTGTCCAATAAGATGCATGAAAGTTTGTGGTTCTAATGTGACAAAATGTGGGCAAGTTTAATGGTAATACTATTTCTGCAGTATTTGGTAAATTTGCCAAAATTTTTACTGAGATGTCAGCAGCTGTTTTTATATTTCCTCAAATGTGGGCTGAGGTATATATTATAAGTACAGTTAAAAGAAATGCATGATCCACACTCAATAGTAGGTGTTGCCCTAATGTGCCCTCAGTGTTGCTTTAAATAAAGCAAAGTTATAACAGGGAACTTGATTCATGACCTAGAGTAAATCCCCTATCTACTTCTAGTTTCCTGACAGCTTGTGACTGGAGGAAAGTTGAACTAAAATTAGTTAATTTTGTAGAAACGATATTATCCAGAATAATAAAGCTCAAGTCTTCAAGTCTTCACTCATGGGGGCAACTTTATCCAAAATGTTATCATTTTTGTTCCCCATCTTAATACGCCCTTACATGAGCATCTATATAACGATGCAAAGCTGCAAATGGCACACCGTTAACAAATTTAGTGGTCTGACCTTCCCAAAACACATACACACACCCACACACACCTTGTGACTGACCAGACAGCCTGCTAGTTTCATGAAATCTTTCCTATCTGATGCAGCCCTGTGTTGAACACATGCGTCACTAAAAGTTGATATCACACAGTCAGCGTCTCAGCAGCTTCCCGATTTTCTTTTTAACTCCTCTTTTAGGGAGTGATTCTGTGCCAAAAAAGAAAAAAAAAAACAGCACATGATACTTTTCATACACTTTGGGGGGAAAAAAACCCATTAGAAAAATTTACAGAAATAATCCAACAGACAGATCAGCTTGTGTTGCATCTTTTAATTCTCCATACTGATGTAATCAGGCGTGAACAAGAGATTAATGTTATGTGTAAAGCAAAAAAAAACAAAAAAAAAACATTTAAATTACAAAACATGCAACAATAAGCCTGTTAATCATTTCACACTTCACTCATTCCAGGAACACTTTCAGAAAATAAATATTAAATACGATAAATATCCTCCATTACTCCAATTTACCTGCCATCTTCAAGCTAATGTTTTTGTAAGTCTATTACAAGTAAGTAAAGTGCTGCTGGAAACTGACCGCCGAAGGTCAGTCCCAGGTCATCAAAATAAGTTGAATTCACTTGGTGGTGCCTTTCTGCAGACTTTGCTTCTTAGAGTCCTCATGTTTTTGGACATGTTTGTCAGGAGCTTCTTGTAGGTCGTCAGGACCACACAGCCGTAGACCTTCTGCTGGAAGATGTTCTGAGGCGACGGTAGTGTTGTGGATCCACCCGCCGGTTCCGGTAGAGGAAGGTTCGGGAAGACTTTGTGATAAAAGTTGTTTATGCGGCGAGTCAGCATCCCGGTCCGATTTATCACCATGTTAAGCAGATTTAGAAGCGGACTCTTGGGAGGCTGCAAGTCTGTTTGCTGCTCGTACACCCTCCTCAGATGAGGGGCGAAGGCTTGGAGCTGTGCATACATGCTTGCTGTTTTCTCTGAAGGCTCCAGCCCAGAGATGTTTGGGTCAGGGATGTCACTCACTGAAGCCTTGCAGAGGAGCTCTGCCATTTCCCCTTGGGACGCTTTCTGCCAGAGATGAATGGAAATTCGAATCAGATTCAAAACATAATTTAATACAGTGACAACACATGATTGTTCAGGTAAAAATGAAGCAGATTTATGAATTTACTCACATATTGTTTTATTAGATCACCAGTGTCCTTATGGACAAGCCTGGTGAGCTTCAGAGTGTGATGCAGGTCATGGCTGCACCCCTGATTTCTGGCGGCTGCCACGGTTTTTGTTGAATCAACAAATACAAGCAGCAGGAAGCAGAGTATTGCTGAGGAGAACAGAAGTGGTCAGTTATTGTAAACTGCCTCACATTACAGGAGAAGTTCATTTACAAAACTGTAATCGCAGAACCAAACTCCTTCCACTGTAGAACACACTGACAGGAAAAACAGAATGTCTTATTATTTTGTAGTCTAAATATTCTGAAATTGTGTGTAAAAAATGTCCATTACACAAATACTGGACAAAAACATGCTAAAAGGGAATCAGGCTCATTCATGCAGGAAACTGCAAACTTCAGTTAGTTTCACAACAGCCACAAGTCACTAAAAATAGGTTGCATAATTTTAAGAAGAAAACGATCCGATGAGGTTTAAAGCTGCTTTTTGAGTTCAAAAGAAGTGAATGTAGGTAAACTTACTTGCTGCTCTTTCCACAAGCTGTTGAAAATGCATATTCTTTACATGACCATTCATTCTCCTCTGTGTCTCACAGTCAAATTGTGTGGACTTGTCATGATCACACTCCTTTGAAACTTCTTTAGAAGAACCCACAGGAAATGACGTGCACCAAACCTCATGAACGGCACGTCATCCTGGGCAATTTCCTCCTGACTAAAATATTAAGTTCTTCTTATTGCAATTATTCATTTTATTATTTGTATTAACTGTGACATGTTTCTTGGGAATAGCACTGACCTAAACTTAATAATAACAACAATATGTGTTATGAGATTAGGTCAATTCTCATGCATGTCTGATCTGTGTCCAGACATGTCAGGGCAATGACTTAATCCAAGGACATATATGGAGGGATGGTTTGAAAGTTGCAGAGGTATTTAAGACAAAATGGTTGCAGGCTTGGAAAAACATCAGCACAAGCGGTGGGTTTATGTCACTTCACAAAACCATCTTGAGTTGGCGATTAGGCGTCAAGTCACTAGAAATGTTCTCTGTCCTTTGCTCAGCTCAAACTGTGACACAGTTCTGAACTTACTTTTACTTAATTTAACACAAATTAAAGAACGTTCTACCAAAAGACTTTATTTCATATTTTCTCTGGAAGATCTTAACTGTCCGATGAAACCTTCATTTTATTTTAGTTGATTAATACTTAAAAAATAAAATGAGAACTAAATGCATTTCTGAGGTGACTAGTGTGATTTTTTTTTCTTTGCTTTTTTTTTTCCAGAAACAATGACATCTTATTTTCTCTAAATATTGGTAAACTTTTCTGCTTTGCAGCAATAGCTTTATGTGGTATTCCATACAGGGTGCTTGTCAGGTCACAGGAAATGCGTTTCACAATCACAGACTTTACATATACGTAAAGATGAGTGAATCTGCGTAACAAGAAGCAATGAGTCCAACTTCTGACAGGCAGAAAGAGCGGATGAGTTCATTGCTACACATTGCTGTGTTACGTCTTTCAGGGATTTTAGCCACACAAAGCTTTTTAGGAAAGATGTCACTTCCGTTTGACAATACCCGCGGCTGGTATTGAGGAACAAAATGCTGAAAGCAAACAAAATGTTAACAAAATACCACTGTGTCTTGCAAAATTGTTCCTACTCCGAGATTTTTTTTGACCTTTTTTACCTTTTAGATGCCTGATTTCATTTTATTTTAATACACTTTTGTTTTCATAAACCAACATAAAGTAGCACATAGCTGTGAAGTAAAAGAAAAATGATACATGCTTTATAAAATATTTTTTTAAAGATACCAGCATAAAACTCATGGCATGTATTTGTATTCAACCCTCAGTCAATCCTTAAAAGAATAAAGGAATAAATCTATGAAATTGACTGAAATGTTAGGCAGTTTGTCTTCTCAGTCCGTCTGCTTGGTCAGGACAAACGAAGAGTTTCTGTGAACATCCATATTCAAGCTTTGCCACAGATTCTTCATTGCATTTATGGTTTTTGTTTCGACTGCATGTTTAGTATCGTCGTCCGGTTGTGGTGAACATCAGCGCCAGGCTTAAACCTTCTCTGACTAATGCTCTCCTCGTCCTTCATGTTAGTTTAGGTGGACGGCCATGTCTTGGTAGGTTTGCTAAAAGCTTAGGATAGTTTAAAAACAAATCTCACTGTCAGGGTTCCTGTGTGCATGTGTGAGTGCGAGTAACGCATCTCTTCCAGCGAGGATCTTGGTGGAGAGCCTGGGCAGCCTTCACAGGTGGAGCTCCTCTGCCTCATCAGAGTGCTGGGGATAAAGGCGCAGCAGAGACTTCACTCAGTGCTGGATGATTAACGTCTACAGGTAGTCACTCTGGCCACCTCTTGTTGTCAGGCTATTTTAAGCTTTTTGATCAGTCTCTTGAGTACCTACCTGAAGCTCATAGTCTCTGTGTTTGCTCCCTTAGGATTTGTCACTGGATCTTTCTGGAGGAATCAGTTCAACCATTTTCTCCTCCTGTGGAACCCACCAGTAAGGACCTGCCTGCCTGCTCCACTGTTCCCCCCCCCCCCATCTCCACTCTGCTCATCAGACCTCTGGTTCTCAGTCACCACCTACTTCGCACTCGCCTCAGGAAGCGCCATCACCACTCTCCACACAGGACCCCTGGGCACCTCTCTCCCACGCTTCACCAAACCCATTCGAAAGTAAGCTTTATCTACTTCATCTGATCAACTCATTACAGGCCACCAATAACCCAACTCTCGTTCCAGGTGCCACGGATTGCATGTTGGTGACACTAACCACTCCCAGAAACGTCAAGGAAACCTGTTAATTGTTTGTTCCTTTGAAAGAAAATAAAACCTATTCATTACTTGGACTTGTTGCTTCTGCATGTGGGTCAGAAGGTTAAATCCGAACATGTCACTCACAGGACAACTGTATTAACCTCAGATTAAACTAGTCTAATTACCAACGAGTGACTCCTGAGAGTAAATTGTGGATTTTATTTAAGGTTAACAGTGAAAGGGAGTTGAAACTAGTTACCTTTTTCCCTCCACTTCACAGATTTGAAGTGGATATTGGTTTCCAAAGCTTGCTTATTTATTTAAGTCACAGGGGTCTCAAACTCCAGTCCTGGAGGGCTGCTGTCCTGCAACTTTTAGATGTGCCTCTGCTGCACCACACCTGAATAGAATAATTAGGTCATTAAGGCTCTGGAGAACTGATCTACACAAGGAGGTAATTAAGCCATTTCAATCCAGCACTTTTGTACCTGTGGCACATCTAAAAACTGCAGGACAGCGGCCCTCAAGGACTGGAGTTTGAGACCCCCTGCACTCTAAAAATGTATTTGAGCTGTAGTTCATTTTATGGACTTGTATTAATCTCATTTAATTCTTTTGGTCTAGTGATGACAACTTGCTGTGGTGGTGAAGGGGTAGATAACAACCCACATAAGGAAGCCTTAGTCCTCGACACAGACGTCACAGGTTTGATTCCCGGCCTGATGATCTTAGCTGCATGTCCTCCCCCACTTTCCTGTCCAACTACTCTCAAATAAAGGTCGTCTGAGTCCAAAAAAACTTTTAAAAAGAAAGATCCTTTATTAGTTTACGTCTTTATTTGAAATAAACTAAATGACTTGAGTAAGACTGATGTAAATTTGTCAAGTTAAACCAACTCAACAAATTAAGTTGGATAAACTTAATTGAATTACTTGAAACAATTCAAGTAAGTTGGTTAGTGTGTGTGCATGGGGGTAGGTGTGTGTGTATCGTGTAGCCCAGCTCCCCTTTGCAACGACTGCAGTGAAAGTGAAACAGCTTGTTGTGATCTGACATGACCTCCATGACTTTTGAAAGCATTTTCAGCACAGGAAGGCATGCTTTAGTTGCCAAACCACTGACTACCTGAGAATAGGCAGGGAAACTCGATTCACCACAACCGTGTCAACACCACTTCAGGTAAAGTCTCACCGCTCTTCATGCCATCCCACGGGGCTTTCCAGTTGCCCCAGGGTTATAAAAGTGGGGTGGTGGTGCTGAGGTGGGCGACTGCTGCAGATGTCTGTCTCAGAGGCTGGCAGTTCAAGGAAACTATAGTAAAATTCCTGCCACTGTGTCAAAAGAAACTCATATTTGGCATTTGAATGCAGCAACATCTCACTGAAATGAAAGTAAGCCTCTGCAGGTCAAGTTCTCTCTCACCTCTTGTTCCCATTTTCATGTTTCTGATTATTTTGGTTATTTCTGACCTGCATTTACTGTATGCTTGTTAAATATAGAAAACAGCAAACGAATCAATGTAGGTCATGGCGGTCATTTCCCACCAAACAAAAGAAAACTTGTGAAGTTTCACACCACATAAAAGAGACATTGCTAAGAAATTAAACCACACACACCAAGGATTTCTCTGTGTCAAGAAGCAGGATGTTGAGTGCCAAGACATTTTTTTTCAACAAAATCTCTTTTATTTTGTCTTCGAACTGCACAGGAAATGGTGAATAAAATTCTTTAGGAAAGTCCCCTTTATTCTAACTAAATACATCTTTCTAATAACCTAAAATGTACACAAATTGTAAGGTCTGTTGTTCTGAAGCTCTCAGGCAAACATACTCGAGCACCTCAAAAGCACTTTTTCTTTATGAAACCATTTGTCCACAAAGCTTCAGCTGATACACGACCAGACGACAAAGAAAGGCTTTACTGCATATGAGACACAGCTTCATTAAATTTCAGAAAGTTCATGAAAAATCGAGCTTCGCCGTTCCAACTTCAGAACTCAGTCGAGTTGGACGAGAGCAGTCAGGTTCTATTGCCACCAGAAACTTGAGCGTTATTAGATTCCTCCTGTTGAAATACTTTGTGAATTTTGGGGACATCTTCCAGCTTTCCAGCCCCCTTTGTGAGGAACTAATACAAGCTTCTGCTGTGGAGAGAAAGAAAACTCAAAAGACACTGTTGAACAGAAAAGTGTTGCATTCAAGATCAACACTTTTGACCATGTTTAAAAAGTGACCCATGATGAAGTAGCATTTATTTTTTTTTCTTCATACATATAGTTCATTATTTGAGAAATTCACTGCATTGGGGCTTCAAATAGGTCACGAGTCTTTGAAAAACCTGTTGTGATTTTACTCAGAGGGGGTTGCAAAATGCTTACGAACAGTTTGTGAAACTCAATCGTTCTCCGAAAAAACAAAAGAAACTAAAAAATAAATAAATAAAATAAAGACAACAAGGCTAAAGGTGACATTAGAAATTAAGCACCGAAAATTATCTTTCCATTCACCATGAATGGAACAATTGTGCAACCTGTTCAATGACTATAATGAACATGGTGGAAAATATTGAACTCCTCAGACGCGAATCGTTTGAATGCAGTCCAGCCCCGCATTGTCTGCAGAGTCTCTGATCTCTAAAAGATCATCACAGGGAAAATAACAAGAAGTCTGTGGTTCCATTCACCAGCATTTATACAATCTGAAAGTCTAATGGTCTGACTTAGCAATATACTGAACTATTGTGTGACCATTTCTTGACGTTATAAAAAAAGAAGCAAAATCTTTATCGTTAACCTCTGTTATCAGTAGTAGACCAGTGTCTCTGTATATTCTAGCTATGTTTTCATGTACAAATATTCATATCAAAAATTATACAGCACAGATCTCACCATTTTTCCTTTACAAGATTAGTGAACAATTAAATGATTCACAAGTTTAGACAAACCCAACAAAAAAAAAAGACAAAAAAGAAAAAGAAAATGTGCCGTCATAAGTAATTTAAAATGTTGATATTACAAACACCTAACGCAAACCTGCTTCAGGCACAACTCAAATAAAGGCATTTGTGAAAAAAAAAACAACATCATATCAAATATGGCGCTTATGTCTAGTATTGATAGGCTTAAAAGAAAAATAAAAAAACAAGAAAGAAGAAAAAAAAACATATGCTATGACCAGTTATTTACAAACAGCTAAAATCTCTGACAGATTCATGCTTCACTTCACAACCTGAATTTGTCCTTAAAGTGCATGCAATAATAAGCAGTTTGAGCGAGTGGGATCTTGAGTTGTGAGAGGATTAAACGGGTCGATCGAGTTGATGCCAATTGATTCTACATACTGATAAATAAAATCTGGTAGAAAAGTAAGGGAACACAGTATACTGAGTAAGCATATGTTGGATATGTGACCAGTAGGAGAAAGGAATCCTGTAAAAAAAATAATAAATAAATAAGAGAAAACCCCTAGTGACCCCCCGTACAGTAATATTCACATTCAAAGATTTAAATTAAATTAATACAGCAAAAATCAAATAATGATAAAAAAGAAATAAAAGCAGCTTAACACCACGGGGGAGTCCGTAGTTCACATTCCACAATGTCCCTCCATGTAACACACACATTAAGCATCATGAACATGATGGGAACATATCAAAGTGCCCATTTTACTAAAATTTCCTGATTTATTCAATTCATACCAAAGAAGAGGAGATGGCATGGAGGAAAGAGTCTGTTTTCTGAACACATTGAGTTACACTAAGTTTGCTCGTTAGCGGACGTGTTTAAGGATTCTTCTGTTTTGCTTTCTCCCTCCGAATGTCACAGCAAAAGCAAAACATCCTCTTGTTCGACGATGCAATATCTGAAGTGTGAGAGAGAGAGAGAAAGAGAAGAAGAGTGGCGGAGAAAGTTATCCAGTTTTGTCATCGTGGATGCAGCAAAACGGCCGAGTGGATATGAGAAGGGCACCAATATGTTGTCCTTTAAAAAGATAAGATCCGTTTTCATCTGTTGTCTTCTTTGGGGAAGTCCAGAGATCCAAGGCTTCCAAAACCGAGGCTCCGACTCTCTGAGTCAAAAGCGCAGAGTTCTCTGTCCTGGCGCTCCAGCAGGTGCTTGATCCTTTCAGTTCGCTCTTTCTGAAGGGCAGCCAGTTCCTCTTCAATCTGTAATCAGCACAACAGACACAGATGGAATTGAAAATATTCATGCTCCTGGCAGATTTAGAGTCAAAATCATCTTTTATTTCATTGAAAAGTCTGTTTCTGATTGTAAATGAGACGGAAATCTATCAAAAAAAAAGGCGTACTAATTTTGAAATAAATCATTTCTCTTTTTATTTTCATAGCATATCTCAATCTAATTCATGAAAGAAATCTTTCATGGCAATGCAGCAATCAAGTTCTTCTCACGATTCCAAATCACGTTTTTTATATATATTTCTATTACTATTTTGACAACTTATCTTTGGTGATGAGCTCCAAGTGTTGAAAGTTGGAAGGCCTCCTTGTTATCAATCTCTAGTTCTTTTTAATTCAAGTCCAGAGAGGCTAAACCACTCCAAAATTTTATTATATATTCAATCAGAAGAAACTAAATGAACTAAAAGATTTACTTTAGCCCAAAATCTGGGGATTAAATTTGGTGAGTTTAAAAGACACAATGATGTTAAACTATTTTCTTGCCAAAAACACCATTCTAATGAGGCACAATACACTACAGTGAGCATGTACGTTATAAAATTATTAATATTGCTCTGTGAAAGTAAACACAAGTTGTGAGGATGAATTTCACCTTACCTACTAAAAACAGTAATTGGGAAGTTAATGTTAGCTATTTTGATGACAGCTGTTGAAGAAATTTGAGTAGTGATGTCTGTACATATAGAGTAACAAAGCTGAAGAGGACCAGAAGGCATGCTTTGTCTACATGCTAACTAGCCTGGCCATGGAGTGCTTTTAAAACTCGGGGTAGGGTGTTGGTTTGTTAGGTTTCCAAATATTGATCAGCAAATCCTGAATTGACAGCACTTTATATTGAAGAATGGTTTTATAAATATTTCCTGCTGACAGTTTCACACCATTTCTCCCCACATTGTTCAACTAATCACAATTTCCATTAATAAAAACAAAACATTGGAACAAACAATAAGTTCCTGAATCTGGAAATCCTTACCACCAGAGTCTTAAAGCAGGTAATTATTGCAGCAATGGAGAGCTGTGCACACTATCCTGCACAATGCCAACCCACGGTCTCTCTTCTGTCTGAAACCAGAAGCCTGTCTGATACCTGAAACAATCTTAATTCTCACTAAAAATTATGTAAATAGATGTTATATTACTTTTTTCTTTCTTACAAGGTAACTCTGGCTTGAATAGCAAATAACATAAAAAAAAACCTGTTGAACAACAACCAAGTGTGAATTAATTTCAATTAATCATCACATTTTTGATTGTTGTTACATCTCAAGAAAGAAGACTTTCTAAAATATCAATAAAATATAATAAAAGGGCAGTTTATACATTTCACAATTAATATGGGTAACACTTTATTTGACGGGTTGTGAATAAGACTGTTGTGACACTGTCATAAACATGACATAACACCTGTCATGAACATGAGTAAGTCTTCATGAATATTTATGACTGCTGTCATAAAGTGTCATTCGGTGAATCATGACACTTTTAATGCAAAGTTGACATTATTCAAAATGTCTTTGTTATGACAACTTGTCATTAACCAAGAAATCATGATCTGACATAAATTTGTCATAAAGTATTACTGATTAAACCTTAGCTTTATGTTACTAAAGCTAAAGTTTAATCAGTAATACTTTGTGACACCAGTCATAAATATTCATGAAGACTTACTCATGTTCATGTCAGGTGTTATGTCATGTTTATGACGGTATCATGACAGTCTTATTCACAACCCGTCAAAAAAAGTGTTACCTTAATATGTCATAGAAGTCAGACACTGTGTTTTGTCTCGACAGACATGTCTTTGAATCAGTTTTCAAATTGCTTGAGACTTTCCAGATACCCAACAGCTAGGCTGACACAGCAACTTTTTAAATTTATGGTCACATTGAATATTTTTTCTTATGACTCCCCTTTGACTTTCTTTTGGGTGGCTCCTGTTTTCTAGATCCAATTCTATTGACGTATTAAACTGCGTCATTAATTATTCAGATGTTTTAAAAGCTATGTTTTTTCTAGCAGTTGTAAACCTGAAGACATGATCTTCTTTATCACTTAAACTGTGGAAAAAGTATTGCTCATTCTTTTTTTTAATGCCTGCAAACCTCAGTGGCATTTTATGCAGAGCTAAGGTCCAATAGAATGAATTTCATTTTAAATTCATTTTAAATGTGACCTATTGTGCTTCCTTGAACAAGTTAGGGAAGGTATTTGGGCTACACAAAACATGTTCATTACATTTTGTTCAAAATCATTCTCAGAAAATAAGATTTCACCTGAACACTTCTCTTTGTTTTGAGGTGATTTAGAGCTAAATCTGTCTGATAAGGACTATGGACAAGAGATTTCCTCACAATCTGACAAATTTGGAAAACTTTTGCAAAATCCAGTGATGTACAAATACAATATTTGTGCATCTTGTATTAGTTTAAATGCAATCAAGATATTGAAGTTTTTTGCTTTTTTCCTATTTTTCCCCTAACAGGTGTGTTTGTTTTCTAATTAAAATATTCAGAAAATATTTCATATTAAAGTTTGGGGAGAAGCTTTAGATCATGAATCGTGGCCTCCTTAGTTAAATGAGAGGAACCTGTTTTTTTTTTTTTGTTTGTTTTTTTTGCCAATTTTTAAGCTCCACAGCATTTTACACATATATTTTTACATGCATGTTGAAAGTATGCAGATTTAATTTATTTTTAAGAGTTCCTTTTGATTCCCTGTGGCAGAGAAATGGAAAAAGATGACGTCATCACTGCTTTGTAGCTACCCTGCATTCATGGATTAGAGCACATGTGTCAAACTCAAGGCCCGCGGGCCACACGTGGCCGGCTACGTCACTTTATGTGGCTCTCTCCCCCCCACCACCGTTTTACAGCCCCATTGATTGACTTAAAATAGGTTTTGCGCACGAATTGACTACAAACTACATCTCCCATAATGCCTTCCCGATTGTTACCAGCCAACATTACGGCTTCTCGCCACTAGAGTGCAGCAGAGTCACCTCAAGCTGATTATTAATTTTCCCAGCGAATAAAACTGAAACATCGACAAGCTAACAAGCTAAAGAGCGAAGTCCCGTGATGTTTCAATCCAGGACTTTTACCGTCTCCTGCCCCCTGATTTGATGCCACAGCTTCGACTCCATGCAGCTCGTGTGTTTTGTCCATGTTTGGAAGCACCTATCTGTGCAAACAGATGTTTTCAAAAATGAATTTAAACAAGAACAAGTACAGGTCGCGCATTACTGACGAAAACCTACACGCCGTTTTGCGGATTTCCTCAGCACAAGAACTAAAACCGGACATGGACGAACTGACCAGGGGGAAACATTGGTGAGCACGAACAAACTAAATTTAAAACCAAAACTCAGTATACTGGAATATGCATATAGTTTATTGATTTTGCTTGTTTTGTGTTTATTTACAGAACACAATGAGGATGTGTGTGAGTTGGTGACAGGGTGAAGAGGATCAGCTTTGTGTTCAAGGACAGGCAACATCACCTCATTGTTTTGTTCTTATGTGAAATACATGTTCGTTGTGTAATAAATAAGGAAAAGGTTTTGTGAATGAAGTTGAGAGTTAATATCAAAACTTGTTTTTATTCTTTGTCTGCTTATCTTTAAAGCAGACAAAGATTAATTTCCCCAGCGAATAAAACTGAAACATCGACAAGCTAACGAGCTAAAGAGCGAAGTTTAGCTGAGCAGTTTAAAAATACTGAGCATATTTTTAAACTGAGCAGTAATTTTGCATCCATGCAAATGTAATATTTAAAACTTGAATACATAAAATCAGTTATTTAACAATATGAGGTGTTGTTTAATTTATTTTTAACATTGTATTTTCATACGTTTATGCTAGGGTTGCCCAAGTCTAGTTTTCCAGACCTATCACTCTGCAACTTTAGATGTTCTTTCTCTAACACACCTGGATCATAAACTCATTCATAGGCCTCTACAGAACTGAGTTGCTGCTAATGAGGGAAGTCAACTTTTTGTCTGGGGTATGTTTTAGCAGGGACACATCTAAAAGTTGCAGTCTGGAGGACTGCACTTGTTCATTCCTGATTTATACCGTCAACGTGGCCCATTGAGGGTGGCCAATATGCTGAAGTGGCCCTTGGTGAAATTGAGTTTGACACCCCTGGATTAGAGTATCTGAATAATAAAGTTATTAATCAGATAATATATGCTCCACTGATAATGTAGTATCAGCAGCTATTGTCTCGTGAAGTATTTTATGCTCTGATTTTACCTTCTGTTCAAGGTGTGCTCTCCGAATGGAAACCTTCTGCTCAAGTTTCTGGAGCTCTCGCTCGTGTTGGGTCTCCATTTGGGACTTGGTTTTTTTCTGGTAGGCGTCCAGGAGCTCCATCTCTTGCTTCAGCTGCTGTTTCAGAGCTTGGATCTCACCTTCCTGCTCTGCTTCTAGTCGCATCTGGAAAATTAAACGATTGGGGGGAAAAAAGTGAGAAACGGGAAATGTTGGTGTCCACGTTATATATTGTCAAGATTCTGCTATCAAACAACTATCCAAAAGATGAAGAATAATGATGCTTTTGAAAAGACAATACGATGTACCGCTTGTGAGGCCATCAAATCGTTGATGCTCTGTTCGTACTGCTCAGCCAGTATAGCCAGTTTCCGAGTCTGCTCCTCCTTCAGGTTCTTCAGGATAGTTTTGTGGTCGCCTTTGTTAGACACTTCCAGCTGATGGTTCCTAAGAGCCTTGTACTGCTTGTTCTGCACCTTGCAAGTATCCTGAAACTGTTTTTTGATCTGCATCTCCAGGGTCTGTGAAAAGGTAAGGAAGACATAAATCCCAATTAGCAATGAAGTTTAAATAAACAATAAAAAACTAAGCAGGATTTCTCAAACACCTTTAGGTTTCTGGGCTGCTGCCGCTGCTCCAGAGTGTGTTTTCTGTGCAGTTCTGTCTGTCGTCGGCTGTTGTACTCCTCCTGGTTTTCCAGCTCGGTCTGGTGCTGCAGCCTCAGGAGCTCCACACGCAGCTTCTGCAGCATCTGTAGCTGCCGGTGCTCCAGGTCCTGGGTGGACTCATCCTGCCGGATCATCATGGCATGTTCCATCTCCTTCTGTGTCCTCTTTTTGTTCAGCTCCTGCAACACGATGTTTCAGAGCAGTTTTGCATTTTTTATGTCTTATGTACTTATTTATTCATGTATTTATTCCCAACATTACATTTCATAGCCATTAGTTTTCAGTCTGACAAGCCCCATTGACAAGATGACAAAATTTGACATCTGAAACATAAATTGTATGTTTTTGCTTCTTACACTTTTGTGTTTTTAATCTATGCTGGTGATGTGCTATTTTACGCCAAGCCAAACTAAATGCACAAGGTTTTCATGACAAACCGTTCTTTCCTCCTGAATCTCACAAAACCTGCATGGCGAATATTTGATGATTTTAACAAAAAGAATTGAGAGCAGAAATTTATTGCAGGAATTTTTTAGCAGGTTTACCAAGATAGCTATCTGTTTTTAAGGTTTTTAAAGGAAATAAAGAATTTTCCCAGACACTTTAAAGTAGTCATAATACTCAAGTTGCAAAGAATAACACGTGAAAGGTAACAGAGAAATTTTATCTTGTGTACCGCATTAAAATGAATGAAAAAGTTAAACAAATTACCAAGAAACAGCTTCATGTGATTATTTCTTGGAATCTTGTCACAAACAATTTCTCAGAAAACAGAAGATATTTCCCCTAAACCAGCGGCAGCCTTCACAGCCTGAATGCTGAGTGATGCGCAATGACAGAAAATCCCATTACCTCTCTTAGCTGCTCCTGTTCAAACTCGTGCCGCCTGATCAGACTCCTGCGTTTGAGGGCCCGGCAGCTGCGGTCATAGACCAGCCTCTGCTGGGCCAGCAGGTGAGCTTCCTCCTCAGCCTGGGAGTGCTGCATTGTTTCTTTGTACCTGGACAGTCGTTCCTGTTTCTCTTCCTTGGTTGCACAAGTATCCTCACTCATCTCCTGCAACAAAGCACAAACAGGATCGAAGGTTGGAGATGCTGAAGATGTCTTCAGCAGAATTCACGCATGAACGTATCTGCTGGTGATAGTTACATCCTTGATCTTGTCTTTGCAAAGCCTGTATTCCTTCTTCTGGCTCTCCAAGAAACCAGTCAGCTCTTTCTTTTGCTGAGCAACAATCTGTTGCTGTATTCTCCTCTCCTCTGCTGCAACTGATTTCATCTGTGAACAGACAGTGAAATAATCACTCCATCCTGAACATGCTCACGTTTCTACAGACACAAATGAGACTTAAATCCCTCCTTAGTCTCCTGCTCATTCATAACTAGCTGCTGTTTATACCTCTTTATCCGTTTGAGCAACATGGCGTTTGGCCAGCCGTTCCAGTTCAATGTAAGTGTTGTTCGCATGAGTTTCTAATTCCTTCTGCAGCCTGAGCATGTGCTCATCCATCTCGGCCTTTAGCCTGTTCTCCAGGGCGATCAGCTGCTTCTGGTGCTGTCGCCGCATGCGCTTATACCCAGACATCTGCTCCCGCAGCTCAAAGTCCTGCTCATGCTCCTGGATCTACTTGATGCCCTGGACAGGAGAACGCAGGAAGGGAAAGAAGCTGAGCAGGCGAAAGCAAAGGCAAAATAAAAACTTTCAAACATTGCCGTCACATTCACCTAACAAAATAAAGAGAAGTGAACCATAAAGTAGTTGCATAAGTGTGTAAAACCTTAAACTAATACTCTCTGGAAGTTTTGATTCAACCTCAGCTTTCAGTCTTATTTAATGGGTTTTAATCATCATTTTAATCAGCATTGCCCACTCTAGCTGCAAGATTATGAGGAATTCTCTTCCTTGCATGTGGTTCCATATATTTTCTGTCAAATTTAGCTCTGAATTCTGGCTACATCACTCAAAAACATTCCTTTCTTGGCCTCCATGTCTAGTTTCCCTTTTGTTTTTTCATCAGCTTAAAGAGAATGTCCAGTTTTTGCTATGTTTTATCTGACCAGTTGTACAGGACACTCTACATTGTGCCATTTCTATCCTTCTCCTGATTGATACAAAATCAGGAGTAAAATTACATAATTCTGAGACTTTATAAATAGTTAAAAGATGCAAATAATCTTACTAGGACAGCTGAACTTTTATTTAGGTCAGTTTCATTGTAGTTGATATCAGTTGTGACCTAAAGAAGACTCAAAGTTGAAGGTGAATTAAAATCTGCTTCAACAAAGTATCAGTTTAAAGTTTTGCACACTTGTGCACACAGGTTACTTTAGGTTATTAGACATTGATGATGTAATTTAGAATAATGAAACTGCATGGTCTTTTCAAAAAGTAGACATAGTTTGTAATGCTGTTATGTGATTTATAACAGGTGCAAAAGCAAGGACTCACCATTACAAACTTTATGAGCTGCTTAATTGGACATCATTACCACTAGATGAAAATCTTGGTGTTTCGACAAAGAACATGGTTGATGTGGCTTCATTACCCTGACTGAGCAATGTGCAGCGACCTTTTAAAACAGCTTTTGCAGAGTTATACTTTCGATTAAGTCTTTAAATAAGTGTGTGGGATTTTCTTGAGCCTAGAGCATTTGTCTTGTTGTGATTTTTGTGTTTATTTTTAGTTTTCTCTTAAGCTTCTTGGTGTTTGGTTTTAGGGTTGATTATGTTTCTGTTCCTTGTTGTTGCTTAACATGTTTTGCAATGCCCTATTCTGGTTCCTGCATTCATTGTTGTTTGAAATTTATTTCTGTATCTGTCCATTATATAGAATTACAGTTTCTGCAACTATTCTTGTGATTTTGCATATAGCCCTCTTAGATCAGTATCATTCTTTTTGTACGGCTTTGTAGTTTCTTTGAGTCTCAGTTCTGCCCCTAGTGTTAATTATTCATTTTCTCTTCCTCTCCCAGCTACACCCTGTTAGTTATCAACCACCTGCCTCTTGTCTACAATCACACTCCACTGTGTTTGATTTTTTTTATTTTATTTTTATTCTCCTTTTACCATTATTGTTCTCCAGTCCCCATGTGTTTCTCTGAGTTTTGTAAGTCTTCTTGCTGTCTCATTATTAAAATTCTCATTGTGCCACAGTCGGTCTCTGTCCTTGGGCCTTTTTCAAACCTCACTAATCGTGGGATTCAGTCAGTGTGTTTACATCTTCTTACAGCTTTTCTGCTTATTGTCACAGAGTTACATCCACACAACTGAAAGTAAAATGGTTGTGTTCAAAAATTTAAGTGTAAAAAAAGGAATCTGAAAAGTGTGGCTCAGTCCCCTTTACCTTTCTGCTTCCAAATAATATCCAGTTCAACCTATGACCTTCTGAGTGCCCTATAGACAGGATCATCCTGTGTGTAATTTAACCCTCATAAATAAAGCTGTTCTGTGAAGGCCTCGGTTTTGTTAGAGAAGATTAGTGAGCAAACTGCATCATAAAGACAAGGGAGCACATCATACAGATCAGGGATAGCAGTGTTGAGTAGTTTAAAGCAGAAGTAGATAACAAAACTATATCCCATCTAAAGGCGTGCTGTTCAGTTCTTTGTCCAATAATAGGAACAATAACTAACACAAATGCATAAGAAGTCCAGCTTAAAGGGTGGACTTCTTAGAAACAAAGCAAACATATGAAACAATAACCCTGAACAGACCACCCCCACAGTGACATGGTGGTGGCAGCATCATGCTGTGGGGAAATGTTCTTTAGCAGGAACAGGGAAGTTGGTCAGAACTAATGAGAACATTAAGGAGCAAAATCCACATTGATCTTGGTGGAAAACAACTCTGAACCATCAAGCAGAGCTATATAAATCAAACTGAGGAATTGTGGGAGTTCTTCTAAAATTGACCGTCAAAAAAAAAAATCCTTAAAAATCTCAGCTTAGAGTCATATAAAGCCTCGGCACATCAGAGCTTTTTTGAGGGGTGGGGAAAAGTTAAATTTTCCCTCCGTTTCACAATGACGTGCCACTTTGTGCGGGTAAATCACATCAAAGCCCATAAAAAGTGTCAGCTCTGTTGATCAGGATCAAATTTTGTTGCAGTTTTTTCTCTTTAATGCCAGGTTTGACGAAAAGCTAGCGCAATGAACAAAAAATATTTGACAAAAGGCTGATCAAGACACCTCTCTCCAATCAGAATAATAGGAATATCTTTAATGACACCTTTCACATTTTATAATAAAAACCAAGACGGCTGGAACTGAAGGCATCTGGCAGATATTTGTCCTTACAAACGCAATCCACACACATAAAAGCGCAGGCAGAGTGGAAACTAAAGATGGGGGGGGGGGGGGGGGGGGGGGATGACATCCATTAACTGGATCTGGTTGCCATGACTACAGCTGTACAGCTGAGAACACAGACACTTTGCGCGCGCCCGTGCACGCGCGCGCGCGTATTTTCATGCAAACGGCGGAACTCGGGCGCGCAGCGTACCAAAGGTGCTGATTTGATGGTGGTGATGTGTTCACAGATCTGGCAGTCGAGAGACCGACTCTGGTTAGATGTAGGCCGCAGCTCTGGCCTGGCGTCCCTGTGCACGGCCTCATCCCTCACGCAAGCATGGTCCTGCAGGGGGGAGGAAAAGGAGGAGATAGTGGGGCTGGGTGCTTCCCAGGCCCTCCGCGCTCGTTTTTCCCGCTGGAGCTGCTGTCAGTGCCGAATCTCCCCGAAAGCAGCACGCATCCAGCGTTAAATGCATCCTTTCCCCTGCTTGCTCCCCGGCTACTGCGTGCAAGTCCTTCCTATGAGAGAAAAGGGCATTGCCAAACCAATTGCAGGCAACACCGAAAGGAGCAGCCTCTGGATGTAGTCGTTCGCTCTCTGGCGTCCTCCTCTCGGAAAACAGGAGGAATTAAACGGCTCCGCTGGATGAAGGCGAATTATACAAAGCCTACCATGGATAATCAGAAAGATACCTCAGTAATGTGTCTTCCTGACTCTCTTCTTTTCCGTTTCAAAATGCAGGAGATATTTGGGAAAAAAAATGGTTTCCCTGTCTTCCTGTGATCGAATGTGGTACCATGTTGAAAAACACTTGATTCTGATAAGGCACATCCAAACATGATTTTTCCACGAATGTGTCGTTCAATGATCCGCTTGTACTCCACTCGAATTTCTGCCCTACATTTACAGCGGACTTGGTCATGGTAGGTGGTTCTGGTGCCTTCTATTCATCTCTTTCCTCTGTCCCTTTCCTACACTCCCCCTTCCTTTAAAGAGACACAACAGTAGAGGCACATCTCAACAAGGCTGAGGTAATTTCTAAAGGGATGCAATTTTTCTTTTCTTCCTTTTTTTAACTATCATCTTTTAAGACATCTGTAATATGAGACGAATAATGTTCCATGATGTAAGGGATTTACAATATAAAACACATTTTTTTTACAGCTTTCATACCTTTATTATGATGTAACATTGTTTTTCTTAAAGATCAAATTGGATTATATGGAGCTTCAAATGCTGTCTGATTACTGTATTATGAAGAAAAAAATAGAATAAACTAGATCTGACTTCTTACAACATGTCTGAATAATACTGACACAAAACTTTTCTACCTTTGCTTTCATCAATTTGAATGCTACAAACACTGGCAACATAAATGTTTTCACCATGATCATTGTCATTAAAGTTACACAATTGCTCATAACACAAATTAATAACCAGATCATACACAGTCCCATAGATTGTGAAGTAATGAGTGAAGGGATTTTTAAACAGCTGCTATTCTAACATCCTGTAAAAGTTAGCTGTGCAGCAGTGCTAACACTAGCATGTATGTATAAGAGAATAACAAGTGGAATTGAATTTGGCTGTGTTGTTTTAATCTCTGACCTCTGATGTGACGGTGCAACTGCCACTTTTTAAACATTTGTTTCTTCTGCTTCGCTTTATTGACATGCCATTCCTGATGTATGTCGCTATGTCCTTAAGCTACCATGAGGGGGCAGGACAGTCCTCTTACTTTATCTCCTCCTGTCCAGTGACATGTTGAGAGTCTGAATTTACTGTGCAGTAATCAGGCATAATATTATTACCACATAAAGGTGTAAATGTGCACCTTTTTCAGCCAAAACCTTGAGCAGTTGAGGAATGGACTGGACCAGAAACCTAAGGATACATTGTGATGTCTGGTTTCCAGATGTTGCCAATAGATCCTTTAAGTTCTGTGGTGCATTCTGCATTGATCTTACCATTTTCTTGTACAGCACCTTGCATGGATGATTTACTGACTGTGATCTGAAGTTACTGCTCTTTTTATCACCTCATGCTTGTGGTGCTTAACAAACCATTCCTGGGCTGTTTTTGTTTTGTAGCAGGGTGCATAATCCTGCTAAAAGAGGCCAGACTGACTGACAATTTGGCCTTTACCAGTCTCAATCAAATGCTTTCACTTTCTCATTTTTATGATTGTCTAGCAACTCAGTTCTGAGGGAAAATGTTGACATGCTGCCGATATCTCATCCAATAACATGAGCCATGATGAAGAGATAATCAATGTTATTGACTTTGCCTGTAAGTGATCACAATTTTATGACTGATTGGTGTAAATGGTTAGTGTTTATGGTAGGAAACCAAAAATAATAATAGTAGAATTATACCACACATATCAGTTACCACAGATGACTGAAAGCTTGATAACTTCCCTTAGATGGTTGCAAAGGTTGTGTGAAAGCCTTTTAATTTTGTGCTGATCAATGAAATAGTATTTCTAAACAACTTTTAAACAGAAGCCTCCGCTTTTCTTGCTTTTGAACCACTTGGATGTAGTATTCGGTTTGACCTCTAGATGTCGGTGTTGACCTATTTGCAAAAACCCAAAAATACAGAAAATACAAACACACTGAACCACAGTTATAAAAAAAATCTTTTTTTATTTTATTTAGATGCCAGAAGCGTTTTATTATTACATTTGTAAATTATTTTATATCAAAGTAGCATTTTGATGATTATTCACCCCAAATTTTGCTAAAGAAGTCAGAAAACTAAACTAAATTATTTTTTTGCTTGAAAGAGGAAAGATTTAGGTTAAGTTCTTCAATTTTAAAAACAAAAATGTTAAAATAGTCTAGATGCTTTTTACGTTACAATATTTAAAACACGCAATATTAGTAAATAATCATATTAAAAGATTGACGCTGATTGATTTATTTTTTCTTTTATTACATAGCCGAGTCTTTGGCTCACTTCTCTCCATCTTCTGTCTGTTTGATCTGAACTGGAACAACAATCTCACTGTATGCGTTGCTGACAGATGTGCCGGAGACGGGAGCCTCTACAGACAGGACTCCATCAGACAGCGCCGAACTGATGTGCTGCAAATCTGCCCCCTGTGGCAACCTTAAACAGATACAGTTTGTCAGTATATAACAAACAGAAGTGCTTCACATTTGAGGTTGTTTTGTTGAGTGAAACCAAAAAAAATGTAGTAATAGTTTGTTTTTTTATGTCTGTTATATACTTTTCATCATCTGAGTCATATCCAAGTAGAGATTTAGATTTCAAATAATTTTTATTCAACCACACAGTTTGCTTCTGAGAGGAAAGTTAATGAAAGAAAAATTTGCTGCATGTTATTGACATATAAAGATATAAAGCCTATTGAGTTGTTGATACTTCTTTCTCGTTTTTGCCTGCTTCTTTAACTTGATTTTTATAGTTCATTTGTCAACAACTGTGTTTCATGAGCAGGTCTAATAATCAGTATAATGTGTGAAATGGATTATACTGTCAGACAACTTACTTGTATCTACGACTGAAGCACCTTGAGACCACTCCATGCTTATCCCGCCTCTCTTCATGAGTTCCTTGACAACAAACCAATTTTTCAAAGAATATCAATGTTTAAGAATAATATTTTATTGCAATTTTAGCAAAGATTTACTCAGAAATGTATTTTTAAATAAAGCAATACTTTACCTGATATTTGCAAGTACCCGTCCTTGGTTGTGATCGTTATCTCTTCTGGTGTGAAGTGATTGACATCTAGGGTGATTTTCCAGCAGTTCTGCCCGGTTTGGATCTCTGACACACCACACGTTACCCGTGGTATGTCCTGTTCACCACGGTGACTGGTCAATGGAGGCAGAAGAGGGGACTGAATGTACCCCGGCCAGGTGAAAGAAGAGAGCCTCTTCTTTGCCCAGTCAAGCCAATCGATGTCACCGGGCTCCAGGAAAGGAGGGAGCCCAAAGTCTTGAGCAAAGATGCGGCTTGGCTGGGTCCAGTTCGGGAAGGGTTCCCAGGTCACATCTCTACGGAAGATGGGACGAGGTAAAAGTTTGTTTTGCTCAGCCATGTCCTTGAAGATAACCTCGACAGCTCCTGTAGCTCCAACGCTGACGAAACAATAGAGCAGCTGTAGTTTATTGCTCACATGTAACAACAAGTGAGGAGGAGGTCTGAGGAGGAAAGCTACTCTGAGGTATGCAGTGCTGAACACACACACTTTATATATCTAGCTGACTCAATGTAGCACTTGCACAGCAGAAAGTGTGATGTAAGACATGAGAATGACTTGATATATGATGAGTCTAGGTGATGCTCCTCTGTTGCCCCGGTAGGTGGAACGAACAATGCTAATTATTTGTATTTATAACTCTTGACTCTTGCTGGAAGCAGCAAGAAGCCTGTTTATTGAGCTCTGGCCTCTGCAGTCTTGTCACATACTGGTGCTCTTTGTCCACAGAAACCACTGCAGTCTGTTATGTGAGGGAACAACGACTCATTTAAAGTCACACAGTAAACAAACAAGTTACTTCCAGTCACTAAACTAAACACTGAGCTAAAAACAGCAAAATAAGATTATCTCTGGATAATCTCTTTTAGTCAAAGAAAACCCAAACACATGGATAAAGTTGTGTTCACAGCCCGGACAAAGTGATGGATGAAGGGATTGGTGAATTCAGATGGCAGTGAGGAATTTCACAGTCGCATCTTTGTGGGCGACAAGTTGTTGAAGTTATGAAGTAAGCATCTGCAGGGAAAATCATGCCTTTGGAGAGGGAGGTATTTATTAGTGACTGAATATCTGAAGCTTTCTCAGTTATGCTCAAAGGTTAGGTCAGGTAAATGGTGAGTACTTATCTGGTAAACACATTCAGTGAAGCAAAGTGTAGATGAAGTTCAAATCTTTTTAAAATTTATTTTGACCAAACATTTATGTTTGTGTAGTGTACTGTTTTTGATTTATAGCAGTGCAGTACAGGCTTTCAACACGAATGAATAGATTGTTAAACATTGAAACTAAATATTCATGTGTAAAAACCATACAAAAATACTTGAATTAAGTTGAGTGAAACATTATTAAACATTCTGATGTGTAAATTTGGCATTTGACAAAATGTAACTCGTCAATGTTCTATGACTTTGTATTTTTGTGAAGTAAAACACTTTGAAATTCCTTGTTGCTAAAATGTTTTATACAAATAAATTTGACTGTTTGATTGTTTGAGTAAACTTGATTGATATGTTACTTTTTGTAGGTTTAAGTAGAATCTTTTGTTTTTTGGCATTTCTTACTGAAAACCTATAGAGGCTGAAGCTCCATCTTCTTTAAAAGTCTTTATGTCATCATCTTAAACATATTTTTTAAGGGTTGTTGTATTTTCTGCTTAAGAATAAAATTTAAATAAATGGTTAGTTCCTTTTTTAAATAAATAAACTGAGCAGCTTAGGACAGGTCTAATTTTGCCAATAGTGTCAGCAATGAAAGAGGTAAACAGCCCAGTTGTAAACACATCAGCAGCTTAATGGGATTCTGGCTTGAAGTTAGCCATGAGAAAAGGTGAAGCAAGAACCAAATGCAAAGAAATCAGGGACAGACTCTGAACAATTCAGAAAATGTTAACACTTTCTTCTGGACAAATGTAGGAGACACAATAACAGGATATTGTCTACAAATCAAAGTCAAAAGACACTCCAAATATTTCAGTCTAATGCATAAATTTAGGAAGACTGACTCAAAGTTTGCTAAATAGAGAATTATATCATCAGCATACAAGGATGTCCGGTGTTTCCTCTTGTTTCCTGAAGAGATTTCAATGTGATACTTCAGATGATAGAAAAGCAAGAATCGACAAAGACCCAGCTCTACAGTCTTCATGATTCATAGAGGACCTTTTGATGAAAACATGGTATGCTAGGAAACCCTTAGATGTTTGCTTTTTAATGTGTCAAAACTGTTTTGGTGGCAAAAAACAGGTCAAACTGATATAAAAGAGATTTAATTTAATGCAAACATGCTTAGATTATTTACATATATGAAAATGTTACTTACTTAAAAAATCCACAGTTAAAAAATGCACCCGTATATGCTTATGGTCCATATATGCTCAAAATAATGCATAAATAAAACACCATAAATTATTATTATTATAAATTAGTCCATAAATTATGTTCAGTTATCAGTTGCCAGAAGAAGTTTATTAGTCCTGAGCTGCTAATAACATTTTATGTCAAGTTGTAGAGAGGAATTAACTAACAATGAAAAACGCTGACATACAGGTAAGTATAATAGCTTTACAGATTTTTTTAAACCTAGACTAAATACATTCTATATACTATATTGAAAATACAGGCATTAGTCAAACACAATCTTATTCATAGTCATTCTTTAAAAATCAAGGGGCATTAATGATAAGTTAGATTTTTGTGTGAAAAAAATTGGCTTAAATTCAAAGTTTACCTTGTTTTTATTTCTCTGCTCACAAATACAAACTATACAGAACATGCATGTACCTTCTGAGAATGATCGATGTTTTCTTCCGGGTGTACATTTTTTAATTTTTCAGACCTGCACATTTTCAATGCAGATAAAATATGGCATTTAGAACTAGAGCTTGGAGGTATTACTTCTTTCTTCATCTGAATCTGAACTTTTCCTGAAACAGAAAGTGAGGCAAATTAAGGAATGGTAATATATGAAACCACAACAAAAAGTCAAAAAAAAAATCTTAGTGGACTTTAAATTCCAATATGTTGATGTATTATATTTTTTATGAAAGAAAGTTTAATCAATTACCTTTTCTGTTTTCTGGAGTGGAGAATTATCGTTGTTATAATTACAATCAGAGTCAATGCTCCAATGACCGAACCAGCAACTATTCCAGCAATGTTACCTGAAAAACAACAAGGATTTGAATTATTTCAGCAAGTAACTCCTCATAGTGGCAGCGCCTCAATTACAACTTTTTATTGCACTAATATTAAACAAATCAAACTCTAAAGATCAGTAGTGATCAACCATGAAGCCACCTAGTGTTGTGTCTGAGCACTGTGTCTACTAACTGGATGAAAAATATACTTTGCCAACATTTGAAATAATGGCAGCATATCAAATACCTCTTTAGGTTTGACACAGAACAACTATAATCCTAGATTTACCTATTTAGCCTGAGCAAGACCAATATCGGGCCTGAATTGTTGGATGGCCATTGCTAAGTTAAAGATGCAGAGCCCTTCAAAAGCTACAGATTGTTGTTCAATGAAATATACTTGCTAAACCTTTGGTGTGATATTAGTCAACGTTAACACGTTCTACTTTTATACACTGCATAACAACCATGGTACACAAAAAATATGGAGTTATATTTGTGTCTGAAAAACAGTGGACAAGTTTATGCAGGCAAAATAAAAAGAAAGCACACACTCTGAAAATACTAAAAATGGAAAGATCTTCATTTTACCAGGTTCCAGAATTATTTAACTTTAACTTCTAGTTTACAAAAACAGACACGAGAGTCTGAACTATTAATATGGGCAATTGAACACTATCGACATACTTTATTTTTATGTAAGGAAGACTAGCAGGACTTTTTTTTTAAATACAGGATCACATCATCGGCAAACAAGGATATCCTGCTTTCCTGTTTTTTTTTAGTTACATCCCTGTGATGTTATATCCCTCACTATTTTCAAATTGTCATAGCCATAGGTCCCAAATTATGCTGATGAGATCTCTTCTGTTTTTAAAAAGATTTTGTTGAAGTAGAGCCTGTTTATTCAAAGTATCCAAGAAGAAATGGAGGTAGAGAAAAGGGAGGAAAACATACAGCAAGAGAACCAGGATCAGGAACCTTTATGTTCCCCTACTGAACTGCATAATGATTTGAATTTCTGCTCATGAGAGCTGGATGAATTACTGAATTGAATCAAATAGGTTTACATTGAAGCCCAAAAATGTGAATGTGACTATATTTCATAAAGGACTCAATCAACAATTGCTTCCCAACCAAAATCATGTAAAAGGAATGTAGTAATGATTCATTTCCAATGTTTTGTTCCATGATTGAATTCTGAGAAGTTTCTGATTCAAGGAAATCAAGCATAGGGACAGTGCAATCTGTTCAAATAAAACACATGTTGATTGGAAGAGAAAACACCGAGAGACAAACTCAAGATCAAACTCAGACACATTTAGAGACACTGATTTGTTGACTTGTGAAAATCAAAGTTTCATTGTTTATTGATTCATTTTATTTTTACTGGCTTTTCATACTGGGAACACTGCAGCTTGCATCTTCTCCAGACCATTTGCCGTTACTCTGGCATGTGCGTTCCTCTGATCCACTAAGCTTGTAGCCGTCATTACAATAAAACTTGACCTTGGCCCATTGTAGGTAGGTGGTTCCCTGCTTTTTCCCATTAGCAGGTGGTGGGAGCCATCCACAGGAGATCACTGCATGAAATAAAAACCAACAATGTGACGCCAAGGTGGACTTAATCATGTAAATCTCTGAGGTTCTTCAAAACATCATACCTGGCTTCAGATCATCCACTAGAGAAACGTGACTCTGGAAAGAAACTCTTGTGGCATTTCCTATTAACGTGCTACGACCGACTAGGATGTCATATCTACAGTAAAAAAAAAAACACTCATGAAGAATCATACAACATTTCTTCTTTCAAACACAACCGTTGCATTTTGTTCTCAGTACAAATAACTTTACTTTTAAATTTCATTCAAAATACTTCAATGACCCCAAAGAGAAATTAAATGTTGTGACTCATATTGTTTGAGGTTCTTCTTTAAAATATTATAAGGAGTTACTATCTCACCTGGGGTAAATAACTTGTATATGTGTTTATTACTGTAAAGATTCAAAATCTTAATTGATACAGGACTCTTAAGTGCCATTTGTTAGATGAATAATGCAATGTGGCACGCACAGATCATTCACAATAGTGGTGTCCAAAGTCAGTCCCCAGTGGTTGGTATATAGCATGTTTAAATTTTTCCCAGGTTCAACACACCTGAATCAAATGCTGGGTCTTGTTGATGTGAACTAATGGAGCAATAAATAAGTTGTGTTGGAGCAGGAACTCATTTAAGTAGTTCATTGTTTGCTCACTTGGTAACTATAAAACAAGATTAAAGAGATTCTAGTGATGCTTGGAGCCTCATGGGTGATGCTTTTCTAACTTAAACTTTGCGTTGGCTCTGTTGCTGTTTTAAATCAAACTCTTTGTCATATTTTCTTCTCACCTGCAGAACTGAGAGCCCTCTCCAGTGCATATCGCAGCTGCCTGGGTGTTCAGCGGATCATCTGGATTCTCAGGGACAGAAAATACTGGCATAAAATTTGGATCATGTCTTGGAGCGAAGCAATATGAGTTCAGAAGGTATTCGGAATCATATGTAAACAAAGCGGATGTGTTTTCTACAGCCCCTGTAAGACAAAAACAAACCCTGATTAAACATACATACTGTTATTGGTGAAAGATTTACACAATATAGGAAGATTTCTAGTAGAATCTGTCCAGATTTTCTTTTTATTATTTATATTTCTATCTAAAAATACCTTATTTATTTATTATTACTATTTCCTTAAATTCTTATTATTCAATTCTATTAGTTTAAAAAACAACACATTATCTAAGGTTATCTCTTACAGCTTGCCCCAAAGCTGAACAGCTCCTCTGGGTTGCTGTGGTTCTGCACTAGCTGCCCATTGCTGAGGGCAAGGTCATCTCTGGCGTCACCATTCATCTTCCCCAACAGTCCCACAGTGGAGTTTTTGAATTCCTCCGGCAGCAGGACAGTGGTGGTCATAGTTTCACCCCTACGTCGCACCTCCACCCCGGCTCCAGATGGAAACATCACAGTTACATTTGTAGGGACGGGAGAAAACACAAACACGCCTGCAAAATATTTGGTAAGAGGAGACAGGAAACAACACACACTGCAGGGTTTTAGGTTTTTAACATTTGTAGTATCACTTAATTGCAAAAATATTGACATTTTCAGGAGAAATGCCCAAATTTGAGCTCTTTGTTGAATAAAACAAGGGAATATTTTTCTCTTTCGTTGTCAGAAGTATTAAAATATATGATATTAGTGAAATCTCACCGTGTAAATCCATCCAGGTCTGCTCTGCAAAGGAGAGGGTTTGCTGATTGCGCAGTAGCTCAAGGCCGTCATTCCTTCTATCAAGCCGGACCTCTATGATGTCTGACGACCCTTCTCTCATAGCTACAGCCGTCAACTTTGTTGCATTTATCGTTTTTTCTGAATCTGTTGTCACATTTAGAGAAAGAAAATGTTCATGTTCTGTGTGTTTTTCTTCTTTTATAGTTAAAATAGTTGGGAAAACTCAGCTTCTCACCCTTTACAGGCTCTGTTCTGCCTTGGACTGTCAGCTGTTTCTCCTCTGATCTGACCAGAGTGTATTCCCCTTTGCCATTGAACGAGTAGCTGACATCGTCAAAGGTAATAAAGTGTGGATCTCCAAACACCACCGCTGATATTAAACCAAAATGTAAGCATAAATAAAAATAATAGTCCTATTAAAGCTGCTCTAGCAAACTGTACCTGAGCTGGGAGATTGGTAACGCCTGCAGTCGCTGGAGGGCCGGTGTTTGAAGTAGTAGTAGCAATTGTCTGACCAAAGGCAGCAGTAGTAGAAACTTAGGACATCATAAACCCAGTGGGACTGTCCTGGGATCCGAGGGGGTTTCTTAAAAGGAGGCGACCCCCAGTCGTGGGCCCGGTCTGGAGTGCTACCGCCAATCGAGTCTGCTGTGAGAACCTGAGCACCGGTGCTGTCGTAGCAACACTGTTGTCCTGCTGCATATTTAGGACTGGAGAAAGGAAACAACACCGAATGTTATTTAATAGCGGAACAGCGGGAATCATCACAACTGACATGAATAAAGGCTTGTGTAGTGAATCTATATGTTTCACATCGAATTGAGATAATGAAATAAATTAACTTTTCAACAATATTCAAATTTATTAGATCGATTAACCCAACATTTATATTTGTAGAAGCTGGAAAAAAGCACCATCCTGTGCATGCTAACGGGAGAACATGCAAACTCCAGATATACCCAGTGAAGCATTTTTGTAATTCATTTTCAGCCTGTAGTGAAGCAGCCATGTTTATCTCAACGTGGACTCACCTGGCTTGTATCGCCCTCACACAGTGGACACTCCCAGGGTGGTATGTGCACACACTCCCTTTCTCTATATCACAGCCATAATCAGTCTGAGGAATAAAGAGAAGATTCAATCATAACTACCTGGTAAACAACACAACTTCAGAAAAGAAACCACACTGTTCTGTGCTTTAATGATCCACAGCAGTGACCTTATAATAGAAATAATTTTATGGTTTTGAACTCAGTAGTCGTGTTTGTAGGGTAAACATGTTCTACCTGCAGCATGCTCCTTGTAGATAGAGTTCTCATAAATGCTATAATTAGAGAGATACCTCTTCTTGACTTTGAACTGAGGAGGATTATGCAATCATAAACAGATCAACCAATTACACATTGACTTTGAGCACCAATTCAGATTCCAGGACTTTGAAGTTCATGAGTTTCTCTTTCTTGAGTTGTTCAAATTCTTCACTTTTATTTTACTACAGAGATGTTTAACGCTCAGTCCATGTGCTCTTGGGTTGCATAGTTTTTTATTTGGTTCTCAATATCTTGTCTCCACCTACATGAAACCTCCCAGTGTCTGCTCTTGCTTGAGCCAGCGTGCATGGGCAGTCGATGATCTCAGTGAGGAAGTTTGGCAGCTCGTTTTCCAGCTTGTCCCAGGCTAAGCACTTATCCAGAGCCCATCCTGTTGAGTTCTGCCTGAAGCGTTCCTCTAGATGCCAGGCCAGAGCGTGATCCTCACTCCATGCAGCTTGGACGTTCCTGAATAAAACATACAGGCAGAACAGCTTTTACACTGAAAGTCTTGGATGATGATCTTTGATGATCTTGAACATACCACATGCCGTCAGGGTAGTTGCTTGAGCTGACACGAAGGGCACCAAGCTCCCATCTAGAAAAATCTCCCTCTGCTACTTTGGGTAAAAACTTAAAGGAGCCATTGTTGGGGTGATCCTTGGTAAGGGAGTACAGATACCGCCACTCACCCTGCCAGGACTCTGAGTACGGCTCCCCTGTCGAGAAACACTTTTTACAAAACATGTTTTCCTAAAATGCAATGATCACATACAGTACCATAAAATGTATTCACATTCCAGCAAAGATGTCATTGTTTTATCATCTTGCTACCACAAGCTTTGATGTAAAAGGCTTGTGCAAAATTCTGCACAACTGAAGTAAAGAAACTTTTATTATTATTATTTTTGCAACAATAATAATAACATATATCTGTAACCTACTAATAAGTCATGGCTCCCCACGTAAACTGAGATGCCAGGCATGGAGACTATTAATAAGAGAAGCAGCCAAGATTACTATGCTTACTTTGGATGAGCTGCAAGCATCCACAGCTCAGGTGAGAGAATTTGATGACACAGAAACTTTAAGCCATGCATGTCACATATCTGGCATTTACAAAAGAGTTGAAGCCAGAAAGCCATAATTGCATTGATCACTTTTGAAAGAAAGTGAATTATGGTTCCTTTTTAAACTTCCTAGCCTAAATGCAAAACACAATTCCCCAGTGGCAAAATGACAGTGAAATCACCCTGAAAAAAAGCATCACGCTGTAAGGATTCTCCCTTTTGTCAGGGACTGGGAATCTGGTCAGACTGAATGGGAAGACGGATGGAGTCAAAGGGCAATAATGTAAGAAAACATGTAAGAGCTCAAAACACTTGAGATTGATGTGCAGCTTTGATCAAATCACATTCAGTCCAGACCAAGACCAGTCAAGAGTTGAAAATTCTATGTGCACAGATGTTTTAAATCCAATCCAACCAAGATGTGCATAGCTGGCATCTCAAATGTATTGAGTTAATTGATGCAAAAAGTGACTCTTCACAACAAATTCTGCAGAGTTACATCAACATTATGCTGAGTCGATTTGGTCCTTTTTCAGAATTGGCATTAATTACAGAGTTATTTCAACAATAGTTTGAGTAGTTACAAGTTTCAAGTGTTAAAATTACTTATTATTGTTATTATTGTTGAAATAACTCTTAAAGAGTTAAATTAACACCAATTCTGATAAGGACCAAATAGAGTCTGCATAGTGTTGATTTAACTCTGCAGAATTTGCTGAGTATAAACCATCATGTACAACAGACTTTTCATATTTTTATTTGTAAAAATAAAATATGAAAAGTGTATTATTTCCCTGCTTCTTCGTCACTAGCCAAAACTATTAGTGTTTTAGTCTAACCCTAAAAGTCACAATAAAATGTGTTGAAGTCTGGTTGTACCTGTCATGTTCCGTGTTTTTCTGTGTGTTTATTTTGAGTTTCCTGTGTATCTGTGTCTCCGTGTTGTCCTGTCTCCCTTTGATTACTCCCAGGTGTGTCTTGTTTCTGTGATTACCCTCCTGTGTATTTAGTGTCACCTGTGTGTCTGTGTCTTGGGCGGGTCCTTGTCTAATGTGCGCTCAGTCCTTCGTGTGTCCAGTCGTAAAATCAGTTGCTACCGCCGTTGAGCCCTGGCTTCCGCTCAGTCGTGCTGCCTGTGTTTTTTGGACTAGTTTTGGACTATTTTGACTTTATTTATCATTAAAACAGCCATCATCATCTCACCTGGGTCATCTGCGTCTTCCTCACCACCTCTCACCACCGCAATTCATGACAGTAACATGAAGGAATGAAAACATTTAAAGTGTCTGAAATCCTTAATGTGGATATATATTTTTCTTACCTGTCTCTTCGTATCCCCAGACCTCTATGTTGACCTTTTCTGCATTGACTAAAGTGGTATTCCATGTCATCTGTAGATCGCCTCCAACATTAGGCGTTCCATAGTACTGCCACTTTGTTGAGTTCACCAGAATAGCTTTGAATTGAGAAGCTAACTTGCCTGTGTGAACTACAGCAGCACATGTGGATAACATTTGACCACCAGTTATTGAACAAAAATACATTTTGTTTTTATTCTATTATTCTTTAGTTGCAGTACCTGAAAGCCATGATCCAGCTCTGTTGAATGTGATGCCGCCATCTGAGGAGATCTGCAAAGAAACCCATCCGGTTTCGTATAACAGTGGGGAAATACAGTGGCCTCTACCATCTCCATCCACATACCCTAAAGTGTTAGTTTTATTATCAAACCTGGCAATTGAAAAAAAGATTGATCAGTTGATTTTTAACTAGTTTGGGTCAAGTATTAAGGAGTAAAATAATTTCCTACCTACAAACAATTTCAGAGCTTTTGTTGAAGTTTGTATCAAGGACAACAAAGTCCGTCCCACCCAGTATGGACCCAGAGTACGGAGACGTGTTTATACAGTACTCTTTGTAGTCAGAGCAGCAAGATCCAAGAGACCCACATGTTGGGTGGCAGGAGCAGGAGTCTAATTTTTTCCCACAATTTTGTTCACACGTCTCTCCTGTCCATAATAAAGAAGATGAAGTAAATGTAAATGCACAAAGTTATGCCTGTATATATTCTGACTGGCTTTGCAAGGTGCTGCATGTCAAAAAAAAGTTGCAAGCAAGACAGATTTTTATTTTATATTTTTAAAATTTAAGCATAAAGACGTATGACTTAAGCATCTTCTTGTGATGCCATAGATGATCCAACGGTCTGTGTTTTGTATTAAAGTTGGGATACTTTGTTTCTTAACAAGAATCTATTTGAATTATTATTCATATAGATTCATATTCCCACCTTCATTTAGACACATTTGAAAAAACATAGATAAAGTTTTGTGTCTACGAATGACACAAAACACATAAACACATTACTTGTTTTTGTGAATGTCTTTTCCTCCTTTTGCTTCTCATTAATTTTAGCAAAAATGTTTTTTATACAATTTGTGCCCTGGAGACTTAAGAGCTATAAATGTAAGTGTGCAAGATAAAACTTTGTGTCTTCAAATTTATAGAACGTGAATACTTTTGATCCATATTTACTCTCAAAGACAAAATTGTTTTTGTTCTGAATTTAGTAAAGTATTCCCTGTAGATCCGTCTCAGCATCATAAATTAATCCATCCATCCATTTTCTTACACCCTTTGTCCCTAGTGGGGTCAGGAGGTGCTGGTGTCTATCTCCAGCTACGTTCCGGGCAAGAGGCGGGGTCACCCTGGACAGGTCGCCAGTCTGTCACAGGGCAACACAGAGACAGACAGGACACACAACCATGCACACACACACACACTCACACCTAGGGAGAATTTAGAAAGACCAATTACCCTGACAGTCCTGTTTGTGGACTGTGGGAGGAAGCCAGAATGCCCGGAGAGAACCCACGCATGGACAGGGAGAACATGCAAACTCCGTGCAGAAAGATCCTGGGCCAGGAATCGAACCCAGGACCTTCTTGTTGCAAGGCAACAGTGCTCATAAATGAATAAAATAAATAAATAAAAGAAAATTGGATCATTCAGAATACCCATAATGCAGGAGATACTTGCCTAAAGTTTTGCAGATATATGAAACCAGAAATACAAAAATCACTGCTGTTGATCTTCTCATCCTGGCAAAGTCAGATTGTTAGCTCCACTCTCTTGTCTGCGACAATATTCTCACTATGCTGATGTGCTCAGCATTTTTCCAAACCTTGGCCCTGGCATGAACTTTATATACCTTCCTGTCAATCACTAACTAGGAGTCATTATTGCGACATTTTCAGCTGGACACTCACGTGTTCAACTTTGACCTTCTCTCGCTTTAAAAAAAAATGCTAAACCTGATTATAAATGTAAGATAAGCTCATTGCATTAAGATAAGATAAATTAAATTAAGATAAATTAAATATGCTGATGCATTCAGAAGCATTTTATCTAAGAAAAAAAAGACAGTAATCAACAATCCTAAATGTACTTGATTGTAAAAACATCAATATTTACTACCACAGTGGCAATTTTAGCATAGATAAAACTTTACAGTCATTAACAACTCAACCTGTGTGAGAGGGATTCAGTACACCCTCTTGGTATTGTTGAACTACAATATAAAAAAAATCATATATGTATATAGTTTATATGATTTTCGATCTAGTAGTTACTTTTCTACAGTACCGTTGAAATATTAGCATTATTTAATGACAAGTCACATTATATTATTGTAAAATAACATCATAAATATGTAAAAATTTAAATCTAAACCACAGCTTCTTTAACAAATACACTGATAAATGTAAATATTTTCTCAATTAACTTTTTCTGTTGTTATTGAAGTGCGGCTATGTATCTTTGCAAATCATTGCATAGAAAAAATGCAACAATAACATTTAAATTAGATAATTTACTATCACACCCATGAAAATGTGAACTTTAAAAGTAGTCTGTTTTTGTTATTTTTTTTGCTATTTTGTTTAATTTTAATTCAACTCTTTTTAACAAGCAGTAAGAGAAACAAACTGCAATATCAGATCAGAATAATAAAAACGTAAAATTATATATGCTGTAACATTGTGAGGAGACAATAATTGACAAACTGAATTATGCTTGCAGCCAAATCATCAGTATGTCCAATAATGTGAGTTTATTACAACTATATGTAGTCTGTAATATACGTAATATATGTCATTTTTATTAGTCATATAGCAGCACACTTTCAATGCATTTTAAAATATGAGGATGTTTACTTTTCACCATTACATATGTACTATTGCTACCCATTAGAAATATTAAATTAGGTGTTACAACCACTTTCATGACTACAAAGGTATAAAATTCAGCACCTATTTTCAGACTGTTTCTATGAACATTTGGAAAGTTTAGATCACTATTCAGAGCTCTGCTAATCCCAGTTGTGGATTTTTCTTCAAATAATCCCCACTCAGCCGCCTGACTGAGGTTTTATAACAAAGGTATTGGGAATAACAGAGCTGGGTTGGTAGATGGGTTGGGGGTTGAGATTCTCCAAACTTCATGTGGCCTTCAGATTAGCAGATTAGCTCAAGTATATTATGTAGAGCTTCATGAGTTTCCATTTCCTTTGCCATCGCAGAGTCCTGAGCTCCTTAGAGATGAATAACAGTGGAGGATGGAGGCCAGTCTCTCTTGTCCAACATCAATGTCTGATCTCATATTTGCCCCTCTGATCAACACTTCCCAAAACCACTTTCCTAAATGTCTTGGAAAGCCTAAAGAGGTCAGTCCTACAACTGCAAAGTGTGGACCAACATTTTATTTAGCACTAAGGATTAAAGATTTGCTGTCACTCAGCAAAATCTTTCCTGTTCTACTTGAAACAACCGAGGAAAGACACTTCAGGATTTGTTTTGCCAGCACAACCTTATGCACAATCAGCAAATGCTCAGCAGGGGGAGCTGCAATACGAGCATCATCAGTGAACACAGAGTATAGATAGACTGAGAATTATTTATTGCACTGTATTTTCACTAACCTAGTTTTCTAAAGGTAATTATTATAAACTTATGTATGGTTAAGCATGTTCTTACACAAAGGTGTGGCATAGGTAAGCTCTTTATGGTTTTACACATGCATGTCTTAAATTGCCATATCAACAAAAGTCAAATACAAAACAGGCTTTTTTTAGCTTATATAGTTTATATGTTTTCTGATCAAACTCTTCAGTTGCTCTTTCTGCTGTTGAGATATTGGCATTATTTGGTGACGAACAACATCAGACTACCATAAAGTAATATCATAAAGATGAAAAACTTAAAATCAGTCATTATGAAGAGCATGAGGAGGTTGAGAAAGAATGGCTGGTTTTTTGTTTTGTTTTAAAGATCTGCATCTCTGAGGCTTCTAAGAGCCTCATCATCCCAGTTAAGCTTCATCTTCATCTGGTTCTTGTTGATTCCTAAAAAGCAAAATTCTCAATGAGTTGCTTGTGTGTTTGCTTAAAAAGTATTATTATCTGAACTCCACACTCACCACCATCAAGTGGCCGTTCTTTGCTCTGTAGACCATGGATTCCTGGCCACTTTTGAAGTCAACAAATCCCTCTCTGCCAGGCTGAATGTCAAACCTCACGCTGAACGCAAAGGGAAATTCTTTAATTAATTCTTAACAATAATTATTAAAATAATGCTGAATATGATCCAGATTCTGTACCTCCCCTGAACCACTTTGATACAGCTCTGCTTGTCAGCAATAAAACTGAGCTTAGTCAGAGCCTCGTAGAGGAAGTCGCACTGCAGAACCAGATCTCCCTGAAACAACAAACGTGATTGGTCCTCCATATTTAATTACAGTAATAATCTGATTACTGTCTCATAATTATATTTCATTGCAAAAGAAAAACAACAACAAACCTTTTGTTTGATATCATCACATGTAACATGGAGGATGAGGAAGTTGTCGCTCAGGTTGCTCACAGACACACCTACAAAAGAATCAGATCAGGATCTTATTCTGATTTGTAAAAATCCCTAAAATAAACTGATCTATTTTTGTACTTAGATAATCTTATAGAGTTAAATTGATAAAAATCCAACAATTAATTTGAGTGAATTCATTCAATATACAAAAAACAATCCAAAATAAGGGAATAATTATTTAATAACAATAAATATAACAATGTAATTGCTCCCCTAGCAGTAAGACTAAAAAAATCTCCAACGCTCAATTCCAGAAAACTACAACTTTGGGTCACCAAGTCTCGATAATAAGCAATAAATGCAAATTACATACATATTCATAAGATTATTATATTTAGAAAATGTATTTTATTACCTCCATTCACTAAGTAAAACACAGTATATAGATTAATTACACACATAATTATGCTTTCAAGCCTTTAATTCTGTTAATGATGATTATTTTTTGCACCTACCGTAGATTAAAACACAACATTTAAGATTAGAATTTTACATAAATCCAGTAAAATAACAAACCACGTTTAACCCAGACATATGGATTTAATGAAAATTATGTTTGAAGGTTCTGATATTACACTAAGGGCATTTTAGTAACATAAAAAAACTAAACAATGTATTGTGCCAGGTTAACTACGGTGGAGGATCTGTAATGCTGTGGGCCTGTTTCTATTTCAAAGGTTCTAGGAAATTTGCTAAAGTACCAAGACATTTAAATTAAAAATTCAATGTTCTCTGCCAGTAAAAAACATTGGGATTTTATTTTTCATTGGCACGATTCAAAACATATCACAGAATCAGCATATAAATGTATCAATGCATGAAAAATCTACTTTATTCTATGGATATCAGGAAAAACTTAGTATTAATTAATCCTTAATGTAAGATTTGATTCCCAAGCTGAGTTCTTTTTCTTAAGACATCTGTAGCATGGGTTACTAATAAGCATGCATGCCATAGCAAGAAGGAAATTAAGATGTAGCTACACAAAATAGTGAATATATCCTTCTCTGTGTGTAATAAGTTTACTTTCATTTAGTAGCTTTATTACCTTTCAACGAGGTGAAATCAATCCGCTGCTTAATCTTTGTTTCTTCGACCAAGTAGGCGGCTTCCTGGGTGAAGATGAGCAGCCGAAGACGAGGCCTGAACCCGTTCCTGTCGTATTTCACCACTGGAACGCCGTACTGTGAACGAAACGCAAACAATTAGGAAAATATCGGAAAAACAAAAAGAGGCAGAGTAAACTCTGGCTCTGATTTACCTTGAGGTGCTCATGCTGAATTGTCTGAAGGACCTTGAGGTTAATGTCTTCGAAAGCTTGGTGAAAATTTTAAAAAGATAGGATCCAATCAACAAATTGAACAGAGCCTACAGTTTCATATGTTTTAACAAACTTTCATGTATTTTAATTAAGCAGTGTATAGTTGTAAAATGGAAGAAAGGAATATAGTGTTATCATCTTTTTACAATTAATAAAACAAAAAATTATCAGCTGCATTTGGTTCCAGTTTGCTGTCCTAACACAACACAAACCCACAAAGCATAATGCTGCCACCACCATGTCTCACAGATAAAAAATACTATTAAAATATTCTTACCAATCCTCGTGTCAACAAACGGGCTGCACACACTGAGTGGGTAGTTTTCTTTTTTTCCTTTGAACATGGAGCTCGTTTGGGCTTTGAGGAGAAGCTGGAGAAGGAGAAACATCCAAACAATGTCACATGGTGACTTTAATTGTTTAAGTTGAGTTCTGAGAAACAAGAACAATAAATGCAAGAACTATGAAAACAACTAAAGAGGCTTTACATAAAAATAGATTTTAAAAAGCATGTTACTGTGCAATTAGATTTTGTGTTTCCAATATACACATATTGTCTTTTTATCTAACTACCAAACTATTTTTTATGTAACATATACAGTAGGTTCATTAAAATGGGAGATGGAAAAAACATACAAAGATAGAGAAAGTGAGTTGAAGATATTATTTTGAAAACAGTGGATCCTACCTGAGCTTTCCTTTGTGGGGTGATTTCTCGGACGTACTGCCTCACCAAATAGCGAACGAAGACGTTCTGCAAGAGCAGCGAGACCTGCAAAATAAAAACGCATTTTAATTTTGTTACATCTTAAAAGTCATACAATACAATCCCTGCCAAATCATTCTTCAAAAACATGAAAAGCTCATTTACCTCCTTTAAAATGGGTGGTGGGGTGAGCCACGAGTCCATGTCCAGGACCGATTTGGGAAGGTTTTCCTTCAGGCGGGTGAGGTAGTTCTGCCTCACATAGACCAGGTACTCACTGTTGTCAATGCAGGCTGGTTGATTTCTGGTCATGAAACCTTTGATGAATCTATCAAAAATCAACCAAACAGGTCAGCTTACAGCACAGTATCTTATTAAGCTGCTTTATTAGACATTATCTATATCTTGTGATTATTGTGCCGTACTTCTTGATGACCTTGACCGCCCAAGCTCTCCTTTCACGCTCCTTCCTCGCCATCAAACCTCTCCAGCAGTTCTCAATTTTAGTGGCTGTTTGGACAAACATACGGGATGAATTATTTTAAAATGAACATCTAAAAAAAGACATGTTTCTGATTTTGAAAACATCATCACATCTTACTCAATTAGCGTCACTTCAGTCACTCACCAGCCGCTTTCTGTTTCAGGTACTCTTCTTTCACTCTGTAACCTTTGTATTTGGCTTGAATCCTTGTTGCTACAGTGACAGATGATGTTTTCACGTTTTACGGCACTTCTGATAAGATTGTACTATTAAATAGTAATGTTTCATATTTTACTTTTGAATTGATTGAAGCCGAGTTATTTCTTACCAAGCTGATGCTTGCAGACCTGAAAGGCGTCTTCTGTTGCAAACAGAGTCCGGGGATGGCGGATGAAAATCTTCGTCCTTCAAGTGGAAAGCCAACATTTAAAGCGTCAAAAGATCCAGTGATTCTTCACAGGAATTATAGATTGTTAGTAATCTTTCGAAACCATGCTGTGCATCTACCAACCTGCCTAACTTATACTCATCAGTTTTGTAGCCCAGGTGTTTAATGAGGCAGCGAACACCCTCTGCTGGCGTACCTTTCCAGTTGGGCCAAGTGTCTGGACACAGAGCTTTATACCTAGTGCAGAGAAGGAGCATTTGTATAGTAGTAGGTTTGTCAACAACTAGAGCAAACTTTACAAAGTAAGATAATTAAATCAGGCTGAAGATGTTCTGTTACCTCTGGAGAAAGAGCTCATATTTGCGTCGGTATGCAAAGCCGGCTCGCCTGACCCTGAGGTGCTCCATGAGCCCCAGGTATTTAACCTGATGTCTCACCAGCACATCATCAAATTTTGCTGCAAAACACACCAGAGGACTGAAATTTCAGCTCTGTTATCTGCCCCATCAGCAGCCTGGTGAACAGACTCCATTTTGTACAAATGTAATCTGGTCTCACCTGGTTGTTTGGATTCATTCGGTTTGATGCAGCGCACATACCAAGGCTCTTTGGACATTAGGATCTCAGTCAGACCAACCAGGCTGTTCTTAAACTGGGTCACCACCTAAGGTGTTGCAGGACAAAGTGGACAATTTGAACCACTTTCAGATTAAAATCTGAGGAAAATTAAGTGTCGTCTGATTATCTTCTCACAGTTTCTGGTCTCTTTTTGCTGTCAGGTTCAGAGGAGGGAAAGCAGTGTTTGATGATGCCATTTTTGGAGTGTTGCATGACCTTATGGAAAACAGAAAATAATACGCTTATCAGTCTTGGTTAGAAATTCGAAAGAAATGCTAATAACCCCAGTGCAATGACATATTTTTGTGATTTATTGATAATTGTATTCTTTGGTAAAAAATATATTGCTTTGTTGGGGGAAAAATGTTTTTTGCTCTCTTTTGTTTCCTGAAATCAAAAGACAAAATACTTTACTCAAGATAATATCACCAGAAGTTATTTTATGTGAAAGTTTCAAATCAGAAAAATGAAAGGAAATGTGTTTTTGAGATGTAAACTAAAGTACTGAAGTCAAGCAAAGCTACAGTGCATGGTGGAGATACCATCATGAATTAATGTTTTTTATTTGATCCTCGAACCAAGCAGGTTGAACAAGGTGAAAGGTCAATAACGAGGGAAAAACACAGCACAACTTCTGCCAAGGCAAAATGTGAAATGGATAAAAACCTAACATTAAGCTTTTCAAGCAGACTATTGAGGATAATTATTGTTAAACTTTGTTTAATGTTTAAATAAAACACATTTCTGTCCACAGAGTCACCACTTTACTGAACACAGAGATCCAGAATAAAATCACCTCTTTTCCACTTCGATACAACAGATTGTTGTTTTTGTCCAAGAATCCTGAAATGTCAAAAGAAAACAATATTTCACTTATACATTTTTTAATAAACACTCTATTTCTTATCCTGCTGAAAATAGCTGTAGCGTAAAAGGAATGCAAAAGCAAAGTTAAGCTTCTCTAATAGTTAACAACAGTCTAATTATTACTTACCAACAACACAATATGTAACCTCCCCAGCATAGTGTAGGAGGCGGAAATCTCCTCTTTCCAGTGTTTTTCTTGTGTTTTTGTCTGCAAGTTTGTGTCTGTATGAGGAGAAACATTTAAGGTGACTGGAGTTTAGTTGCTGTAAAGGTGAATTTTCCAAAGAATTAAAGTCTCACGTGACAAAATGAGGATGGCCGCCAATCTTTTCCTCCATCTTCTCCAGAAAGGTGAGGTCGGTGGCCTCCCCAGGACGCAAACATTCCTCATCCTATCAGGATGAAAATCAAACTTATGTATTTTATTTAGCCAAAGGTTTATTAATTCATTCATTAATGACCATAGCTTATTTAAATACCTACCAACAAGGAGATGATTCCTCTGAATTTCTCCTCCACAAGGTCACAGATTATCTTGTTGTTAAAATATGGCACTGGTTCCCACTTTGCACAAGAACATTAAAAACATTAGATTGTTTCATGAATCATGTCGTTTATTGATGCGACTAAATAACTGCATTATTACTTCAATCCCTTCCAGCTCGTATTCCTCCTGCTCTGATTTAAGCGTCAGCTGGATGAAAAGCTGCTGCAGCTTCTCGTTGCAATAGTTGATGCAAAACTGTTCAAAGCTGAAATGGAAAAGGGGAAAAGGTATTATTATGTTCAATGTTTTTGCCTGAAAGTGGTCAAATGTGCAGGATCTCACCTGTTAACACTGAAAACTTCAAACCCATAGATGTCCAGCAGGCCGACCACCCTTTTCCTGGAGGAATCCTGAACGTAGCACAAGGAGATATAAACAGTGGCAGGAGGGCAAAATATAGAGGAGTTTGACCACATATGTTGTCTTGCAAAAGTGTTTTATATTTTGTAACTTCACTTGAGTTTTTCTTTTGTAAAGGAAAAAGTCTCAAAATTGTGAATTGGGTGAAAAATGTAACAGTTTCCTATTCTTTTTTTATATACTTAAAAATTTGAAATGTGTGGCGTGCTGCTGCTTTTACTCTGATACACCAAAATGAAAGTTTGACACACCTCACTGTGTTCAGCAGTTAACTAAATAGTAAATGAGTCTGTGGGTTTGTAATTTAAACCCAGTATACAGTAAATGCAACTGTTCTGTGGCGACTGTAGCACTTTATTAGCCAGCATTAACAAACAAACCTCCTCATGAAAACCAAAAAAACGCAGACAGACCAAGGCTGAAGATGTGGACACATTTCAAACAGGGTTAGGTTATAAAATTATCTGCCAAGCTTTGAACACAACTGCAAAGGAGCAAGTATTGGCCAAGACATTTGTGTCCACATAAAGTGACTCATTGGAAAATGAGAACATTAATCCAAAAAACAACCAATAAACTAGTAGTCCTGCATTCTTCATGAAGGAGTTAAGAAGAAGAGGACTAGACTGAACACTTTATATGTTAAAAAAGACTACATGAGGCAAAAAGCTGAAGTGTTGTAAATTGTTTTGCACAGTAGAAAATATTGTCAGAATTCATACTAATCAAATGTCACGTCCAGGTTTTCTTGCTGTGTCCAGTAGAGCAGCTAAAACATATCAACACACAGTGCTGACCTGGTTAGCCAGTGATTCATTGATCTTGTTGACCAGCCAGTCGAAGGTTCGGCCATAGACGGCTTTGGCAAGGGCATCCCTGGCATATACAGCATGTTCCACTGAAAATGGGCTGAGCACCTTTAAGAGCAAAGTAATGTGAATGACTGCAAATAAACATCACAAATTGGTAAAAACACATCCAAAGCTACGGGAGCGTCACCTCTTCTGTTTTGGCTTCTATCTTTCTGTGGGTTAAACCCTGTTGTAGCACCTGGTTAGGAATACCCAACAACTGCAACAAAGACAGACAAAAACACGCACTGAGTGTTAAATTCACTCAGGGTACACGTTGAAGATTGGTGCATCACAGACAGATGGTTTACTTTTGACACCCAATGCATCTCCTGGTTGTTTTTGATGGTGGCATATCCTCGAGCGTCTGCTTCAAACTTTAGGTTTCCCAAGTGGAGCACACTGGCAATAATACCAAACAGGTGCTGCATCAACACAAAACAGAGACAATCAGAGAAAGAAATCATCACGTAGATTTGAACATCGTGGTTGACTGTGTCACCTCACCTCAGTGTCGCTTTCGCTGAAGTCTATGACAGACAGCGCTTTCCGCACTGTCTTCCAGTCACTTTTATCGTTGATCGAACTAACTTTGGCACAATCCCCCTAAAAAGCATGAAATATAAACTTCTGATTAAATATTTGTGTGGCATGTGTGTGAGGAAATGTTCAGCTTTTGAAACACAGAAATTTTCACGTTTTTTTCTAATAAGTCTTCAGAGATTAATCTCAAAATTTCTGAGATTTTTGGTGGATTTCTTTTCTAAATTTTCTCTCACTTGCACCAGATAACGGTAGTTCTTGCAGTTTCTCTCCAGGCCCAGCCAGCGGAGCAAATCCTCCTCTCCTCCCTCCACCAGCTGGTAGAAGATGTGGAAGTTTCTCTCACCGTGGTTCTGGTGAACCACGCGGGACTTCTCCAGCAGGTAACTAAGGATGTGACCACCCACAGCTCCACCCTAAGGAAAAAGACAATCTCTAAACTCCAGATGCCATGTAATTTGTCATTATTTTTTATTCTTTTTGTGTAAGTATTCCAGTCTACCCGATGGTCGAACTGGATGTCCATGTATTTCCCAAAGCGGCTTGAGTTGTCGTTTTTCAGGGTTTTGGCATTTCCGAAAGCCTACAGGAAAATAAAAGAATCAAATACTTGATTTAAAATATGTTTATCTAAAACAGAGCATAACATTAGTTTGCCACTGACTTCAAGCACTGGATTGGAGAGCAGCAGCCTGTCCCGGACGTTGTTCAGGAGTTTGGTGCTCGGACAGCTGACAGCGTAGAACTGCAGGATTTTTTTGGAGGCCTCTGTCTTTCCAGCCCCGCTCTCTCCTGAGATCAGGATGAAGTGATTGTTGAACTCCGACAGCATGGTGCGGAAAACGTTGTCTGCCAAAGCATAACTAAGAACAGAAACAGGTTAAGGTAATGCAAGAAGACTCTTGATTTTCATAGATTCATATTTTTCAGCTCAGTAATGTTATCAGTTTTTCCACATTTTAGATTATTTCACCAATTTTCCACATAACAATTTATGTCTTTGTATTTCTCATTTTCTTATTGACACCTTGTCTGTGTATCTGTTGTCATTTCCACATCACAACAGATACACAACAGCACAAGCCACTATTTTGCATAAGATTTAGTTTCAATTATTTTAAGTTTTACCTGAAGTTATTTGGAAGAGGGACTAACACGTTCTTAAGTTTTAGATTTCAATTCTGAAAGTAAAAATGCTGAAACTAAATAATTGTTTTCTCTATAAAACCTAAGTATCCTCTTTTTAAGACATACAATGACCAAAAAATAGTCAAACTCATCATCTGTAAAGAGCAGTGGTTTATGTGTGAATGCTTTTCTTCAGCAGCAAAAAACAAAAAATCTGGTAAAAGCTGATTAAATATTGATGAAATAAATCTCAGGGTAAAAATAGAGAAAACCTGCTGGTGGCTTATTTCTCCAAAAGACAAGTAAGTAATGTTGTGATGATCATCAGCAATTCAAAAATATCCATACTCTCTGAAACAATATATTCCTGAACTGATTCATCTTATTTATCCGTCAAATGTTTAAAAAGATATAGAAGAAACCCCAAAAACTTACATGTGAGGTGGTAGTTCAAAGAAGTTAACTCCCATATAGGTGTCCATTTGCTTCTTGCTGTAGATGTCCAAGTCTTTATACGGGTTGACCGACACCAGAAGCGTCCCAATGTAGGTCTTCAAACAGAGACAAGGACATGGACTCATGATCTGCAGCTCTTGCACGTTCAGTAATAATACAACTATTCTTCTTACTGATTACATGACATTAAAAAAATATTCTTCCACGATTATATTTAGTTTTGTCCTTTACCAACAGCAATAAGTTTATTTAATCACTTGTCATCATGACCCGTTGGGTGGTTGTGACCTTTTTCATGCTCGCTCTGCAGATTCAAAGAAGCAGAGCTGCTATATCAGCAGCACAAGGTGACAGATAGACGGTAAAATGCCGCATTAGGACAGCAGGGGTTAGAGGCTGAGGGCTGTGAGGTTTCATTAGACTAAAGGGAATAAGCTGCACAGGAAAGCACCCACATAAATCAGGTTCTCATGGAAGCGTTTCCTCAGGTTGTCCAGAAAGGCACTCTCACTGGTGTAGGCGTCCAGCAGAACAAAATCCTGGATGCCCACACGATCCCGGGCCGTCAGGGAGGCCTCCATGTTCCTCAGGATCCGGTTACACCGCTCCTCCAGGCTCTGTGTCAAAACAGGAGCGATAAGACGGGGAAACAACAAAAGCTGATAACAAGTTATTGTTCATTCAGGTCCAACTCCCTAGCTCAACAAGTATGGTGGAGAGCTGCAAAAGTCTGAAGTCAAACCTTAATATAGGTAAACTTTGCTTCTAAATAGCCAGACTTTCCATTAAAATGGCCCTGGATAACATCACCCTGGCTTTTCACTATTTTCTTTGTTTACAGCAAGACTTCATCTTTTCATTTCTTTGCTAAGAAAAATGGAAAAGTTAGAAAGTGCAACTAGAAAATGGATCTATAGCTTTTTGTTCATAGATGTTTTGTTTATGAGCACAGACATGAACATAGTATCATTTCTGTTAGCATTTATTAGCAGTTAATAAGATGCCTTTAACATATTTCCCAAATACTGTTTAATGAAATTGGGAAAGAAGTTTGTTTGGGTCTAACATTATATATGGTCAAAATTTGTGACCAAGATTGTTTATACAAAAGACCAGAAAAGTTGCATCACCGTTTTTTACAGGCTGCCATTTTTAACCTGATCAGACCAAACCAAACCAAACCAAACCAAACCAATCCGATGAAATATAAAAGGAAAAAAGAAAGAGATGGAAAAAATCAGGAAGTTTTTTTGTTTCTTTCTTTTATTTTTCAAGAACTCATTGAATGCTATTCACCTTTATTGAGAACCAAAGTGAAAATAAGAGGTAAACTTTAAAAGACTGGAAGACTACAAGATCCTTTTAAAATAATACACTAAGCAAAACTAATAGAAATCTCAGGACAGTATTTTGCTTGAGAGCAACATTTCATTGATAAGACATAGAAAAGACAACGTTGCTTTTTATCGAAGCAAAGCTTAAATGTGAAAGAGAAGTGAAATATGGAAACATCTACATAAATGTTTTAACTATCAGGGTTAATCAAAGGCTTAAGTGAATTAGACTTGTCTCATCTTTGGTTTAATTTGAACAGTACTGGTAAAGTTATTTTTACTCGAGTTTAGATGGATGCAGCTGTTGTTTTCTTTTTTTGTGTGTCACTTTTCTCTCTAATGTTTGTTTTTTTCTGTGCTGTCGGTGAGGAAGATATTGAGACAAATGCCAACAATACTGGTAAAATATCTCTCCCAGTGGGCGTCTCGCTGCCGGCATTTTTGTGCTCATATCTGTGAATTCCAGTTAGTGTCCTTGGCCACATCCGTTATTCCTATGTGAATCTAAATTCAGCCACCTCTATCTTATCTGGTTATGTGTTCTCCATAGACCCATTACTCTTTTTTTTTGCCATTTTAAATCAGAAAATAGGCAACCAAGCCTGCAAAACAGATTTCATTTTAAGGCCAGAGTAGATTTCAACAACATTTCAGTATCAAAGTACAGTTAAGAGATAGAAGACTTCATGATTATATGCATAAACACAGAATATACCTAGCTATTTAATACACAGCTCAGTTTCTGCCAGGGTATAACCAGAGATTCATTGCACTTCAATTACAGCATTATGAGCCGTCTTGTATCACGTTTCTGTAGTTTGGTGTTATCTCTGCCAAGTTGAGCTGTTATCAAGTCACAGTAACTGATTTAATAACATCTGATTTAGTGACAGAAGAAATGCACAATAAAATATTTGAATTTTTCAAATATAATGAAGTTAACGATGGTTGACTGGAAGTCAGATCAAATAATTACCTACTCTCAGGGCCCTCGATGGTTGTCCTGATGTGTGCCTCTCTTCTTTTTTTTCCCCAACTGAACCTGAACATCTGCTTTTATTGGGGGAACACAGGAAACACTGATGGATTATATCCTCAGTTTCCTCCAATAGGAAGTCGTAAATTATGTAGGGAGTGTTTAAAAAAGGAAGTATGTCTGTCCAGTTCTAAATATGTATTTGTTTGTGTTCTTCTTTTATTAAAGTTTATGCGTGGATATAGTTGAAAACACAAACAAAACTCTCTTCTAAAATAGATTCATTTCAGCAGTTGGGATTGCTAAAACACATTTCCTACTAAAATCATGACTGATTCAAAACTCAAAAAGCCCTTCGAACTGGAATGTAGGAAAACAACTATTCGACAGACGTTTGTACCCACTTTGGCAGCAGATTATAAAAGGCGGTTGTCTATAATTTGCTCATAATCGACAGTAAGGAAATTTAGTTTTGTGATATCTAACAGTAGCAAGCTGCTTGTAATTGTTTTTATTTTATTTAGGACACAGAATCTGTCCCATCTTGTAGTTTGAATAGACCCAAATGAGGATTTAAATAATTACTACAAACGGAGTAACAAATAAAAAATATATAAGATAATAACATGTGAGATTTGAGCATACCTTCTAAAGCGGCTATGAATGATCATCATTAAGGCTTGCTGTGTTTTTTTTAAACTTTTTGTTTTACTCTGAACTCACTTTCTTGGTATTTGTTTAAGGCTTTGTTTCTTTTTTCCACTGTTTCCACATGTGGTTTTCTCTGATTAATTTGTCTTCTCCTTTTACTGATCAACATGTATTTTGCTTGGTAGGCCACTTTGGTCGGATCAATCCATTCTTCTATTTTATTTAATTTGGGGAAGGCATGAATCTCTAACAGCAGTCATAGGTGAGAGGCAGGACACACGTTGGACAGGTAGGGGGTTCATCACATTGCAACACAAAGATAAAGAACAGAAAACCATCCAAATATGAAATAAGATCCAGGAAAACCAGTTAACCTAACAAGGATGTCTTTGAACTGAGAGAGAATACTGGAGAAAACCCGTGAATGAAAGGGACGAATATCCAAACATTATTTATGCAGATTATATTCAATTGAATATCTCCTTTTTACACCTAGAGATGCTAATGCTACAGTTGTTGCATATCTCTCCAGTATCTTTCAAAAATGTTTTAAGGACTCTATATGAGCAAATGCCTGCATATCTCACTGATATTTTATATTGTTGTGCTCCCAGTACGTCGTTGAGGTCAAGGGGGCTTCTACTGGGAGCAGTTGTTCACTGTTGTCCTCACATCATGTTTCTGTGATCATCTACGTGATCAGGTATCATTTAGTGCAAAAGACAGATTACCAATCAAAGAAAATGTGTCCTCAAGAAACAGACAAAAGGTAAAACACTATACTGGAATGTTACCAAAAACCACTAAAGGAAACGTTTGCTTTCCTGGTAATGGAAGTCAGTAAACCAAACTGTAAACCTGAACTGTAAACCAAAAAAAAAAAAAAAAACGACATAACCCAAGTGACGACATTCCAGTAATAGGAACCACAATAAAAAAAAAACATATCTGAACCGGAAAGTCTATCTGACTTGAAGATCATCACCTGAGAAGACACCCCATTGTCCGTGTCCATCCAGTATGGTGCTGGATCCTGTTACCCAGCCACAAAGTGGCAGTTAGCCTCCTGAAAGAGATAGCTCTCCTCGTGGGCTGCTGAGTGACACCATACATCACCAAGGGCAACATACATTTAGGGGGCTTCAGGTGTTTGGAGAAACCTGACCTTAATCAGTCCTTCAAAGACACCAGTCCCAAAATGTGCCTCGCTACACACACCTGCCAGCTCAGCTGAATCAGCTTTGTACGCTAGAGGTTAGATGCTGATAGATTTAAAAATAAAATGTTTATTAGACAGGATTGGCCTAAAGAAATTTTTTAAAGCATTTTGTGCCAAGCGTCTTGCTTTAGCTTGTAAGAAGGAACAACAAATGTAAAGATGTAAAACCTGCCTAACAAACTTTTGTGTTGTACCACAACACAAAAATAGCATCTTTGTGTTACTCTTATCTAACATTTCACCAATATTCAGATAAATGGACCAACATTTGCAATTGCTAATTTATTGTAAATATAAAGTTTTGAGATCCTGGAGGGAAGCCCTGACACTTCTCTCACCAGCCACACTCCGATTATACTTCTAGGGGATCCCAAAGTGTCCCCAAAAGAAAACTGCAATAAACAAAGTGTGTTCTGTGTCTCCTCAAACTGCAATGTACCCAGAAAACTTGAAGTGGGATCATATGTCCGAAAACCTCCATAGACTAATTCCTTTTCCTGAGAAGCAGCAGCTGGACTCCAAGCTGTCCCCAGATGAAGACCTTCACCATATCTCTAAGGCTGAACCCATTCTACCTAAAACGGAAGTTTATGAAGTTCATTTCAGCTGCTTGCATTCAGAATCTTTTTCTTTTGCTGATGATCTGCAGATACATGTATCTCAAGATCAGGACCCGGAACATGGATCAACCAGTTTTTGAGTCGGCTCTTTCTTTACTATGACAGACCAGAGCAGTCGTAGCTTGAAGTAACAAAGCTAATCTAAATGACTTTCAATGAACGCCACAGCAGGATAAGTGATATGTGGAAGCCTTGGTGAAATGATTACAAGGTCAACTTTTTACAAAAAATGCAGACATAACTCATAAGAACTGGATATCAATTAAAAGCACATGATAAACCTCAGCACTACACACACGTGGACTGAAGTCTCGCATCAGCATCACTACAAAAGTTAAGATCTGGTCCACTCTTCAACAGCCTGGTAATAAACCACATTATCTCTTCTTTTTCCAAGGTTCACCAGTTAGTTGAAGCCCATTCTTTCTGATGTCCAAGAATTTCCTCTTTGGTCCTTGTTTTGTTCACTTTCCTTATTTATTTAGGCAAATTCTGCACAATATTGTCATGATCAGGCGCAGGAGAAGAAGAAAAATAATAAACATGACATGGAAAGAAGCAAGATTCTGTCTAAGGGTTGCACAACTTTTTTTTCATGGTAGTGTAAATAAATATACCAACGTAAGTAATTTACCTCCCTCTCTTCCAGAGCCATGTGTGTCATGGTTGAATCGGTCTTCTGTGACGATTCTCAGTCCACAACTGTGCAACTCGGGCACACAAACTCCAGCACAGAGGCTTTAAAATATGAGAATATCTTCCATATTTGAGCCTCTTCAGTTCAGCAGTGGTCTAATCTATTCTGTCTTCACACTCTCCACTGTCCTTCATCCAACAACAAAAACAAAAAAAAGCAAAAAAAAACAGCCTTAACACAAACCCTTCACCACAATTCAAGATAGAAAAGGATGGAACTGCTGCTTCCTGCTTGGCTGCTGCTTTGACACTGGCGATTCAGTAACGGGCCACCTGGTTCTGGAAGCAGGGGGCTGCTCAAACATTAATGGAGCCGAGGCAGCAAACATCCATCCAGCTCTTCACCTGAGCGTTGAACTATGTGTTTAAGAAGAGTGTGTGGGTGTAGGTCTGTGTATTTTTTTATGTCTGTGTCTGTGCAGGTATGTAATACCATGTTGTTGTAATCCGAGCCACGCAGAGACCCACTCTCACCCTCCTCCACACAACATACAGGAAAGGTATTCAGTTACTGATCTTTGATTAGATGGATGTATTTCAAAGTAATTATCTGCAACCCGATAAAACTAGAAGGTAAAAGATTATTCCAGGATTGAATTATTGCAACCTTATTTGTTCTACTTCAGATGATAAATATTGACCTCACTTCAATGTCCAGGAAGAAAGAGTTTATTTTTATGAATGTGAAATAAAAAACATGTTATAAGATTACTTAGTAAATCTGCGAGGTACAGATAAATTGCACTTGAGCCCAAAAAATGTAGGTTTGGGACACATTTAGTTGACAGAAAACTAGAAATGAAAGAAGCTGACATTGAAAACATCCATCACCATGAAACACTATCAACGAATCTGCAACTTCCACCTTTGGTTTTTCATTTGCTACAGTTCATCCTTGCCAGGCCCTGCGGCGCTGTCGTCTAATTGCATTTGTTTAAAATTTAACATTGCTTCCTGAAAGCATCAACGGAGCCATCTTACGTTACTGCCTCATGATTGGGGAAACCACACAGTGATACAAGAGAGCAGGATGGAAAAATGCTCATTAACATCCAGCTATGCATTATGTAATACTTACACATTTGTAAAACCTAGATGGACCTTAAGGTGGTGCGCACTCTAAAATGAATGAGTACTTAATTAATATAAAACCTCTTCTATAATGAACACAGTCTTGTTTAAGGCTTCCAAACTTGGGCTATTCTGTCACATCCAGATATCTAAATAATATTTGGGGAAACAAAGATTATCCAGAAATCCTCAGCTACTGTACTCTTCACCATAGAAATTATATTGTATCTATATTCTCTATGATAAAGCCAATCTTGTTTCTAGAGAGACAAACCTGTTTCCACCGCAGGTCTAACAAGTGCAAACCAACTTATATATGTGAGGAAACAGCTTCATGCTGAAGGGGACTCTTAGTTTCAGGGACCTCTTTTAAACTGTCACAGATACTCTACAACTTCAATGTTTAAAAATAATTTAAAAACAAAATAAATTATAGCAGACATCAAACCTTACCTTTGATTCCATATCGGACGTCTTTGTGCCAAGCGCTACGACTCTGCTGAGTTCCTATGATGTTCAGTGTGAGTCTGAGGCTGATATTGGGACAGAGGGATGCGCTGTGCGATCCACCTGTCTTGTATTTATGGCTGTCCATGCCGCAGCCACAGCGCATCCTCTGATGTCCTACTTTGCTTCTGCTTCCAAAACCTGACCTTATTCACGTACAAGGGTACAGAGGACTGTACGATTTAGATGCTCATCAAAAGCTGCAGGAAATCTGGAGACTCTGGAATCAGCTTTGTACAGGAGAAATGCGCTTCATCAATGTTTGGAGACATTTTTGTTTTACAATATGTGCTTTGGACTGGTAGCTCACCAGGATGTTGAGTTTATTACAAAGACAAACAAAAAAAGTCTGGTTCAGTTTGGAAAGAACCTGGATAACGTGGCTGTGCAATTTGAATAAAATACTGACTATTCTGGTAACATACTGTTTTTCTTAATGGCATTAATACTATTACTGATCAAACAAACACACAAAAAGTAAGAAACACAACTGACAACACATAAGGTTAGGCTAGAAAGTTTTTAAAAAATCAAGGGTAATAGCACAACCTACAGTCTGTCATACATCATGACACTCAGCCATGCAAAATTGTAAGTAATGCTTGCTTCTTTTTTTTTTGCATTACAGTAGCCCTTATATTTACATTTTTAAATTTGCCTGCAGGTTAGCTAATTTTACAATATATAATATAAAAAGAATAACATTATTCATGCTTTTATTTCTGCAATGTCAGATAAAAAATTAAAATTATTTTTGATGTAGAAAATAGCTAATCAGGTAGATAACAGAATAAAGATTCACTATTTCTGGCCTTTAATTTTTCACCTTTATTTAAATACCTTACATGCAGACTTAATTATGATTTCCACTCTTTACCTGTAAAGCCTTTGTTTATTCTCTAAGGATTTCTGATCCAGCTTGTTTTTGTCTATATTTCTTTAACCAAACTCTACACTGATAATGATAGTCTACTACGAGGAGCATTTTTTTTTATTTTAGCCTTCTTTTTCCAACATCGTTCATCTGATATATTGTATTTATTGTAATTTTGCCTACTTCGCACTGATTCTTTTATTAAAAAGCTTTATTGTGAATCCCTGAAAAGCAACCTTATCGTTTCCTGGTGTAACCACGCCCCCTTGAGTTTCTGCAGGTATTGTTCTCTGATTGGCTGTCTCATTGAAACTTGAAGCGACTGCACCAGCAGGTTTGACAACAAATGACCGGTTTGTCTTCAGCTGTAGCTATGCGTCCTGTTTATTTCAGGATCAAAACATGGAAAACTGGACGAGATCTGCTAAGGTCACTTACAAGCGCTGGAGCAATCCTGAACCAGGGTAAAAAAATAAAAAAAACAACAAGATTTTTGTTTTTTTCTTTGTAATTTATTGACAGGTGTTATATTCTTAGAAACAAATGTGCTTTCTGTGTTTGCTAATGCTCTTTCACTTCCTCTTTTGAACGTATGTATACTTTTTTTTTTACTTTAAGCTGTGCAATGAGTCGTTTTAATTTAGCAATGACTGAATGTGTTCTTTCTGTGTGCTGACAGAGATGAGGGAGATTTTGTGGGTCACACTGATGAAGACCAGACCACGGATAATGAGATCTGCACCATTGCCTCAGCAAAAGTTGACTCAGGGAGCAGAGAGTCCGCCAACAGTTCTGGAAATAATACAACTGCAGGTTTGCTCGGCCCACTTGTGAATTACACAAACTTGTTTCTTTGTGTTATCAACTATACTTGAATGCTAACAGTAGCCAAAAAAGTAGCTCAATGTGATAAATTATGATAGTTTTCTAAAAGAAAAGAGCAAATGCAATGTAAAGAATGCTTAATTACAGGTCAGTCTGGAAATATGAGAACCGTTTATGTAGGCCGTGGCCTCTTTTGGTGTTTGGTTATACAACTGGATCCATAACTGTGAAACACAGGATCAATGCTTTTGATTTATTTCTGTTTAATAACTAGACCCGTAGTATTCAGTCAGTGAACACTCTTTACTCCTTACTACACAATCATCCTATTTTGGAACCCTTGAGTACATTTTTGTCTGTTTCTATGTGCAGGAAGTTGCATAAATACAATATGTTGTCTTTGTAATGACAAATAACAGTTCAAGAAGGTAAAATAAGTGCAACTTTGGTGTTTTTCTATCATACATAGAATTTTGCTTTAGTCCTATCTGACCAGAGAATCATCTTCCATTTTGCTTTCTTGTTTTTACTTTTCCAGAAAGATTTATGGAACTTTGCTTACTAAGCTGTTCTAAGTTTGGAGCATTTTTTAAGCAGCGTTATATCCTAACTTAAATTTCCTTCACAATCTCTTTCCTAATCCGACCCACTTATTTCAATTTTTTGGCTGATTAGCAGACCTTTGCTGACTGCAATCATCTGAATCGGGTTTGTTAAAGTAGGAAACCATCTAAACATGTAGGACAGAGTGCCTTGAGGACCCTGGGGAAACACTGCTCTAATATTTTTTAAAAATCCCTTGAGGTCTTCATAGAACAGCTGGATTTGCACTGGAGTTTATTTAGGCCTTTGAGGATGACAAGTTTTGAATGCAAACCACAAACATTTATTAAAGTAATTAAAAATAAGAAACCTGCATTTTGTTAAATTGCATCCACAAACGTCAGTGAGTTTTTCTTGAGATTTTATGTGGCATTTAATTGTGAAGTGGAAGGAAAATGATAGATGGAAGCAAAGTGCCTGATAAATTGACACCAATCACTGTTTCTGCCCCCGACTTTCCACAGAAACGTTTTCAGTGGACGATGCACTGGAAGTGATCGGATTTGGAGTTTTTCAGTGGAAGATCTCGTTCGTTACGGGACTCGCATGGGTAGGAATCCATAAGAGACCCTGGAAATGCCTTTCTGTCATTCTCTCCGTTCTACGTGTGTCTCATGTGTTTCACTGTGTCAGGTGGGAGATTCCATGGAGATGATGATCCTCAGCATCCTGGGCCCCGAGCTGCACTGTGACTGGAGTCTCCCCAGCTATCAAGTGGCGCTCATAACATCAGTAAAAAGCCTTTGGGTGCTTTTTGAGAATTGGTGACTGTGTGATGGTTGCTGTTGTTTGCATTCAGCTTTTTTTCTGGGGGTTTTTGGTTTTTTTTGCATCAGGTTGTCTTTATTGGAATGGGATTCAGTTCACTCCTTTGGGGTAATGTGGCTGACAAGTACGGAAGAAAAGTAGTAAGTGCCACATTGTTTGGTTTTTTTTGTTGTTGTTTTTTTAGGTGTGTTTCATGACCTTCCAGTACCTTCTGTTTTGTTTGTGTCTTGGTGACAGGGTCTGGTAATTTCCATGTGCTGGGCTCTGTACTACGGCCTGCTCAGCGCCTTCAGTCCAGTCTACGGCTGGCTGCTGGCCCTTCGAGGCTTCGTAGGCTTTGGCATCGGAGGAACACCTCAATCGTAGGTTCACTCTGTCCTTTTTGCGAAAGTGAGATACATTAGCAATTGGTTAATGATTCTTTGCATTTGAGTGTTTTTTCTTTGCTTTTTTTAAAATTTTGTTTTAGAGTGACTCTGTACTCTGAATTCCTTCCCGTGAGAGCAAGAGGCATGTCCATTATGTTGATGGCGGTATTTAGAGTTTGTTTCTATGTGGTTTATCAAAGTTTACACTGAAGAAATCATTCAGAAACATTACAGAAATCATTCTCTTCTTCAGGTTTTCTGGGTCCTTGGCACCGTGTCCGAGGTCCTCCTAGCCCTGTGGGTAATGCCCACTCTGGGTTGGAGGTGGTTACTTGGTCTCTCCGCCATTCCAGTGGGAATTTTTGTTTCTTTCTGCTTTGTAAGTATATTTCATAAGATTAAAACATAAACATAGCAAAATAAGTTACTGACAAACTCTAACTTGCCTTCATGTGTCACACAGTGGTTGCCTGAAAGTCCTCGTTTTGATGTGCTGTCAGGGAGAAGAGAAAAGGCAATAGCAACTTTGACTCGCATCGCCCGTGAGAATGGCAAAGAATTACCTCAGGGAAGACTCATCGAATATAAACAGGTGACGTTAAAGATAAATGTTTCCTCGGAGATGAGATGATGAAGATGTCCTCACAGGGTACAGGTTATTTATATGTACTAACACAAACATTTGTTTGTGACTTTTATTTTCACAGAATGAACGTGGGCAGTATAAAGATCTTTTTTCGCAACAGTACTGGAAGATTACTCTTCTTTTATGGTTTATATGGTTAGTTTGTATAATGTGTGTGCTTTGTTGTCACCTTTCAGCTTTAATCAAGTTGAAATATTTGGGGTGAATCAGTGGGATTGTAGCTAGTTAGCATTTAGCAAAAAATAATTGTCTTAATTTTAATCAGAACATGTATAATCATGTACATAAATGTCATATTGGAGATTTCCATTATTTATTTGATCTATTCTTTTATTCGGAGTGACAGGATTTTTAAACAAGCAAAAGTATTTTTTTGAAACACAAGTTTGAATTTCTTTTTTGTAATTCACACACCTGAACTGCTTAGGTTTTATAGCCATCAGTGAGCTTCTGGTCAGGTTGGATATTTGACTGAAATAAATAAAAAAATTATTTCAAAAGGGCTTATATCCGCAACATTCTAGAAGTTAGTGCTAGTGTGATTTAAAACTTAGTAACATTATTCTTGTTGAGAACCCAGATTTATTTAGGAAGGATTTTGAAAGTAGGTTAAATAACTTTAAATGATTCAGATTAGTTTTTACAAATTGACCAACTTGCCTTCTTTTATTTTTGTGCATTAAAGAGATGGGGCTCAAATAAATTATTACAAAGCCAGAATAAATATTGTATTCATGTCCGTTGTACATATATATACACGCCTCTAATTCTAGCTCTATTATTTATTCTCCATTTTTTTAAAATTTCCAAAATCTAATATTTGTTCCTGTTCTTCTTTTTTTCTTTCACCAAAGGTTTTCTTTTGCCTTCTCTTATTTTGGGATTGTCCTGCTGACCACTGAACTGTTCCAAACAGAGTCATGTGGAAGTGTGTGCCATTTTTCACAAATTATAATAAATTATACTTTTATAATGTCACCAAAAAAGATATCAAACATCTCTCTTCTTCCTTCTAGTGGCCCAGGGAAGCAGCATTGAACCGAGGTGCAGCTTAGAATGTAAATATTTGACATCAGCTGACTACAAGGATCTCTTATGGACAACCTTGGCAGAGTTCCCAGGTAAAACATTTGCCAGTATTTTTTTTTTCTGAGGACTCGATCCGAACTGTAACATCGTTGTGTGATTTAACATTTTTTTGTTTTGTTTGTTGTTGTTTTTTAGGCCTTTTAATAATCCTGTTTGCAGTTGATTACCTTGGCAGAAAGAAAAGCATGGCGATTTGTTTTTTCATGTTTTCTTTGTGTATTCTGCCCTTGTATGCTTGCATTGGGAGGTGAGATTGCTCTGTGATACAACAACAGCAAACGTACACTTTGAGGCTTGTGGCATCGCTGACACTGATTTTTTTTTTGTTTGTTTGTTTGCTTTTGCAGGGTAGCTCTGACGATATTCATCTTCATTGCAAGAGCCTTCATCTCTGGAGGATATCAAGTTGTTTTTGTTTACACACCAGAGGTATGAATCAGTTTTGCATTAAACATACCTGCAGACAAACTGTTGTCCAACACATGTATTTATTTTTGTGATTCAGGTTTTTCCTACAGAAATCAGAGCCTTGGGCATGGGGACTTGCAGTGCTTTTGCAAGAATTGGTGCTCTGATTACACCATTTGTGGCTCAGGTATGCATCTCTATTATACAGTTGAAGCCAGATATTTATATACAGTGCATAAAAATATACATAGGCATATTTTCTCACCATCAGTGTAATACACCAGACTAAACTTTTAGTTAGAATTGCCAGAAATATTTTTGTTTGAGCTTTTGTGGAATGACACTATTCTTCTTCAACGGATCATTTCGCTGATAAATCAGTGAAGCTATAAATCAACAAACAGCTGCTAGCACTGCTAAGACCAAAACCTATTGAGTGAGACTTAAGTTTTCAACAAAAATAACACATGTATTTTCTTTCTATATAAACATATTAAGAAAAAAAAACCTCCTACAATAAATCCCCATTTTTGCAGTAGCTGGGAGGAAAAAAAAATCATGTAAATTTAAGTAGGTTTAAGCATTTGGAAATTAAATCACATTTGATTATTCTAAACAGAATAACACTGTTTAAATTCTATAACTGCAGATTAAAGCGAGAAGATTTGCAGTTTTCTCTGACAAAGTGATTTTGTCTGTCGTTTTAAGGTGCTGCTCAGGACGTCAATGTATCTGACCCTCTCGGTGTACTGTGGCTGCAGTCTGCTTGCTGCACTTGCATCCATATTTCTGCCTATTGAGACTCTGGGCAGGAGTCTGCAGGAGTCCAGCCTTGACTCAGACAGATAAACAACATAACCAGACAGTCAAATAGTTCAACACACTCCATGGACCAATGACAGGTCAACCAGGAAGAAAGTAATCTTTTGTGCCGTCTAAGACTTCTAGGAATACATTTGCTTCTGCAACGATGAACTGAATTATCAGAATGATGACTGGAGGAGGTCAGAGGGCAATCTTATTACAAACAGGAGGGAAATAAATGAAGGGCTGCTGTCTGTGTCTAACAATAGCAGAAGGATGTTTGTTATTTGACTAATTTTGTACATCATCTTCCATTTCAACCAAAAAAATTATTGAGTCTTAGTCACCTTAGAAAATTTTTGGATCACTCATAAAATGATGCTGCTTAATTTTTTAGACTCAGAAAAACAAGAGATCACTTTGAGCCAAATGGAAAGATCAGTAATTTTCAAAAGTACTTTCTGATAGTTTTTCTCCTGTTTGTCTGTTTTACTTCACTGGATGTAGAAAGAAACATCTTAGTCAAATAAAACCTAATAGACAGTCAAGGAGGAGATCTGGATTGTCATTTCAAATCTTTTGAGAATTGGAAATACGAATGCATCATGTTCTATTTCAAAAGCTATCCCATGAATTTTTAATTTTGTGTTGCACTAAAAAAAATGTAAACTGTGCTCAATTTGATTTTAGCCTTTCCTTTTACTTTAAAACTTTTGTTTCAACAAAAAATAATGAAAGATGTACAACATGGTGACTGCTTATTCTTTGGGTCAATAAAACACAAATATTTTACTGAGAGTCCAGATATGTAAATATTTAATATTACATTTATTTTAATATTTAAATACATTTTATCATCATCATTTTATGATCTCGATCATTTTATTTTAAAAAGTTATTCGCAGGAGTTTTATTTTATAACTAATTGTATTTAAATTTTGTTATATAATTTCTATAATATTTTATTTTTAAAAAGGACGACTTGCATGATATTTATTTCGCAGAATAACGCTAACAGCATGGCATGGGAGTTCCTAGTCTGGTCTGTCACCTTGACAACATCGGCCCAATGACAGCCCGCACGCGAACTAGGCCAGCCAATCACAGGCGGCCGCTAAAGCTGCATGTCATTTCTGCTCCGCTTTGCTACCTGCAGCGTGTTTTGTTTGTCTGTATGCCGTGAAAATCTCTGCGACCGCTGGCTAGAGCCAAACACGGGACGTCTCGCCCCTCTTCGCGCCCATGAGGACCCCAGGAGCCGCGGAGGAGACGCAGAGCGGGCTTCTGTGGAGTCAGGTGCCGCTGGATGAGAGGGTCTGACTAGGCATTATTTTCTACCCGGTGACAGAGGCAGAAGCAGCGGCGCATCCTTCTCCCCTCCCTTCCCTGCTCCTCTGCTGCCCTCCGCGGCCGCTGCAGTCCACCAGCCATGGCCCTGGTGACTCTGCAGCGATCTCCCACCCCTAGTGCGGCATCCTCGGCCAGCAGCAGCGCGGGGGAGGTGAGTGGGAAAGTCGGGGGTCGGGATTTGTGTGAAGAAGCGCTCCTGCACGAACAGATACAGTGTGTGGCGACTAACCTCCTGCAAGTCACCTCCGCCTGTGTGTTTTGTGCACTTGACGGGGTTTTGTTTCGCTAGTTTGTTGCAGCTTTTGCAGCGGATTTGTAAACAAAATCCTGCAGAGGGGGAGGGGGAGCCGTCCAGGCTTTAGCTGTCAAGTCAAAGTGCTCATTTTGCACTCAGAGGTTGCTCTCTCTGCTTGTTAACTGGGATTTGGGCTCTCACAGCCTTTGCAATTTGGCAGAGTGGTAGTCTTTTGGTCCACAGACTGTTGGATTGACCCGTGATATTTAAGTGATGCAATAAAACTTACAAAAACAACTCTGTTTTGGGATGGCAGCTGATTTAAAGGCATAACACGTGGCTTTGCCAGGAAAACATTTTTTCTCTAGAAAACCACACAAGCCAGCATTTTTCTGTTTTTTTTTTTTTTTGTTTTTTTTTTATCCTTTATTTTGCAGATTGCAACTGCAGATTTTGTTGTTATACAGATTAAAAACAAATAGATTTTCTGAGTTGGAAGAAAAAGCTGTGTCCTTTCTTCCTCAACAATTCTTCATATCACATTCTCTTTTCTTTGGCTTTCAATTCTGTAACGAGGAAGAAAAAAAGAATCTCTGCTTTGTGACTCTTGAAGAGTTTATGAAACGGTAGAAAGCCGACCAGCAGATGGCGCTACAGCAAACCGTGTAAGTCAGAAATCATCTATTGTGTACGTTTAGAAAAACAAAACTATTTAATATAATAAAAAAAAAAGGTTCACTCCTATCTATGCTTAATATTTTAAAATATTTCAACTTAGAACCATTGAGCTAATACAAGTAGTATCAATATTTCTTCATCTGCTGTTTTTATTCCAATCAGAATTTTGTTGAAAGCAGAGTGGTTAAGAATAGCATTAGGAAAAACTTAAATTGTGATATTTTTTTACATTTTGGACAAATAGACTTAATTTTCTCAAAATAACTGCAATAATTACAGAATTTTTTTTTTTTACAAACATTACATTGATTACCTAGACATCTTGAATAGTTGTTTTCTTAAATAATTAAATAATCTAAATTAATTTTTAAAATGAAAGGAACAGTCTAATATATACATTAAAAAAATTGACTATTAGGTAAAATGAACTCAGGTATGCAGAGGTAAGCGACCTTCTTAGAGAATGACCCATATTTCCAAGTTGATCTAAAGCATTTCACTCACAGCTCCTGTACGATTTCAAAATCTGCTCTTTCTTTTCTTTTTCTTTCAGGATTTCGGAAGTGATGATGACAGGAAAAATAATCAGAGGTGAGACTTAGTCTAAAGGAATTCATCAGTTACATTATCCTTAGGTTTTACAACATCCTTGTTCAGGTATGGATCTGAACATGGTGCATCTTTCAGACCTTTTCTGAAACCTCGCTGATATTTTCTTGGAATTGAGATTTTGAGCTTGTGGGATCTGTTTTCAGTCCAGACTGAACTTTGACTCCAGCATCAAGCATTTCGCTGTTCTCTCTATTCTTTCTGCCTCTGTGTAAAGAGACGCAGTCTGTCAAAATAGTACGGCATTGCATGGGTTTGGTAGTATTCGTTGTGTAGCTTTTGATAACGGTTTCCATGGTGACACTATTTGTAGATGTTGCATTAGCCATGTTGCTGCTTGTAGTTGTGATAGTCTAGCAGGATGGTTCAGACCAGATATGTATACAAAGTTGAATATTATTTGACACCTTTATTTATCTGAATCCAGATGTTAAAATTAGAGTATTACATCAGACTAATAAACAAGTATTTTTAAAAACAGATATGTTGGCTTAATGAAAAGTATGTTTACTCCTGCTTAAAGTTTGTTCTTTTCAAAAGACGTTTTTAATCAGACAAGCGAGACTCATCTGGACATATATTCAAATTTATTGAAAACGACTGCATGTTTCCTCAGTCTCATGATTATTATTTTTTTAAAACCCTGAAATACATCATCAGCTCTGAGATATTACATAGTTGGTTGGTTACATCCTTGTTTTATTCCTCTACAAGGTATCTTTAAAAAAAAAAAAAAAGCTTATGCTGTCGTTTTTATTTTTACTTACTCCCTCCAAAAAGCTGGTTTTGTTTTGTCATGACAGAGATTTCAGCAGCATCTGATCAGGGGGAAAAAAACAAATTGAATCTATTTTAAGAGCAGTTGAAGTCACAAAATGTGGACAGACATGAAGATTTCTGATCTTAGGGGTAAAAGTAAAGGAACAACTTTACTAAATGAGTTTAACTGTTTTACAATTTTTTTTCACACTTTGACACAACAAAGCATCCATGATAATTGGATGCTGCTTATGGTACTATTGTCTTGGTTCTGTTAAGGTTTTTGGGGCACTAGTGGCCTTCATTCATTAATTGTTGGACAGGAAGAAGGCCAAGGAGTTTTTTGTTAGTGATATTTGTGCTGATATGCTGTGTTTTGGCTTCTCTATCAGATTCAAATGGATACTCTGACTGGACCGCTCCAAAACATAATTACTCTGGTCACTTCACAGTTAGACTTATGGGGAAATTTGCTGTGATACCCAGCTGTGCTGCACTCATTTTCCTGTTGAGTAACAAACTTTGCGTTGTACGGTACTTCACCCGGTTTGAATTGCATAAATAGTGGCTTCTCTAATGTCTTTACTGAAGTTTTTGTGACTTGGCTTTTTCATGCACCTGTATCCTTAACACCAAAAAACTGTCAAAAGTTTGGTTTTATAGAGGTGGTCACACTTTCTGGTGACCAGTCAGTCAAGTGTTGTTATTCTTATATTATATTTGGAATACTCGTCATGCTTTTATACAGTAGAGGTTTGTTTTAAATCATTTTAGGACCTGGGAAATGCCACATAATTATTCATGTCCTGATCCTCAAAGTTTTTAAATTGTATGTCAAACACAAGTTAACATTGAACAACGCTGTGAGAAGAGAGTAGACTTTATCTTGTATTGCCTTTCTTCCTGCCTATTCAATACTTAATTTTCCTCCATTGTTCTCATAGACAAAGCAGGTAAAAAAATAGATTCAATTTTTAAAGAACTGTTTCTCATGCTCTTACATAACAAACAGTGCATAAACTTTACCCCCCCGCTCAGAAACAAGGCTTTTCTTTATCCAACCAACGTCACAGAAGTCAAGGCATGTGTCAGCAAAGCTTTGCCGAACACTCTTGCCTTTGTGCTGGATTTGTAGGCTGAAAAAAGCCCCGTCATGTTTCGTGATTCATCATCGGCGCGAAGCCTTGATTCTTGCATGTCAAACATGAGACGTTCCCACCCGCCTGCACACACTCGCATGAATGAGCGCATTGTTGCAGAGCGTTGCACCGCGAGAGCTGATTGCTGAATCACATGCTGCGAAGAGAAGCCGGCAGCACGGCTATGGAAGAAGCGTGAGGTGGAAGGAAAGGAGAAGATGAAGGATGTGGAAGACGGTATGAGTCGAACCAAATCAGGCTCCAGTTAGAGGAACGGCGGCTGCAGGACATGGACACAAGGGTGGAAATGAGGGCCGCCTTTTGGACGAGCTTGAACTTCTCTGAAGTGACTGAAAACATTAAAACCAGCAGGATGCATCTAGTTGTGAAGTCTTCACAAGGATCCATTTTCAAAGAGCTGCCTCACCTTGTGGAGAACGCTTCTGTGACTCGGAGGGAGATTTGTCTCATGTAAGTTCTCAGAGCAGCAAAACGTAGTGAGTGGGCTCGTATCGAGCTTAAGACATGAGAGTTTCATCGGGTTAATTTACTAAAAAATTTTACTTTTTTCAAGCCTTTCAGTTACAGTACTGTTTAAGCACATTCCTCATCTCTTCATAGTTTGTTTGCAAACAGCCAGACTTTTGTCGAATCCTTTAATGTGATATGAAAGCAGTTCTTTGCATGTTTTTATCAGAGGTTTTTACTTGTTTGTCTTTCCATTTCCCAAACCATGTTGGTCTCTTATGTGAGACTAATGTGTGGTTTTCCAGAAAAGCTTTGCAACAATTAAATATATGGTATCAGTGGCATATAAGTAGAATATGTTCACCTTTTTTTCTGGGTAGTGAATATGCACATATGGAAATTTTCATACAGGAACATAAACAGATGCATATCGGTTCTGAAGATGTATGTTATCACCATTTGCTCTGCAGTGCACAGAGCATCAATCATGATGCTGGACTTCTTAGAATCAAACTAAAGTAAAATGCTTCAGAAAATGATAAAAGCTGTTAAAGTTGATCATTTTCCCATCTGATCAGGTCAATTCCTCTGCCTTGTGTGATGTCATCAACTGAGATGCACTCCAATTAGGAATTCATTTCTTTAAAACCCCTTTCTATAAACTTTGCATATCATTAACTAGCTCTGTTTTTTTCTTTATATTGTCGGTGTCAATTTGTTTAAAAATCCACTTGACAGTCTTCATGTTGTTTTGTTTTTTAATAAATTATTGTTTCTAGTATTATGTTGGTGCAGGAAATCAGGCCTCGGCCTTCTTTTTTCCCTTTTTTTTTTTTTTTGCTGCCAACTCATCAAATGACAGTAACAGCAGAGCTGAAACAAAAGGCCTTGTCATGGTCCCACTCAGTCATACCAGGCTTTGTGGGTTTTTGGTTGAAAGAGGAAAATAAATAAGTGGTGGAACAAAGCCAAACTCTGTACTGGGCTAAAACTCTTTTTCTGCTGCCTGTGTCTTAAAGTGTGAAGTTCGTCTTTTGGCATTGTGATCGGCAAAGGCATGCGAAACATGCAACACGTCTTAAATGCTGGATCGGGACTCGCCTGAGTTTCATTCAGCAAAATCCTGCCTAGTCAGCGTGCAAGGAGTTTGTAAGGCTCTTTTATCAAGTGGGTATATAATATTTTAATGAGTCAGCTAATAGAGATTTATAGTTTGTAGTTAAGTTTTTTGTAGCTTCTTTTAAGAGAGGAAGAGAGAAAAAGCAGCAGAATTAAGCCATTTTAAAAGGAAACAGCTTGTTGTACCAACACTGAATGGACATTAGCTGTATTTACTCTATTATTGAGTAAAGTTTATCATTACTGGAGCAAACACAACATTCTTATGTTGGCCTCGCTATTTCTGATCGCATTACTGTCCACTGTGTTGATGTCCTTTGTCAGTCTGATTTAGACCTTTTGTTTTGCTTTTTTCCAGCATCAGTGAAAGCTTCTTCATGGTCAAAGGAGCTGCCCTCTTTCTCCAGCAGGGCGGCAACACACAGGGACCAAAGACTCCCACGCACCACAAACATGCAGGTAGGAAGAAATAGACACCAAAAGCTTTGATACTCTAAAGGCTAAATACTAAACCATATTTTTCTGCAGTGTTGGGGGGAAAGGTTTATTGCCTTTTTTGTCACACCTGAAATGTTTCAGAGCATCAATGAACAAAAATCTGTTTTCAAATGATGATTTCAGTTATTTATCCAAAGCAGCTTTTCCCTTTGTGGAAATAACCCTGAAAACATGTTTTCATACCCACGCAGGTGAAAACTGGTATTAAACATTAGTGATTGCTGACGATTAGTCTCTTACACCATATAGGAGGAACTTTGACCCACTCTTCTTTGAATAGTTGTTTCAAGTCAGCCACACTGGACATTTTTTTTATATAAACTGCCTGTTTAAGGTTGTGCCATAGAATTGCAATTGGATTTAAGTAGGCCACTTGAAAACCCTCACTTTGGCTTTTGAGCCAGTTTTGCTTTGAATCATTGCTCTGCTGAATAATCCAAGTGTCTTTGTGCTCAAGTTCACAAATTGATGGCTGTGCATTCTTCCTCCGCTTTTTCTGCTTGGTAGCAGATTATTTGGGATCATTTGAGAAGGACCTTTGTGCTGAATTTGATCAGCGATAGTTTTCACCTTGAAATGCTGCCTTGGCTGCTATTTTTACCCCATCTCTCTTTCTTATTGTTGAATTGTGACCTTAACTGAGGCAGAGAGGCCTGCAGTGCTTTGATGATTTTCTGGGTTCTTATGTGACGTTCAGTATGTGTCATCAATATCCTCCTGGGGTAATTTTGGTTTCAGCTACAAAGGTTTACCGCTTACTTTGTTCCGTATCTGTTCATGAAACCCTTACTCTTAATAAATAAAACTATAATTTGAGAACTGCATTTTGTATTTACTCTGGTTATCTTTTATGTTAATGTTTCCTTTTTAGGTGACTTACCTCAACATCTGCAAGTCATGTTCAAGATCCTGCGGTCTGAAGATCGCATCAAGCTGGTCAGCTTTTTGTTCTTCTATAAACATAAACATCATTACATTTATGTACAGCTTTAACATTATTGAAACAGAGTTAAATTATACACATATTAAACATCCATTGTGGGGAACTTATAAGGATGAGATGTTAAGCACTGCACACTAAAACAGATGATTCATATTTTAGGCTATTTCAACAGAAAGCACAGATGGCAGATTTGACCCAAATAATAATCCAGACCTGCTTTCAACAACAACTTCAAGTCCTCTCTAAGTTGTTACTATTTTTATCGTTGGATTAAAGTTAAAATATCTCTACAGTGTTGCTCTGTTGCATCTTTATTGAAGTAATTTTGTTATCACCAAATATTCTCCTATCGACCCCCAGGCTGTGCGTTTGGAAAGCGGATGGTCAGAGCGCGTGCGTTACATGGTTGTTATCTACACTAACGGCCATCAAGACACGGAAGAAAACATTGTTTTGGGAATGGATTTTCCAGACAAGGACAGGTATTCTCTCTTTCAAGCCACTACTTTCTGTGTACTTTCAGATTATTTAATTTGCTGAAATTATATTCTGCTAATTTCCAGTAAAAACTGCTCCATTGGGATGGTCCTGCCCCTGTGGAGTGATACCAACATTCATCTAGACGGAGATGGGTAAGATGGGTCTTTCTTTCACACGTGCAGTCTGTCTGTTTGGGGTCACATGGTAACATACTGCCTCCCAGTGTCAAAAAAGTGAACTACACCTAACAACGTTTCTTGCTGACCTGGTAACATTGCCTATGAATGCTGGAGGAATGTTCCACCGCTTGGGCCCACTAAACAAATCCTGTCCTGCTTTGTAACCTTAACCTTAAACGGATCTTTTTCTCTCCTTTCTTCCTCACCAGAGGCTTCAGCGTGAACACAGCAGGCCGGTCACATGTCTTCAAACCTGTTTCTGTGCAGGCTATGTGGTAAGTAGATGCAATATTTGGTAACAGAGAATAAAAACAGCAAACACAGTCAATACAGCTATCCAGAACTTCACAAGCTCTAAAATTGCATCAAGGACCTAAAAAGAACCATATTTTATTATTTGCTATTACAAAATAGATAATTTTCTACTATTCAATCGTTGGGTGACATAAACATATATCAAGCAACAATGATGCATAGGCGTAAATCCCAGGGGGTTCGGGGGGTCTGGACCACCAATCTTGGAAAAGTCTAGAATTGTCCCCCCCAAAGAAATCATGAAATAAATCTTTGTATTTAAACAATATCAATATAAAAAGGCAATAGAAACAAAGAATGAAATAAATCTACCATTCATCTAAGAAGAAAATAAGAATTAATTTTTAGGTTCCCCCCCTGCCATTGTTAGAACAATGGTTCAGTCCAAAGGAGCTAGTTGTAGCTGTGGCTCTGCAGCACAAATAACAAACCCTCAAGTAAATAAATACTTAAAGCAAAAGACATGTTACACATGTTGTTTACTTTCACTGCTTAATAGGAAGAAACACATCAACAATAAAAATCAGACTGCAGTTTTTTTCATTACTTTGGCTGAATCATGATAAACTGCCACCTTGTGCCTTTGAAATCAAAACTAGCAAAACTGCTTCCCAGTACTTCCCAAATATTTAATTGCTATATTGCTTTCATAGACTTGGCTTCTTTTTCTGTCGAAAGTAACCAGTATTTAAATTATATTTAGCTCTTTAAGTCTTACTTTAATAAGATGAGTCTGAAACTGGAGGAAGCGGGTGAGCGTTAGCACTAGCCGACGGCTGTGTATGGGAGCCGAGCGCAGAGGAGGTACAGCTGACAGTAAAACAAAATAAAGTATGCCTTTATCTTCAACGTAGAGCCTTTAAAACCAAAAAATAAAATCTGAATATTTTTCTAGAAAACTCTGGTGGTGACCCTTAAGTTTAAGTTATGATACTTCCCAAATATTCAATTTCTACATATTTATAGGTTCTCAGCCATCCAAGGACATTAACCCCTCCCTCATTCCCCCAAAAATAAAAATAAATAAATAATTAGTTTAGAGCAACTTAAGTTATAATTTAAATAACACATGACTTGTATTCAGAACCACTGCAATAAATCAATATTTATGAGGAATTTTATTAACTGGAGTTGCTTATTAAAACTTTTTAGTCAGAGCCTTAAATTTTTGTCAAGATGTAGCAGAGATTAGATCTGTGACGCTGAACCAAACTCATATCTAAGCATTTGAATCTTATTTTGACTCCTATGAGTCTCAACAGGTTGTTTACTGAGAAAAACACGTTTGTTATTAATTGCTACTTTCTAGTCATTTTTGGTGGTGCAGCTTGAACACAATAAAAAAAATTGAAACCACATTTTACGTTACATTTGACTGTAACTTTTCCAACCCTCGCAAAATTGCTCTTAAAAAATTTCCCTGTTTATGGTCCCCCCCAATAATGAGATGGGATTTACGCCCTTCCAATGATGTATGTAGCAATATGAAAAAAATCATACATAAGCTTTGAATAGTTATCATCCTTGTGAGTTCAGTTTATTTCTTCTGTTGCTTAAATTTTGAGTTTTATCTAAATTTATTAGAGGGTGAACTAGAAAATTTGTATAGTGTTAAATTTTTTAACTTTCCCGTTTTCTCTTGGAAATTAACTGGGAAAACTTCAGTGCACACAGATTACAAAATACAGACATGTTTAAAATGACTTAAAATAAATGAAATGTTTATTGCAGTTACATAATCTCACACTGAAATATTTAGAATGGCAAACATTTAATGAACGAATGATGAACATGTGGAATAAATCACCTCATGAACACTGTTAAGTACGGTAGAGGATGTATGATGCTGTATATCTGTTTTTAGTCTCTGAAATTTTAACTTTCACTCTCTGTTGAAAAAGTATTAGCTTTAACTTCTCCCAAATATTTTATTACTGTAAAATAATTTGGTTATTATAAGTGTAAACATGTCAGATGCCACCTGCTGGTCAGTTGTGAAAATAACAATAAATAGTGTTTTGTTTTTTCTTTTTTTTGTTCTCCTCCACTGTTAGTTATCTCACTACATATTATTCTGACTGACTGCGAACTGCAGATGACCAAGCTGCCTTTATGCCCACAGGTCTGCCCTGCAGGTCCTCCATAAGGCATGCGAGGTGTCTCGCCGGTTCAACTACTTCCCAGGGGGCATTTCTCTTACGTGGATGGCGTTCTATGAGAGCTGCATCACCTCAGAGCAAAGCTTCATCAATGAGTGGAACGCAATGACTGACCTGGAGACCACCCGGTCCGATTCCCCCAACATGTTCGTCGATGGGTAAGAGCCTGCAAGCCACCAGCTGTCATGTTTTTGTTCTTTTGTTGTCTTTGTTTTAAATATTTATATTTTATGGTATAACTTGCTTTTTAGACCGACAGAGCGAGAAAGAACAGAGTGTCTTATCAAGTCCAAACTTCGCAACATCATGATGTTTCAAGACTTGGAGAACATCACGTCAAAGGAGGTTTGTACCAGGTTTAAACCCGAACAGTGTGAAACGTTTTAAATCTTAGGCTTTTGACAAAAAGTTTAACTTTATATTTGAAACTGGATGATATGTATCAAACGTTTTGGGTGTCCTTCTCGTAGCCAAGGATGAAGGAGACAATTGGTGGACCACATTTCTTTCTCTCTTATCTTGGTTGATTTAGTTTGTCTGTGATGTCACACAAAGAAACGATGTCCTCTAATAGAGTAAAACCATGACACCATGATCTGGACTTTTCCAAGTTGTCAAAAAGAATAGTTTTATTAGTATTTTTAAACTTCTGATTTTGAAGAAAGTTATTATTCTGGCATTTAGAAATTTTGTTAATCATAACTGATTATACGTTGAAATGTTTGGTCTGATTTAATTTCCAACAGTGAGATTTTTTTTTTCTTACTATCTGTAAGAAAATATCTGGTATGTAAATATCTGGTCAGAACTGTATGTTTATCAAAGTGACTGCATATTTGTGGAGTTTCACATTGAAAAATGTGAAAATAATCTGGTATAGTACAGTACAGTGATGAAATCCTCTCCTTCAGATCCGTAATGAGCTGGAGCAGCACATGAGCTGCAACCTCAAGGAGTACAAGGAGTTCATCGACAACGAGATGCTCCTGATCCTGGGTCAGATGGATAAAGCCACACTCATCTTTGACCACGTTTATTTGGTGAGTCCGTTTTTTTACTTTGTTTTATTTTAGTGATTGTTTTTGGTTGCTGCTGCTTTCATGGTTGAGTTGAATTATCAGCAAACACATGTCCAAACAAAAGGTGATGTCACAAAGTTTCTGTTAACTTTAGGATATATAATTTAAGTTTTGATTACTCTTATATTATAAAGAATAATATTAGTAATTATTTATTTCAAATTTCTTAAACGTGTTCTTCTGTTTTTACTTATCTTTTAGTCTCTTGCACCTCTGAATAGCAGTAGAAGGTTTTAAAAACATGGATTTCTGTGCGTTGTTTCCTTGTAGGGTTCCGAGTGGAACGCCTCCAACCTTGAAGAACTACAAAACTGCGGGTAAGCAGTTCATTCATCTTAAGTTTTCATGATAAAATCTTGAAAATTTAAATGTTGTTTTACTCCATTTAAAAGCGGAAGCAAAAGATGCATTAAACATAATTTTCATATTTGACTCTGTGTACGCGTCAGCAACCTTAGGTTACAGATTACAGGATACAACTCCATATGTTTCCTTTTGCAGAGTCGGTTACATTCTGAACGTTACCAGAGAGATTGACAACTTCTTCCCAGGGATGTTTTCCTATCACAACGTCCGCGTGCACGACGAGGACGCCACTGACCTGCTGGCCCACTGGAACGATACCTACAACTTTATTGTCAAAGCCAAGTGAGAGCCCTTCACCTAAGCATGAATCTGACATCACTTAGAGAGGATTTGTCCAAAATAAACACCATGTGAAGAACAGGAGATGAATTATGAGTGTCTAGTGGAGAGATGATGACTTGAAGTAGAAGTCAAAATTAAATCAACAATTATAAATTAATAATAATTAGCTGGTTTTCCAGAATTACCCGATATTTTTTTCTTTTGTTTGAATTAGGAAGAATAGCTCAAAGTGCTTGGTGCACTGCAAGATGGGTGTGAGCCGCTCTGCCTCCACAGTTATCGCCTACGCCATGAAGGAATACGGCTGGTCTCTGGAGAAAGCGTACAACTGCATCAAGCAGAAGAGGAGCATAGCTCAGCCAAATGCTGGTTTCATGCGGCAGCTGGCGGAGTATGAGGGAATCCTCGACGCCAGGTGAGCTGATCTAGATTTTATGCATGTATCCAATAAGACAAAAGGCTTTTTGGCAGATTTGCCTTAATGGAAATTAGATCATTTAAGTGTGTTTATTCCGTTTTCCTTTGTCATTCACTTACATTTTAATTAGGGGTGCACAGATACATAAATTTAGTTTTCTCTTTACTTCTCTCCTACCTTCTTTCCTCCTTCCTTTTTTGTTCTTTCCATCCTTACTTCTGAATTGTCCATATGTCCACACATCCATCCGTCCATCCACTCACTGTCTTTCATTCCTACCATTCATCCACCCATTGACCTCTCTGTCCAATGGTCACTTTTTCCTTCCTTACATTTGTTTATTTTTCATCCTTCCTGTTTTTTTGTAGTTCTATAGTTACATCCTGTCCTCTATTATATCTTCCATAAATTCAAGAGTAAATGTGTAAAAACTGGCATTGAAAACTCTATACACTAATGCAATTTTAACATGAAAATTAGTAGAAGCTTTGATAAGAGTCTGGCATATATTTTGAAGCAGAGCTTATTTTATGTACACAGTAAACAACGTCACAACAAGCTGTGGCGGCCTGACACAGACGAGGAAGGTTCAGACGATCTGCAAGCGTCGGGTCACAGTACAGGTGGAGAGGAGACGCCGGTTCTCAGAGGGGAAGAGGCCTGGGGAGGCTGCGGGGCGTCACCATGCCGGGGTCTGGAGATGGAACCTTTAGACTCTCTCAACTATAACTATTACTTCAGACGTTTATCGGACTCTGCACTCGACAGCGAGCCATCCACACCGGTGCGGGGACCTCCTCTGTTAGGCATGGAGAGAGTTTTTATCGAAATAGAGGATGTGGAGAGAGATGCCCTGCTGGAGGACGAGGGTTTCCCCATGGCCCACCTAACTCTGCCCGGCGAGGGCACCGCTGCTCAGACATGCAGCCGCCTCGACCCAATGGAGGACATGAGACTGAGGCTGGAATTCAGCACGCTGGAGGAAGAGGACGAGGAAGAGGCCAAGAAGGAGGAAGAAGAGATGGCGGCCTTGGCTCAGACACCCGGGAGTTCGGGTGGGAGGAAGACAGGAGAGGAAGCTGAGGGGAATGAGGAGAGCCAGCTGGGTTTAGCCAACCTGAACACCAACAACAGCAACCGCCTGGCTGCCAAACGTAGCTGTCCTGCAGCTTTTGATGTGAGTTATTTGAATATTTATCATGATAAAGTGGTCAGTTTAAACATTATTTAGGTTTTAAACAGAACTTTAAACAGAAATGCATGTAGAAATTGTTCATTGACTGGAATAGGATGATTTTCATTTGAGCGAACCATTTCTCTGCATGTTTGAACAACGAATGTATAATTTTGGATCTGGTTTTTACTCTGAGCTTAAAATTTCTCAGTTTAAACTCACCTCAAAGAAAAAGCTGGGAAGTCTGACATCCAGTTTGGATAGACAAAGGTTTCTCAACACGTCCAAAAGTCAGTAGAAACTTTGTTGTAATTCTGGCAGCCTGTAACTTATAAATTCAGGCACATTAGTGTAGAATCTTTCTCTTGAATGTGTTCCTTTAAAGTGTGAATTGATAAAATGCAAATAAAATCACTAGTGTTAGCTAGTACACGGCAAAAAAGCAAAATCTTAGTCATTTTATTCTAGGTTCCAGTGCTCACACTCCTGATCTTTACACAGATGTGCAACACAGCTACAAACATAAAAGTCAGACAATACGAATTGGATAAAAGTCTGATGTAAAACCTTAGAATTGTCTTGAAAGGGTTAGATATTGAATACTAAAAAATATCTGTGAATTTTTCATATATGGTTTTTAAAGAAAACTTAGAAATTGGCTAAAACTAGTCTTGGCAAGAAGACCGGTCAAGCTTTACAAAAACCGGAAATCAGAATCCAGCTTCAAAATGCTGACCAGTATTATGAATTTACTTTATTTTTTAAATTATGTTACTGACTCTACTCTGTTTCTGTTTCAATTCTGATCAATTTAGGACAGTGCCAGCGCAGGAAACCCATTAAAAGTGAAGCCTTCCTATCAGTCCTGTAAAGACTGCATGCGTCTACCACAAGGGCGGCGCTGCGACCGTCCAGCAGGAGGCCGTTCACACCGCCTTAACCCCTCCCGCCACTGCACCGTACCCTCCATATGCATAGATCCTCCTGGGACGCACTTTACTTCAACCCCGGTTCTGTCAACCCCGACGGTCATTCCGTCTAACTTGGTCCAGCCCTGCACTAACTTCTACCAATGTTCCAGCTGCACGATCGGTAGCACATCCACTCCTGAAGCCAACCATCAAAAACTTTTCTCACCCATGAGCTGTGAGGATACGCCTCCGGACGGCAGCTCGGTGGAGACCGAGGACATGGAGGAGCCGCAGAACGAGGTCACGAGGCAGAGTAACGAGGCCATCGATGTGACTGAAGCCGACGGGCTCAAATTTGGTGCTGAGATTGCAAGCTTCCAGTAGGTCCTCCGCCTTAGACCCAAACTGATGCCTCCTCTCCATGAAGGAGCTGGCTTATCACTGCCTCAGCTGCTGTGATGGCTGTGAATATTAGATGCTGTGGTGTTGCACCAGGAATGCAGAGGCTCTGCAGTGACCTCTGCTGTTTCAACCTTGCCTCATAACTTCAGAAAATAAGTCAGTACACTGCAAAAAAACACAGTTTTTTTGTCTAGTTTCTAGTGAAATAAAACAGAATTAACTTACTAATAACTTTTCAGCAAGATACAGCAGACTGTTTTAAGTCAATAATTCCTTAATATTGTTTTTTTTTAATTACTAGTTCTACTGGCAGATTATATCACTGTACAATTTTATTAATAAGAAATTATTGACTTAAAACATGGTCTTATCTTGCTGAAAAGTTATTGGTAAGTTAGTTTTGTTTTATTTCAAGTGCACTAAGATATTTGCATTAGAAACTTGACCAAAAATACTTAAGATTTTGTGTTTCTTGCTGTCTAGCAGCTATGTGCGGCTTTACAGAGTGCCCTTTTATAGAAGCTGGCTGTTTTCAAAACCTGGATAGATGGGGCTAAGTAAGGAGAGAAGAGCTGCTTCCTAACCCGTCATTAACTGTTTAAGAGCCTCATATGAACCCTGTACACTTTCCAGTCCCAGCACACATGCAGTTTCACCACATTTCAGTGGAGATGCACCCATCATACCTTCAGCAGAGGTTGTTAGGTCTAGTTCATGTTGTTGCCTGGATACAAAACACTAAATTTGGCATATTAATCTTAACACAAACAGCTTCTGACAGCATGCTCTATGTTTTCAATCATATTGAAAGTATTCACTATGTACTCATGCGGGAGCTCAAAACAATATTTACATTTGGGCCTGTTCTCACACATTATGTTATCCTCTTGCTTGCTGATATTGTTGCTGCTGCAGCTGCTTTTTGCGTTGTGTGTGTATTCACAATAATTTAAGAAACGGATGTAATCATGAGTCTTTGGACTACACGCTTTTCAGACTGTTTTGGTGAAGGACTGTTTTGTTCCCAGTTCTCTTTTATTGTTAAGCTTGACCTCTTCTATTAAAGTTAATTGAATCATCTACTTTAGGCGCTCAGTTTAGCCCATGAGTGAGCATGCAAAATTACAAAACACATGTTTTGTTAAACATGTCTTCATTTTTACATTTTTGTTTGTATTAATATTTTACCTGTGGGTCACACTATTTAATAACAACTGAAAGCACATTGATTTAAAATAAAATTTTGTAAATGGACTAAAATATTGGTTACCTCAAGGCAGCCCCGGCTCCAGATGAGTTTAACAGGGGGGGCAAAATGAATCCACGCAGCAATAATAATATCACTCAAATAAAAGAAAAAGGTACAGTGCAGTAAAACAGCTCTTATAAGTACCTATTTTCCAGAAAAGTTACTCAAGTGAATGTAACCAGTACTACCCACCTTTGAACATAAACAACAACACCAATAGCCTACAGGCCACTTGTTAACAAGCTTAACCTGCTGTATTGGTATTAGCTAGTCATCTTTTAGATTACCTGCATCCAACAGCATTACTGAACTCAGTCGGTTAGTTTGGGGGAAAAACTGTGCAAAGTTCTCTGCGGTTTGCTGCCATAATTCTAACACACACCTGAGCAGCTCTGCACGGCAGCACAGGTGTAAATCCAGAGCGAGCGTCTTAGCGTTCACGTTGCGTTTAAAAGCGGCTCAGAAAAACAGGTTACCCCGTGTTAATAAGGGATTAAACACTGTTAACTGCTGAAAAAAGTGACAGAAGACACACATATGGGAAGTGCGGAAGCCCTCTGCTGTATCAAATCGATTTAGGAATAAAAGAGAGTTGGTCTGTGGGCGGGCAATGTCTCCCAATGTCCGCCCATGCCGCCGGGCCTGCCTCAAGGTACTATTTGACTGAACCACTGTTAACTATTTCCTCCCATAACGAAGTTTTCCTGTTACCTCTGCCACTTCTTGTGTGTTTTTCTACTTTTTGATACAAAACTGTGCCATTTATACAAATTACATCCACTATAAGTGTTTTTTTTTCCTAAAAAATGAGTAGAACTAAAGACTCTGAAGTACTCCATGTAAATGAGGGAAAGTATTGCCCCCCTGGAGTCAGATTGTGCCTTCAGTCCTCACTTTAAAATGGAAAGAAAGAAAGAATTATAAGACATAACAAAAAGCCGAAAGGTTGACTTAAATGTGAGTGATTTCAAAATATATTGAAAACTATTGATTCCTACATTAGATTTTTGTTCTTGGTTATGGTTCAAATCATAGGCATCGTAGTTAATCACACCCTATTTATTTAAATATTTAGTCATTTAAAGAACAGCCAAAATGTGTCATGTCTTCTCTGCAGTCTTTGAGAGCTCCAATAGAGAACGTCAGATATGCAGAATGATCAGGTATTCCTGAATGATTTGAGCATGCATTGCTCATTTTGATAGTAGCAGCAAAGCTGACTTTATTAATACAGGATTTTAAGAACAGCAAGGTTAAAATGAATAAAACTGAATAAAAAAAAATAACTGAGAGTAGTCATGAAATACTTAAAAAGCAGAACATTGTACAAGTAACATTAGCAAGAAGAAAACATGACAGACATGAAGAAAATCAAAAATTAGATTAACAACGTTACACTAAAGCTAAAGGAATGAGATGGGTCTTTAGAGCAGATTTTAAAATGTGGCTAGTGAAGAGGCCTTTCAAATTTCTATAATTTGGTAGCTTCAATGGAAAAAGCCTTTTCCTCCCTAAGTTGTTTTTTCTTTTTCTGTGTCCTTGGCACCTCAACTGCAGCTGATTAGCTGATCTGCCCGGCCAATAAGGAGATTGCAAGCACATAATTTGAAGATGAACTGGGAACATGAACCTCAAGCCAAGGATTCAACCTCATCACACCCACACCTGGCTCTGAGTACCATAATTTATTATATTTACTTACTAAAAAAATATTTCAGGCTTTACAGCCTTGGTGTGATTGTTTGCAACTCCACAGCAAGGCTGAATCTGGTCATGAAAGTGCAGAATCTTATTCTTTGTGTAATAAAACTATGTAGACTGTTAAAAAATGTCTTTCATCTTGACACTAAAATACGGTTTTCCAAATTTAATAGGGATGGTGTTTCTGGAGGTTATGGTGGTGATACATTTGTAATTACACATCAACCAGTCAAAAATGTATAATTCCTCTTAAATCCAGTCAATCTTCATTCTTCAAGAAATATAAATATAGCATCAAGAAATGTTAATGGTAATCTTCCTTTTTGTCAAAGAAGTGAAACTCTCTTATAAGCTGAAAAATATTTGATATTCATAACAAAAGTTACTTTTGTTATAAACTGAATGGTCTATGGCACATGGAGGTTTCGACGTCTGGCCAATCCATTTTGTTTAAATCTTTCTCATTTTATTTTGAAGATTATTTTGGTTTTACTTGAGCATCCAGTCCAACTCATAGTTGTCCAGTTTATTGGAAGTTGAGCCATGATTAGTTTCTCTGCAGGTTCTTTCTGTGTAGCTGATGGTATTTTTTTATTATTATTATTTTTACGGTTGAGCCTGAATGATGCCTGCTTATGTGCAGGAAAAACACTTGTTTGTTATTTTGCTCTGTCTATTTTGAGCACTTCAGGGAAATGAAAGAACTGAAAGAGTCATTGCTGATTAGTTGCATCTACCTTTTGTGTTATTTTACAAATTTTTAAACATCTTAGAAGAAAACAATGCATCCAGTGTGTCTTTGCTGAATCTGAGAGAGCTGCGAGTTTGCTCTTCTAATGAAATTATAATACTTTGGGTGTTTCTCAAGCTGTTTTGTTCCTTCCTTTGACTGTCTGAGCATCTTTAACACATATTCCTGACATTTTTAAGAGTCTAACTGTTATATTTAAAAGTATAATTCAATTCTAATTATTATATAATTAATTTTGCAGACTGGAATTGCATAAACCTATTAATCAAATTCTCAGGTTTTCCTTTTGTTTAGATTTTGTGACATCTAGTGGTAGAGCTGCAAATTGCAACTTCCTGAAAAGCTTCATTTTACCTTCTTTGTGCCACATATTTTCACATATTTCACTCATTAATATATTACTTTTACTGGACTACGCTGGGATGTTTTAAATCTAGCCAACCATGTAGTTCACTGTAATATTAAATCATTCTGATTTTCTTGTTTTGCGTTTATTGTAGATATGTGCCTGTGTGATATGTTTTCAAGATTGTTTCTATTTCTTTTTTTAAAAAATGCCTCAGAGTTTATTTATAAAATTCAGGTGTTACATATAAAACATGTGTCTATCACTCAGAAGTATGAGGTCTATGCCTCATCCGGTGCTATTATTTTTATGATTTTTACAATTGTTTTTGTTTAATTAGGATACCATTGTTGTTGTTTTTTATTTTAATTGTTAATATCTCAATTTTGTTCTGTATACTTTTAGACTTCTGTGAGCTTTTGCTGACTATTTGGGTATGGTACTTTTTCAGGTGTGGTGGTTTCTTGCAAAGCCTTTTCTGGTGTTTAAAAAAAGAGCCGTCTACCACCGGACAATTCGTACTCATTGTGACGACCGATTTTCTGCTGCAATGAGATGGGATCACATGACTCCAATAAACAATGGCCTTCAGCAGAAGTTATTCTGCTTCATTTGGGGGTCATACTCAAAAGGTGTTGACCGTCCCAAAATAGAGATCAGAAGCACAATTATTAGAAACAGAGTTGGACTATAAAAGGTTCAGATCATATTTTATTGCTAAAACTGAATTCTGTGAGCTCTGAGCTCTCCATAATTCATGAAAAATAGTTCAATAAATTGATATGCAATGCTTTAGGTGCAGGGGTATAAAATGGAAGCAGGAAGGCATGAAATGGTGATGTATGAGTACAAAATGAGTACTAATTATCAAAAATTTGAATTGTTCACAAGTCTTAAATTCAAATATCCACTATGCCACCATCTAGAATATCCTCAGAATGCTCAGTTTTTGTTTTTTGTTACCTGGAGCTCTGTCTGCATCAGTCTCCTTCTTCGTAAGTTATTGATTTACTTAGTCTCTTAACAGCTGCTTTACTTGATATTCATCGTACTATCTTTCTGTCTTCAAACTTCAGCACCATATTTGTTTTGCTTTTTGACTCGCATTTAAATATCCTTTCATATTGAAGTGCCTTAACTTTGGCCACAGCTCTGTTGTAAAGCACCGCAGCGATTGCGGATGGGTTTTCAGAAAATGTGTTAACTTTTAATTTATCTTCACTGTTTGAAAGTTTATGCTTCTTGCAGCATTTAACTCGGCACATGAATATTGTATGCAAACAAATATGCTCATACCTGCCGTCCTCTCCCTCATAACTCACATACTTAATGGACTTCCATCTATTATTAGCCTGTAATGATACTGTATTTGTTATCGTAAAGCTTGCCGTATGCTGCATCGGTTCAGTAGCTGGCTGAAGAACATTTATTTGATGGAAAAAGAGAAATCATTTGCATCAAATTGTTACAAATTAAGAGTTTGTCTTTGAGATGCTGCAGTCTGGACAAGTCGTTCTTCTACAGTACATCAGCTTAACGACAACATTAAGAAAAACATGCCAATAGTGTTATCGTGTATCAAGAGGCACTTGTGAATTATTGTGTTTTTAGCACAGTAAAAATGATTTGCAATCATTGTAACTTTGGAAAATATTTTCCAGTTGTGAATTAGTTTTTTAAATTGTTATTTATTTATTTTTCAGTTCAATTAGTGCCAAATACAGGCACCAAAAAGGACAATCCCAGTTATGGGCCGGACATAACCATGAGGGCCGTGGGGCGTATTGTAGTTTAAAAGGGGGGATTGTATTTATTGAGTGTACAGAGCACAAGTATTTCCCCAAAGCATGTGAGGTTGAGATGAGTGGTAACCGTAGAAAAAACACCTGGAGAGCAAGCTGATTTAATGTTCACGTTTTGTTTTCTGGTTATCTGTGTACTGTATCGGTGTTCAGGTGTACACACTTTTTTTTTTTTTTTTTTACATTTTGTTACACTGTGTCCAGTCTGATGTATATAATGGAAATAAATAATTTTTTCTGTAAAATCTGAGCAATAAGTTGTTGTAAATGCTTAGAGGGTGTTGGTTTTAAGTTAAATTATTTTGAACAAGTGGATCACACAGAAAAGTACATCCACTTACATGTGGAGTTCCTCTTGGTTATATTCTTGCACTACCTTTTTTCTCTCATAGTACGAGACTCAAATCAGGGCGATGGGCCAACCACTCCTGGCTCCTGATGGCGTGAAATATTTCCATTTAATATTCCGTCCTGATAAAAGCATCTATTTTGTGAAATGAACCAGTACTTTCCGCAACAAAATACCTTAAAACGCTCATACTTTGTAGCTGGAATGGTGTTCTCAGGCTTTTAAAGCACTCCTTCTTTTTCTCTTGATGTAATGGTCACCATAGTGGCTCAACACTTCAAGTTTAATTTCATCAAACCATGGTTTATGTGCATTTTTATGTTGCTGTTGAAGAAATGCCTTCTTCTTCTGACTTGTCTTTCAGCCAGTGTTGGTAAAGGAGTTTTTTTCACCAGTCTTACCAAGCATCATCACAGGTTATTTTGCTTCTCTTGAATTGATGCATACATTTCGGACCAAAACACATTTATCTTTGGGAACCAGATCCTCCTTCCTGAGTGAATTAATTGCTGGACAGTCCCATTCTGTTAATACTTGAGTTATAAGTGAATCAAAAGTGTGGAGGTCCACAATTCTCCTCATGATCTTGCATGAGTTTTTTTTTTTTATCTTATTGGTCAAAAATCTCACACAAAGAAGCATTGTGTTCTAAAATCCCTTAAAATAAATCTACAGGCGTTCCTTCATTTAACTCCAATGTTGTGAACTAACCTACAAACCCACAAATAGTCATCCATAGTCATCTTACTTTTTGCAGAAACAGGAAAAGCTTAGTTTTATTTTAATGTCAGAGACAGAAAAAAATGTTGTGTGTTTTCTTATTCTTACCTGGTTTCTGCTGTTCGTAAAACTGACACTGGACAAGAGAGAATTCTTAACCGAGACCAGTTGTGCCCAAATGTAACTCGCAGGTGAATGACCTTGGAGAAAAAAGAAGAAACTGTCATGAAAGAAGCTCAGAATGTAATAATAAAGAGCACCAGCAAGGACACAAACCAGATCTGCCTGCTTCTGCTTTGACTGTCTCTTTTAGTCAAATGCACAGAGCAGCAGGCGCTTTTATTGAATTAGTCAAATGAAGTACAGCAGACATAACGGGGCAGGTGACTCCGGGAGGAGTGATCTCCCAGACGGACCAAAGTCCCAAAGGACGACGGTCAAGCGCAGCATCATCGTAGGTATGTGTTCACTCTATTGAATTATCCCTCTGGCTCTTATAGCTGCAAAACTTTTAGCTAACGCTGTTATAACTTGTGAAAACTTTGCTCACTGTTATTGACACGTAATGGTTTCTCTTGTTGCTTTAATGCTCATGTGTTATCTGTTTATGGCTTAAATGTTAATGGTTGGTTGGTTTTTCTATAATAATAGAATATTTGTCATATAAAACAAACAGCAGGGCCAGATCAGTGTAAAATATGTAAACAGGGGGGTTATGAGCACATAAATACATCTCCGAACCTTAATTAAAAACATTTCTTGAGTTTTTGTAAACACTTTTTGAAGCTCTTCACATCATAGTACATCCTGGCTTGCTTGTCTCCATGTAAATTTTACTGTGCAGCTTGATCAGACATCTTAATATCACCTCCAACAATTTGAATTTCAGTTTATTACCGACAGTATAGTCAGTTCTGCAACTGGAAAACAAGGCCTCTTCTAAGACGGAGATAATAGTTCGGGTACTCTTGGTCACAAGGCTCTTATAAACTTTTGGCTTGCACTGTATAGCGTGACGGACACAAACATGGGAAATGGGCATAGAGACAGAGAAGAAGTGGGGCTGGAGGGGGTTTCACAATCCAATACCATGAATGCCTCCCACTGCTGCCATTTTAACACATCCATCTCAAAATAACGCTTCAGATGCACTAAAGCCGCAAGAGCACGCATCTGTCAAGCTGTTAAACTGCCGTCATCGACACACCAGATGAACAGAGCTGCAGTGAAAACATGTTGGCTGATACAGAAATATAAGGAGTTTAAGTTGAACAAAATGTGGCAGTACTCCCACACTCCGGTCAGAAAAAGTCCCTTTTGCTGATCCAACTTTTCTGAGTTTGTCTGTTTTACCCTCATCCAGTACATTTCCATAATCGTCAAGACAGAGAATACAATTAATATACTATATCTTTATTCTAATATTTAACTAGCAAAAATTAAAGTCACGCTGTCTTCCAAAAATATTAGCACCTTTTGACCTTTTTGACTTTGTCATGTAGCAAAAACTTTGTGTATTCTAGCTGAATTACCACACAAGTTTCAGTGAAATTAAATGTTAAATTAAATGACAGTATAAACAACTGTTTTATGAAAGTCCTAGACACTTTTCAGTGAAGTTTAGAGAACAAACAGCATAATCTAGGCCACATGTGTCAAACTCCAGTCCTCAAGGGCCGCTGTCCTGCAACTTTTAGATGTGCCTCTGCTGCACCACACCTGAATAGAATAATTAGGTCATTAGCAAGGCTGTGGAGAACTGATCTACACAAGGAGGAGGTAATTAAGCCATTTCCTTCCAGCATTTCGTACCTGTGGCACATCTAAAAACTGCAGGACAGTGGCCCTCGAGGACTGGAGTTTGACACCCCTGATCTAGGCCAAGGAAAATACCAGACAAGTTAGGGATGAAGTTGTGTTGAAGATCGAAGAATTATTATGGTATAAAAATCTCAAAAAGCATTGTTCCAACTGTCGTCCAGCGAGTGTGTATCGGACACCCACTGATATTTTCCGCCCACCTAAACTAACAGACTGGACAAGAATCAGAGAAAAAAGCTGGAGGCCTAAAGTAACTGGGGGAGCTGTAGAGACACACAGCTCAGGTGGAATAATCTGCAGACATGCAGGAAGTCCCTGAAATGCCCTTTAGTGAGAAGTAGCAGGAAGAAAGTCATCAAAAGCCATGTAAAATATAAATTCCTTATGGAAAAGGAGTGAGATTCTTATAGCTTAGAAATTAGTAAAACCAGCCACAGATGTGTTTTGTTTATTTTTTGATTCAGTTTTGTGAACCTTTCAATCACTGGAAAACTTTTAAAGTTAGCTGTTAAAACCAGAACACAAAAAGCAGGATTATCTTGCTAAAATGATAATTAAATTCATCCCAAAGTTCATTTTAAATCAACTTTATATGGAGTTTAAGTGGTATTTCAACAAAACTACCTGGTATTGCATTATTTGGGGGATCTTTTCTGTTTAGGTCTAGTGCTTTCTTTGTAAGTTAAAAATACTCGGAGCGCCTGACAGTAAAGTCAGTTGAGCTGTTTTCCCCTTGTTATAATCCCTCATGCACCATCCATCATGTCTGCAGCTAAAACAGGCTCATCAAACCACAATTCCCCTCATGTGTCAGAGCCTTTGTGACTCGAATCACGTATTCCCGGCGACCTTTCTGTAGCTCCCGTCACCAAAACAATCATAAACATTCAGACCGTCTGAAGGAAGGCACGCATGGCGCAAACAAGCCTTGTCAACACAGCAGTAATTGGCAATGTGGGGTATGTCAGAACAGAGTAGGTGTGTCTATAGTAGAAAAATTTATTTCATAGAAAATCAAAGCTTAGTGATTTAGATTCAAAGAAAAACAAAAGACATATTTATTTCGTTGACGTATTTGTCTGCAGGCGTGGGATCATTTGATCATATCTGACCTTGGCACCTGGCAGCTGACCTCCTATCAACCTTATCTTGTTTCCTTTTTGGCCTGTTGACTCACTGGCAGCAGTCAGACCTGCTTTAATTTTAGCCTCTGCAGCATTCCTGTCTGACAGAATAGGGAGAGGAAGATAGTGAGGCCTTGGGAAGCCAATTACGAACAGTGGAAGAATATCTAAAAATAGAGAGAGGGGTTCTAGATAATTAAAGATAATCTGTAAAATCTGTAGTGGAATTTCACTTCATTCAGGGTAGAGACAAAATGCATCCTTCATGTATGTGTTTTGCTTTTGCATTTGCAGAAAAGGAGTCATGGGACAGAAGCTGGAGAGGGTGTCTGAAAAAGACGAGGAATCCCTGGGTAATTCTGACTGGTCAGAGCAAACCGGAGACAAGCGTTTCTCGGAGGCTGCAGGACAAGACGAGGAAAGTCAGGAGGATAGCAGTTCTGTGTCCCATCTGAGCATTGGTGGGATTAGAGTAATCGGCAACTCAGGGAAGCTGGCTGTCATTACTTCACGTACAGGCCCCCAAAGCAGGCAGCCAATCAGGGCTGAGGGTCAGCAGGAACACTTTCTGAACTCCAGAGGAGAGTGGGTGGCTCTACTCAGGGAGACAGACTCTCACACTGTTGGGGACTCAAAAAGGGTCCTGAGCTTCAAGGAGACAAGACGAATCTCCAACAAAAAGGAAGGTTCTGAAAAAGGGGCTGCAGCCTGGAAAGGGACTGCAGCGATGGATGAGCAGGACAATCTGAACTTCTCAGAAACAGACAGCAGCAAGGGGGTAGCAACCGCATGCAACCCTTCCAACGAGGAAGACTTTGTAGTTCTGGAAAGAGATGAGAACTGGATGTCGAATAATGTGGAAAACAACAACACAGGTCACCAAAGCAGACCTGGGGGCAAGGAGGACAGTTCTGACAGCTGCAATGATGGCAAACTTTCCCAATCTTCCAGGATTTCTCCTCAAGAGAAAAATAAAGACATTTCACGTGCTAAGAGTTCAGCCGGAGACAGTTTAGAGACAAAAATGGGTCGTCATTCGACTCAAGTGACAGGCAGCAGGTGTCAGCTAAAAGGAGTAAGCTGTGCCCGGGCTGCTCTAACCAAGACAACTAAGGGAATGGCAGAGACGGACCAAAATGTTGCCATTCGTATGAGGGAGGAGCAAAACAGCTGTAAGGATCAGCGGCAAGAAGTTGATCACAACCATGAGAACAGGTTTGCTGGGGCTGTATCCAAGAGGGCCAAAGCTGGAGTCCATAGCAACCTATTATCTTCTACCAAAAGAGATAACATTCAAGTCACCAGCTCTCATCTTTCACAAACTGCTGCATCTAATTCCGGAGAACCGTGCCTGCAAGACGACCATTCATTTACCCTGGAACAATCTAACTCTATGCCTTCTCCACTGCAGGCGGGAAGCTGTGATGAAACTATGCAAGTTGCTTGCCTGAAGAAGGAAAGGGAGCTTGTTTGCTTCTCTGCTGTCGTCACACCTCCACCTGTAACTCATAGTTTACCAGGGAAAGACACATCAAGTCCACCAGAAGCACCGTCTGCCTTGTCCACCATGCCAGCAGAGAAATCCAGACCTAAAGGTCCACCCCCACCTGTCCCCAAAAAGCCCAAAAATCCTTTCATAAAGCTTAAAACTGCACAGCTAATGTCTACTGATGTGCAAAGAAGAGTCAAAGATCATCTGCGATCGGAGGATAGGGCCAAGAGGAGACACACGTTTCATTTCAACAAAGATCTTCCATATGGTGCACCGACTAATCAGGACATGTGCATGTTGTGGGATGAAAGGGGCTCATATGCTGCACCGCCTAACTTTCGCCGACTATCAGCTGACGTTGGTCTGTGGGACCATCTTTCTCTGAGGGGCAATGATGATTGCTTTGGAGATATGATCGATTATGAATATTGTGTGCGAATGGCAGAGCTGTCTCCAGAGGAAGAGCCTCAAAACTTGGACATGATGCAGAGACGGGTGTTCCTAGAGAGACGATCCAGACGCAAATGGTCGCCTCCTCCTGTTACGGAAACTCTTTCCAGGCCAGGGGACATGCGTAACGATGAAACTGAAAGCCGAAAACATACGTTTTTAGAGAAAAAGGACACACAACCAATCCTCCTGACTCACAGAGTCAATACACACAGCCAAAGCGAGCATACTAAAGATTTAACAGATCCCACCAGCAACAGAGACACAGAAAGTTGCAGCGAGGTGGGGTCCTACAAGCCGGTGGCGGAAATTGTGAAAGAAACAAACCAAATGCAGAGACAGCAGGGTCGAGTCAAACCTGAAGAGCCCAAAGTTCAGGTTCGTCTGGCAGAGCAGAACCCAACTTTGAAAGTTTCCCAAATGAAGAATACCTTTGATGTCCCAAAGAAATCTAAGGAGAGGCCAGTGGAAATCCAAGCAACTCCAAAGAAAGGTAGGAACCACAACTATATAGACACTTACCAAAAATATACACAAAAACTAATGTCCTCTCCCACATTTTCAACATTATTAAACATGTCTCTCATTTAGAGGCTATTATTTTATTTTTAAACTCCAAACTTGGTGCCCAGAAACCACAGTAAACCATTCCTTGTGCTTCTGAGGTTTTAGGTTTTAAACTAATTTATTTATTTTTCTGCCAGCCTATGCCATTATAAGGCTAGAAGAGGTAAAATAAAAAATATTTACAGATCAATACTAAATTTATTAAGCTATGACTGAATTTATAAATAAACTCTGCAGAAAGTATATGCTTAAAAGAAACAAAAATGTCTCAAATATTACTGGTTGTCGGTCCTTTTAATCAATATCCTCATCACTTGGTTATTATATTGCGTTTATTTTATTTTAATGAAGACAACATCCTGGAAATCAAGGAGAGAAACCACAATGAAAAAGATTTTAGACATATTTGTTAGTAGTTTATTACCAGGTCACATCAAGATCACTTTTATTGGTGTGACAAACTATTCCTGTGAGTCATTCCCAGCTGCAGGTTTCAGTGTTTTGTGCATGATCTACATAAAAACACAATTCTGTGGACCTATTGGAAGAAACACCAAGAGTCCAAAGGGCTGAAAACCTTCTTCTTTTATATACAGTACAGACCAACAGTTTGGACACACCTTCTAATTAAAATGGGTTTTCTTTATTTTTATGACTATTTATAAGGCAAGAAATCCCACTTATTAACCTGACAGGGCAGGTTGACCTATGAAGTGAAAACCATTTCAGGTGACGACCTCTTGAAGCTCATCAAGAAAATGCAGAGTGTGTGCAAAGCAGTAATCACAGCAAAAGGTTGCTACTTTGAAGAAACTAGAATATAAGGGGTATTTTCAGTTGTTTTACACTTTATTGTTTAGTGCATATTTCCACATGTGTTATTCATAGTTTTGATGCCGTCAGTGTGAATCTACAATGTCAATAGTCATGAAAATAAAATAAACTCATTGAATTAAAAGGTGTGTCCAAACTTTTGGTCTGTACTGTATATGTTTACAAAATATTAACAAAATCAACCACTTAGTATGCAAAACTACAAAATCACAGTAGACTTTAATCTGACCAAATGAAGGAAACATGCAGACTCCACGAAGAAAACCACAAAACGCAAAAGATGTCAAGAAGGGAAAAAAAAACAAATATGCACAGGTACATTAAAAGCTAAAGGGAAGGAGACAAATTACAATGAAACACTGCAGTGAGTCTGTGTGTTTAATTTACTGTAAAATTAAAATTAGGAGCGGCTCCTATAAGATTAATACGCTGCTTTGATTCTGAAACTTTGCATTTTAAGATTTTATTTACCACTGACCAGGTCATTTACACTATTGTTCTAAGGGGTCGCAAAAAAAAAAATAATAATTAAAATGGCCGAAAAAGGCCATTTGTCCACACAGTGAACACAACTCGTCAGTGATATCAGCTTAATGAAAACTGATGAACAAATTGTAACAGCGCATTCTTTCAAATGTGATTTATTTTAGCAGTTGTCGCCAGAAACTATATAGTGAAAGGGGAATGAGGGAATGGAAAGATGTTCAGCTTGAACTCAAAAAATTTTTATCTTAAGAAAACAAAATGATCCTATAAAGACATGTGGAGGACAGACTGACGTATTGTTTTCTAACACCCCCATCCCCATTTCCATTCAGATCATTGAGAAATCAGAGCTGGCATTTGGTTTGCGCATGTGCCGTAGCCCAACGTATCCTGGTGAATTTAATAACGGGATGAGAATAGAGTACTGCTAGTCTTCCGCAGGTGAGGAGCGGACAGTAGATGCTGTGTTTTTTAACCACTATATTTAAAGAGATTTTAATCCCGGTTCACTTTACCTATTAGTGCTTGAGGGGGCTATAAGATCCTTGCAGCTGGGCTCATTTTTTCCAGCGGAGACAAGGGATACTGAAGCACCGTCCTGCAGGATAAGGGCGCGCCTAAACTGCCACATTCATGTGTTGAGATTGATTTTTCACCCTCCTTGCGTTGGAAAATCTTGCATAGATTTTAGGAGGTAAGGAAACTTAAACTGTGCTTTTTATTTTTTTTGCATCGTGCAATTTAGCATGTATTCTGTAAGCTTTGCAGCATCCTTGGACGCTCGCTGGATGGGTTTGGGAATGGGAGCAACCCCCCCAAAAAAAAAAAAATCCTGGGTGGAAATTTCTGCACTTGCGTCAGCTGGCAGCGGTCCACCGCAGCTAACGGTTAGCAAGCCTGCTAACCCACAGACAGCTGAGATGGAAAACACATTTCGGGGCTAAAGGATGGCTTGTTTGTCTGGATGGTGGCTTCACATGAAGCTCACAGCTCCTATTGTTCAGCCTCCTAACGGTGAAACGTCTGTGTCGGCGTCTGTTGACGGGACCAGCCCCGTTACAGCGTCCAGCTGCCTCTACATTGAAGTTAGCTTTCGATTCACAGCTTTCGAGGCAGTTGTGTAAAGGATCATTTCGCTCTTTTTACGGAATCTACACCGGCTATCGTCAAAAATCTTAAAATGGTCAAAATTAGATTCATTTACTCTAAACTGGCTACAGTTTGTTTAAAACATAACCTACAATATGTGAAACCTTTATTCTTTTAATGAAACTATTTCATCTCAAACGAAGCTATTAAAAATTGCTATTAAACACTAATTCTTTGTATTGCTTAAATGTAATATATATTATATTTATGGCTTCAACAGTGACATTTCTCAGATTTTTATTTAGGTATTTGTAGCTACTTTATCATTTGGAAACCCCAATGAGATCCTGCCCCAACTTTGTGAACAAATTACCTCAGGTGAAATCCTGCTATTCTTAAACAGGTCATATATATAAATAGACTGAATTTTTCTACATAAAGTAGTTATATAAAACACCTTTTTTAAATCTGTGAAACCTTTCTTGGTGTGTAAATCCACAAATATTACTGAACTTATTTGCACTCCTGCAGATAAAGATTTGAACAGTCATAAAACTTGTTTTAAGCTATCTGTAGATTTTAAAGTTCAACTATTATTTTATTATTATTTTTTTCTTACTAGAGAAACGAAAGTTGGCTTATATTCCCCAACAACTCTAAAAGACCCTCATTCTATGAATCGGAAGCTAACTTCAAAGTCCACCCTCTGTTTAACATAGCACTAAGGTTAGCAAGCGCGGCTAGCTTTAATTAGCATTCTCTTTTACAAAGTCAAAAAAAGATGCTTGATAATGTCTGGCAACATCATTTTTGAACCACTACTCTAGCGTGACTGTCTCCTTAATTTCCTTTGTATGTAACGCCTGTTTTTAATGTAGAGCTCAATGGGAATATTAGCTAATGCTGCTAGCATTGCCTGCTAGGTAGCCATTGTTTAACAGCAGCACCGTGCTGCGCAGCTTCCGTTGAAAACACGAAGCGGAATTCAAATGTTCAACATGCCGGTGGTGTGATAGGCTAAAGCCGAGTTAAAGCGATAGTAGCTGTATCTGTGGCGGCACCGTTAACGGTAGCATCATGTTCTACAGGATGCTACCGTTTCACTGTTTGCTTTTGACTATAATGTCTAGAGGAGTGAGGGGCTCATTGCCTGTTTCCCAAAAATGCATATTATCACATCAATATGGAAGTAAAGAACTGAAAACGACTACAGGCTGTTTAGATTGTTATATACTATAGGGAAACAGATGACTGAAATAAAACATATAATGCCACTAGTAGTGTGACACAGTTGGCTTTAGACATGCACAGGATCTAAAATATTAAGTCAATATGCCCAAGATTAAATGTAGAGTACAACTAAGCCATAAAAATACATAAATACTGTAATTGAAACTGCAAAATGGTTACAGACATTTAGGAAACAAAAACTATCAAGGCCACTAGCTTGAGAAATATAAATAACCTTTATTTTCCCTCATTGGGGAAAGTCAGATGGACCAGTAGAAAGTGAGGTAGATTTACTCAAAAATAATAACATAAAAACAGAATAACATACTTTCTAATACTAATAACATACTAATTGCACTCTTAGAGAATATGAAAATACTGTGCAGTTCTTAAAAATGACAGACTGAGTAGGATCATTGAAAAAAGTATAACATGTGCGTGTATATTTGTGCTTGAGAAACAGGGATGTGTAAACCAAAGCATGAATGTTGTTTGAAATGAGGGAAAACAACAAATAACAGCAGAGATGTAAACACTGTGCGTTTGAGAACAGCAATGGTTATAAACTATGCTGGAAGGAAGAAAGAATCAATTATATTTATTTAGTATGTTTGATTAATTATGGATACAAACAATCATAGAAATATTGAAATCTGATTTACTTTGACGTTGGACCATAACATGTTTCCTTTTTGTAGGCATCTTGACCTCAAAACATGATCCCATTTTTGGATATTTGAGAGTAAAGTATTACTGCAGACCATCCTGTGTGATAAATGTGTGTGTTAATCTTAGATGCTATTGAATGGGGCTCTGTGCGTACAGGATGTTCTGATCGGCTGGCTAGACATGCCATGTGTCAACGTCGTCTCTCCCATCAAATCTTGCGTTTGATTTATAAGATTTGTCAGCTCTTTCATCCTGTTCTCAGAACATATTAATAGTTACAAATGTTTTGCATGAGGCTTTTATTGCTGCTAACTCTTTGCATTGATACTTTTATCATTTAATACTTGAAAAAATCAGTCACAGAATGGAGAATTAAATTAGAAGTGGGGGAAAGGAGACAGGACTCTACAGTCTTCTGCTGAAATTCCTGCTGCTTAATAAGCTTTTATATGTCATCTTTATTGTGCAACAGACATAAGAAGAAAAATAAAAGACAAAACTAACCTTTTATTTTTGTTTTCAAAATCCCAGGTACCAAAGCTATTGGCACCTTTTAAGGTTCCCATAAAAATAAAAAATGTAAAGCATTTTTTATAGATTTATAATTTTTTGACTGCGGTCAGAAGACACAAAGCACTTCATGTGGCTCTGGCATTATCCAAAAGATAAATATGAGAAAAAGGACCTTATTCCCACTGTTAGGTACGATACAGGATCTGTGATGCTGCAGGCTTCTTCTCATGTGCCCTAGTAACCTATGACCTATGAAAATACCAAGACATTTTTTTATATTTTTGAGAAAGCGGAGTGAGTCATCCCCGGGTTTGAATACATTTTAGCTTTTGTTTCTTGTGGTAATTTGCTTTCCACACCACAGATGTGTGCAAATAAAATGATTTGGAGAGTGCAAAATGCATTTGAATAAAAAATAATAAAAATCTGTGTATTACACCTGATGTGACCAAAGCAAAGGATGCTGTCAGTCAGTCTGCACACACCCACACGGTCGTAAGATAAAGTCGAAATGGACGAAATAATTGGCACTTATGTGGGTGTATAATGTGCATGTAAGGGCTTTGAAACAACAGCGGTCCAAAATAATCCTGGAGTCCCATCAAAAATAAATATCAAGTTTCCAAGCAACGGAGCTATTTTATCAGATTACAGCTTTAAATCAGAACAACACCAACAGTGGCGGTGATACAAGTACAGTTCACCTCTGCAGTCTGGTTTGTAGACAAGGGTTCTGGATTAAATCCAAGTCTCAGCTCAAAGAGGGGTGAGTCAGCTTTTCCATTTTAGAAATCTCTCAACTGTGAGGGAGCAGGTGGTCTGCTGTGATGGCAAACCTGGTCATAACTGAGGGAGGAGGCAACTAATGTATCGCTCGAGTGCCCGTTTAAGACTTTACACATGTTTAAACACCAAATTGGAACATTATGTCAAAAATGATTCAGTTGCTGGCTTGTGTTTGAGAAGAAATGAACAGCATCTAGAGCATTGTGTTTAGAGCAACGCTGAATCAAGCGGAGTTTAATGTTGATGGAAGATGGGGATCGTTTTGTGAAGGCTGCAGCAGTAACTAACAGCCCATCTGTGCTGCATTCACAGGAACTGATGCAGCAGCTTAAAATTATAACATCCGCTATGACGGCTCAGAGCCTTCGCCCTGCTTCCCATTCTGCAGATCCCGAAAATAAACTAGAGTCTGAGAGCTTAGGCAGCAAAATAGGTTGTCCACTGGTCAGACTGGAATATAACTAGCTTAAAATATTTACCAAGAGAATGGCATTTTAAATCCTATCTATCTATCTATCTATCTATCTATCTATCTATCTGTCTGTCTGTCTGTCTGTCTGTCTGTCTGTCTGTCTGTCTGTCTGTCTGTCTGTCTGTCTGTCTGTCTGTCTGTCTGTCTGTCTGTCTGTCTGTCTGTCTGTCTGTCTGTCTGTCTGTCTGTCTATCCTGCTTTTAAAGCCTCTGCAAATATCTACAGTGAATCCATTTTTAAGTTTTTTTTATTTATATTGTATCTTAAACTGGGAATATGATTTAATCAAACCAACTTAAATAAAATGTACTCCATGTCAAACGGCCTCATTGAATTTAGTTTGGAAATGTTCACTGATGTATGTAAATGCATCAGGAGAAGACGTGTCTTGTACAGAAAGTGGTGTTGATGGAGCATAAAAGCTTAAACTCAGATGTCATTAATAAACACAATCTCAGTGCCATGACTCCCATTTCAAAGCTGCTGGAGCAGCAGAAGCTCCTTTTGGACACACTTGATCCCGTTCTTCTGTTTGTTTTGATGGAGTAACTCAGACTCGCCATGCTTCTCCCCGTTTTGTTTCTCACCACAGAAATGTCGCGGCGAGTTGTGCGACAGAGCAAGTTCCGTCACGTGTTCGGTCAGGCTGTGAGGAACGACCAGTGTTACGATGACATCCGTGTATCCCGGGTGACATGGGACAGCTCCTTCTGTGCCGTCAATCCCAAGTTTGTTGCCATCATCATAGATGCCAGTGGAGGAGGAGCGTTTCTCATCCTTCCTTTAAATAAGGTATTCAATTTGTGATTTCCCCTGTGCATTTTAGAAGGTTGATGTTCAGTTTCTGTGTTTTTAATCATGTTTGTTTGCTTCCTGTCTTTTTGAAAGAAAACCCTGTTAAATACTGATTAGAACTTGAATTTGGACATGTCACTAAATGTTACATCAACCCTACAGTGATAGGAGTGTTTTCTAAAGCAAGCAGATTTTCCCAAAGTGCAGGTTAGGACCTCACTTTGGTTGTGAAACATTAATAATCGATTAAATTCTATGATTGTCCAATTGAACTGGTTTATTGGGAAATGTCGTCTCCTTCAACCAACAATAGCAAACTGGGTCAGAAACTTCTACCACAGCCATTTTGAGGGTAGAAGATGAAAAGCTAACGAGCATGAGAATGATGTAAAATATATGTCTGTGTAATCTTTTTATAGTTTTGGACTGTTAGAAGGTGAAAAATTAATAAAACAGACTTTTTGTCAAGATTTCTCCAAATATGTTGCTTACTTTTTTAGAACACACCTGCATGCATTTGGGATAATACAAAGGCAGATTGTTGTACAATCTGAATTATTACTGCAAATTACCTGAGCTCTGGAAAAAATTGAAGAGCCCGGCCACTGCACCGAACCCCATTGAAAACCTCGTGGTTATTCCACCAAATATTGATTTCTGAACTCTTCCTGAGATAAAACATTAGTATTACTGTTTCTAAATTAATATGACCTTTTTTTTCTTTGCATTATTTGAGGTCTGAAAGCACAGCTTTTTTTTTTTTCGTTATTTTGACCATTTCTCATTTTCCACAAATTAATACAAAGTTTTTACTTGGAATTTCAGAGACATGTTGTCAGCAGTTCATAGAATAAAAGAACAATGTTCATTTTACTACAAAAGTAAAATCAGAGAACTGATCGTTTTGCAATGGTCTCTTAATTTTTTTCCAGAGTTGTACATAAAGAAATGTAAAAAGTTTTAGTGTCCAAACAGCAAACATTTTACATTGTTTTACAGCTTCAAGAAAGTGTCATAGTGATTGGAGTTTTCTCCAGTAAGGAGGAACACAATCATCCCCTCCTCCAACTGTTGCTACACACTGCGAACCAGCAGGCTGAAAGAAGACATCTGCACATTACTGTTCTGTACAAGTTCAACAAATTAGTGTAATGGGAGAAACCCATATCACCAACCTGCTAGGACCGTGTCAGAAATTGTGCATGATTGGCTTGCTTCTTTTTTTAAGTCCCTTGAGATGACTTGTTGTGATTTGGCTCTCTTTCTATATATAAATAAATTGAACTGAACTGTATCGATCAGGAATGACAAACCCTTTTCCTCTGTCTTTTAGACTGGCCGTATAGACAAGGCGTACCCGACAGTTTGTGGTCACACAGGCCCAGTGTTGGACATCGACTGGTGTCCACATAATGATCACGTCATTGCAAGCGGCTCGGAAGACTGCACAGTCATGGCAAGGCCATATCTATATGTTCTAGCACTCATTCAATGTTTGCTTTATAGCGAAGTATAAATATGGTTCTGTGATGTTACTTCTGTGGTTCCTAACTTCCCTTCATTCGATGCAGGTCTGGCAGATCCCTGAGAATGGACTGGACGCTGCGCTGTCAGAGCCTGTGGTCGTGTTGGAGGGCCACTCTAAAAGGGTCGGCATTGTGTCCTGGCATCCCACGGCTCGCAATGTTCTCCTCAGTGCCGGTGAGTTTGGGTTCAATTCCTCAAATCAAAATAAAATTGGCCCACAGCGGAACCAAGAACATAACAATTTATACGAACGGCTCCTGTTGGATTGTAGTGTCTGCTGAAAATAAACCTGCTTCCGTTCCAGGCTGTGACAACCAGGTGGTCATCTGGAACGTGGGGACGGGAGAGGCCATGATCAGCCTGGACGACATGCACCCGGATGTCATCTTTAGCGTCAGCTGGAGTCGCAACGGCAGCCTGCTGTGCACCGCCTGCAAGGACAAAAAGGTCCGCATCATCGACCCACGTAAAAAGAAGATAGTGACGGTAAGTAAAAGGTGCTAGATCAGAGATTAACGTCTCCCCAATAAATACACATCTGGTGACACAGTTTTACAACCTGACTGGTTCTGCTTTTAGGAGAAGGACAAAGCCCATGAGGGAGCTCGACCCATGAGAGCCATCTTTTTAGCAGACGGGAACATTTTCACCACTGGGTTCAGCCGCATGAGCGAGCGTCAGCTGGCCCTGTGGAAATCTGTATGTGTTCATTTGGTCCTCTTGAATCTAAAATGTACTTTATACTTAAATCATGAAGCCAAACCTTTAAATCCTGACATCACTAGTGATTTACAATAGGACTGAAACAATCAGGTTAATTGTGGTGAATCAATTATTGAATTAATTGTCAACAAATTTAGTAAACAATTAATTGTTAACTGAAGCGTATAGACTCAAAAAATCCCAATCGACGTATTAAGAGGGCATTTTGTTTTTAAGATAAAAAAAGTTTTGTAAATGTTGATATTTAGTTTTTAAATAGAATTTTGTTACTTGCATGATTTAGTGCATTTCTTATATTGTATAAAAAAGGATTAAATGGAAAATCTGCAGAATGTCCAAATTGTTTTTATCTGATTAATCAATTAATCCTCAAATTAACCAACCGAATAATCGTCAGACTGAAATTGTTTTTAGCAGCCCTAATTTAGAAAGCGATGAGAGAGAATCAAAAACATGAATAAGCTGTTAAATAACTACTTTTATTGGGCAACACTTTAATCAAATTAGAAGTGAATACAGCAAATACATTCTGACATTTATGTTATTTTAATGTTGTAATAATTCATTAAATACATAATTACATTTCACAATAATTTTTCAAGGCATATAGAATTGCATCAGTATTTTTAGTATTAATGAAACTAAAATCATAACATTTTTCTGGCCAGATGACTTGTTAATCTGCACAGCTGTTTAAATACAGACCAGTCAGATGATTAGTTTCAGTATAATACACAATATCTAAATAATCTAAAGCATTGAACATTTCCTATTTTTTCCAATCATGCCAAAGTTTCTGCTGTGCACCTCCTTTCCAGCAGAGGGCGATGAATACCAAGTAACATTTCCTAATAGAGCTCATGGTCTGTTTTTTTCCCCCCATTTTTAATTAATATAATCCTAAAGCATACCAGTAAAAGTTAAATATATAATTCTGTGTTTGCAGGACAACATGGATGAGCCCATATGTGTCCAAGAGATGGACAGCAGTAATGGGGTTCTGCTGCCATTCTACGATCCAGACACTAGCATAGTCTACCTGTGTGGAAAGGTAGTTGACACTACATAGGCTTAATTTTTTAAAATTATTTTCAAATGTTAAATCGAAAGGTTCACACATTCTGTACCTGCAGGGAGACAGCAGCATTCGGTACTTTGAGATCACCGACGAGGCGCCGTTTGTTCATTACCTCAACACGTTTTCAACAAAGGAGCCCCAGAGAGGCATGGGCTACATGCCCAAGAGAGGCCTGGATGTCAACAAATGTGAAATAGCAAGGTATTAAGACATTACTGGTTTATATATATATATATATATATATATATATATATATATATATATATATATATATATATATATATATACAGTACAGACCAAAAGTTTGGACACACCTTTCTAATTCAATGGGTTTTCTTTATTTTAATGGCTATTTATAAGGCAAGAAATCCCACTTATTAACCTGACAGGGCAGGTTGACCTATGAAGTGAAAACCATTTCAGGTGACTACCTCTTGAAGCTCATCAAGAAAATGCAGAGTGTGTGCAAAGCAGTAATCACAGCAAAAGGTTGCTACTTTGAAGGAACTAGAATATAAGGGGTATTTTCAGTTGTTTTACACTTTTTTGTTTAGTGCATATTTCCACATGTGTTATTCATAGTTTTGATGCCGTCAGTGTGAATCTACAATGTCAATAGTCATGAAAATAAAAGAAACTCATTGAATTAAAAGGTGTGTCCAAACTTTTGGTCTGTACTGTGTGTATATATATATATATATATATATATATATATATATATATATATATATATATATATATATATATATATATATATATATATATAGTACTTTTAAGAAGTTCGCTCCCTTTTGCTTCTTTAGGTCTAAATGAAGCAAAATCGTGATAGTACTTTTTTATTTTAAACAATAAAGCAAAATGTAAAAGCAATGAGTCTAAACCTAAATCTCCTCTAGGCTTAAAAGCATTAATGATTCCAATTAATTGTATTCTGTCAGGCAAACATATAAACCCATATTATTACCACCGTGGTTGACAGTTGGTTGGGTTGTTTTTTTAGAAATGTGGTGTTTGGGTTTACTATAACAAACACCACCGTGATTCTGGAAGGGACTTTTTTTAGACATCCTGTGGTTTATTCAGATGCAGCTTAACAAACGTAATTCGTGCTGGAATAATCTGAGGAATTAAATTTTACCAGTCTTCATGTCTGGATAAATATGGAAAAAATGAAGCAGAATATGGAAAAGGTTTTGCATTTCCTAATTTTCTTTAATACTCTCTCTTTGTTTAAACACAAAAAGCATTTTTTTAAAAATCATTTATCAAAACAAAATTTAAATTAAATGTTCTTTTGGTATTACATTTTGCACATAAGCCCTTGAGTTAATCATTTTAAATATATCAACAGACCTCTGATTGGTTTTTTTAATGCTCGTTAAAATAAAAATATTTTTTTTAAAATATTGTAGAAATATTTAATAAGAAATTTTCAGTATATATGTTAAACTGGATTAAGATTTGAGGACAAAATGAAAAGCTTTTGTCTTTAATGTGGCTGGAGCAGCAGAAATGCAAACTAAAAAGAGAAATCACAGGATCCAAAGTTGCAAAACTCAAAATTTTTATATAGATTTTTCATAATCATACATTTTTGACATATGGACATACAGTAGATTCCCTTTCAGACCATTACAGCCACTGCTAATCATATTGGGTGAAGCCAAACTCTATTAACTACAATAAATCTCTAGAAGACAAACATTTACAAATTTCCAGTTTACTTTAACAACTTAATTTAAAAATTAAACAACAAACTAAACCCCAAAACACTCAATCATCAGTCTGTCCTCCAGTTGGTGTGTTTTCTTTCCCGATGAGGCAGATTAAACTCACTAGTCTGCACTGTTTATGGGTGCGCTTCCATGGCAACACATCGCTAGTTGACCACTTAAAGAAGAAGAGAATAATGAGAAAAACATCTAAAAGTTACATTATGAATCAGATTAACCAATTTTGTGTAGATCAGTATTATTGATAAACCAGTTTCACTTAGTGCATAGAAAATTAAAATAAAATTACCTGTTAGTGAGGGAATGGATTCCTCTCTCCTGGAAATTATAGAGAGACCAAAAATAAACTTTTCTTTAAAAGATCTGACTTCAAGATTCCAGATGTATGAAAATGTCAACGTTGCAACATGTTTCTGTTAGCGTTGAACCCTGCTGGAAATCCCCTTAAAGTCATTTAGAAGCAGTGTTATTGTCATTTTGTCACACACTGTACATGTTGCCTATATGTTATCAATATAAATAATAATAATAATAATAGTGTTTTTATGCCAAATAAACAAACTGAAAGGTGTTCTATTCATAGAGCTGCAACTGTATTCATATATTTATTCACTATTATTATCTATTGACATACTTCTAGCTGATATGTTTAACATTTTAGTTGTGTCAGACCAAAGGACATGCCTGATATTTGTCTTTGAAAGTATTTCCAAACAGTAATCTGTCCTCCATGTTGTATTTGGAGTTATGGCTTCTTCCTCACTAAGTGGCATTCCAGGTCATGTTGGACTCCTTTCATCATCATCTTATCAGCTTCAGTCAGCATCTTCACAAAGTTTTTTGATTTGTTTCTGGACTTATTCACACATTTCATACCAAAGTAGGATCCTCAGAACCAGTCTTCTGGTGTGAAGGCTGGTTCCTTGCTGTTTATGCTTGCATAATATATCTTAAAACAGGGAAAAGTCTCCTTCAGCCATGTGTAAATTGCACCCTTGGAAAAATCTGCCTCTCTTCTGATAACATTTGAGTGCCATTAAAATAATTTCTTTGTTTTCTCTTATATTAAACTCTTATCACTTCTCATCTCTTTAGGTTTTATAAATTACATGAGAGAAAATGTGAACCAATCATCATGACAGTCCCACGTAAGGTAAGCCATCATGTTTTTTACTCTTCTGTGAGCTGGTATGCTTTTCCATTATTGGTGCCTAATAATTTTCCCCTTTTTCCACACGTTGCACCCTCCCAGTCGGATCTGTTCCAGGACGACCTGTACCCGGACACGGCCGGCCCTGATCCCGCCTTAGAGGCAGAGGAATGGTTCGCCGGGAAGAACGGAGGCCCAATCCTGATCTCACTCAAAGACGGCTACGTCTCCACCAAGAACCGGGACCTGAAGGTGGTCAAAACGAACATCCTGGAGAGCAAGCCAGCCACAAAAGCAGAGAGCATCCCGACCATCCAGAAACATGCTTCTCCGCAATCTACTGTTGTAAGTATTTGCAGAAAATACAATTTTTATTAACATTTATTGAATATTGACTGTTGTTGTGAACAGATGGTGTGATGTGATTGCAGGATTTTTCCTCGTTCACAGTCATAATTTTGGAAAATCCAAGAAAATTATGTTTCAGTACATAATCTTGTTTCTGGCTCTCAATTTAGCACAGCTGCAAGGAAAAATAAACGTCATTGCCCGCTGGACCACATTTGACTTAGACCGGATGAACAGATGTTATTTTTTTCTGCTCACGATCCAAATTATTTCTCCCCTGGTTCCAAATATTCAATATTTCTCTTCGTTTTTTTTTTCTTTTTCAGAAAATGGAAGACAAACTGGAAGAGGTACTCCGAGAGTTCAAGTCACTCAGGGACCGCGTCATCCTCCAGGACCGCCGCATCGCCCGACTCGAAGATCAGGTCTCCAAGGTTGCCATGTAAGACGCAGAGACCCTTGCCAGGATTGCTGTTTTCTTTCGGAGTCAGCTACGGCCAGTTTTTAAAGATTCGGCTTCACCGAGCTTGGTTTCCGTCCCATTCCGTTGAAACCAAGCCCACATTCCAAGACGAACTTTTATTTTCGCTCATCGGTCCTCCCGTTTCACACTCTGCCCTGACCCCCTCACAGAGGAGAGGAAAAAACTTTCAAAGCTCATGTTCGCATCCGAAGAAAAGACATTTTTGTTAAAGAAAGTCTTAACTGTTTTTATTTTTTAAGATGTGGTGAAGCATTCTCACGTGAAGGTTGTACTTACTGCTCAACAACTGTAGCATCAGTATTTCCATTGTTCTTATTGTGTTGCCAAATATGATTTGTGTGCCGTTTCATGCACTGCTTTTATGTTGTTGTTTTCTTTTCTCCTCCTGTTGTACATTCCAGTCACAACCTGGTAGAACAGTACAAGTCAAAGCTGGATTATTTTTAAAACAAATGCTGTCGGACTGTTTTCTTCCCCGCAGTTTGCTCGTTGGCATCAGTCAGAATATGAATATGGAAGAGATCCTACCACAGTTCTCTCCGGTTCTTCTGGGGCTTTTAAATCTACCATTGGGGTCCGAACATGGAGGTGGAGGGTGGGTGGGTGTAACATCTTCCTGCTGTAAATGTTGTGAAAATGTTGTGGTGCCTCTTGTCACTGTTAAGGGTCAGACGAAAGTTGCCCTCTCCGGTGCGTATTGGTATTGGGAAGGGACCACTCACAGCCCGTGTTTTACTGAACCTCTGACAGACAGTTCTGTGCACATAATAAAAATTTTACACATTAAAGCCCTGCTTCTTTTCCTCTTTATTTAATACCATCTGATCTGTCAACAATTTTGCATTTCCTCTATTTCACTTCTGTTATCAGATAAGCATTTGTAATCTGAAAAATCTGACACATTTCAACTATTCACACCAGTGACAGTATAAAAACTATTGTAAAATGTACTATTATGCTTCCTTGAACAGGTTAGGATAGGTCTACGGTGTATTTCCTGCACAAATTCATTCTCAGATGATGTAATTTCAGTCTGGTCAGTTGTGCCTTTTTTGAACTCCTTTCAGAATGAGATTTTGTAATGCGTCATGTCACTTTAAATCCAAATAAGCTGCTGGCCACGCCCACCCGACTCGTTTACACTCGCATGTGAAAATGGCTGCAACCATGTGCAGTTATACAATCATACATGTTTGAAAAGCAGAAGTAGAGCCTCCTACACAGCCAACAAGAAGGCAACAAGAAGTTTCTGGATAGCAAGTCAACAACAAAAAACTTCCAGCAGCCATTGTACAGCACATACAATAGTAAAACCAGCTGACCAAATGTGCTGGACCTCTGTTTTAACCTCATTGCTAGATAATAACTGTCTATAAACTGTTTCTCTCATTATTGTGGCATGTAGCAAATAGGAAGGATTTTCGTAACACTAACAGACCTAGGACAGAAAAAGTTTAGTCAGATTCGATGTTGGCCAGTAAGAAAAGAATATATGGTTTCATGTGCACTCGGTTATACTTTTCTTTTCCTCTGCTAGCAATTAACAGAGCTTGAGTGTACCGAAAAAGCCCATATCTAAAAGCCAAAAAGTGTGTAAAGGGAGAACTTCTGCTATTTAGATTCAGGTGGGTCAACGCAGGAGGAAGAAGCAAGAAAAGGACAAGTAGTAAAACACAGGAAGACGTTGCATCTGTCTATTTATTTACTAATACATAAACAGGCCTGGACGCAACGTTTATTCCCGGCCTTTCCATTGCATACATATCTTTTTGTCACTTCTGCTTGGTAACCCTTAAACAAAAACAGGCTGAGTGTATATGTGACTTGAACGTTGTGCAAAACCACATGCCAGTGTGACTCAGTACAGGAAGTGACAGTTATGGTTTCCACATTAGATGGACGAGTCTGTTTCCACCCGGATGTCTAATGTAGAAGGCCAAGCATGAAATTATGCACCAGTCTTTTACAGTTTGGCCACTGTCATCAGTCATCTGACCACAACGTTATCTCAGCATGAAGATTTCTGACTGATAAAAGGGAGTTTCATTTGATTCCACGGTTTTGTTTTGGAAAACAAAAACACACATACTAAGAAAACAATGGCGTCCTCATATGACTGATCTTCAGTCCCTGTGGTTACATCTCAGTCCCTTGAAATCTCTCATTTAGAGCTTTTCTCCCACATGACCTGCAGCTTTAAATGTGAGGCAGAAATGTGATCAACGGCTGACATGCGACAAGCATCTGAGTGTTTTACAGAACTGGGCACTTCCTGCTATTTTAAACAAGCCAGTATTCTAGACATGCTAAGGACGCTCCGCAACAACGAATCTGAGCTCTGCTCTGCCTTACATCTGTCAGGTGAATCTCATCCTATCTCAATAAATACAAATTAATATTGATGGTGAGGTTAAATGAAATTGTCATTATCTCTTTAAAACTGCATTTGCTCCTTTTAGTGAATGCATAAAGATATGGATTTCAAAAGGAAGTGTATCCTCATATCTAAGTCGTCTAAAAATGTGATATACCGTCATGTTTCTTTTTTCTTCATTTCCTGTTTCTGTCATCAAGCAGAGCAACAGTTGCCATATCAGTGCAACGAGGATGTGCGCAAAGAGAGCCTGAAATGAGCTGAGGTGAACATTTTCATTGGATCTAACATCAAATTCGTCCAATACCGAGGTAAGACATGAGCAGGTGATTCTGAAAACACTTCTTAAGACAGATTTAAACACCTATTTTACCTGCATGTAACGGAGTTTGTTAGTAAAATGTTATGACATGTTCCTCAACTTCATCTTTTTTTTAACTGCCACTGTGACACAGTGGCAGTTCTTTAAAAGCAAATAACGCAGTTTGAGTGTTTCAAAATACCAATATTTGCTGAAGTTTTTAGTGTTTTTTCTGGTGAGAATGAAGCAAAGGGTGTGGTGAAGGAACATGACTGTTTCATTATAAGTAAGACGTTACTGGCATACAAATGACACATTGTCATTATTGAAGTGGGAAGTTTATACACTCATCATGTGCGTGAATATATTAATTTTTGGGGGGTTAAGGATGTATTTGAGCTGTTTTTATTGCAATGTGTATGATTACATATACATTTTTGCAATTTTTAGAGGATAAACACTTTCTGAAGCCTTGAACTAGGTCTCAGCGTCATCCTGTCTGGTTATTTAGCCACTCAGAATTTGTAAACTTCATTTATATTGGTTCATCTCTTTTTTTATTAAATACTGCTGAGGTCTATGTAAATGCAAAGACTCGATTTGAGCTAATTTTTCTTGTTAGGATACCCAATTATGTCCAGATTTCAGCCATCTGACCCAAACTATGAGACTCAGATTAAAGGTAATCGGTGGAAATCATCAGGGCTAATTATGCAGTTAATGAGTCTCAAAGCTATTAGTATATGGAGGATGCTGTAGCGTCCCTGTCCACAGCAACATGGGCTGAGAGAACACAGACCAAGAAATAAGTCGATGCTTCAAAGAAAAAACTGGATGGAAATTTTCACCTACAATGAAGACAAGAAAAATGCATACTGGTGAAAAGTTTCATGGTGAAAAGAACCAAACATTGAGCTTTCTAGTCATATTACAAGAGGAATGTTTGGACAAGTCAGGCAGAGAGTTTCAACGTTGAAAACTGTACCAGCTGTCAAGCATGGTAGTGGCAGCTTCATGCTGAGGGTCTATTCTGCTTTATTGACAAACTTAATTGAGTAATGTTGAAGCAAGACCACCTCCAACTTCCCCAGCCTCTTTTCAAACCAGCGAGGTGGAAGCTAGACAAAGTTTGGGACTAAAAAATAAGAAACTGAAAATCTGCTGTCTATTCTTGATACCAACATTCTCGATCTACAAAGCCAGAGTTGTTGCAAGACGTTGACCACAGCGACAAAAATATTTGTTACTCTGTTTGTAAATAGGACATGTCCACATGTTAGTGCTATATATACAGTATATATATATATATTCAAGAAAAGCGTACTGTCATGTTCTGTGTTTTCTGTGTATTTATTTAGAGTTTTCTGTGTCCCCGAGCCTTCGTGTTGTCCTGTCCTCCCCTTGATTGTTCCCAGATGTGTCTCGTTCTGTGTATTTAACTCCACCTGTGTTCCTTGTTCCTCGTCGGGTCCTTGTCAGTTCAGTGTCGTATGCACCAGTCTCTTTTGCTGTCCCTTCAATTAGCCTGTTTGCTACCGACGATGAGCCCTGGTTTCCGCTCAGTCGTGCTGCCGGGTTTTGTGGACTTATTCTGGACATTCATCATTAAAATCATTTATTTATCACATCCTGGGTCTACTGTGTCTGCCTCACCACCTTCACCACCGCATCTCATGACACGTACAAATTCCTCACTGTCACTTTAAGTCTCTTTAATACAGGCAGTGTTTTCAAAATGATTTTTTCTGTGATTTCAGATCTCATATTTAACAACCATGCCCTCCAGCATGAAGATACGTGCTGTGCTGCTGTGGGGAGTGTGTGTGTTGTTTCCTGTGGAGTCGGTGACGAGTTCAGCACCAGAAAACAGCGGCACGAACGTCACTGTTCCACCAGACATCACAGCCAACCAGCGAATCACTGCATATGCAAACACGTTGCAGCCTGCAACCCTGCATCCAGCAAAACCTACAGATGCTGCTGCTCATGCGACGGAGGCAGCGTCACCCACAGCGGACCATAAGAACGGTGACATAAACACAAGTAAAAGTGAGAGCAGACAGCTTGGTTTGACTACTGCTGAAGAAGCAGTCAGCCATTCCAAACCTCTCACCCCCACAGAAAAGGTGACGACTAAGGTTGTAGATTATGTAAAGACGGCAACTGCAACTGCACAAACCTTCACTGCAGGGCTGACGTCAAGTACAAGCAAACCTCTGTCTGTCAGTCAACCAATCACAGCTAGCAGAGAAGAAGAAACGTCTGCTCCAGTGACCACAGCAAGCGGTGGAGTTAAATCTTCCACTGCCATCTTCACTGCTACAAGTAAAGAACAAATTTCCTCGTCAAAGACCACAGGCCATGCACACACTGTTACAGAAGTCACATCAACTGGAAGTGGACTACATCCGTCCACTGCCATGACAACAGCTACGAGTGAAGTGCAACCGTTGTACAACCGTTCAACAACAGCAGAAGCAGTAAATCAGACAACAGATCATCTCCTCCACACATCTGCCTCCAGTTTTACTAACACGACTGCTCCTGTAACACATTCTGCAACGACTTCAGCCTCATTTGTTTCTACTCAAAACTCAACATCCATTACTGGATTCAGATCAGAGGTACCTTCCACCACCTCTTCGGATAACTCTACTCAAAGCACTTCCACCTCCGGTGGTCCCACAACTTCAGTTCCTACGTCAGGAACCATTAAGTCCACCAGCACAGAGCTCTCATCAAAATCCTCTTCTGTTTCCGCCACCACTAACTTCAACTCTACTTCACCTGAACCAGTTTCCACTTCAACAGATTATTCCAACACCACCGCCAACTCGTCCAGCCCAGCTGGAGCTTTTATTCCTCACATCATTGGGTCAACAACACGCTCCACTCCATCGACTACAAAAGCTCCCTGCGAACCGTCAAAGGACTCGTCAAGCAGCGAGGTTCTGCCCTGCTCCACCAAGGGCGTGGTGAAGCAGTGCCTCATAGTTGTCGCCGTCTTGGCCTTGGTGGCCACCATCTTTGTAATTTCCACCATTGTCCTTTGCATCAAATTGTCAGCAAGAAAATACAAAGTTAGGAAACCTCAGCAGGACACGGAGATGATGTGCATCTCCTCTTTGCTGCCTGATAGGAGTCACACCTACACAAGGCAGCGCAATCCGGTGAGCAACGGAGTCCTGGTGTACCCTGTGGGAGGAGACAGCGATGAGGAAGGTGGGGATAATCTCACTCTCAGCAGCTTCCTGCCAGAAAATGACCGCTATGTTTAGCTGGTTTGGTGTAGCCTTGTGAGACGGAATGGATCTGCCTTGGATCAGTGATGCAGAAATTGAGTCAGTTTATGTGGTAGACACAAAAACCACAAACACTTACCACTTAATGATCAAAGCTGGATCACCAACATTTGACATTTGAGCAGAAGGATGTTGACTTTGAGCAAAACTTGTCATTTTTGCATAACTTTACACATGTTCTCCCCCCTCATGGGAGAATTGAAACCAGGATGCAGAGAACGATCAAAGCTGCTCTCTCTTTTTTTTTTTCTTTCAAACATCCGGACCAAAAACTCTTGTGGGATTTCACTTTGCAACAAGAGACAGAAAGCCTTCGCTTTGTCAAGAAAGATGTCTTCTTCACAGAAACTGCTCAGTTTTTTGTAAACTTAAGACTTGACAGTTTAAAATCGAACTTTATTGAATAGATTTTACCGTTTATCTGTGTGTAAAAGCACACTTTGTGAACTGCAATAATTGTGTTTTTTTTTATGTCACATGCATGGCATATAAAAAGTCAACACACCTATTGACATGACAGGTTTTTTTGTAACCAATGTTACTTCCAGTTAATTCAAAACCTTACTTAATTAAAAAATCTGAAATATTTTAACGAGCTTAGAGAGGTGGATTTACAAACTAAAATAATGTGGTTGCATGTTATCCAATCTGATTCAGGTCTGAGCACTGACTGGACCCATTCAAAACTTTATTCTTCTTCCAGTAAAGGCATCCTTCCATTTTGAATAGTGATCATTTTCATAAAAAACAGTATTTTTTATGTGCACCACTCGTAGTTTTAACAGATTCCCCCACCTGAGTTCTGCATCTCTGCATCTGAATAATGTTTTCCTTTCCCTGCTGGTCAGTTTTGCTAGTTTTGGGATTTGTTACCTGTTTAGTTGCTAACTTCTACTTATAGCTGATAACAAAATATATCTCTGCAATTCATGCCTTATAACACAAAAGGGACATGGTAACAAGTAGATATATTACAGCATTATGCGTCGTTCCTTAAACCAGGGACAAATATCTGAAATGGCGATAGCTAATACTAGCAATTTTCACCACAGTCTAAATGCACTCAGTCGTGTTGAAACACAAACTAAAAGTTCCTCACTGAGTTCTGTATTTCCTAGTCCTTTATATTAGATTTTGTTTTCAACTACAAACCTGAAAAATCCGACTTCCCAGCACAAAGCAAATCCAAAATTTGAGTCGTTGTCCAAAAGTTTCTTTTCTTCCTCAATGTTTTAGCAGAAACTTGAAGTTTTCTGCTAAAAATAAAACATTCACTGGTATTTGGAAATAATTTTTTCAGAATTTTTTCCATTTTGACTAATGCCCCAAGTCCAACTGAAGAGAAACAACACCAAACATGATGCTCCGTCCCTCATGCTTCACTGTGGGTTTCATGTCCTTTTGCTAACTTGTAAGTTTTGGCATTATGGTCAAAAACTTTGATATTGGTTCCCATCAGACCACAAAAGGTTTCCCAAAGTATTTTTGTTGAATTTGAGCCACCATTCTGCCACCTTGTCCCAGTTCCCAGACATGTGCTCTACAGCCAGTACCACCCAGAATCTGGATCAGTTTTCTTATTTTTGTCATAACTTTTGATGCATCTTCTCTATGCTCCGCTGTGTTTCTAACACTTTGGAGAAAGTTTGTGCCTTATCCTGACTGACACCTTTTTGACACTGTGATCCCTCTGATGCTCTATTAAGGTTTCTGCAAACCATTCCTTTCACTGAGATGTGATGAAGAAAATGTTAGGAAATGCTTACTATAAGAGTTTTACTTTATTTGGAGTTCATCAGAGGAACCTTAACTCCAATTTTAACTCCAATGAGTGTATGACAACAGAGTGTACGCACCCATGAAACCACATTATTTGATTTATTATTCATCCACATTTTAAAAATATGTTTGTTGTTTTAGCTAATTTGCACAGAGAAAATATTTGATGACAAGTTGTAAAATTATTAATCTTGGTGTAAGTTGTATGCGTCATATTTTAACCTGGGTGTGTATACTTATTATTCACTATATAGTATTCTGCTGAAAGTGGCTTTTTCCTGGTAGGGCTGCAGGATTTCTTATTTATTTATTTTGGCAGCTTTGAGAAAAATCTTTGCATAAGTTTTTTGGAAGAAAGCATAAAAAAGTGTAGAGAGTGCTGGTATGGTTGACAGTGAAGGGGCCCAAGCTAAGTTTTAGTTGTTTATTTCTTGGAAATTGCAGACTTAAAAAACAATATATATATATATATATATATATATATTATTTCTGCAGAATGTTTTATGTTTTGTTGTCTCCATTTTGTTTTGTTCACTCTTAACGATACTCTTATAAAAAGCCCAGTCCACTCAGACTGGTAAATAAGGATGCTATTTTGATACATGTGCTTTCCTCAAAGATTAATCTGTAATTGATGAGAAATGTGAGAATAGAGATTCGTACTATTGAAGTTGTGACAGCAGGAAATTGAGGATGAATCAAAGTCATTTTGACCTTTTTATGCACAAAATCAAAAATCACAATTTTGCATCATGAATTTAGACTTTATATTTGTTTTCTTGTCTAATGCTAAACACAATCTGTGTATTGTTTAAAATGGGAAAAATCAGAAATCTCTTTAGGAAGGTAAATGAGAATTGGTCAAATTCACCAAACTCTAACTCCCTCTTCTCTGCAGCTGAGCTGAGTAAATAGATTAATACTGATACATTTACTGTGTACATTTGCTGAAGGAAACGGTGTCTTTCATCATTAAATGTGTAGTTTTGGTACTTCTTTTGTAACTTCTCTTTATGGCTCTGTAAAGGGCAGAGTCACAATAAAACTGAATCTTCTCTAAACTCATTCAGTTCCCTTATTCACAAAAGGCTCCACAGACAACCTTTTGCTTCCTACACTGGATTTTAATTTCACATTCACTTCCCTTCTTGTGAAACAATAACAGTTCTCTGAATGCTTATTAGCCTCACAATGTCCCCTTTCCCCCCCTTTGTGTCCCATCAAATATGTGAAGCAGGCAGCAGCAACTATCAACAAAGTTGAGACCGACGCAAACCTTTCTGACGCCGGACGTCATCTGATGCTCCTCTTGACCATATAAAGCCAGGATTGTCTTCGGTTACAGACAAAGCAGAGTAGTAAAGAGAAAATCTCACTCCCGTCCTAAACTGGTCACACACTCGGCGTGTGCATTGAATTGTTTGCTTGTGGATGAAAAACGCTTCATTGTTTGCAATAGTCTCTCCTCCCTGCCTTTTCTCTGGTTGTTGAAGTTTTTTTCTCTCCACAGGAAACATTAACCTCTTCCTGCATTAAGGAGGTCAATCACTCAAGCTGCCCTCTGACTACTTTATTTAACCCCAGGTGGTCTGCTGCTACTCATTGGCATCACTTCAACATGACAGGCTGCCAAATCGGGTCATCTCGCTGCATAAAGTGTCGGAGCTAATGGTTTTTTGCTAATTCAGTCACTTATTTGTAGGGTCCTGCAAAAGTTTTCATTTCTCTTAAACCTTTTCCCATTTTGTCGCATTGCAGCCGAAAGATTCCAATGTGTTTTTGTGACATTTTAAGTGATAGACCCACGTGCAACAGTACAAAATGGTGAGCTGTAGATTTTTTAGGGCAGATCTACATACTAAAATTATCAACCTCTGTCTTTGGTCAGAGTGAATAAAGCATCTGTGAAAATCATTTTGCTTCCGATTCTTAATTGGATCTGCTCCTGGACTTTGACTGGGCCCTTCTAACACATGAATGTGCTTTAATCTAAACCTTTAGATTGGAGCTTGGGCTGCATGTTTAGGGTCAACCTCTGACAAAGTCTTTTGCAGCTTTTCTTTCTGTATTTAGCTCCATCCTTATTGAGCAGATTTTCAGTCGCTTCGTGAAGGAAATCTTTGCAGCATGATGCGTTTCTTTGAAGAGATTTTTTTTTTTAGAGTGAAGTTGGTTACACTGGATTTTATTTTGTAGCATCAGGAAAAATGGGCTAAAAACAATTGCTTTATGAACTTTTTGGATTTCTCTGTGTAAAGAAAATTTCAATGTACTTTATTCATTTCATTCACTCTGCTTGATTTTGAATTGATCGACAGCATAAAACCCCAATAAAACACACAGGATTTCTTTGGATTTTAAAAAGACAAAATGTCTAAATGGTTAAAGAGGTTTAAATACCTTCCATGTCCAGTTAGCCACACAAAGAGCAGAGAGGCGGTCCCTGCCCCCACAGCACTTTATAAACTCATACCTAACAAGAACAATCTGTGCGCAGGCCTGGAGAACCCAGACACTGTCGGGGAAACTGGAGGAGGGGGGAGGAGAACAGAGCAGAGCCAGAAGGAGGGATCTGTACTCATGGTTAATGACATCTCTCCTGCGCTATCCAGACAAACCTCCGCACTGAAACCTGAAACCTGCAGCGGTTGCACGGTTCCCCAATCAGTCACATGTGCCCTGCTCTCCCTCTCACTTTGCTTCTTGCAAACTGGTTTCAGTCACCCTTCCACCAGAGGGGATTTCAAGCTGAGAAACTTCTTCCACCCTGAATGGTGAGTGAAATGGAAACACATTAGAACGTTTTCTTCTTAGTTTGGAAAGAGCAGAGAGCATCATGCAGCTCCTGTGCATGATGCTCTCTGAAGTCAGGAGACATGACAGCATCAGGACGCTTCCAGACTCGAGCAGCTATTGAAACTTCTGGATACTTTTACATCCAGAGCTGATAATTACCTATAAAAGAAACTGATGGTAAACTTTAATATTCCGTAAATGCTTTGTGTAACTTCTTTTCCTTTGTGTCTATTTGGTCACCTTTTGCTGGCATGTTTTTTGTGTCTGACTGCACAGACATATTTGGGTATTTGGCTCGGGGTGATTCATGGAGTGGAGGGGAAAAAGTCCCACATGAAGCTGGGCTTCATGTGGGACAGCTTGCGCACAGATGCAGCTGAGAGGGGATTTAAAAAAAAGTGAGCCGCTGCCAGTTAACACACAGACAGAGCAGAGAACAGAGAGAAGGCCAAGTCAATAAATACAGCTGGCTTTACAGGGCCAGTTCACGAAATATGCAATAGAGAAAAAAATCTCCCAAACAACCATTTACAATTAGGCCGAGTAGATTTATTATATTTTATTCTGTTGTCACCTTCCAGTGATAGAAGTGCACAGTGAGCAAAAATGAACACTAACTACAGTTCTAAATGTGGTACTTTCAAGCAAAATGACATTTTATAAGTATAATTTTCATAATACCTTCATTTGCATTCATAAGTTGCTCATTATATTTGTAAATTGATATACTGTATAGAATACACAATGTCTCAAAATACTCTAAATCCATGTTGAAACATATTGTGTGAGGTTAAAATAAAACTCATTGGAAAGGTAAATTTATATATAATAAGCAACAAACTGCTAAAAACCAGAAAAAACTAAGACCTTTCATGACAACTTGCAATTGCTTTGGTGAATTGGACACAAAAATGAAGCCAGGAATACAAACATATATGTAATCAACAGATGTAAATTAGGAGAAAATGTGGTAATTAAGTAATTAATTTAATTGAAACAATCTTCTGGTATCTCAATACTAACTTTAAACCACATAATAAGAGTAACTTAAATCTGTTAACATTCATTTTTGAAAGATTGGCCTGTCATTTTACATAACTGCACATTTTTATCACATTGTACATTTGACTTTACTGTTTGTCTTATTTTTGAGATTTGCTTGTTGTTACTGAAACGTCTTAATTTCTTCAGTGATGGGCAATAAATATAATTCTGTTCTATTATTTTTCTAGTCCAGACCAGTCAGATAAAGTAGATTTGACATGTTGTGAAAAACACAAAAAATATATGGAGCAGATGAGCAGCAGAGACAGAAAATTGTTAATTAACGACTTTCCAAAACCAAAACAGTAAATCAATAAAATATCTACTAATAGATGTTTTGTGTGTTATGTTTACGTTCCCTTCGCTAATGTCAACATGTGTTCATGTGTTCAACATCAGGCTTGGTGGGAATGAAACTTGAGACTGAAGCCAGTTCAGGGTCAAACTAGAGGTCACTAAACTGAGCGACCAAAGTCTGAAGTCTTCTCCTGTTATGTAGGGTCAGGTTAATGCATTAAAACAAAGATGAAAAAACAAAGTCAGGTTAATGCATTAAAACAAAGATGAAAAAAGATGAATATTTTGCAAATTTTTTTTTGCAAAAAATATTTGCTAAATATTTTTTGCAAATATTATTGCAAAAAATATTTGCAATAATTTACATTGCAAATATTTTCAAAAAGTTTGAAGAGTAAATATGTGCCACACAAGGTGCTGTGTTTCAAGCTTGTTAAGTTGATACTGACTTACAAAAAGGCATTTTCTGAGTCATGACAGTCCTTTTTGCAAATGCATAAATCGTGTTTTGTACAGAAAAGATTTCAACTCAGCATGGGCCAGTATGAGATTCTCATGGTATAACAAAGAGTGAAAAAACTGAGTTTTATTAGGAAAAAAAAAATAATGCAAACCCATATATTCTTTATTTAAAACAGAAAAACAACAGAAATTTATTTTATTGCTAAAGTAATTGAACTACCTGACTACAGTCTGTTTAGCACAGTATAAATTCGTAATTAAAATATTTAACATATTAGTAGTAGTGGTTAGGTGCCTAATATGGTGACTTTTTATACCTTTTTGTTGTTCGGCTCTTTATCAAACAACACCAGTGTAACATGCCATTTATAATATCTTATACATGCTCACTGTACCTTAAATGTGCGTTTTTAAAACTTTTTGTTGAGCGTCTTGAGCTGTCCTGAAGCTGTGCAAAACATTTCTTGTTGTTAAGGTGCTATTTCCCTAAATGTACCCATTTGGCATTGCTAAATAACGATAGCAAAGCATGATAACCCTTTAGTTATTGACAAAGGAGACGTCAGTAGAGTCTCTTCAGCTCACATTGGTGCATTTTATTGACAATCAACATGAGCAGCTCTCTCTGTCAGCAGCACTCAGGGGCCAGCTATTCAATATGATCGGGGGGGGGGGTGGACCTATTAAGTATTAAAATATCTAACATAAAATTAATTCAGGATGCAAGGATTGCCCTGGCAACAGCCACCACACATTTCTAGCAAACTGCTCTAACACCGTAGCTTTACAGCCTCCCTTTGATAAGAACTGTGTGTTTATTTGCTTTTTATACCAGGACAGTTCATGTTTGTCGTGATAAGAAATGTTTCCAGACAGCTGAATTTGTCTTTCTTGAAACTGATGGAAAATTGCAGCTGCTTTCATTCACTGAAGGCAGCTCTATCACTCTAGCACTCTCCCAACCATTTCATCAAAAGTAACAAACTATAGCATAGGGATGGGCAATATAGACTTAAAGTTTCATGACATTGTTTTGTGTTACTATTGTGATAACGACCAAAGTGACAATAACAACTTTTTGTTCCTTCTTTTTTAGGTAATTATGTGGCTCTGACTGATTCACAATCATAGCCACACAAATACTGCTCTTAAAAAACATTTCCATTTGTAATACGCGTCACTAAACAGCACATATTAAATGAATTTATATTTTCAAATACATTGCAATCTATTGATACTCTCAACAGTGGAGAATATAATAAAACTAACATTTCGGACAATACAGACAATTTTGGAGGCATTTAAGTATCAAAAGCCTTATCTTGTTAAAAAAAAAATAAACTTTTAAAGTCTCGCTATAACTCTACATTGCTCACAAGCAGGTGTCTATTTTTTTACTGAAAACAATAAAATAAAATTTTGACTCAGACTTGTTGTGCAGTTGTTTAAAATTCTGTCATTCGCATGATAATAGAGCTCCGTTTACAACAAGTGATTTATGCCTCCATGCAGCATTAACTGTCTTTCCATATGGACCTTCACAGATCCGGACAGGAAGCCATGCATCCAGGAGCCCTGCGTCCCATCAGCCTGTGCGTGGTGTTTTGCATCAGCAGAAGCCTGGCCACACATTTACCTCCTTACGGTTCCCTCGAGGGAAGTACAGACGAGGAAGAGCTTAGTCTCATAAATTCTTCTGTCGCTCCCAGATTTCACCCCACTGAGTACCAAACCACACCACCAGAACCGTCACGAGAAGAAAGAAACCTCGGCGAGTTCACCAAGTTCCTGGAGGAGAACATGCTCCTCGTCCTTGTTTCAAGCACACTCATCTTTCTCACCCTCCTCATTACCTGTGGAGCGTTTTTCATGAGCCGCAGGCTCAAGGTGAACTCCTACCACCCTTGCTCCTTCCCCTCAAAAATGTATGTGGACCATCAGGACAAGACCGGAGGCACCAAGCCCTTTAGCGAAGTGCAAGGCAAAGCCGTTCCTGAGCTGGAAATGGAGCCAGTGGACTCCAACAAGCAGCTACAGGCTGAAATCTTAAGAGCTGCAAGCAGCCTACGAACGCCAACTAAATGTCCTCAGGCTGCAGAAAGCAGTGAGACGGCAGCAGACCTCGGTCCTGAGGACGACTTGAAACCAGATCACGGCATCCTGGAGCAGCAGCTACCGACGCTGCCTGAGGAGGAGCAGTGTGAGCTTCTCGACAGCAGGGAAGCTGAGGCAGCAAGTTTGGAGTCGGACCATCCAGAGCATCTTCACCCGGGAGACGGGGATTCAGAGGAGCCTCTGACCGGAAGGAGTCTCCGGCCATCGTCTCTGCACATTCACAATGAAACTGCTACACTGCAGCTGATCGCTGGGGATAAAACGGCCTTCTAATCAGCTTTAATGAGACAAGCTAAGAACTTATTCACAGGGATCCTCCAGCAACATTTCATTCTCATCAAAATTGTGTAATTTTGTAAAGAAAACAAATCTTGTAAACTCGAGTAGTAAGACGTTTTAGCAAAGTACTAAAACTATGACTGCATGTTGAAGGGTCTTGTAATTGCATTCATGTACTTGAACCTTTTGTATTTTTTTTTGTGTGTGTGTTTCAACCACAAACTTCAGTCTACTTAACTGAGACTGAATTTATACGTTAACATGAAGTAGAGCGTTCATTTTGAAGCTTTTTTCTTCTTTTTTTCAAATAAAAATGATAAATGTTTGGTATGTATTTGTATACAGTCCCCATTTACCAAGCTAAGAGCTTATTTCATTTCTGTGCATTTCTCCAGCAGGGACAGGTAAGCCAGTCAGAGTTGATGGGAGGATGGCTTGACACAACAACAGGGAATTACCAGAAGAAAACCTGCTAAATGTTGCAGGATTTGAGACAGAGATTCACCTGGTGGTTGCACCATCATGCTGTGGGAAGAGGGAAACATGGATGGAGCTAAATACAGGACAGTACGATGAAACAGAATTCAAACAGCCCTAAACGTCCCGCCAGAGTTGATTAACATCAAACATATTCCTATCTTAAACTGGCCCAGTCAAAGTCCAGAGCGTAATTTCACAATGTGTGGGACTGTGGGTAGTTTTGCAGCTGTATTTGTGGTGAAAAGTAGAGCTACGCAATATATTGCAGCAGAATTTTCATTGCAACACCAATTTGTGCAACTGCAGCACAAAGGACCACTTGGATGCTTATGATCCTACAACCATTCAGGTGGCCCTGTTTGCTAAAATCATTCTAGATGATTCTGAGACTCTCAGCCAACAAGATACAGATCTTGGAGAGGAAGTTTGGAAAGCTTAAGAACAACAATAAGGGCACTGTGATTGTAGAAAATGCTGAGGAATATGTGGGCTAAATATTATCAACAATAATAATTTTCACAATATTGTGCAACCCTACGATGAAGTACCATAATGCCTTATATTGTGGTCATTGTGAATTAGTATTGATTTTGAAATCAGGAATCAATTTCTTTCCATGATGATGCACTACTTTGTCAGTCTAGAAATTAAAATCCCAATAAAAAGTATTAACATCTATGGTTGTTGTTCTATAAATGAATAAAAAGTTCAAATGGATGAGTATTTTAGAGAATTACTGTTACTTAAATGTGTATGTTAGATTTATAATGCTTGCTTTTTCTCTAGGTACCATGTAAGTCATTTAAAATAAATAAAAATAAACATTTCCATTGAAACAAGGCATTGAAAAAGTTGCATTTTCTGCAGATCTGTCAATAAGCTCCATTAATTATGAGTCTTCAAAAATAAACTGGGCTGAAAACATAATGATGCAAAACATTTTTATTACAGGCTTACAAGGAAGCATTTGTGAATATAATAAATTACACTTTCAACTACTGGACCCCCGTCTTCAGCGCAGATCTTTACCTTAATCACACCTTTCAAAATAAACACTCCTCCTGAACACAATCTGAAAACCAAACATAATCTCAAACAGCATAAGGCTCAGCTTTGTACCGCCAACCCAAATAGTACATTGTGCGTTTACGTGACAGGCTGAAACATACAGTAGACAGGGTTAGAGACTAACACAGAAAGCCTTGTGTAACAGTTCTACAAAGGGTTGACCAGTGTGCGTTTGTCTTAATTACTGCTGGAAAGTGAAACAGAGGTACTGGGCTGCTGCTATTTCACTTCTTCTGAACGGGAAGCAGACGGCATCCGGCTCAAAGCAGGAGAGCTCGGTTTAGTTGCTGGCCCTGACTGCCTCCTGCTGGTCGTCGTGCTGCTTGAGGCGATAATCTGCAAGGGCCGCTTTGATGGCGTCCTCTGCCAGCACTGAGGGACAACCAGGCAAAGGTCAATTAAACGTGCATGAATGCAGAAGGTTGAACTGGGAGAACACTGCTAGAGAAAAGAAATACAACAACGTCTTACTGGAGCAGTGCAGTTTCACGGGTGGAAGACTGAGCTCCTTGGCAATGTCGGTGTTTTTAATCTCCAAAGCCTCATCCAGCTGAAACAGAAGCACGACGTTTAAGCAACAACAAAACTCGGATGTGTAAGACATCAAATTAGTAGGGTTCCTACTAATTTTTCATTTCAAAATTCTGTACTTTTCTAAAAACTGAAATTTGCAGATTCTTTTTCCATTCGTTTTCTTAAAGCTTTGGAAAGTTGAAAAAACTAAACTTTTACCTCGTTGCATTTTATAATCAGCATTTTTTTTAAAAAAAAAAAGCAATTTCAAGTCATCACTTGTTTTGTTGGGGGTTGTTTTTTGTTTGGTTTTTTTTGCATTTTGGACTAATTATGTGACTTTGATGATAATGAATTACTATTCAAAGAAAGAATAGTAATTCTTTCTTTGGCATCTAACTGTCCAGAGGATCTTTAAGTATTTTGTTTTACTTATTATTAAGTAGCTCATCAGATAGAATGATCCTTTTTAAATGTAAACCAACTTTAAAAATCACAGGTTTTTAGTCATTTCAATTTTAATTTTTTTAGGAAACATAACAGGGAATGACGTCTGGAAACAAAACTTTTTTTCCATACCATCTTTTCTTTTGCTTCCTCAATACTTATCCAAATTTGGAAAATTATGAAATCATTTTTGATACTGTTCAAGACTGCCTAGAAACCATGAAAGTAAAACATATAAGATAAAAAGTAAAACGTGTTAGCTTACTGTTTTGCCTTTCACCCACTCAGTTGCCAGAGAGCTGGAGGCGATGGCAGAGCCGCAGCCGAAGGTCTTGAACCTGGCATCCACAATCTTCCCCTGGTCATCCACCTCAATCTGTAAACGTAAATATCAATTTTAAACAAAAGGATTATAAACGTAAGTCCATACATTAGTGCTCTACATTTAGAGTACCCCTCTGACATTTTAAAAAGCTTCAACTCCTCTATTCTTTGTAACAAGAAGTCAGTACCTGAAGTTTCATTACGTCTCCACAAGCCGGGGCTCCCACCAAGCCGGTTCCAACTTTCTTGGAGTTCTTGTCCAGTGATCCCACATTTCTTGGGTTTTCATAGTGATCCACCACCTTGAGATATGTAAAGAAAATGTGAGAACAATTCCACTGCTGCTTATTCTGTGACCTGATCTCTAATTGTATTTTGGGAGAAGAGTATCCCAGAGTACCACAAAGTACATTCTGCCTCAGAATACATGTCTAAAATAGAATTCCTGAATGTTATGTAAATACCAGTTTCCTGGCTTTTTTTACATAAGAGACTGAAGTACACAGACTTGGATTGGATTAGATTTATCCACAAAACCATCATTGTCCCCCATCAACCGTCCCTTCCTCCTACTTTTTGTTTCTGCTGAGTCACTCTGACCAACAAAGTGTGAGGTCAGAAGTTCATCTCAACGCTCTAAATAGGAAACGTAACTCTTAATATGTTGAAGGAATTTACTTTACACTATTTTGACGTATTTCTTCAAATATCAGCAATGTAGAGTTTTACGGCAACATTTAAACCTAATCTCACTGACTGCACAAAGTTACAATTTAGCAATCAATGAATCATTAACTGGAGTATACAAACACAAAAATATGCTTTTCATTTTTTTTATTTAAAGAGGGAATTGAATTATTTGTTTATTTGCAGCTTTTTAAGTATTTCTAATATTATATATAAAAAAGACAAAAAAGGTTAAATGAAATATTTGTAGAATGTGCAATTTTTTATACCATTAATCAATTAATTATCAGAACAATCAACAGATTGATCGATTACTAAAATAGTTGCAGCCCTACTTTTTTCCCATTTTACTTAAGCTACATTATATAAACGAGAAATCACAAGTGAAACAAGACACCTATATTTTTAAATGCCTCTCTAATTCTGACTGACACGTGGCCACTTTATTTTTGCAAAATTGATAAGGTGAAAATCTGAATATTGTTGCTGTTATGTAAATGAAACAAGCAGTTACACTGACATTCAGCTGTTTCTAGCACAGCACACCGCGGACACTTAAGCATATTAATAGGATCTAATTACATTTAAAACTGCGGGCAGCTGGTTGGAGGATCAGTGACCTGATTCTAGTTTTAAACTTGCCAACTAGATACTATAAAACAATGAATAATGTATATTCCTCAGTTTCCTTCCCTGCTTTGTAACATGGTACTTATAACTCTGCTGTAGTTACACGCCTCCTCCTGCTGCTCTGATGTAACTCGGGACATTTATGAGCAACATATGTATGTAAGCTTCTTTCCTCTGGTTCTCCCCGAGTTTCTAACAACGTTCAAGTAATTTTCTGAGCAAAGAAAAGTTCCATATTTGCGCCATTCTATTTGTTAGCAATACAGCTATACCTAAACGCAAGAGTAAACATATCGTAAACATTAACCTGACACATTCGAGGGCAGCTTTGACGCTGTTTACCTTCTTATGGTAGCAGCACTGAGTGATGAACTCAGGAGCTGAGAGCCTCCGAGTGAGCAAAGACAGAGGACTGAGACACTTCTTCGCCACAGAGCCCGCCATGTTGACCTAATGGCGCAGTTAACGTTACCGGACAGAAGATACGAGCGGCACCGAGGTAGAACGGGGAGGACTTATGCAAACTGCGCATGCTCCGTTAATGTAAACCACCCAGAGGATATATATATATACGGAGTCCTGTTGGTGCCAATGTTTACAGAAACAAAGTACTGCCATTACATACGACGTATTACGGCCATACCAAGAAAATAAAAATAATACGAGAATAAAGTCATAAAATTGTATGAAAATAAAATCGAAATAATACGAGAATACAGTCATAATGTGTGTATAAAGTTATAATAATGTGAGAATAAAGTCATAGTGACTTTTTTCTTGTAATATTATGATTATATTTTTAGAATTGTCTTGTTGTTATCATCTTTATTTTATTAATGTGGCCACAATTCTCTGTTGTAATAGGGTAATAGGAAAAAATATATATGGGGGTTTTCTAAAGTTTTAAAAATGTAAAGCAAATTATTAAATCCAAGATAAATACCTTCTAAGACACTGTTGTAAAAAATCACAAGTTTAGCTTCTCTTGAACTGCAAAAAAAAAAAAAAAACAAATGCAAGAAAAAAACAGTTTCACCGAAAGTTTCTAATCAAAACAAATGTTACCTGCAAAACTGGTATTTTCAAGCTTGAAAGCCAGTATGATTTCTAACTGTGTATCAATGTTTTTCTGTATTTTATGTATTCCAACATTCAATTCAAATTAAAAGAGGAAATGTTTCCTAGAAGTGGTTTTGTGATGTTATTGGCTAATCCCTTTACCATAGAAACTGTCAGAAGTTACAGTTTTGTGACAATTTTTTTTTTTCATATAGATTTGTTAGACTTCTATCAGCTCGTGTCGTGTGTGGTCACAGAGGTTTGGAAAATCGGCCGACAATCCTTAAATCGTGCCGTGTGAACCAAACTTAAGACTCACGAGCTCTACTCTACTCTCGTCTCGACCACTGCCATAACCTCTGACTCTGGTCGCTATGGTAACGTTTAAGCCTCTAAAGAAGAACACACAGCACTGCCTGATCAAATACTTGATATACCAATAGTTGTCACGTGGTGCAAGTATAGTTTTTCTGTCCACTAGGTGATTTCTTTTTCCAACAAACCCAAGTTGGTTGGTTAGTTTCTTCGCTTTCAGAACTTTGTTACACGTTTGGTCAAGCTTGTCTTGATCACGTTTTCTCTTGACTGGACATTATTGGGACTTTTTCTTCCTCATTTTTGTTAAGATAATACTGAACATATTCTCTTACTATACTGTGAAATCAGCATTTCTGTGATCACCTGACCAGAAACCAGTCGCGCTCCATTCTGTTTGTTTGTCTTTGTTCAAAGATATCAGACCTATACCATCATGTAAAGATAACTTGTTGCCTGCAGTCACTCTTGTTTGATTCAGTTTAGGATAATACCAAGGTAAGTCTTTACTCTTCCTCCAGGGCCGACCTGAGAGTCTTGCGGGAGCCTTAGAACCCCTGCTGGCCTGTGACCCTGAGAGATCTCAACCAATTACATCATCTGCAAAACTTTGACAAAAGGTGGGCTTCAGTAAAGATAAATAAACTATGTGTTCTCAGAATGCAAACAACAAAAACATTGTCAGATTGAGAAAGTGGCCAAGACCAACAAGTCTTAATTTCTATAGATGGAGGAACTGATAGAATCACAGGAACAGAGTTAAAGAGGATCAGGTCTACCACATCAGACAAGATCCAGGACATGGGCCAAGCAAAGATGTCCCTGAAACAGTCAAAAACATAATACCAGGCCATAGCATGCTGGCAGGCAAAGCTTACATGGAACACCACAACCAAGTTGATGAAATAGTGGACAAGAATGTGGGACAGACCAGCAAAAGTGTTTAAGAATAATAAGGTTGTGTGGGACATGCAGATTAACTGATAATTGGGTATAGTGAATGTAGACGAATTAGAAAAGAGAACAGCCATGGTAGATATTGCAATCGCAAGCAACTTCAGGAAGAAGGAACATAGAAAGCTTGAGAAATACCAAAGGGTCAAAGAGAAAATCGAGAAGTAGGATATCGAGTGGTGACATTGGTCATCAGAAAGTAAACAAAATTAAAAACCATGTGTTTTAATATTTTGTTAAATTGTTTTTATTTTACAAAACAGTTTTTGTAAAAAACAAAAAACAATCAAAACCAGGTGTCATTTCCCTTCTACTTCTCAACTACTTGGTACACTGCAATAATTTGTCTCAGAAACTTCCTAACATGTGTGGCGGTATCACAAAATGTTAAAATGTTTCCGTGTGTTAACACTTTTGTAACATGCTGAATGAAGCTGCGTTCTGATGCTTATCGTTCTGACAGGGCGTTACACCTCTCCACACTGTTTCCAACCTACTCGTTTCTTGTAATCCTGAAACTGTTAAGCAACACGCTCAGAGAAAGAGAAGTGAGAAGTTATATTCAGCACAGAGAACTACAGAAGGGAGATGTTACGGTCTGTTTTTACATCCACACAAGAAGTGAGTATTTAGCTTTATCTACTTTGAGCTACACTTTAGATTGTAGTTGCTCTTTATTTTCAGTGTTGTATGTATGACCATGTTTTTGAGGAATGTTATATATATTTTTTTTCTTTTAGAAAAACTAACAATGGAATTGGATTACATTGAATATGAAGACTACACTCCCATCAATGAAACTGAAAACGTCCTGCAACAATCAAAGTTCTCCCAGGCCTCTGTGACTCATGTTCTTGCTGTGGTCAACATCTTCATATCAGTTTTTGGTCTGATTGGGAACGCTGTAGTGGTATGGATCTGTGGGTGTAAAATGAAAAGAACAGTCATCACCACCTGGTACATCAGCCTGGCTCTTTCGGACTTGTTTTTTTGTATCCTGTTGCCCTTTGACGTTTTTTACTCTCTGACCTCAAACTGGCCTTTTGGCCAGTTTTTGTGCAAGTTCATCTCCTCTGCTTTGTTTCTCAACATGTACAGTAGTGTGTTTCTGTTGGTCTTAATCAGCGCTGACCGTTGTGTCCTTGTTTTGTTCCCTGTGTGGGCAAACAACCACCGAACGGTGCACAAAGCCTATGGAACAGTCGCCCTGATGTGGCTTCTTGCTGGACTCCTAACGCTTCCTTCAGCCATTTTTAGAACCACCGCAGTTCAAGACTCCTTCACCAAGTGCCGGTTGATTTACAGCTCCAATGTCAGTCATGAGGCTGTGGTACTGGGTCGGTTCTTCTGTGGATTTCTTGTTCCTTTCTTGATTATTGTGTTCAGCTGCGCGGTGATCGGTCTGAAGCTGAGAGGCTCAACCATTCGATCTAAAAGGCCTTATAAAATCATGGTGGCACTCATCCTGTCGTTTTTCTTCTGCTGGGTCCCCTACCATACCTTTTGTCTCATGGAAATTAACTTTATGGAACACAATATAGAGATGCTTCTGGTTGGACTAAAAGTGGGGGCCACCCTGGCAGCAGCTAATGCCTTAATCTCCCCCATTCTCTACGTGTTCGTTGGCAATGACTTCAAGCAAACTCTGAAGCACTCTGTAATGTCAAGGTATGAGGAGGCGATGGCTGAGGATATCCACACGACTGGGTTCAATCAGTCAAGATCCAAGTCAATGGAAATAATTGAAACTCACACTATTTCCTAAAAATAAAAAAAACTCATTGCATTTTGATCTTCTTTAAGTTAATTTAAATCTTTAGCTGTAAAAAACACAAAACTTATATTGTGTACTTAAACTTTTTGATAGCTTTTAATAACTTTTGCTATCCTTTGTAACTGAAACAAAAATGCCGTGGTTGTAACTAAATGAATTATCTACAATAAATTGTTGTTCTATGCAATAAAAAGTAAGTATTTTATTAAAATTCAACATGCACTTTATTTATTTAAATTGTTTGCTTACATACTGTAAAAAAAAATTAACAATCTCGTGGTTGTTTTACTGAGACAATCCAAAATATGCAAAGGACACACTGAATAAACACTTAAAATTTGTTTGTTATTTAAAGTATTTTATTCTCCAAACAAAACATAACTTAGAACTTGGTTGAGAAAGTTTTATTGATAGGGGTAATTTTGTGTAGGTAATCTTCAGGTTTTACCCCAGATGGGTGTCAATTTCCACTGCTCCTACCTGCTTGGTGCTGTTACTGAAAGTTTTACTTCAAAATATATCAAATATACTACTAAAATATTTCAGCATTTGCTCATTAGCTTGCTTTAAACCAAAGTATACCAGAATACTAGGATGCAAAATGTGGACAATATAAAAGAGACGATAATACTGCTGTCTGGTTAGTAGTCAGAATGCATAATCATGTTCCCCAAATCAAATTAAGCGTAAGGTCTCAGACAAATGAAAATTATCATTATGGGTAACAATCATATCTCCAACTCCAACGGCCAGGCTTTCAGTTATACAGCCAGCAATAGGTTTAGAGAGACAAATTGGGTCAATAAGTAGTGCTTGTCAACCACTGATTGTGTCGTCCAGGACACATTACTGTGAAATTTTATCTCTGCTGATGTTGACCTGTTAACATGTCATGACTGTCAAACACCAACAGCCTTCAGTCAGAGGTTTCTTCAAATTCTTTGCAAGACTGACCTCTACTGGAGTCCTTCCTGCTCGCATCATCAACATCCACGACAACTCTATGAAGATATTTGGAGGATATAAGTCACGACATTTAATTTCCCTTCGGTTCACACTGATGCCTTCAGGCAGAAGATACAGAGCAATCGGAACAAGAACCAGCCGTCTCAGAGACAGTTTCTACCCGACAGCAATAACAAAACTAAATGCAATCAAAAACAACCATTAATCATCATAAATGATGTATGTGAGAATGTGGCTGCTGTTCTTATTTAGTGTTTTTTTTGGGGCGGGGGGGGGTTGCCAGTTGTTTGTTGATTCTTGAATTGTGTGTGAATTGTGAGACAGTTATTTTTTGTTTTTAGGCATGTGCACTGACTGTTGGCACCTTTTGAATTTCGTTGTTCTTGTGACAATGACAATAAAGATTTATCTTATCTTAAATAAAGTATAAACATGATTTCTTCAGCTGATCAAAAGTTTAAGACCATAGTCTTTAAAAGCCAAAAGCTGTGCAAACATCTGGATTCCATGTCATTTTCTGTGAAGTCTTTACACTGTCAAGACCTCCTGATGGCAAAAGCAAAAAAGCTCACTGACTTTGAACGTGGTAGGATTGTTGAGCTGCATAAGCAAGGCCTCTCGCAACGTGCCATCGCTGCTGAGGTTGGACGCAGTAAGACAGTCATTTTGCATTTTTTAAACGATCCTGAGGGTTATGGAACAAAAAAGTCAAGTGGTAGACCCCAAAAAATTTCACCAGCTCTGAGCCGCAGGATCCGATTGGCTCTCCGTCAAGACACGGGACGATCCTCTACCCAAATTAAGGCCATTACTGGTGCTGACTGCAGCCCAATAACCATCAGACGGCATCTGCGAGAGAAGGGCTTCAGAAACAAAAAACGTCTTCAAAGGCCACGTCTTCTTCAACGCCACAGAATTGCCCGTTTGGACTTTGCAAGGGTGCACCAAACATGGGACATTGAAAGGTGGAAGAAAGTTGTCTTCTCTGATGAGAAAAAATTTAACCTTGATGGTCCTGATGGCTTCCAACGTTACTGGCATGACAGGGAGATCCCACCTGAGATGTTTTCTACACGGCACAGTGGTGGGGGCGCCATCATGATTTGGGGTGCGTTTTCCTTCAATGGAACAATGGAGCTTCAGGTTGTGCAGGGGCGTCAAACAGCAGCTGGCTATGTGGAGATGTTGCAGCGGGCATCCCTCATGACTGAGGGCCCTTGTCTGTGTGGTAATGATTGGGTTTTTCAACAGGACAATGCTGCAGTTCACAATGCCCGCCTGACAAAGGAGTTCTTCCAAGAGAATAACATCACTCTTTTGGACCATCCTGCATGTTCCCCGGATCTAAACCCAATTGAGAACATTTGGGGATGGATGGCAAGGGAAGTTTACAAAAATGGACATCAGTTCCAGACAGTGGATGCCCTTCGTGAAGCCATCTTCAACACTTGGAGCAACGTTCCCACTAGCCTCCTGGAAACACTGGCATCAAGCATGCCTAAACGATTGTTTGAAGTCATCAACAAGAATGGTGGAGCTACTCATTACTGAGTCCTTTTTTTGACACTTTGTTTCTGTTTTGGGGGGTTTTCGGGTTTTTTTGAGCTATGGTCTTAAACTTTTGATCAGCTGAAAAAAATCATGTTTGAGTATAAATGCAGTTTTCAATTAATTCCCCGCTCAAATGTTCTTGTCTCTTGCACTGATTTCTTCTTTTAACATTGTGAAGCTCTACTTAGAACCTTCTTACGATCCAATAGTGCAAAATGCAAATTCTTGCCATTTTTTGACTGGTCTTAAGATTTTGATCAGGAGTGTATGTAAGCTTCTTTCCTCTGGTTCTCCCCGAGTTTCTAACAACGTTCAAGTAATTTTCTGAGCAAAGAAAAGTTCCATATTTGCGCCATTCTATTTGTTAGCAATACAGCTATACCTAAACGCAAGAGTAAACATATCGTAAACATTAACCTGACACATTCGAGGGCAGCTTTGACGCTGTTTACCTTCTTATGGTAGCAGCACTGAGTGATGAACTCAGGAGCTGAGAGCCTCCGAGTGAGCAAAGACAGAGGACTGAGACACTTCTTCGCCACAGAGCCCGCCATGTTGACCTAATGGCGCAGTTAACGTTACCGGACAGAAGATACGAGCGGCACCGAGGTAGAACGGGGAGGACTTACGCAAACTGCGCATGCTCCGTTAATGTAAACCACCCAGAGGATATATATTGTAACGATTCTGTGTTTTAGTTCTGCTGGGGTTCATATGGTTATTTGTATTTGTTATAAGTTGCATTGTGATCCTTTCTGTTAGAGAGTTATGGGCTTCCCCTGTCTGACTCTGCTGGCTCCCACTCACATGTGATAGGCCTGTCATGTGGGCGGGGGATCGGTGGAGCGGGAGTACCAGGACCGGATGTGGGAGAGAGTTCAGAGGGGAGTTAGCAATGAAGCTAATGGTTGATTGTGCCCGTTTGTTAGAGGCGTGAGCTGCAGCCTCAGAAATAGCAGCTTGTACCTATTTCTAATAAACCCTGTTTGGCGGGACTACATCTCCGGTGTTGACGTCATTACAATATATACGGAGTCCTGTTGGTGCCAATGTTTACAGAAACAAAGTACTGCCATTACATACGACGAAGTAATACGGCCATACCAAGAAAATAAAAATGATACGAGAATAAAGTCATAAAATTGTATGAAAATAAAATCGAAATAATACGAGAATACAGTCATAATGTGTGTATAAAGTTATAATAATGTGAGAATAAAGTCGTAGTGAATTTTTTCTTTTAATATTATGACTATATTTTTAGAATTGTCTTGTTGTTATTATCTTTATTTTATTAATGTGGCCACAATACTCTGTTGTAATAGGATCATAGGAAAAATATATATAGGGGTTTTCTAAAGTTTTAAAAATGTAAAGCAAATTATTAAATCCAAGATAAATACCTTCTAAGACACTGTTGTAAAAAATCACAAGTTTAGCTTCTCTTGAACTGCAAAAAAAAAAAATGCAAGAAAAAAACAGACAAAAAGTCACAAAGTTTCTAATCAAAACAAATGTTACCTGCAAAACTGATATTTTCAAGCTTGGAAGTCAGTATAATTTCTAACTGTGTATCAATGTATTTCTGTATTTTATGTATTCCAACATTCAATTCAAATTAAAAGAGGAAATGTTTCCTAGAAGTGGTTTGTGATGTTATTGGCTAATCCCTTTACCATAGAAACTGTCAGAAGTTACAGTTTTGTGACAATTTGTTTTTTTCATATAGATTTGTTCAGTTGAATCTTTTTTAATGTTTGAGCTTATCAAACAAAATTTCAGACAAAGACAGAGTACTGTAATTGTCATGACAGAACTGGTGTGCTCATGGACCCTGACATGTTAGCGTTTTTGGATGACAGTGAAGAGGGTAAATAAAAACAGTTTTCAAATGCAAACAAATGCAGATAATGCTTCTGTATGTTGGTGTTCCCGCTAAAGCCTTTTTTTTGCCCCTTTTTTCCCTTTACGACAATCCTACAACGTCCTGCAGTGAGTGCTGTGTTATGTGGTGGTGTGTTGAATATGCCCGATATAAAATCGGGCATATTCAACATTGTCTTGGCCCGATTATCGCAGCCTGTGGGGTTTTTCCTTGTTGAATGCGACAGGTAGCCAATCAGGAAGCGCGGTGACGTAAGAACGGGGGTGGGAATTCCAAACAGTTGACATGGCAACTGCGAGTCCGGTGGACATCGGAGGTGATATATGGAAATGTTTATTACTATATGTAAAGGTCATTTTTATATATGTTTATTATATGTGGTTATGTTTATTCAATTAAAAATGTTAACTACGAAAAAACATAACTCGCCTCCAAATCATAGTGCAGCAAATAGAGCGGCTGCTCCCGCCATCTTTTATGAAACGGCTTTTCTTTTAACGTCTTTTATCGCTTAAAATGAGACCACAAACTATCACTGCTGCTTCTACATCGTGATCCGTGTTTGATTATTTTAAATTCACGTACGGTATGTCGGGGGTTTTACTGGATTTTCTTCTGGAATCGGGATGTTCGTGAGTGGAATCGGTTCGTGTGTGGTGTGTTGCTCCTGCCGCGTGGCTGGACACACGAACCGACCGAACCTGTTGGACTTTTATCAGTTCTGTGGTCACAGAGGTTTGGAAAATCGGCCGACAATCCTTAAATCGTGCTGTGTGAACCAAACTTAAGACTCACGAGCTCTACTCTACTCTCGTCTCGACCACTGCCATAACCTCTGACTCTGGTCGCTATGGTAACGTTTAAGCCTCTAAAGAAGAACACACAGCACTGCCTGATCAAATACTTGATATACCAATAGTTGTCACGTGGTGCAAGTATAGTTTTTCTGTCCACTAGGTGATTTCTTTTTCCAACAAACCCAAGTTGGTTGGTTAGTTTCTTCGCTTTCAGAACTTTGTTACACGTTTGGTCAAGCTTGTCTTGATCACGTTTTCTCTTGACTGGACATTATTAGGACTTTTCCTTCCTCATTTTTGTTAAGATAATACTGAACATATTCTCTTACTATACTGTGAAATCAGCATTTCTGTGATCACCTGACCAGAAACCAGTCGCGCTCCATTCTGTTTGTTCGTCTTTGTTCAAAGATATCAGACCTATAACATCCTGTAAAGATAACTTGTTGCCTGCAGTCACTCTTGTTTGATTCAGTTTAGGATAATACCAAGGTTAGTCTTTACTCTTCCTCCAGGGCCGACCTGAGAGTCTTGCGGGAGCCTTAGAACCCCTGCTGGCCTGGGACCCTGAGAGATCTCAACCAATTACATCATCTGCAAAACTTTGACAAAAGGTGGGCTTCAGTAAAGATAAATAAACTATGGTGTTCTCAGAATGCAAACAACAAAAACATTGTCAGATTGAGGAAGTGGCCAAGACCAACAAGTCTTAATTTCTATAGAGGAAGGAACTGATAGAATCACAGGAACAGAGTTAAAGAGGATCAGGTCTACCACATCAGACAAGATCCAGGACATGGGCCAAGCAAAGATGTCCCTGAAACAGTCAAAAACATAATACCAGGCCATAGCATGCTGGCAGGCAAAGCTTACATGGAACACCACAACCAAGTTGATGAAATAGTGGACAAGAATGTGGGACAGACCAGCAAGAGTGTTTAAGAATAATAAGATTGTGTGGGACATGCAGATTCACTGATAATTGGGTATTGTGAATGTAGACGAATTAGAAAAGAGAACAGCCATGGTAGATACTGCAATCCCAAGCAACTTCAGGAAGAAGGAACATAGAAAGCTTGAGAAATACCAAAAGGTCAAAGAGAAAATCGAGAAGTAGGGTATCGAGTGGTGACATTGGTCATCAGAAAGTAAACAAAATTAAAAACCATGTGTTTTAATATTTTGTTAAATAGTTTTTATTTCACAAAACAGTTTTTGTAAAAAACAAAAAACAATCAAAACCAGGTGTCATTTCCCTTCTACTTCTCAACTACTTGGTACACTGCAATAATTTGTCTCAGAAACTTCCTAACATGTGTGGCGGTATCACAAAATGTTAAAATGTTTCCGTGTGTTAACACTTTTGTAACATGCTGAATGAAGCTGCGTTCTGATGCTTATCGTTCTGACAGGGCGTTACACCTCTCCACACTGTTTCCAACCTACTCGTTTCTTGTACTCTTGAAACTGTTAAGCAACACGCTCAGAGAAAGAGAAGTGAGAAGTTATATTCAGCACAGAGAACTACAGAAGGGAGATGTTACGGTCTGTTTTTACATCCACACAAGAAGTGAGTATTTAGCTTTATCTACTTTGAGCTACACTTTAGATTGTAGTTGCTCTTTATTTTCAGTGTTGTATGTATGACCATGTTTTTGAGGAATGTTATATATATTTTTTTCTTTTAGAAAAACTAACAATGGAATTGGATTACATTGAATATGAAGACTACACTCCCATCAATGAAACTGAAAACGTCCTGCAACAATCAAAGTTCTCCCAGGCCTCCGTGACTCATGTTCTTGCTGTGGTCAACATCTTCATATCAGTTTTTGGTCTGATTGGGAACGCTGTAGTGGTATGGATCTGTGGGTGTAAAATGAAAAGAACAGTCATCACCACCTGGTACATCAGCCTGGCTCTTTCGGACTTGTTTTTTTGTATCCTTTTGCCCTTTGAAGTTTTTTACTCTCTGACCTCAAACTGGCCTTTTGGCCAGTTTTTGTGCAAGTTCATCTCCTCTGCTTTGTTTCTCAACATGTACAGTAGTGTGTTTCTGTTGGTCTTAATCAGCGCTGACCGTTGTGTCCTTGTTTTGTTCCCTGTGTGGGCAAACAACCACCGAACGGTGCACAAAGCCTACGGAACAGTCGCCGTGATGTGGCTTCTCGCTGGACTCCTAACGCTTCCTTCAGCCATTTTTAGAACCACCGCAGTCCAAGACTCCTACACCAAGTGCCAGTTGAATTACAGCTCCAATGTCAGTCATAAGGCTGTGGTACTGGGTCGGTTCTTCTGTGGATTTATTGTTCCTTTCTTGATTATTGTGTTCAGCTGCGCGGTGATCGGTCTGAAGCTGAGAGGCTCAACCATTCGATCTAAAAGGCCTTATAAAATCATGGTGGCACTCATCCTGTCGTTTTTCTTCTGCTGGGTCCCCTACCATACCTTTTGTCTCATGGAAATTAACTTTATGGAACACAATATAGAGATGCTTCTGGTTGGACTAAAAGTGGGGGCCACCCTGGCAGCAGCTAATGCCTTAATCTCCCCCATTTTCTACGTGTTCGTCGGCAATGACTTCAAGCAAACTCTGAAGCACTCTGTAATGTCAAGGTATGAGGAGGCGATGGCTGAGGATATCCACACGACTGGGTTCAATCAGTCAAGATCCAAGTCAATGGAAATAATTGAAACTCACACTATTTCCTAAAAATAAAAAAAACTCATTGCATTTTGATCTTCTATAAGTTCATTTAAATCTTTAGCTGTAAAAAACACAAAACCTATATTGTGTACTTAAACTTTTTGATAGCTTTTAATAACTTTTGCTATCCTTTGTAACTGAAACAAAAATGCCGTGGTTGTAACTAAATAAATTATCTACAATAAATTGTTGTTCTATGCAATAAAAAAGTAAGTATTTTATTAAAATTCAACATGCACTTTATTTATTTAAATTGTTTGCTTACATACAAAAAAATTAACAATCTCGTGGTTATTTTACTGAGACAATCCAAAATATGCAAAGGACACACTGAATAAACACTTAAAATTTGTTTGTTATTTAAAGTATTTTATTCTCCAAACAAAACATAACTTAGAACTTGGTTGAGAAAGTTTTATTGATAGGGGTAATTTTGTGTAGGTAATCTTCAGGTTTTACCCCAGATGGGTGTCAATTTCCACTGCTCCTACCTGCTTGGTGCTGTTACTGAAAGTTTTACTTCAAAATATATCAAATATACTGCTAAAATATTTCAGCATTTGCTCACTAGCTTGCTTTAAATCAAAGTATACCAGAATACTAGGATGCAAATGTGGACAATATAAAAGAGACGATAATACTGCTGTCTGGTTAGTAGTCAGAATGCATAATCATGTTCCCCAAATCAAATTAAGCGTAAGATCTCAGACAAATGAAAATTATCATTATGGGTAACAATCATATCTCCAACTCCAACGGCCAGGCTTTCAGTTATACAGCCAGCCATAGGTTTAGAGAGACAAATTGGGTCAATAAGTAGTGCTTGTCAACCACTGATTGTGTCGTCCAGGACACATTACTGTAAAATTTTATCTCTGCTGATGTTGACCTGTTAACATGTCATGACTGTCAAACACCAACAGCCTTCAGTCAGAGGCTTCTTCAAATTCTTTGCAAGACTGACCTCTACTGGAGTCCTTCCTGCTCGCATCATCAACATCCACGACAACTCTATGAAGATATTTGGAGGATATAAGTCACGACATTTAATTTCCCTTCGGTGTAAAAAAGGACACTTCTCACCCCGGACATTCTCTGTTCACACTGATGCCTTCAGGCAGAAGATACAGAGCAATCGGAACAAGAACCAACTGTCTCAGAGACAGTTTCTACCCGACAGCAATAACAAAACTAAATGCAATCAAAAACAACCATTAATCATCATAAATGATGTATGTGAGAATGTGGCTGTTCTTATTTTTCTATTTTTTTTTTTTCTTTTTTTTTTGCCAGTTGTTTGTTGATTCTTGCGTTGTGTGTGAATTGTGAGACAGTTATTTTTTGTTTTTGGGCATGTGCACTGACTGATGGCACCTTTTGAATTTCGTTGTTCTTGTGACAATGACAATAAAGATTTATCTTATCTTATCTTATCTTAAATAAAGTATATAGTAGTATAAAGTATACTTTATTTACACCGAATATATACAGTATATATATATATATATATATACAGTACAGACCAAAAGTTTGGACACATCTTCTAATTAAAATGGGTTTTCTTTATTTTCATGGCTATTTATAAGGTAAGAAATCCCACTTATTAACCTGACAGGGCAGGTTGACCTATGAAGTGAAAACCATTTCAGGTGACGACCTCTTGAAGCTCTTCAAGAAAATGCAGAGTGTGTGCAAAGCAGTAATCACAGCAAAAGGTTGCTACTTTGAAGAAACTAGAATAAAAGGGGCATTTTCAGTTGTTTTACACTTTTTTGTTTAGTGCATATTTCCACGTGTTATTCATAGTTTTGATGCCTTCAGTGTGAATCTACAATGTCAATAGTCATGAAAATAAAGGAAACTCATTGAATTAAAAGGTGTGTCCAAACTTTTGGTCTGTACTGTATATTTATGAACTGAACTGAATTAGGTATATATTAAACTTTTTAGGTCCTTAGAAATGAGAATGTCAAATGGTAAAAACGAAAAAAATGTACAGTTTTTAAAGTAATATCCATTTGATTGCAGAGCATCACATATTATCAATAGATTACAATAAGCTGATTAGTAAAAGCAATGTTAATGGTGTCAGAGAGAGTCCAGCTCATTACATAAACACGACCCCTAACGTTCCGCCACAGGAAGCTACCGGATTAACATGCGGATGTGACGCAATCAGCTGTGAGGTTTTTTTTTTTCCCCCTTCTCGTTACAGCGCGTTACGATTTTCAGCTACTACTTGGTATTTTACAAACAGCTTAACTGAATTGGAATTTAGCTTCGTTAATGTTTTACATTTTACTTTCAGTTTTGTTTTGTTTTTTATTAAACAGTCCGCACAGCTGTTCTTCTCGCTTACTAACGTTAGCGTAGCTTCCGTTTCCAGATGGACGCCAGCTGAGCTGAGCTAGCAGCTGCTGATTTTGTTTTTGTTTTCATCAATCCTCCCAGTTCAGTTTTCTGCTGCTTGTCAGCGACCACCAGTTCAGCCGGACTCCCCTATGTGTCCACTCCGGGGGTTGGCAGAGAAAGTTCAGTTGCAGTAGATAAATGGCCGCCTCTGCTCCTCCTCCTCCGGCGGCAGCAGCAGCCTCTGGTTCTGCTGCGGCCGCTGCTGAAACCTCCAGTCCCGGAGGATCCAGCAGCTCGACCGCTGCCGACGGCGGCAACCAGGACAGCACTTTTGAATGTAACATCTGTCTGGACACCGCCAAGGATGCCGTGATCAGCCTATGCGGACATCTTTTCTGGTGAGGTTCAACTGGGATTTTTGTATATGGTTAGAATCAGAGCAGAGCATCAACACGCTGGACTGCTTTTACTTAGAATCTAATAGAATCAACAATTTTGAAGTTAAACAATTTCAGACATGCAGATTGTACTTGACTTTCATTGTAAATTTTCACAAAAATGCAATATAGGATTGTATTTTACAGTCTCTTTAGAAAAATATACCTCTCACTGAATAACATATTTTTTGAAAGTTTCATCCTAATAAAATCATACATTATATTTACTTCCAATTGAATGTGGCTGCATCCTGAAACAAAGAGCTATTTTTTTTTTAAATAAAAACACTAAAGCTTAAGCTAAATTCAATGTATTTTGTCTAATAATGTTTTTATGTCAATGTCACATTTATTTGTATAGCACATTTAAGTTCTTCAAAATGTTCACCAACCGCGGTGACATAAAACAAAGAATAAAATTAAAAACTCTCAGATACTAAATAGCACATCGAACACAAGTTGATTACTATAGTTGAGTTATCTTGGTGAACCGGTAAATCGGTTTAAAAAAAATTCTAAAATTAAGTTGCAAACGCAACTTTTATATTTTTGACTTTTTTTTAGGCTTTTTGCTTCCTTTTTTGTGCAACAACTTTATTTATAGCTTGCTACAAAAATGTCAGGTATATGTAGTTGAGAAGCGAATGTTTTGTTTGTTTGTTTTTTTTGCTTTTGTAGAATTAAAAACAATTGACTAAAATGTATAAAGTTATTTTTGTGGTGGAGCCCTACAACTTAAACTCATGAGTCTTTAATGATGATAGCATTATCAGTTTTTATGCCGTAGTCCCTTTCTAAGCTGACACACTTTCTGCCTCCGATTGCTTTGTTTGAATTTTATTTAGCGTTTTTAAGTCATGTATTTGATGAAACGTCTCACACTCTTTCCTTTCCTGTGCTTTTTGTAGCTGGCCTTGTTTGCATCAGGTAAGCTGGATCTTCTTTGTCCCCTTCCAAAAAAAAAACTCAGGGTTTATAAAATAAGCTCAGTAGCATCACTTCTTGCTCATGCAGTGGCTGGAAACCAGACCTAACAGACAAGTGTGTCCAGTTTGTAAAGCTGGCATCAGCAGAGAAAAAGTGATTCCCTTATATGGAAGAGGAAGCACAGGACAACAGGATCCCAGGTGGGTGCTGTAACTTGTTGACACAGATGTAGCAAAGTCTAAAACTTGATATATTTTTTGATAATAATCCACATTATGACACTTGGAGGTTAAAAATGTCATATTAAGTTTGTGTAAGGCTCTGTCACACCAGATTAAGACTGCAGGACGGAGAGAAACTGGACACCGTAGGGCAGTCTTAATCTGGTGTGATACTTGGCCTTGTGCAGGATTAAATAAGCAATTTTCAGAAATTTAACTGTATATTTTCTTTCAAACTTTTTTTTTAAAGGGAAAGAACACCCCCTCGACCTCAAGGACAAAGACCTGAGCCCGAAAACCGTGGTGTAAGTAAATGAAAAGGCACAGCTGCATGAGCCAAACACAGCATGTTGTGTTCTTATTTTATATTAGAATCACTATAGTTTTGCCGTTATTTCCTAATTCACGTCAGCTGCTAAGGAAATCCTTCCATTCATGATGAAACCCTTACATATGTCTGCTGCAGGGTGTACCTGTGTTTTATTCATTAGCAGTGACAAACTTCCCACTGGGATCCATTACACTTTAACAGTCGAGTTGAAGCTCCTCTCAAGAGAATCCCTACAAGTCTTACAGCTTATTGCGTCACATCTCACTCACTGTCTGTTATAACACATTTCTAATGACATCTCACAGGGTTTTCAGGGCTTTGGCTTTGGAGATGGTGGTTTCCAGATGTCATTTGGAATCGGCGCCTTTCCGTTCGGTATTTTTGCCACAGCTTTTAACATCAACGATGGCAGACCTCCTCCAGGTAGCGGCACATTTCACCCTGAACTTTTTGTTTTGTGTGTCTTTTGAAACAACGGCACAAATAACCTCTGCTGACCTTTTGCAGCGGCTCCTGGAACGCCACTGTACATCGACGAGCATTTTCTCTCTCGACTCTTCCTGTTCGTTGCTTTGGTGATGATGTTTTGGCTGCTGATTGCATAAAAGCTTTGGAAACTGATCAGGTTGTCGTCACTTCAGATTGGACAGAGATTTTGTTTAATGTTTTATGTCGCTCCTTTCAAATACAGTTGAAACCAGATGTTTTACACACCAAGATACTGATGATTTTTTTTGTCCTAGTCTTAATTTACTGACCCAAATCAGACTTTTGAGTAATCATAACATTTTATTCAAGCCTTAAATAGATATTTGAATACTCATACTGACTGTGCTTCTATTTATATCCTCTTTGGGGACATTTCAAGCAGTTTCTTCAGAAAAACCTAAATACTGGAAACTGCTAACCAATGATTAAATGCATTGCTACATAATGGAGTCGGGTTTTGACAAAACGGATGAGCATGCATTAACCCAGAGCCTGAATTTGTTTCGCTTGTAATCAGATAAAAAACCTTCTTTTCAAACAGTGTTTTGCTCCAAACTGTACAAACCTTTTCTTTTCTGATTTTCACTGTAATTAAATGTAAAATATTGTAGATTAGAGAATAAATGAAAACTTGTTGAAAATGGGGGTAACTTTTCTAACTGAATTTCCTCTGACAGTAAAACTTTATAAATGAGTTATGACTTTTTCTTTGTCTCTGTATCGTTTTATTACTACTTAATCTCTACAAAAGCCATCAAATAAACACGCAAATCAAAAAGCAACACTTTATTTTAATTGAAAGACATTTTGAAGAAAAGTCTTAATGAAGCTTGGAAAGAAAAATAAGTTAAATTTTGATCGATTCTATGTGTCTTGCGGCGCCTTTTTTTCCTGCACGTTAAATTCTGCTTCGTACATTATCTGCTGGATCTTCATTTTAGTCTCGCACCTTTTCTGTGGGGCCAGTCTCTTCAGAGCTGGAACGAAGCTCAGCAGAAACAGCTCGTCCTCGTCCTGCCGCATCCTGGCGGGGAGCGGCCCGCCGCCTTCCTTCACCAGCCACTTATTTGACAAGTCTGTACTTTGAGGAGACGCCGACTCCGGCAACAAAGTCCGTTTCCGTCCAGTGTTGCTGGTGGGGGTTATCTGGGAGACGGGGGACATCTTGGCCACCATGGCCAGCTGAGTCAGCTCTGTGTCCTGAGACAACGCGGGAAGCTGCGTTACGAAGGCCAGCGGAGCTTTTTGATCGGACGGACTCGTAGAAACCTTTAGAGAAGTCTTGGTCGACTCTGACGAAGCGGTGTCTCCCTCACCACTCCCGGATTCGTGGTCAGGGTTGTTGTGGTCGTCACAGTTGCCACAAATGTCCGTCACTCCCACTCTGGATCCGGTGAAGGGGGCGATAAAGTTCATCAGCTGTCTGTATTTCCATTTGCTTTGTACAAACTCTCCCTGCTTTTTGCCTTTGAGCTCCATCCGGACTTCCTTCAGGTAGCGGTCTCTTAGATTTTTCCATTTCCTTTTGCATTCATGGGCTGAAAAACAAGATTTCAGAGTGTAAAACTGGAACATTACCAAAACTTTCAAAGATTTACAACACATATAGTGAAATATTTCAAGCCTTTTTATTGTTTTCAATGATCACTGTGTTGGCCCACTCAGTTTTCTGAAGTTCACAGTTAATGCAACAGTCTACCCTGAAATTTTAGAGGACTCTATGCTTCCTTCTGCTGAAAAACTTTATCTAGATGCTGACTATCTTCCAGCAGGACTTGCTTACTGGCCACATTGCCAAACGTACCAAAAGTTGGTTCAACCTTGGTGTTACTGTGCTTGATTGGCGAGAGAACTGCATGAACAGAAGCCTGTCAGTTTTGGGTAAATTAGCCCTTTTTATTTGATCTTCAAAATCACAAGCCATAAAGGCTGGAAGTATTTAACTCTAATGAATTAATGAGTTTCACTTTCTGAAATAAGAGAAAATATCAAACTTCTTATTCATAATTATTTTTAAAATGTTTAGATCAGGACTGCCCTAAAACACCTGAATCAAACTGATGTTTCGATTCAGCAGTCAATCGGCTCGTGTAACCAGAGATTCGTTTGATTCAGGTGTGTTGGAGAAAGGACGCATCTTGAAGTTGGAAAGTAAGAAAGTGCCTTGGAGTTCAGATCTGTATTTAAAAGAAAAAAAAATATGGCAAGACTTGACAGCTGATGTTGATGTGTTTCCCATCCTAATCTGACTAAATGTAACCTTAAGAATGAACAAAAAAAAAACCCATCAATTTCTACAAGTGCAAAACAGGCTCCAAAAGCATCGGCGTTGTTCTCAATATGTTTAAGGCTGAAAAAATAATAAAACCATATATATTTTTTTTCATTTAGAATTATGCACTAATTGTTGTTTGTCACACAAAGTTCTAATAAAATACATTAAGGTTTGTGGCTATAATGTGAAGAAAACCTTGAGTTCTGAATCATCTGCAAAGCATCTGTTTGACAAGAACAATCTGAGTTTCCTTTCAAAGATTTTAAGGCTAATTACGTTAAAAAAATAATTACATGTGTTCCAACCAGCACAGTGGATAAGTCTATATTGGGTGTTTTTATTTGTCATTGCATAATTTAAACCTTTACACTGATGTGTAAAAAGTTTTTCAATTGAGTTATTTATCAACAATATTCTAAAGTTGGATCTTCAAAAATAAATAAGACCAAACATTACTAAAGGCATTTTTGTATATGGTTTATAAGTATATTTCAGTTCTGCACTCTGTTGCCTTTGCGCACTTACTCTGGGTTGGGGCCCTCCATTTGTGGCATGTTTAACGAACCGAGGCTCTGCTGTGAACTTTTACGGCTTTTCAGGAGCATTCTCTGCTCTCCCAGCATTTCTAGCACAGTTTCAGCAAAGAACGCGCCTAGAGTCGCTCGAAGGTCGGAGAGTGCTGCGTGTCCATGCCGCAGAGCAAGTTCAGCGCCGCGGCTAGCTCCGCGGTAGAGGCACGCCGCGCCGCTCCGCTCCGCGCAGCGCGGCCTGCGGCGTGGAGCAACGGCCGTCACCGCTAGCACGGCGCGCGCGGCTGCATCAGCGTCAAAGTGGACCTAGCAACCGGGATAAACACCCGAATCACAGCAAATCGCCAGGTTCAGAAGCGTGAAATACTTCTGTGTCCCGTAAACAACTCGTGCCTGATTAGGCTCCCGACGCAGATGCGGCTAAGCAAACAATAACTGGGAGTAAAGTTGCGATAAACAAATACTCACATGGGTAACCAAGTGCCATACTGATGTTTCTCCAAGCGTTTATCCGACTTTCCGTGCAACGGTAATTCGGTAAAGTGACATTGTACAGTTCCGGGTAATTAAATACAGCTAAAATTAACTTATCTTCCATTTTGCCCTTGTATTTTCTGTTTCTGCTACTGTTGCGCGGACGCGGAAGCGGCAAGCTCCTCCCGCCTTTTCCGCCCTTGCTGCAGCTGATCCAACGCAAGTTATCGCGAGTGGCGAATTGCGTGCCGCCCGTGTCGCTCTGCCGTGTGGGCGTTACAGTGTTCTGGCACCAGGGGGCGCATTAGTCAATTATCTTTTAATCTAATACTGTTTTACCCAGAATACACACTAATGAAAGCCACTGACACAATCTCTAACACATTATTATATATAAGAATGAAAAATAAAAATAAAAAAACAAAGGACAACGTTTCGAACTTTTGATGTGATTATTTAATTGTTTTGGGGCACAATAATTACATTTGATACCACTGATTCTGATAAATCGCTTTTATTGATGAACACACACACGCCCACACACACACACACCTTTACAGTGATGGATTCATGAACATATTAACACAATTCCAGAATTCAACGTGCATTTACTATTTCAAAATATGAATAAAAAAACGTAACTTTCATACCCTTTCCGTTTTGTTAATGTTGTAGTGCTTCGTTAATGTTGTTGTATTTTTGAATTTGCAATTGTGTTTCGTTATTGTTGTGTTTTTGATTTTGTTGAAGTGGTTTGCACCTCAGGGCCACCGTAGGATTATACTCTGCGGGTCAAAAACTGTAGCTGCAAAAACGCTTCTTTCCTAACATTCATCTGGCTTCAGACTATTTGAAATGCTCTTAATGCACAATTAGACATTGTACATATATATATATATTTTTAAAAGTAATAATCTCAGTTTTTGTATTTGCAGTCTTTGTTTTATGCAGGCCTTACCTTTGGTACAATTCTCTTTAGTCTGTGTCAATTTTGATGCATATTCTTACATATTTAAGACAAATATTTTTGGCAGTAATCTGCAGTTCACTATGTGTCGTGGCTCAAATGTGATCTTGAACACTATTTTGTCTTAGCATTATTCAGGCCTGAGGGAACTCCAACTGCTGAATACAAAACTAAAAAGCCTAAAAGTTTCAGAGCATTGGCCTGTAAAATGTGACATTTTAGAATTTTATTGAAAAGTTCATTTCCATGCTGCATCTGAAATACAGAAATGTAGGGTGAATAGTGCTAGGAGCTACACAATCAAAGGGAAGACTGATGTTTTAATAGTTGCTCAGCAGACATACACTAATACTAAAGGATGGCAAGCCACAAAATGATCTGATAAACTGTTTGTTGTCTACATTTTTATTGATTTCCTACAGCCTTTTATGTTCACTTCATAAATCGATTGCACTTGCTCCCCACTCGGGAGCGAGGGTCTAACTATTTTAAGTTTGAAGAGTTGTTAAATTGCAGCACTACATTCCATTACATAATAACATTGTCTGCTTTAAATGGTGCAAGTCATTCTTGTCTTGTGATAAATCAATTAGTTCAGCTACTAAGTCAGTTTACTCTTCAAATGCACCTGAAAAAAACCCCATAAAGACGTTATTTCCAACTGAGCCATTATAATTCTCTTCACTTTACCAGTTGTACCAAATATTGCTTACAACAACAATAACACGAGCCTTGATAATTCTGATCCCCTGTAATGAATTTTGAACCCTGTGGACCCGCGGATTTTGGCGCAATTCCTTCTTTTGAGAACCACAATAACCTAAGATAACAATCTCGCACACGGCGCATACTATACATCAGCCATCTGAACGCTATTAAACCCAGGTGAAAAGGATGGGAATGGTGTTTATTGTTATCTGTTTTCAAAAGCCCTTATAACAGGTTGGAGCTTAAGACAGATTGTGGAAATCCGTTAATTCCCTGAAAAAAAAAGGAGATGTATAGCCTTGTATGAAATCACAGGATTTGCTGGGAGGGAGATGAATTTAACCAGTAATAGCTTTACCTCCGCTGTGCACATTGTCAGCGAAGTCAAACTGAAAAGACTGCAACACAAAGATAAGACACAGGATGTATGATTCTGACTATAAACCACATTGATGGATATATTCCCATAAAACTGCACCTTTGTTGCATCTTTATTCAGATGTCACCCACTCATCCATTATGGGTTGTTAAATGTCAGCTAGGAGTTTCAGAGCAAATCGACAAATGAATACAAGATCATTTGTCATTAAAACTGAGCATAAGAAGCAATATGAAATTAATTCAAAGGCTAATCCTTAAATTTATCATACACAAGCATGAGACCACACCAAAGGTGTCCATCTATAAGTCCAGGTTTCTAATACCAAGCAATCCCCTTTTCTCTAAAACCTCAACAATGAGGATTTTAGGAGCTCTCCACTTTTCATTTTATGCAGTGAAATCTGATTTCGCTTGAAGAAAGGAATGAGGCGAGATTAGCCGAATCTGCCGTCCTCCCTAACCTCTTCACAAAACTGCCCAGATTAGCTCAGAATTAAGTTTCAACCGTTTTATGTGTCTGGTCCACAGGGGGATTATAGTTTTACTTCCATCTCTTTTTTTTTTTTTTTTTTTTTTTGCCTATAAGGGCCAGACTTGCTCTTGTAGAAGGAGTAGAAGCAGAGGAGCCACTGAGGGGGAAGTATCACAGAGAGTTACAGGCCTCTATCTGGTTATCACTACTGCTTTTGAGCTCAAGGAATTTCCTTAAAAAATGGACAGACACATCAAGATGGAAAGACAAAAGTTTCCGTTCACCATTGAGAACATTCTGAACAAATATCCTAGCAGTATTGGAGACAAACAACCATGTGGAACAAGAGTTTTTGGACTGAAGGAGAAGATGGTTTGTCCTGAGCCTGTTCATCACACCTGCTTGTGCTGCTGTTTCTGTTCCCACTGCGCTGACATGCTGCACTCTGATCTCATCCATGACGGTAAGAACGTACCATCGTCTGTCTTTGTATAAAGTAACTATGGAAATTCAGTTTTATGTTCTGAAACCCTGAAGGCAACACTTCGGCCATGTGAAGGCAGGGTTGTAGCTCATAAAGGTACATAGATTCTCAAGCTGATATAGGTTTTGCTAGCTGAGTATAAGAAGCAATATGAAATTAGTTCCAAGGCTAATCCTTAAATTCATCATACACAAGCATGAGGCCACACCAAAGGAGTGAGAATGTGGACATGAAGACTTATATGCAAATTGATTTAGTGAGGACAAGGAAGTCAGAAGACTTAAAAAACTGGCACCCAAGAGATTTAAAAGCATTCTCCAGTGATGCAGTGCCTGTCATTATCACATGTCAAATGACCCCCTGTGAATGAAACTGGAAATCAAAACAGAAATCCTGTCAGCATTAATGTAGATATTGCAATTTCTGTTCCAGTTCTGACCACCATTGTAATTTTGAGCCTAGTAGACATTGGTCAAGTTTCATAGTAATCCACATTATTTGTCCGTGGTTCACAACTGAATAATCTGGCTGTCAAAGCAACACTGCAAGGTTGTCTAAAGTCCTCTCACTAAAGGCTGTTTGTCAGAAAACCACATCCTTATGTGATTGTCTTGATTTATAGACAGTGGCATTCCAAATTATAGTTAATAATCCATGTATGGTAGCATTTTCCTGTTTACGTGGGTATGACTCAACATGATCTTTTCAGTTTAAGAAAAGTGCATTTGTCATTTTCATTTAAAACTATGATGACGTATGTGAATCTTATTGCAGCCTGTCAGTACGGATGGAACCGAGCAGCTATGATCTCAGAGACGTGCCGGCTGGGGGAGGCTCAAAGGGAGGAGCAGCAGCCTAAGGTCGGCCAGGTGCAGAGGCGAACCAGGCGTCACCGTACAATTTTCACCGAAGAACAGCTGGATGCACTGGAGGAACTGTTCCTGCAGAACCAGTATCCAGATGTAAACGCGCGAGAGAAACTTGCACAGCAAACTAACTTAAGAGAAGAAAGAGTAGAAGTAAGACAGCAGCTGCATGTGTTGCTAATGCTTGATGGAGAGGTTTCACTCTCTTTAGATTATGTGGACATGAACTACCCTGCCAAATATGAAGAATGGGAGGTATTAAATAATAATTCTGTCTCTTTTCTTCCTGGTAGGTTTGGTTTAAAAACCGAAGAGCAAAATGGAGACGTCAGAAAAGATTGTCATTTGTAGTCGGAAACACTGAAAACTAATTCCCTTCATATAGATTTACAGCAACATGAAAATTTATGGAGACCTTAAGTTATTTTTTTTTTGCTCATGAGTCAAATAAATAACCAAATTTATGAACAAAATGGATCTAATTGTGTCATTTTGATCAAACAAACCTGCATGCAGAGATATACGCTTACCTTTTGACATTTGATATTTGATGGTTGTTCCATATATCAAGAATGGAGTAACTTTTTGTAAAACGGCTTCTTGTTATGTGATTATGATCTAATAAATACTTTCATGACTTTATTGTTTGTGAATAACCTATGTAGATTTATCCTACAACAGAACAAAGTTGTCTGTAAATTTCTTTTGTACATTTTTTTTTTAAGAAAAAATCTTAAATAAAATTTATGTCTTTGTTTAGCAGTTCAAATCCAGATATAACTTTTTGTCAGGTTGACATGAATAGACTATTTTCTTTCTCAATCAATGTAGAAGTATTAATTATCAATCATCATCAGTATAATCAGTACTGGTGCATTTTATGATGGCATTATATATATATATATATATATATATATATATATATATATATATATATATATATATATATATATATATATATATATATATATATATATATATATATATATATACACTAGGCAACCCTTATTGAATCATCTTATATGCAGGCAGGAATAAGTGGTGCTTAGTTTTTTTGATTCAGACTCCTTACTGCTTGGTGGCGGTAATGCACCATATTGGTGTTTGCCAACCGCCATTAAACTGTAGTAGTAGTAGTAGAAGAAGAAGAAGAAGAAGAAGAAGAAGACAACATTACGTAATTACGTCGCGTGTACGGTGGCGTACAGTGTCGTAATGGCTGAAAGTTAGATGAAACGTTACATTTAGCAAGGCTGACTCTTCTTTTAGTCTTTGTATATTTATTTCCTTAACTTTATTTTAAACATATGCTATTTTTGAGCTGAAATTCGCCCTTTGGTATCATCTAGAAGTCGGGGTTTTTCTATCGCAATAGAGTCGCCGTTAGCCTTTGAGCTAAAAGGCTAACAGGCTCTACAATGGAGGGTAGCGCCAGTGTTCGGAGAGCCTTGTCCGGGACTCTGGTTCCGTCAGCGGTCACAACCGTGGCTCTGTGTCAGCCTGAGGACAAAGAAGAGGGGAAACTGAAGAGAAAAGTTCTCGATGAAGAGGATTATATTCAGGTAAGTAACTCAAGACAAACACGGATTCAGAGACGACCTTGATCTTAAGATGTAAACATAGTCTTGAACACTGTGAGCGTCGACGTATTTCCAACGTTTTGGCGTACAAACTTAAAGTTATAAACCAATAAGAAGCAGGAACTGGATATGTTTGCACAATATTCTAATCGTTACTTAATATTGGACAGCTATTGTACAATTTTCTTAAGATTTTTGTTCAGGAGAACATGTGCAACACCAAATATAATAAAGCAACAGATTCAGTTTTTCCACCGATCTTTGCAATTAGTCGTGCAGAGATCAGACTCGACCAATTTACTTTTAATGAGCCACAGGGTATTTTGATTGACTTTAGAACGAAATCAAGATGTTTGAGATTCTTCGATGTATAAAATGGAGATGATTCTTGAACTCAATTTTCTGCTACACTCACAACTACTGCCCCTTTTAAATAATTTGGACAGTTTTTTTCTTAATCAAAGTTGGTCCAGAATCAGAACTGTATGAACCAAGAAAAACATAATTAGTAAATTTCTGCTTAATACTACAGAACTGTTTTATGTTGCCTTAAATTTGGTTTTATACGTATTCTTAGTGTTTGTGTCTTCTTTACTTGGCTGCTTTTGACAGAGCTTGGAGAAAATTATCCAAAGGGACTTTTTCCCAGATGTCACCAAACTTCAAGCACAAAGGGAATACCTTGAAGCGGAGGAAAGTGGAGACCTTGAGAAGATGAGAGAGATATCCATTAGATACGGCTCATCGTTGAACAAATCCACACCACAAACCTCTGCACCTTGTAAGTAGAGAATTTCCAAATGAAATGAGTATTTATTTTACACTATATGATTTTTTTGGTTCAGTTTTTTTTTAGTGATTTATTTCTATTTCTCTTTTTGGCAAAATGCAAGATTTGACCCCTGCCAGTTTTGAAACACCAGTTGGTCGCTCAGGATCGCCGTCTTCCACTTACTGCAGTAAAAGTTCGGATTTGGGTAAGTTAAGACAAATATGCTTAGTTTAGTTTAACCCTGTTGATGTGGAAGTAAATTCAGTAGATATATGTGTAAACTACAGTAATTGACCCATCCATTTGTTGGACCATGTTTCTGTAGAGCGAAAGGATGATGACAAAGAAGAAAAAGAGCTGCCCAGTCTGGATCGTTTTCTTGCTAAAAACACCAGTGAAGATAATGCATCCTTCGAGCAAATAATGGATCTAGCAGAAGACAAAGAGAAACTGAAGCACGCCTGGTTATATGAGGCAGAGGCTGAATTTAAACAGGTTGGTATTGATTCTGGGCTGTTATTTTCAAAGTAATTTAATGAGGTGCCTGAATTGAAGGTTGTTGTTTTTGTTTTCTGGAGACATGGTGTAAATTATCTGCTTCAGATCATTTACACCGTAGCTTCAGAGGTGTTATTTGGGTACAGCTTAAATTAAGCCACCAGCCTCCAGTGTGATTATAGCATAAGGTGTTTTTGTCGGCTTACAAGTTTTAGCTTAAAGTTGCATCACAACAACTCTGAGGCCTGTAGGGGTTGCTTGTTTCCAAAGCAACATTAATCGTGTTTATGATGCTGCCATGTAATTAAATCATCTACAGGAAAAAAAAAAAAAAATTATAGTTGAATTGAGTTAAAGTATGTGTAGTATGCTGCACCTGAATGGCTTAGCAGTGTGCTGAGACACATAGTGCTGCTATGTAGCTGCATTTGGATGTTTCCTAGACATTAGAGATCAGAAAAGAAAACATGACTGCTTTTTGGTGCATTTGTGGTTTACTGTAGAAAGAGTGGAAAGATTTAAATCATCTGTGATCTTTTTTGCAGCGCCACGAGGAGAACCTCGCCCTCCCGTCAATGGAGAAAGCTGCTCTTGAATGCGTTAAAGCTGGACTGGAAACGTGGGAGTACAAAGCAAAAAATGCCTTGATGTACTATCCAGAGGGTATGAATGTTAAACTGAGAAAACTGCTTAATTTTTTAATTAGTCAATTTCCCTTTAACTCACACAACATTTTCTAAAGTGTGGCATAAAATGTTTGAAGATTTTTTAACTCAGAAAATGTAATTTTTTACCTTTATCTTAGGTGTTAAAGATGATGATGCAATCTTTAAGAAGCCCAGAGAAGTGGTGCACAGGAACACTCGGTTTGTTGGAGATCCGTTCAGCAAAGCTCTGAACAAAAGCCAGATTCAACAGGCTGCAGCCCTCAATGCACAGGTAACTACAATAATGGGTGAAGTTTTCATGGCACAGAAACCGTGTGTAAAAATTAGTTTAAAACCAGAATTTTTTGTATAATATTGTTTTTATTCAAAGAAGAAAATCACATACTGCTCCAGGTGTTGCGAAATATTATTTGTTATAAAAATTGGAACTGTAACATTTATTTTGGGATGAGCTCTGCTCTTTTGGTTTCCAGGACTTGATTGTTTTACTTCAAACAGTCAAATTTTTTTCCAAAAGAAATGTTTATTTGAATGGTGTCGCTTATGAATTATGTTTATTAATTTTTTAATTTTTTTGCAGTTCAAACAGGGTAAAGTGGGCCCTGATGGGAAGGAGCTAATACCGCATGAATCCCCAACGGTGAATGGATATGGCTTTGAAAGGACTCCATCACCTGCCCCTGGTGAGTGACCCTGCAAATTATTCAGTCCTACGAAGTAGGGCTGAAACAATTGTGATTAATTGATTATTGAAATAATTATCTAACTTACTAGTAATTGATTAAAAGTTAATTGGCGTAAACAGACCCTAAAATATACAGTTTGCTTAAAGCATAACACTCTCAAAACTGTGAAAAATTACACATTTTGCATTTTAGATGAAAACTTTCTTTAAAAGTATGTTCTATCCAGAATCCCTAAACTTCACCTGGTTCACATTCTGCAAATTTCTCTTATTAAGCACTTTTTGATGTCCAGTTATTAATTTGTTGCATCTAAAAAATATTCAAAAGATCAGCCCTGCACTGCATTAATGGTAAGTAAAGCAGAAAGGGCTTATTTAAGTATCAATTATCCATTTAGCTGCAGATGCGTTGTATTGCATTTTTAATGCAATAAAATGTTATTTTCTTGTTTAGAATTTTTTTTCCCCATTTTTTGCATACTTTTAATATTGTATAAAATAAGCTCAAGTGTTTAAATGAAAAATCTGAGAATAATCAATTGCTAAAATAATCACTACCTGCCGTCCTACTTTGAGGTTCACTCACTTTTTAAGTTCCCTCTTTTCTATTTATTTTATCCATTATCCAAACTGATGACTTTCTACTTTCATACTTGTGTTTGCTCAACCATCTCTTCCAAATTGATCTTTAGTTTAATTAAGCATATTTTATTGCTTTCTTTGGGTTTCTCAGAGGCACTCTTTTGGATAGTTTCATGCAAATGTCATTTTTGGCTTTTTCAGGTGTTGCTGATTCACCTCTGATGACCTGGGGAGAGATAGAGAGCACGCCGTTCCGTCTGGATGGATCAGATACGCCATATGTTGAGCGAAATCATGGCCCATCATTCAAGGTTAGAGAGATATCCTTTTTTTATGTCTGGGTTATTAATGTCTAATTATTTATCTCGCTACATTTTGATGCTTATTGTTGTGTTCAAAAGATTCCCGAACCAGGACGAAGAGAGAGGCTGGGTATAAAGATGGCAAATGAAGCTGCTGCGAAAAATCGTGCAAAGAAACAGGAGGCATTGAGAAAGGTTACAGAGAACCTAGCAAGGTAAGGAGTGCACTATCTTTGTTAAATGTTTTCCTGATTTATATACTCATGAAGAAATTCTCAAAAATAAGAGAACACGTTTTCTACTTTGCAGTCTTACGCCTAAAGGTCTGAGCCCGGCCCTGACGCCCGCCCTGCAGCGGCTTGTAAATCGGACTTCTAGCAAATACACAGACAAAGCGCTACGGGCGAGTTACACGCCGTCGCCCTCGCACAGAGTCACCCCCTGCAAGTCTCCCTTCGCTGGACCAGCCACTCCTTCAGGAACGCCAACGCCCACCAAAGCTAAGACGCCGAGCTCGCAGGACCTCACATCACTCACGGACAATCTGCTGCAGCTTCCCAAGAGACGGAAAGCCTCAGACTTTTTCTAAGAAAAGCCGCTCTAAGTTCAAACATTTAAAAACTTCTGTTTAAAAAAAAGTCTTTATTAAAACGTACGAGAAGAGGATTTCTAATGTCCTGTTGCTTAATTCAATGGCAGATATGATTATTAGTGTCTCTGTGAAATGCATCTTGTCCAGTGTTCTCAGTATTTCCTTTTTGAAGTGGAAAATTTGAGTGATTATGTATTTATTACGATCTAGTGTGGTTCTTAAAACGTATACAAACACATGGGATCATAAAGCCAAGCACAATATATCAGTGTTTGTTTCTGTTACTTCAAAATGTTATAAAATGTTCGACTTTTGGATTTTTACAATTCAAAATATAAATGTGGTCATTTTGTCCAGTATCATTTTTGGTGCGGTTTTTACATCAACAGATTTAAATCAGCTTTATAGTGCGCAGTATGTAACATCACAGTAGTATTTTATTATTATTTTTTTAAAGCCAAAGAAATTTACTTTGGCTTTATGCGTCTTTACAGGCACCCCTAATAAAGATGCATATTAAACTAGAAAATTTTGCATTTCCTGCACAAAATGCAGTGTGAATGCTGTAAGCTAAATATTTTAGTGAAAATTGCAGAAGCACAACTACAGAAGACTTTCAGAAATGTAAGAAATAGGCAGAAGATGCAGAATAAAGCAAAAGCCTGCAAAATGCAAATAGAAAACCTGTAGAAGAGTGAAAACTTTCAGTCAATGCAAAGTTCCCATCCAAAAATTTGTGCAGAACACTGTTTACAAAGCTAAACTCTAAGGTCATAACAGTATTTGTTAAAATGAGCTAAAAAGCTAAAATTAGCTGAAATACTATTGGCTTCTAGGTTAGGACATCTTTACCTACAGTAACAACCATGTAGTTTGAAAATAAAACATGTACAAACTAAAATGATCTAAAAATCTAAAACTAGCTAATATAATAGTGATAGTATCTAGGCTAGTAGAGTATGATTTACAGTAACATCATTGGAAGACTTGTGAGCCCTCAGAGCTAATGGGCCAGTGTATCTTAACTGCTTAGCGGCCAGAGCAAGAAAGTTGTTAATTTGCCAAAATAAAGTGAATCTGAATCTGAGTTTCTGGTTATCATTAGATGTAGCATTCATCTGATTAAAACAAGAAAGTTTTGAATTTTGTTATGAGAAACTGCTTCTGAGTTTATTTCTTAGCTCTGGCTGTTAAATGCTTCCATATAAAGGGGCTCCCTCTGACTCTCCAAGTTCTCACTCTATTTCATCAATGACAACTCAAATATCCCACAAAGTGTTGATGTTTTGCTCTTGTGTACCTTCAATATTTAAACCAGACATTTTATAAGGTGTAAATCTCAGTATAACAAAAATATAAAGCTTGTTCTAATTTGTTTTATATCTTGTTATTACAACCAGAAGAATTCTCATAACAAAATTCTGTTCCTGAAACGGTATGGAATACAGCAGCGGGCCCCCAATGGTTCAACTCTCTTCCACCGCCTCTGTAAGCAGCGTTAAAAAGTTGCTCCCATTGTGGCTCCACCCGGCCCGCACATACACAGTGTCTGTTTGGGTATAATCTGGCAGACTCCGCCCCGGCAGCACCTCCAGCTGACGGTCTGCCTGTGCGCTGCCGAATGTTTGGAATTGTTGTGATGGGAGGCCGCAGCCATCTTGGATGAGCGCCGCTCTGCACCGAGTACCAACGGTCGACGGTGACGGTGGGGCAGCCAGCTAGCTATCGTTAGCTGCTGCTCGGAGAGATTAACCTCGCCTCTTATTGCGACTATGCTTTATTTGCGCCTGCTCTCTAGTCGACGCATTGTGTGGGCAAAAATGGGCACAAGTAGTTTTAAACGTTTTGCGGCTATAATTTAGAAAAGGGAAAGGCGTTGCTGAACCTCGGTATATTTTTACATTTCTGGATAGAGGAGTTACTATGAATGGAGGATAAATGTTGCCGAAGGCTGACAGCAGCAGTTTCGTCCTCCTCTTCTCTCTTCTCTTCGTTCTCACACTAACGGACCCACCACGGACAGGTAAATAAACCCAAGTTTGTTTATTTTTTGGGGGGCATGTGTTCCTGTTCCGTTTGCTCGACTAAAAAAAAAAAAAAGGTGGGAGAAACAGATTTACAGCTGCAGGTCAGGCGCAGCGGCCTGTTGGTCAGACCTGGGACTCTGGTAGTTTCCAACCTGTCTCCCTGCTGCTGCAGTTCGGGGTGCAGCTCCAGCTAGCTGTGTACGCAGTATCTGTATTTCACTCCAAAACTAGGTCACTTGCAACAGCAAGCAGATATGCATTTAGTTAAATGCAAAATATTGGACTTCATTGTTTTTATTTTATTATTTATGTATTGTTTTTAAATCAAAGCTGCTAACTTCGGTTAATTATACTTTAATTCCTCATTAAAATGGTGCACCCTAATTTAGTTTAATTAGTTAATTTAATCACTGCAATCTTAGGTTGGTCTTCTTCACCTAATCTGTAATTTAAAATGCATGAAAGGGATTCATCTCCCTGCATCACCAAACCTGGCTCACATTCATCTCCACCATTAAACACAACAGACTTGGTAGAAAAAATACTAACAGTTGTTACTGCTGTCGATAAAGATGATTTGGTTAAGCGAAAACCCTGTGTTGCAACACCTAAAAAGCATTACAGTAAAACCACAGACATTAAAAGTATTCTAAAATATGTTTGCTCTAAATAATGCACCACTTTACTGTAATACTACTCTATTATCTGTTTAGATGTCTTTTTTTTTATCAATCAAGGAAGTGTGGATTTTCCTCAACCAAAAGCATGTATTGGTGCTTTGAATGATCTTCTGTAAAAAGTTTTGTAAGCATCACCACAAGACAAATGCATCTGTGGTTTCCTTCAAGCTTGGTCTCGTGATCCCGCCAATTGTGTGGATTAGAGTAACCGTTATCAGTGGAGCTCAAGGATAAACTCATTATTGTTTGGCTCTAACCAGAGGACTGACCTCCTACCTAGAGAGCAAATTAAAAGGAAAAAGGACAACATTGTTTATATTTGTGTTGTGGGCATTTATTTGACCGCTTCTTTTCAGTTTGTAATCAAATTAGGTTTTTAGAGGGGTTAAAAGATGAGTCAGAGCTTTGCTGTTGTATTTCCATAGCTTTAGCCCTCAGTGTGAAGGTCATTTGTGTGCACATTTCATCAAGATGTCTAACGCTTTTGAGAACAATGTGTAGAGTTCACTCAGTGCATGTTTGGAAACGTCTGCTGGTTGTTTGGGTGATGATATTTTTCACAGTCTGTTACTGTCTTATCTACTTGAGAGCTACTTGACAAGGATTTTAAGTACTGAAAAAGAAACAAAATTGCTACTCATATAATTTAGGTGGATAATAAAAGTATTAATAGAACCTGCTTTAATTTTAGCAGGATGTTATTTAGCAATCATGCAGCCATTCGGCATCCATCAATTTTAAAACTCGTTGCATCCTTATTTTTACACAACAGATGTATTTCACAACACAAAGTCTTACAAAATGTAAGCTTACATCAAGGAAGTGTAAGCTTACATTTTGTAATGTTTACTTAGCTTAATTTAATATTTAATAGTGCAAAGTGTATTTTTAAAATAAGGAAACAGACTTTTATAAGTCAAGTATAAATTAAAAGGAGATAATCAAACAATAAACAATCTTTTTTTATGGTCGAACGATGGAAGCAACTCTTGCGTGTGCATCGTGCATAACACTGCACACTGTGGCGTAACCTTGTGCAACATTGTGGTAGGGTCTGGTACACATGATGGGCCTCTCAAGAGTTTCTGAGGTTATTTTCATGACCTCTGGTTTGCTCCAGTAATGTGGAGAATGGATTTTAGCATTAAACCGTGGCTGGCTGAAATACCACACAAGAGTTTGTTCTGACTACTTCAACTGGGGTGTTATGTTAGAGACTAAAATAAAATAAAATAGCGTACTGAAACTTCTCACAGCCAGCATATTTTGAAATAACCGTTTGCTGCAGGTTTTTGTGGACTTAAAATAGACTGAAGATTTGTGATTTACTCATTTAAAACATGAAAAAGTTCATTTCAGCTTTTGTCTGGCATCATTTTGCAACAATTAAATCTGTTAATTAATTGTTAATTCATTCAAATTAATTGTTCATAGGAAATATTAAACTGTGTATAAAGATCACTTTGATATTTATCTGTTGGGGTTCTCTGTGTGGTTGGGAAAAGGTTTTGGATTGCGTTATGCCCCCCTGTAGAAACCTGGAAAACACTCCTGATCCTCTTGACATTCCTGACTCAAATTAAGACCTTTTCTTAAAAAAAAAAACTTGTATGACTGGGCGATTCAATGTTTACTCATTCTGAAACGAGGTGAAAACAGATTTCTTTGAGAGAGATTTCTGTGAATAACATCTCAGCTACTGTCTGGAATATAATTTTATATATTTTTGAAGTTTCAATTGTTACTACCTCTACTTCTGCACGAACAGTGTTAACATTTCCTCATAAAATGAGGTAGTCCAGTGGTACTACTTACCTTTTGCATTCATCAAATCAGAACTGAAACTGAAGTTTGGGGAAAAAAATGTGATTATCAACTTCTTGTTAGTCCATTAAAATAGCAGAAGTGGCAAGCAATTTTTTACACAGTCAAAACTGTTCACTTTGGTTAGTTGTTGTTTTTTTTTTTTCCCCAGGCCACACTGGGCTGTAAATTGTCTACACATCAAAAAAATGTTTCTAAGTGAAAGAACACCGGTATTAAAATGTTGCTTATTTTTCACTCTTGTTTTCGCAAAGTGAGTTTCTGAAGGACAGCCTTGATAAGCCTTCTAACACAGAGTTAATAACTTTAAGGAAGTGACTCAATGTCCTAACAACACTTCTCTACAGCTTACTTTAAACTGGTGTTTGCTCCTGTTTTTGTTCGGAGCATTGAGCTGAATTTCAAGGATAATTCTGGCGTTTTTATTTTCCATTTTGACGTTACCCGTTGGTGAGTTTCCTCAGAAGGTTGCAGGGAGGTTCCATGTGTGAGCACAGCGGGGATTGGAGGTCATTTTACATGTGAAGATGAAACAGCCAGTACAGTCTCTCTTTCACTGTGAATATCGGTGTCGAGGCTTTAAAACATATTCAGGTTGTTCAACACAATAATGTGCACTTCCTAAATGCATTCTGCAAGCTGTGCACATAAAAATGAGCTGAGTTTTCAAAATTGACCTTGCAAAGCATGATCGTATGACTCAACTTGGTAACACTGCATGTGGCTGACATGCATTCACAATGTGGATCAGAAAGGGTTTGGGAAACTAGGATATGAATTATTTAAAATAATCTGTACTGATATTTAGGATGATGAAAATGTAAAAACATTTTTTTTTTGTTTGGCTTTGAACCATTGATTTATCACATCATACCATCATTAAACTTGCAATGTAGTGACTTATTTGAATTGTAGGAAAAAATGAAACAGTAATTAACTAGATAGTCATATTATTATTGTCTGTATTTATTTCAGGTCCACGGCTAGCTCTGGCAAGATTATTGTCAGGTAAGAAAGTTTTTTTTTTTTTTCTTTTTTTTTTCTGTATAGTTGAGTTATCGTTTTCTGAGAAAGGACCAGCATCCACAAAACGTTGTTTTACAAAATTGTCAGAATATTTTCCAATTAGGAAAGTTTTGTCTAAAGTCCTCTGTTACCCAATCCCTAAAATAGTTTTCTGAGAAGAAACTTAAAGGTCATATTTGAAGTAAAAACATGAAGCAATGAAGCTGACGGTTCAGTGCCTTTTGTCCTTATCGAATGTCATCGACTGTAGAGGTTAAGTTCTGGTCAGCTGAAGTCTTGAGGCTGTTCTTTTTTTTTTTTTTTTTTGATAACTTAATAAGAGCAGTATTGTTGTTTTTACTTCGGTGACCTGATCTTGGCAGTATGACGAATGATTCTTTGAAACAGATTGCCTTAACATGCTGTTTGACACAAAGCAGATGCCTGTTTGAAAATGTGCAGACAAGATCAAATTTGTCTGCAAATTTATGAATCTGTCTTTTATTATCACTCTTTTGGGAGATTAACATCTGTAGAGAACATGAGAAGAAGGCTGAATAGTTTCTAAAATAGTTTGCCCCACAGTTGACACCTGTTTGCAGCCATTTCAACCACCATCATCTATGATTTTAAACGCTTATTTTGCTACCTTTAAAGCTCTTCATGCGTATTTTATATCCCTGCTGTGTTTTTTCTTGTTTCAAAAGGTGTTCAAGTTGCACACATTTAACCACACAACCCATCTTGTTGTGTTTCAGAGCAGCGCTGCAACACTGGGCAGTTCGCCTGCCGCAGTGGGAAGATGCAGTGTATCCCGATGTCCTGGCAGTGTGACGGCTGGACAGCATGCGAGGACAAAAGCGACGAGATGGACTGTCCCCGTAAGTTCGACTCCCATTATACAGCCATTCTAACACCTGTGCTTCTGGAGCTTAGATTTCTCTGGGGGCCTGCAGCACACAGGATGTTTCAGGCATTAAAGATCAAATCACAGGCGAACAGCTTTTAAAAAAGAAATATGACTGCTCCTATGGTCCCTTCGGGATGTAGAGAAATTGCATCAATCTGTATTGTGTTGTGCATCTTTCATACATAAGGGCACATTTGGTGTATTCTTCCCTAGAGTTACTGTTTACTTTTGCAGTGAGTGATTAGTATCAACAAACCTCCATATTCCCCAAAAAGCATAAATATTAATAAACAAACAAATCAGGACTAGTGGTATAAAAACAGGATTATACAGGGTTTAAGTCTCTGTTTTTGTTTACCATTCTGTTGATCCCCTCACAGTGTATAGATGTTACAGAGCTAAGCCTTTTGACCGAAATCCTATTGTTTGTCCCTAAATCCTGACGTCTTATCCCCGGATCCCTGATTGCATAATAGGAATTATTAGAAGGATTGAGTACAGCGTGTGACCTCCATAAAGGAGTAGCTGTTCAGGCTTTGCGTTAATGCTGGTGGGGTACACCTGATTACAGTTTCACACTGGCCCCTTTTTCATTCTTCAATAAGGCTACAAACTCCTGAAGTAGAAGAAAATATGATCACGTTTTCATCTTCACATCTAACAATCCACCTGGAATTCAATATTTACAACCATTTAGAAATGTTAATTTTTTTAGTAAATTTTAAACAGAAGTATTTCTTTTGCTTGGTCATAATATGCAGAAGATGTGAAAACACAAGATAAGCTTAACGGATACTCGTGTAACCAAAGAAATGATTTCATTAGCAGGTGTAATTCCAGTTAATGGAGGCTTTGTTTTTGGAGCGGCGGCTGGGTTTCCCCCAGTGCATTATAAGCCTGGCAGGCCACCAGGCTTTACTTGTGCCCCCACCAGGATAAGCATTGCTTATTTATTAAAGTTTTTTTAATGTTTGCATTTTTAAGACTTTATAGCTGGTGCTCAGGTATTAATCTTCTCATCTTCAATAACACATAATTATAAAGTGATATTTTCAAGTTTCCTGTCAACTTTAAACATTTTTTAAATCAAAAACACGACGGACCGCTGGACAAATGACTGCCCCAACCACCGGGCTTAGTAAGTTTTCTGGGGGAAACCTTGTGCATTTTGGATCTTGAAGTCAGCGTTTGAAAGATTCTCAATTCTTGGCAAGTGTTCCAGTTGATTTATCAGACTCAGAAGTTGGATTATCACATTAACGTTGTAATCCACACAGCTGCTAAACCCAGACTATTACATTAGAGAGACATGACTCATTCTTCCAGAGAACTTTCCCCACTGCTCCAGAGTTTAGTGGCAGCATGCTTTATTTCACTCCATCTGAAGCTTTGCATTGTAACGACTGGATGCAGCTCTCCATGAAGCTGTTCTTGAGTTAATCTGAAGGCTGCATGACTTGTGGCGGTTTGGAGCTATGGCCTCTGTAGAAAGTTGGTGATCTTTGATTGGATTTTAGTGCCAGGTATAAACTTATCTATCAAAGGAAGTCCTGTCAGTAGAAATTACCTTCATGCTTATTAAACATCCCCTTTAAGATGCATTAACTTTTTTATTATGTGCTTCTGAAGGAACTCTGCTCCTGTGATTTTACAAGTGACCTTTAGCATGCTGCAAAGTAATCATTCGGCCTCTGGCTCCAAGAAGAGATAATGTATTCTTTTACTACACGGACATTTTTTGTCCATGTATATTTGCCTGCATCGACAGGCAAATATAGTCAGTTTCTCCTGATTTGCTACCACTTCGATGGCCTTGTTGCAGGAGGAGAGTTTGTTGTGTGTAGACAATGCCAGGCTTCTTCCGTCTGTCCAGATCTTAATCTCATTAAACTGCTAATCATACTTAGAAGAGGCTAAAATCTGCAAAGCTTTCCAGCTACTTTTCCTGTCCCCAGATCTGGGTCTTCCTGCTTGATCTTTTGACTCAAAGTTGATCGGTTTGGGTTGTGTAATTATCTTGTTCTTTGTTCCAGGGATCATATGTGTGGTCTGCAAGTGCAACTGACTGATAATCAAAATGTTTTGCAGTTATAAAGGCGGAGAGGTATCGCTTTGAGAATGGATACGAGAACGTAGAAGACGTCATCGGCGTGGCTCAGCCGGTTCGCTTCAACAGTAAGCATCTCACTTTTATCTCAGTGCTCCTGTAGCTTTATTCACTGCACCTGTCAAATTGTCCTCCCTACTTACAGAGAAGTGTCCCAACGGCTGGCATCACTATGAGAAGACGGCCAGCTGCTACAAAGTCTACCTGAAGAACGAGAACTACTGGAAGGCCGTGGATACGTGCCAGAAGGTTAATGGCTCCTTGGCTACGTTCGTGACCAGCGAAGAGCTCCAGTTCATACTGGAGATCGAGCTGGACTTTGACGACAAAGTGTGTGAGCGCAGAGAACAGTGCACGTGAGTTGATGTTTACTTTCTTACCTCGGGAACATTTACCTGAAGTTGATGCTCTGTAGGACTCTGTTGTTCTGACGGCTAATCAATTAATTGGATAAAACTGGTATATTCGGCAGATTTTTCATTGAAACTTTGACGTTTTTTTTAAATACAATATTAGAGATACTTTTAAAGATACAAACAACTAATTCAGTGTCTTTTTTTTTACATAAGATAAACATTTTCTTTTTTAAAATGCAATAATATAGCGTTCATTTAGTAAATTTGAACCTAAAACTTGAGGAATTTTAGTTTCAAAGACAAACCTGTGTGTATCTTAAAAACAAAATGTAGATGTATTTTGTCTAATTTACTCTTAATTACTGTTGTGAATATGTTTTTTCAGCAAACTGTGATTAATTAACGATTAATTGATTACTAAATTAGTTTACCATTATTTTAGTAATCAATTCATCCTGATTAATCGTTTCAGTCCTAATCCTCTGTCATTACTGACAGATTCAGATTTCTTTATATGATCCATAAATGTTTGAGCAAATGGACTCAGAGCTGATAGAGTGATAGCCTGCCGTCTAGTGGTGAAAATGTGTCAGTTCATGAACCCAGAAATAAGTCCTTGGACTCAGCATGTAGTAATGTAATATATCGTGTCCAGGTTTTGGGTGGGCTATCAGTATGTGATCACCAATCGAAGTCACACCTTGGAGGGCCGTTGGGAAGTGGCTTCGAAAGGTAATAAAGGAAGAAGAGTTGAATAGTCTGTGATCTGGGCTGGGCATTAAGGATGTGATGTTTCCTCACAGGGTCCATGCAGGTGATTTGGCCGCCTGAGGGCCTGGAGAAGTTTGGGGAGACCTCTCCCTCTCAGGACAACGTCTTCTGCGCCCAGCTGCAGCGCTTCCAGAGCAAGAGCATGAATGAACACGGCCTGCACAGCTGGGACGCTGAGAACTGCTACAAGAAGTTCCCGTTCCTCTGCAAGAGGAGTATGTGCTCACTCTGTTTGCTTCCAGATATGTCTATAATCAGCTGTTTCATTAATATTTCTTCATTTTTGGTTACTTTCTACACAGGGCAAACATGTGTAGATATAAAAGACAATGTAGTAAATGAGGGCTACTACTTCACCCCGAAGGGGGACGACCCGTGTCTGAGCTGCACGTGTCATGACGGCGAGCCAGAGATGTGTGTGGCGGCGCTGTGTGAGCGGCCGCAGGGCTGCACTCGCTTTCAGAAGGATCCCAAAGAGTGCTGCAAGTTCACCTGCCTGGATCCCGGTACTTGTGTTCATCTTTTGGTCTCTGCCGCTGTGTGTTTATACAAGGAAACTCTGAATATTTATACCTGTTACTGCAGAATCTTAAGTACTACAAGAAATGTAGACTTGGGCCGCAACTAGTGCAGTGAAAAAAATTATTCTAACATCCACATGTGAAAAGTTCTGCACTTTATGCTTGACTTGACATTAATACAGTCTAGGGCTGATCTGTTTGTTTTGGGGGATTAACCAATTAATAATTGAATAGAAAAAAACGTGTTGAATAGGAATTTTTTTTCTTTTTTCCAACAGCATTTGAACCAGTTTAAGCCAAAACTACGACACTTGGGGGGTTTAAGGCAGAACATACTTACAGACAAAGGCTGTTTTTTTTATTTTAAATACACATTGATTATATTTTTGGTACATTTTTGGCTTAATTATTACTTTCAGTATGTTGTTCTTTCAGCAAATGTCTTTTTTGGGTCCATATACTTCAGTTAACTGTTAATTGATTATAAAATTAGTAACGATTATTTCAATAATTGATTCATTGCAATTAATTTAAACTATTAACTAGTTGTACGGTTCCGATTGTGCTTAAATCCACAAACGAAATTCTTATTTATTTATTTTTTCTTTCCCCTCAGATGGCAGCACTCTGTTTGACTCGATGGCCAGTGGGATGAGGCTGATCGTCAGCTGCATCTCGTCCTTCCTCATCCTGTCGCTGCTGCTCTTCATGGTGCACAGACTTCGTCAGAGAAGACGCGAACGCATCGAGACTCTGATCGGAGGCAACTGTAAGCCTCAACCGATCAATATGATGTCATTTAGTTTAATCGGATGAATTGGGATAAATAACACACTATTTATAATCCTGTGACTGATTTGCAGCTTCGGCTTTTAATGATGCTGTTGTCTCTATTTAAGCTTTGATTAGTGGGCATTTTCTAACGACAGCAGTCACATTTCTCGTTTTTTTATGTTTGTTTTCCTCAGTGCACCACTTCAACCTCGGAAGACGAGTGCCGGGCTTCGACTACGGCCCAGATGCCTTCGGCACCGGTCTCACTCCTCTGCACCTGTCTGATGATGGCGAAGGCGGGGCTTTTCATTTCCAGGAGCCGCCTCCGCCGTACGCCGCCTACAAATATGCCGACATCCTTCACCCAGACGACCCCCCTCCTCCGTACGAAGCCTCCATCAACCCAGACACCTTCCTCTACGTGGACTTTGGTAAGGAACGTCCTTCCTCCTGTCCGGCTAGCCCGTCATGTGAACTGTAGAGCTAGCGAATATCTTATTGATTATTCTACCGATTTATGCTGACAATATGATTTAAAAAATTTGTCACATTCTGCAAAGCTTTCATTTAACCACTTAAGCTTTATTTGCATAATATTAGAAATGCTTTAAAAGGTGCAAATAAACATAATATAGCATTTTTTTTAATGAATTAGAACCAGGTGACGCTAAAATTATGTCACTTGAGGAGTTTTAGGTGAAAAACAAAAAACTGAGAGACAAAAGTCTTTTGATCTTAAAAGTATGTATATTATGAACTGTTTTGGCTTAATTATTGCTCTGAATATGTTGTTTTTGAGTCTGTATGCCCAGTTAACAATTAATCCATTACTAAATTAGTTGACGATTATTTCAATAATCTGATAAAAATATCTTGCTATACAAGAGCTTGTTTTAAGTTGATAATTCCATATAATGAAAAAGTACTAGTTCCACTGGCAGAATATTTCACTAATAACTTGTATTTTTTCATCAATATTAAGAAATTATTGACTTAAAATAAACTCATATTTCTTGCTGAAAGGTGACTTGTACATTATTTTAGTCTTATTTCAACTATAACAAGATATTTGCACTAGAAACTAGACCTGTAGGATTTAGTGTTTCTGCAGTGCATGTCTAATCGTTTGAGCCTGGCTGACCTCTGATCGTCTCCTCTCCGCTCTCCATCGTTGCCTCCAGGACACAGCGGAGTCTCTGTGGTGCCGAGCCAGATGAACTCTCTGGGCAACGGGCTCGAGGCCGAACTTCCCAACTCCCCCGCTCCAGCGCCCGTTTGTGTGCCATCGTCTCAAGAGAGGGAGGACTCCATAGACAGCAGCACCCTCCTGGTGGGCCCTGACACGCCAACAGATGGCCACGCCCCCGCCCCTCTGCCCGCAGACTGCACGTCCTCCCTCAGCACTGTGGTATAGGAGCGAAGGACAGAGCCGCACCCGGATCTCACTAGTCAGAACTGCAGGCTGTTGATGTCGGCTGCAGGGAACAGACTTGTATTTTGTACAGACGTATAAGAAGGAGCGGCGACTGTTTTCTTACAGTGGGGTTTTTCCTTCTGAAGACGAAGTGTTTGGTTTTGTTTGCTTTTTGAAGACACCGGCATCCGAGGGAGCAGCAAGGACTGATTCTGTACAAAAAAACCAAAAACATCCCAATAATTTGACATGGCTGCACTCCTTGTTTTGTTGCTGAGAAGCAGCCTAATTGGGTGAAACCCCGTCTGCTGTAAATGCTCCCTGAGGTTCAGACTCCATACCTGTGTGTTTCAGTCCCGCACAGCATCAAACTACCAACCCAGCTTTTGTTGCTTGTACGCTTTTTGTTGCGTCACACTTTGAAACGGCAGCGTCTTTACCGATCTCCGAACTACTATAGCATCCACACTGTCTGCTGCAGCATGACCTAGAGCTGATGAAACCCTTCATTTTTACAATCCGATCTAAGCAGCCGTCTTCCAGATTTATAGCGCAGATGTGCAGAAGCAGATGTTTTATAGCTCAGAAGGTGTCTGGTAGTCTACTATTGTTGGGTTTTTATCGGGTTACGCTGACAAAAAGCTTTAGATGTCAGAAGATGCTGGTTGTTTTCAGTTTGGTGTTACGTTTGTTTATTAATTTATGACTGCAGGCTGTAATTTTGGTTGCTTGTTGGAAACGTGTAAGCTGATTTTGATCAATGATGTGGCACAGACCTGGTTGCTGTATGGGTAAAGATTAGAGATGAAGGTGTTTCATAAAAGGAAAAAAAATTGATTTAAAAGATTTCTCCAATTATGAATTAAGTCGTGCTAACATTCAAATTTTGTACTATTTGTGGTCGAGCCGTTGTGTACAGTCTTCACGCATTGATTTGTGAGGTAAGCTCATCGACTGTCGCTTCCTTTCCATCCCAGAATGTGCCAACCAGGCGTGGGCTGGCATAACGTTTTCTTGGTAACATAATTTTAGTAAAAACATGTATATCAAGATGTTTTCATGCAACTGTGAAACAAAAAGGCAGCGTACAGCGTGATCTTAATGGTTTAATTAAAAACATACCTTTGTGTTGCTAAAACAATCTGAGATATTGGTTATTACAGGTATAATATTGTCACAGATTAAACTGGCTTTACTCTAAAATATTAAACAGAGAATAAACACAAACTATATATAGTAGCAGCTTTCAGCCAAACATGTCGATTGTTCACAATGTTCCTATTTAATCATGTAATTCTGGATGAGTATGGAAAATTCTTCATGATATTATCAAATCAAGGTGTGAGGTTTCCCCAAACTTTAATAATCTAAACAAATAAAAAGACTTTTTGCATTGGCATGCAGACAAATATTGACTTGCCACTCTAAGACCTGACCGGCTATAAAAGCAAACTCATTCTGAAGTTAATAAATTAGAAATATTTACAAACAACCTGATTTGTTGGTTGTATAATCCAAGGACAAATGAATGAAACGGTCCACGGATAAATGAAAAACATGAAGTACTTTTTGGCTTCTGGACCCTCTTAAAACGTGGTTTTTAAAATTTGCCTTTAGATGCCAAAAAAGCATTAATTACATTGATTTCTGGAGATGGATCAAAAGCTTTAGAGTCTTTATTTCATTACTGTACACATTAATGCTCAATTAAAAAAAAATCCATGTTTATTTGACTTTGAAATGGAGATAAGTTTGTTCAGTTTCCAAAAATATAGTGAACTATCCCTTTAACACACTGCTGAATTGTAAATCGACCAAATAATAAACCTCAACCTGGTCAATGTTCTTTTTACTGAAATGTTCAGCCTGTCATAAAATCTACCAGGAAAAAAATAATAATTTTGAAGTGTAAACTTTGTAGTAACCATGAGTGTAGAATATTTGAGCTTTTTGCCCAATTTAAAAACTCAGAAAACTGATCATTATCAGATCTGTCTAGCCTGCAGTCCGCTGCTTAACGTACAAGGCTGGCTAACTAGTTTTAAATCAAAAATATTTCCGAACGGCCTGATTTCTTGTCCTTTAAAATCCAAGCACAAGTTTAGTTCCTCAGCTCTACCTCTTCCTCTGGCATCTTATTAAAGGGAATTAAAATGGGTGGCCAGCCCATGCCTGCGTTGAAACCTCTGCAGAACACGACGGTTTCTGCAAAACTGTTGCTGTTCCTGTTTTGTCACTTTCTCTCTTTGATTAAATGTGTATTTAAAAAAAAAAAAAGTACGTTTGGAGCTAGTAAGACGACAATCGGATACATTCGAGGATGGATTCGACGGAGTTGGAGTTTTTTTTTGTTTTTTTTTTGTGGAGTTTCCTCCATCACCACCAGCAGCGTCCAAACTCATGATCCGCCCCCAAAAATGGTTTAAAATGTCTGACTCCGCATCTCATGTTCGAATGTACTGAATATATATATATAATACATGACTTTTTGTGCTCATCTTTAACAAATTTCTTTTTTTATTTTCTACTTTTTGCGTCGACAATCCACAGTGGATTATCCAGCAAACAGTCGTGTTTTCATACGCTGCCAAACGTGAGCATGTGTGTTTAACAGATGGTGTTCAGTTCTGTTTGCACCCTCTTTGTTTTGGGTTTCTTCTTGCTTTATGTACCTTTTGGTGCATGTTTTCTATGTGTTGGCATGCTGAGAGATAATTTTAGCACAACAGTGTACAGTAGATTTAAAGGCTCATACATGTAGTTCAGCGTTTTGTATGAACTGAAAGCCGAGGTGGGGGTGGGGGGGGATTGTAATGCAACTTATGCTACATTTCATTGTCTCTTATTTGACAGCCCTTAAATTAAAAACGGGGGGGAAAAAAACAAAGCTTGTGTTTTTCTGACGTGGATCTACATCTAATCTTAATAAGCTTCACTGCGAAATCCGAGCCGGGGCCACGATCCAAACTTTATGCTGGAGCCTTTTCAGACGTGACATTCATCCTCTTCAATTTTTTTTTTTTTTCCTTCTCCGTCAAGGAAATCCCTCCACCTGACCAAATGTCAGAGAGATTTAAGGTGGAATGCAGGGAAATCCCCCTCCCCACCCCGACCTAAACAGTGAGACGGGGGGGGGGGGGGGCCGCCCGGAGATTCAGATGATTTGAAGTAAGCGAATATGATGCAGCTCAGAGTGACTCGTACGGCAGCAGAGAGTGATACCCAGCTGGAGAGTGTTGTCTGGGATGAAAGGAGGCTTTGTGCCCCCAAACCCCGACGGAGCAACGAGTGACAGAATCAGGAAATTTATTCCTGATGAGAGAGACTTGAAGTGCAACGCTTAACATTCAGCTTAACAGGTTTGTGACGAAAATTGAGTCAAATTACAAAGCTGAGCATTCATTGGATTGTTTTTAAGGATCAGAAATAAAAATTTAAAAAAACATTTTTCTTCAGACTTGGATTATAAATTAACTTTTTAATGTTTTTTTTTTTATTGTATTCAAGCCATGAGATTAAAATTGTGGCTTTTATTTAGACTTCCACAATAAAATTACTTATTTTTATATTATTGGAGTTGGGCCATAACATTAAAATGCCGTTTTTAGATTTGGGCCATAAAATTTGCTTTTTTAAATTCATATTTACTTTAATGAAGTTAAACTATAAAAATGATTTTTTAAATTTTTTTATTTATGGATCATAAAATTACTTTTTGACTTACTGTATTTATTTTGTTGCATTCAAGCCATGAAATTAAAATTTGTTATAATTTTTTTCATCATGCAATGAGATTACTTTTTTTTACTTATATTTATGTTATGGAGTTAAACCATAACATAAATATAAACTTTTTTTTTGTTTGTTTTTAATATTTGGGCCATAAAATCAGCTTTTTAAATTTATCTTTACTTCTTTGGAACTAAACTAAAATTAAAATGCCTATTTCCCTCCCCTTTTTCGTAGATATAAACCACAAAATAAACTATTTTAATTTCCTTATAATCCTCAAGTCATTAGATTTTTTTTAATTTATTTTCAGTATTATACCATAAAACTACCTATTCTTACATTTAAATTATTGAATTTAGACCAAAGCGTTAAAATGTTTCTTTATTTTTTTCTCTTTGTTTTCTTTTTTTTTGTTTTGGATTTGGGCCATAAAATTTGCCTTATAATTTTAAAACTAAACTATAATTAAAATGTTTTTGGGGTTTTTTTTCTTAAGATTTACACCATAAAATGACCTAATTTGATTTATTTATGTCGTCTTACGACTATATCTTAACTTGGACCATTAAAAAAAAAAAAAAAAGTATTTAATTGATCAGATTAAATAATAAAATAATTTGTATTAGACCATAAAATAACAATGTAATTCAGTGTGTTTATGTACATTTAGAGCATAAAAATACCTTTATACCCACATTGATGCATAGATAAAAGCACATCCTCTGGCTCTCATGAATGGCTCTTGTTACTAGTCACTGAGCATCTCCGATGGCCTCGGGGAGGAGGGGTGAAGCCGTCCTCACATCAATGAGGCTGTTGATCAGAAAGGCCCACTGGACTGGTAATGACACAGTTCACTGATCAGTCCCAGAGAAAATAAAACTCAGCTTTCACCACCCACCCTACTTAAGCCGGACGTTCCTGCAGATCTGTCTTCATTCTACCTCAACGCACTGAGACGGCTGCCTGAGCCACCATGCAGCGGAGCGCGGCTCTCCTCATGCTCCTGCTCCTGTGCGCTGATTCGCGTAAGAGTCCAAGTTGATATCAAAAGCTTTGCTTCTGGTTAGTTAGGTTTAAGGAAACATCTGGTTGATTGTGCTGGTTATTTGTGTCTTCCAGAGGACTATTGCTATGATGAGCCAGACTGTGGTAAGTAAACAAACTATTGGTTTGGTGACTGACGACGAGGGTAGGTTTACATTTGGATCCATCATTTTAGCAGCTTTATGTCTGTAAATCTTTTAATTCAGGACTAAATTTATAGACAGTAATTAGCCTGTTGAACCAAAATATAGTAAAACATTTCATCTCCAAACAACTTGGTAGACTTTAAAGCTTTCGATGCAAATTTCTCTTGTGCTAAAGTTGTTTTGCGTCCCGATTTGATCCTGTCCTCCATGTTAGCTCAGCAGCATCTGATGCTACAGATTGAAGCTGTTGATCCTCTCAGCTTTCTATTAAACAGCTTCTGTAGATTTTGTTTTATCTCCTCACAGTTAACAGAGACTTTCAGATTTATTTCAGCAAGTTTTATTATTGAAACTATGATTTTCTTTTTACTCTCTTAAACCACCTTGTGGTTCCTGAAGAACATAAAAACCTACGAATGCATGTAGGCTCAAATATAGTCATAAACCCTCACTAATATTTGGTTAAATGTCCTTAAGTGACTGGAAACTATTTACTTTTTGCTGCTATCATCTCTTAGGTTTATTCAAGTACATCCAAAAAATGCTCAGTAGAGCTACAGAGGCACCAGAGTTAAAAGCCTGCTTTACATATAGTTGTTTTTTGTTTGTATTTATAGTTTTATATTTTTAAATGGTCCTCATGTGCCCCTTTTTCTAATGGCCCCCTGGGCAGCTGCCTATATGGTCACCACTGTTTCCTTTTGAAGATTTTGATTTAAAGTGCAGTTAAATAATTTAGTCCCATAATCTCAGGTTTGCAAGCAAGTTTGAAGGTGTTGATTTTAGGAGAAATCACTTCTTTCTTATTTGGCGCCGTCTTAGTCAGTGTTGATGCTTCACACCTCCCAGGTTATCAGCTTTAGCCTTGGTGGTTACCAAGGCTGAATCCTAATAAACCTTATTTCAGTTAAGTGGGAAATGATACGAAACACACACCTAAAGCTGTTTTAGAATGACAATGACAAAAATCAGATTGATTTCATGGAAAAGCCGTCATCCCAATGCTATCAATAGTATATTTCTGACAGTATAATGTCTATTAAAGTGTAAAAGGTATAATCGTAACCTTCAATTTCAGAGAAAACCTGCATTAAGCTGGTACTTGTGGACCATATTTTTGTTTTTAACATTTATTGAAACAATGGGCCACACATGGGGCCCACACAGGTATTCTGGCAAGAAGGAGGGTTTGAATTAGTTCTGGAGTCAGGGTTATCTGACCTGAAAATCATGTGTAAAAAGATCCCCTGAAAATTACATATTTTTTGATACTTTCCTTGCTCTCTTTTTGCTTCTTGAAACACATATTTAACTTTTACCTTCATCCTGTTCTGGAGAGTCCAGTGGACTCAGTGATTCTCTCCTTACCTCTGCACCAGATCCATATTCATGGGGCGACTCCTTCCCTTCATGCCACCCTTTACTCGAGCGCCACCACTCCCCCATCAACCTGGACCAAAACTTGGTCCGAAACGACTCCTTGGGGCCGTTGCATCTTGAGGGTTTCGACGCGGTCCAAGCAGGCCACTGGACGCTTGAGAACGACGGACACTCTGGTGAGCATCCCACAGATTCTCCTCACCGACAGAGAGTTCCCGTCGTGTTCAGTGTTGGATTTGACATCCGTGTTGTGTCTTTCCTCCCCCCTCCTCCTCCTTCAGTTTTGCTACAGGTTGGCAGCGGCATGGCTGTGAGCGGCGGAGGTCTTCCAGATGTTTACCACACCGTCCAGCTGCACTTCCACTGGGGAGGCCTGGCGACGAACGGCTCTGAGCACACGGTGGACGGGCGCAGATATCCGATGGAGGTACAGTATGGTCAGTAGGCAGCTCCACTCCGTCTGTTTCAGCAGGCTGCCGCGCCGCAGCCGCCCCTTAACGCCTCTGCGCCGGTTTTGATGTCGTCCACAGATGCACGTAGTCAACATGAAGTCCGTCCACCCCAATGAGTCTGCAGCTCTGGACGATCCAACAGGATTTGCTGTTCTCGGCTTCTTCATTGACGTTAGTTGATGAAAACATACAACAGCTTCAGTTATAATGTGGCTGCAATTTTTTTGCATAAGGTTGTGTGTTTTGTTGCAGGTTGTTTATGCAGACAATGTTCATTTTGGACACATTTCCCAAAAACTGTCTTCTGTAGCGTACAGAGGTTAGACTCACCACTTACAACCACGTGCTGCTGCACTGAAGAAACTAAATTTGACCGAGTATTTTTGGTCTAGTTTCCAGTGCAAAACATCTTAAAACACTTGAAATAAGACAAAACTAAATTCCAAACAAGTTTTCAGCAAGATACAGGAGCTTATTTTAAGTAAATAAATCCTTAAATTTCATTTTTATAAAAGTACAAGCTTCACTTCTAACAAGACATTTTTCTCTTCTTATAAGAGAAATAATCTGCCAGTGCTAGAACTTTTTCGTCAATATTTAGGAATCACTGACTTAAGATTTTTGCTGAAAAGTTACTTGTGGGTTTGTTTTGTCTTATTTCACGTGCATTAAGATATTTTCACTAGAAACTAGAACCAAAGTACTTGGTAAGACTTTGTTTTTGCAGGTTTCTAACATGGCTGCATCTTTTCCTCAAGGCCAGACGACTAAAGTAAAGCCATTCCCTCTGCTGAGTCTCCTGCCGAAGCACAACATGAGTCAGTATTACCGTTATTCTGGCAGCCTCACCACCCCACCCTGTTCTCAGGCCGTAGTTTGGACTCTCTATGAGGTCCCCATCTACATCTCCTGGTCCCAGGTTGGTTCTGATTCCTAAAAAATATCACAGGATTCCTGCCTGGCTGTTTAAAAAATAAATAAAATTTCTTTCCCAGCTGGCTCAGTTTACCTCACAGATCTTCTCGACAGAGGAAGACGCAGAGCAGGTGACGCCTCTGCAGAACAACTTCAGACACGTCCATCCCACCTTCAGCCGCACCGTGTCGGCCTCCAGAGACGCTGGGCTCCTGGGGGGGGCGGCCGGTCGACCGATCTGGTCAAATCTGCTGCAGGTCATCGTCCTGGGCGGTTTCATCTTTAAACTTTAACGCTCCTGTTTTCCCACAATGATGTCTGAGATTTCTATAAAAACCTCACTGGAAAGTGTCAAAGGGTCCCTTGTCTTTGTTTTGGTGTTTTCTTTTAAATCTGATTCCTAGATAGGTTCTTATTTTGTATATTTTTACATGAACTAGGCCAAAAAAGGGGCCTAACATAGTAGAATGGTGTTCTAATAACATCAAACTGATGTTGCTTTCCCTTTATTTATATAGATTTCTCATTAAAGTAGGAGGTAAAGTTGGGAAAAATCCTCCATGAAATGGATGAAAATATAATATATTATTGTAACCTGGCCCAAAATATTGTTTTTGTTCTTTAATAGCCAAACTTATTAAAGATCAAAAACAGAATGTTACAGACCAAATCTCGTCATTTTATGACGATAAACGTCCAAACCTTTGCTCTGAATGAGGTCCAGCTCACCAGAAACAGTGTAAAATGATAATTAAAAAAAAACAAATCAACCAATATCTTCTAAAAATGCTCAAACTTTGCCTCCTTTTTTAATGTTGCAACCTGAAGCAATTTATTTTATTCAAATATTACTTGAGTGGCTCTTCTGTTGTCACTCTGGCTGCGTGTTAAGAGAACCTCACACTTTGGAAGCCTGTAACTTATTTTGTAATTATAATTATTCTGTATTTAACTTTCTTCCATCATCCCTCTCGGCATGATGCTGCCACAGCTGTGTTTCACTGGCAGATGTGTGGAGCCTACAGCGAATTATCGTTTTCCCAACTGAGCTGTGGGTCTCTGCAGCTCCTCCACAGTAACCATGAACATCTTGGTCCTGTCTATTTTTAGAGAACATTTTTGCAGTTTAGCTTCTGTTATGTCACAACAATAAATATAAAACAGCTGTTGTATATTAAATGTTACAACAGTTTCACTTTAACTGGATCTTGCACTATATATATATATATATATATATATATATAACAACCGACCTCTTTAACAGATGCATCTGCTTTTAAAATTAAACTTTAAACAAGAAAAATTACATAAAATTTGACTTTAAAACATTAGAGAAAGTCTAAAGTTTTAATTCAAAACACAACATAAATGTTATTTAGTCTAAGCATGGGGACAGAATAACATTAAATGACTTATGCATTCCAACAATTTAGTCAAGTCAGATTAGCATTAATTCAACATATTTTTACTCAAGTAAAAGTAAGAAAGTGTTTGGTAAGAAGATTACTCAAGTTATTTGATTTAATATTTATAAATTAAATCAGACATAAACAACAGAGTTATGTGGAAAAATTTGGTACTTTAAAGACTAAAATGAAAAAATTATATATATAATTACAATATAACAAATTAAGACCGAAGAAACACTTTTCCAAATATAATCTTCTTCCCTTACAGATTTGCTGTATCTAGTTTGACCTTGAAATGTCTCAGCAGGCTTAGTAGATACAAACTAACATCCTTGTGTTGCAGTAGTTTTCATTTTATTATGCTAATCGGTTAAAATAGTTTCCATCTAAGGAAAAGAGCAAGCATGTGGTGACTGTGGAAAGGACTCAGGAAACAAAATGTAATTTAAATGGACGCACACATGGAACAAGCCAATCAGGAGAGGACCTTCAGGCAATGTAGCCAATTAAATGAAAGAGAGCCAGAGATTATCCAATCCGTTTGTGTCACACTCTTTGGTTTGATCTGATGAATATTCAGCATTGAACGTTATACTGAAAAATATGCCAGGTTTTAATTAAAAGGAAACAGAGGCTAAACCTATTACTTTACAATTTTCTCTGATATAAATCAGACAAATACCAGGTCCTGTGCAGCTTCAGGTCACTTCATACAAACAAAATAAAACAACTTAGGATACCAGAAAAAACATCGTCAATATGAGAAAATATCCTAAAACTTTGTAAACAATGCTTTACTTTTAACCTACATGATAATATTTACTCCCATCTTTTCTGAGAATCATTTTCAGACCATTTTTGTCCAAACTTTAGGATGTTACTGCAGTGACTTCTGGCTCGTAATGTGGGGTTTGTTTCATAAATCTGAGAACACGGAGCAGCATTTTATGATTCGGACCAATCAGTTCGAGCTCAGCAGATGGAGACGGGTGTGAGTTTGGCTCCCATGCTGCTTCGCTCGGCCCTGCCTCTCCGCTTGTGGTCACACCATCCTGTCACACACACACACACACACACACACACACACACACCTACACACACACTCCTGATTAATGCTACTATGTTATTCTGAACAAGTGGAATAATTTCACGACTTTCAGACATAATCCATACCTAAAAATTCAGACATATTTAAAATCTTCTTCCTTGCTTCCGATACAAATTCTGATGTTCATCCAATCGGATTTTACTTGAGGCTTAAGTTTATATACCTGATTTCTGAGAACCAATCAGAAGAACAGGGACATTTTCTGGCCACAGATAAATATAGATCCGTTCCAGATGACTTCGTTATCTATAATGGGGCAGGATTTCACAGGACTGCATAGAGAAATAACCAGATTCCTCAAAATTTAACAATCTTTCACGTTGTTTGAGAGAACAAAAACACAGTTGGGTTATTTTCTGTTTTTTCAGTAAGTCTGGGAACAAAACTAAGCTGAGGTTGGTTTCCAATCCAGTTATGTGGTAAAAGACACACATATTTCGTTTTATTTTTTTATTGTGTGTAAGATTGATCAGCTCTACTATAAAACAATAATTCTGTGTACTGAATTAATGGAAGTGAAACACTGGAGGACTAGACACCAAAAAAGTGTAGTGGTCCCTTTAAAACATGGCACAAAATCCAGTTTTTTAAAACCAAACCACTTGATTCATTTTACCAAAATTTGAGTTGTTTCATTTGAGAGATGATGGGTAAAGATTAAATATAAGAATCGATAAGAAGCAGCTTATTCTTCAGAAATTAAGATTTTATTTTAGATAACAGAATAAGAAATAAAGTTTTGAATTCAAGACTGTAAAAACCCAGAAATAAATCAGATTCAGTGACGTTTGTCCTCTCCTTTCTTAAATTCATATTAAAATTATATTATGCATGTAATGTTCTCTAAACTGTGTTAAGATGCTATAAATGTATAAGAATGGCACTCCTTGCTACATTAAAGAAACAACCACTGTTTATGGATGTATGCAAAAATTTATTTGTTATTTTTTTCTTTTTCATACACTTATAATAAATAGACACGAGAAACGGGCTGAAACTTCAGTCCTCTTCCCGGTGCCATTTCTGCACCTTTTTTTTTTTATTTTCCACACTGCAAAGAGTTTTTCATAGAATTTACAACAAAATTAAAAAAAAAACAAAAATAACAGGAGCTTGACACAAGCTGAATATCCTGCTACCAGCTGACGAGCTCAGCGCTCGCCCCCTTTATGATACGCACACATCCGAGCTGTGTTCAAGTAGCAAATCCCAAGAAACAAAAAATATATATATATATATTTATATATTTATATCATATTCACAGTTAAGCTACTTACACGTTTTAGGATCTCAAAGCAAATGGGCAGAAAACGAAGACGTTTCCACAAGAAACAATCTTTCAAAAAGGGAAGTGGAAGCTTTTCCTGTACACAGCGGACCTTTTAAATAAACAACCTTTTAACCATCAGCTCCTTTCACAGATCCCTGAAAATATTTAAATATTCAGTCTTTCGATTAAAAAAAAAAAAAAAAAAAAAAGGGGGGGGGGGGAGCATCTTAAAAGTGTTACACTTCTGAAGATAAAAAAAGTTTTAGATCTTCTGTACAGATTCTCATATACAATATGAACATCAGAGGTGGAAAAAACAAACAAACAGAAACCTGCATTATTAATCCAAGTGAATGAAAAGCGACAACTGACTTGGTCTTCCAGGGCTTTGAGAAGGAGAGGGGCGCAGGTGCGAGCCCTCGAGTGCATTTAGTATTTTATCTTTCATCTAAATAAACGAAAAAGACAGAGAGGCTCCAGCGAGGAGGCCGCAGGCGCCTTGATGTTACTGAAAATACAACAAAACATGATCATCAAGAGAGGGGAAAAGTTCCTCGCGGTTGCTTGTTAACACATAGCAGCTTCCTCATGATTAAACAGAGACAGTCGTACATTAATTAATTAATTTGGCACTTAAAATAATGAATAACTGCCTCCCCCCCCCAGAGCTGAAAACTCAAGATTGCTTTTGAGTTGACTTTCTCTTCCGTTTTCGGCCAGCAGGGGGCAGCGCACTCACATTCCCGCACCATCAGGTACCGACACTCATTCATGCAAAACACGCACCCATACATAGTGTATCTGAACAAATAGGCATGAAAATACCTAAACAAACTGTTAGGAAAAAAAAAAAAAAAAAAAAAAAAATATATATATATATATATATATATATATATATATATAGGAATATGATTAATGCAAATTTTTGCAGAACATCGTTAAACCTTTGCATAAACTAACAGGAAGCAGCACGACCTGTCCTGGACAGGTGGAAGATGCTTGAATACTCCAGATTTAACCATTTGTATCTCGGTCTAGTTTGATTTATTTCGCGCAGGGAAGGAAGCGGAGAGAACGCTCCGCCTTCCGCTCGTCTGCTCCAAAGAGGGAGTAACCTCAGGCATCTTAAAGTGTGACTGAGCAGCTGAACATGTGAGTTTGTTTTTCCTTGTACCACAAGTGGTGTTATGGGGTAAAGCTTATGAGACAAATGAGAGGAGAAAAGTGTAAAATAAAAAGCCTCGCCCCGAACCGAGCCGAGCCGGGACTGGATGCTGCAGGAGTCGTGCAGAAATACTGGGGAGAAAAAGTCACACTGGCAGAAAAATAAACACAGTTTCATTTGAAGAGCACCGTGAATTGTAAACATTCTAGAGTTTAATGTATGAAGAGTGCAGGTCAGGTAGCTTAGCTCGACCCGGGTGAAGCGCCGGGTCGCTTCACGCTGCGAGGGGGGTCGGTTAGTTGAGCGTCCCCCTGCAGTTCTCCGCCCCGCACAGACACGGGATCTTCTCGTCCTCGATGGGGAACTTGTAGTCGTACGTGATCTCCTCGTTCACGTTGATCGGCTGCCTGGAGTAAATCACGATCTTCTTCTGAGACTCAACCGTGATGACTTTAGCATAGCAGTTAGGCTGCAAACGACAAATAAACAATAAAAAAACTCATAAAAACAACGTTTTTTTTTTTTTTAAAGTTTGTGTTGGTGAAATGAAGATGACGTTGCCCTACGTTGCAGCTGTGGTTGATGAAACGGGCAAAGTTGCCACATTTGGTAGCATCGATGATGGTGTCGTGGTCCACGCGGAACATGTAGCTGCTGCCGATGCCCTCCTCCTCGTAGCGCTTCTCCCGCATGTCGGCGATCACCTGGCAACCAAAAAAAACCACAAACATTTCCGTCAATCCTGCTCAGCTTCACACGATTAGCATCCAAACATTCCTGCATGTTACGGCGGCATTAGTTTGTCACTTCTGTGTTTTTTCTGGTCATAAATACTGAATACAAGAAATAGAAATAGGAGGAATTGATAAAATATCAATAAAGAGATGTCTTTGCATTTGTACATTTTAGAATTAAATCATATTGGACTTCTTATCACAGGATTTCACGACAGTTTTTATGATTTTCTTGTTTTTTGCAGTAATCAGTGTAGTGGGAGTGACAAACACAGGTGGGAGTTAGCATCACTTAAACACAATGATTTTGACCATTTTTGCGAAAAAATTTGGGTAAAAAACTGGAGGAACTGATTGATGTAATGTTGCGTCTGGAGTATAGAGGGACACATAAAAAGAGACGGCGGCAAGAGATTTGCCCCTCGGGCCTCGACTTTGACATATGTGGTATAGATGCAGCCGAACTGCGTCTCACCTGTCGGATGTTTTGCCCCACATACTCAATCACCATCTCATCAGCAGCAATGGGCTCCATGGCGAAGAGACCCCAGTCGTGGATGTGCGACTTGCAGAATCGTATCTTCTTCTTACGGAACTAAAAAGGACAACAACGCACAAATGAATAAAAATCCTTTGTTTGTACCAAAACACTTTTGCTCTTGCTAAATGTTCCTCCGTGGGAACCAAACGACAGGATTACCTTCAGCTGGTTGAACTTGAGCAGGTCGCTGTCGCATGCGAAAGACGAGAGCAGCCGCCGCTGCTCTGACCGGCGCTCTGAGCCGGCTCTGGTGGACGCGTGGACCTGTGCAGGAATGCTCATGCCCTGCGACAGTTCAGCGCCCAGGTTAACGCCCAGCGACACACACATGTGCATTAATTAAGATATAACTTCCACCCACCTGCGTGTCGACCGGTGGCTCCTCCGACTGCACCCGGGAGCTCTGCAGGTACTTCACCTTGTCCTTCTTGTCGATCTTGTAGTATCCCTCGCTGCGGGCGCAGCCGGTGGCATGATCCCGCATGCCGTCGTCTCTCCTCTTCTTCTTCACCCCGGGGATGTGGGTCGGTGCACAGAAGTCAAGGGGAAAAAAATCACCCAAAACTCCCAGGACGTAACTCGCTTTTACAAGGTTTGCACACTTTTCCCACAGCAACATTCAAGCACTTTTCAAACATTTTCAAGGTAATTTTCCTACAACACAAATAAACTAAAGAATCACTATTTATGATATTATGTAATCCCGTTATTAATAATGGCTTGTGATTGTACATCCTACAGCACAGTACACTAAAATGTAACAGAATTTTATGTTTTGAAATGTTTCTCAAAAAAAAATGTTTGCTAAGTTTTTTGACATTTAGCAAACAGAAATAATTTTAGGTCTAACTGACCTAAAACAAGAAAGTTTAGTTTGATTTAACTTCAGACAGTAGGAATAAAAAATGTGTCTTTTTATTGTCTATTGTCTCTCCCACTGTTAGTCAAACATTAGGCATTTTATTACCGAACTTTACGTAATGACTGAAATGATTAATCGTTATGAATCGATTATTTAAATAATGGTAATCAATTTGGTAATCAACTGATCGTTAACTGGACAATAGAGTAGGAGAAAGGCTGATAGCTGACAGGACAACACACTCAGAGCAGGAATTAAGCCAAACCTGTTTAAAAAATAAAGTTTTCATTGAAGATAAAAAAGAGAAAAGCTTCTTTTTCTGTAAATATGTTCTTCCCAGAACTCCGCAAGTGCAGTTTTAGCGTCACCAAAATCTGTAACAAACAAAAAATATATCAAGCACCTTCTGTTATCCAATTATTTATCAGATAATCAAAAAAATAATCAACATATCAGCCGTACAATCTATTGCTAATAAGTAGTTAATGTTATTAGTATGTTTTAGTTACAGATGTATCTCCTGTTACTATTACATTTTAGGCAATAGTATTAGGCATTGTTTGCTTTCTTATTTAGAAATGAATTAATTTATTTATTTGCTCAAGTGGTTAAAAGAAAAATATGCAGAACGTGAAATGTTTTAATCCGATAAATATTCATAATAATCTTTTACTGAAATAATCGTTAGTCGCTGCCTTACAATATACAGAAATCAAGAACTTTCAAAGATTTCAAGCATCTGTGCGAACCCTGTTTAACCAGCAGGGGGAGCTGCTCTTTGATTCACACAAAGATTCATATTGTAAACAAGAGGTTTTGATTGATCAAACCAGGAGCAGCAGTAAAGGATATAAGGATGGTTGACCCAAAGCGTGTCGTTGAGCCAGTCGTTGCCGTTGTCCTGCTGGAGCATCTTGTCGTACGTGATCTGCAGTAGCCGGATGTCCTCCTCGTCGATGCCTTCATTCCAGATGTCGTACAGGATGGTCATCTCCTCGAAGTCGGAGCGCGGCTTGAAGTAGGCGCGCTGCGGCGTGGTGACCGGGGACAGGCTGTCCAGCAGCAGCTCCTCCCAGCAACGCCGCGTCTTGCGAGCCGGCTTGGCGACGGCGGGCGGCTCCTCGTCGTAGGAGGGGAAGCCGTCTTCGGCGGGCAGCAGCGTCTGCGGATCCACGTCTCTTTCCCGGAAGTCCAGGCTGGTGTGTTTGGGAGATTGGACCGTCGTCAGGGAGACGCTGTCCAGAGCCGGCGCCTGGGGCACATCAGTGGACTCGGAGGAAAGCTCGTCGCCGGCCTTTTTGATTTTCGGTCGCCCCGGTTTCTTCTTGGAGGCGGTGGCGTCAGACATCAAGGGGATATCGCCCGAGACGCCGGTCGGTAGATCTTCAGGCGCGACGGCCGAGTGATCGGCTCCGGCTGCCAGTGACGGAGGAGCGCTGATTGGCGGCTCCTTGAAAACAGGCCGCTCATCAAAGCTCTTCCTGTTCAGTGTCAAGGCTGCAGGTTCGGGGAAGACAGGCGTGAAGGTTAAGTCTCTACCGGGAGTTCGAGGCACGCCAGCGCTGAGGACGGGGGACTGGGACGGGTAGGAGAAGGGGCTGCCAGGGATGTGAGGTGAGCTGAGCAACAGGCTGCTGCCTGTCAGAGGGGCGTCGCTGCCTGGCGTGTTGGGGATCGTGTCGGTGCTCTGGGATTTCCCCAGACAGCGGGCGCGCTCCATCAGGTCCCGGCCCGGCGTGCGAGGGATGTCCTCGTCCGTAGGGAGCCGGGGTCGCTGAGGGAACTCAGGCAAAGGTCCGGGGGGCGGGTGGAGCAGGCAGCGACTCTCTACGGCAGAGTGAGGGGGGAGAGGGAGGTGCATGGAGGACGTGGAGACAGATTTCGGGGCAGGTGCGACAGGATGGGAGGGGGGTAACTGAGTCGGGGTGCAGGGCACTTCCTCAGGCTTTGCTTTACCTTTGGGTTTGACCTCCTGGTCGCCGTCAGGGAGAGCGCCGGTGGGGGTCAGGGGCCGGAGGCCTGCTATGTGGTCCTGAGGTTCAACCTTGACGTCAACGCAGACTTTCTCCTCTTTGACTATTAATAAAAAAAAAAGATGTTACAATTTGAGTTCAACGATTTTTATCTTAAAAATATTAAAACAGTAAAATTTGAGAGATTCTGTCAGGATTTAATTCATCCCTGAAGCCCAATGGCAGCAGCTCTCCTGGCTAGGGGCTCTAGGGGTGAACAGGTTTTAAATACCCTAGAACCTAGGAAACAAAAAGGGAAGTAATGACACTAGGAAAAAAGGAAGGAAAGAAGGACAAAAAGGAAGTAACGTGAGTGAGTAGGAAAAAAGGAAGGAAGCCAATATATCTTTCCATGCTCTCATTTTCCTCACTCTTATCCAGACCTGAAACGAATTTAAATTGTGTTCCAGATGTTTCCGTTCTGTTTCCAGATGTTGCACAGTAGGAACCTTACAGGTTTTGCACAAGGAGCTCGGTGTGGACCCTCACTCACCTCTGACCCCCTGGTGCGCCGGTGGCTTCAGCTCCTCGGGGGTCTCCTCTTCGGGAGGACTGGGAGGTCTGCGTTTGAACTTGCTGCTCCGCTCCTCTTCCTCTCTTCGCTCCTCCTTAAACTCCTGCACTTGGACGGTGGGAGGAGTCGCTGGTTTGACATCTTCCTCCTTGTTCTCCTCCTCCTCATCAGACGACGAGGTTGAGGACGAGGAGGATGACGACGTGGTCTCGGCCTCTTTTCCGTCCACCTTCTCTGCGACCGCTTTCACGTCTTCCTCCGTCTCTTCCTCCTCCGAGCTCATCTCGTACTCGGAGTCGGAGCTTTCGCCTGACGAGTCGGAGCTCTCGGCTGAGGAGTCGGAGCTGGCCTTGGAGGAAGCCGAGCTGTCCGCTTCTGCAAGTAACGACGCAAAACGGTCGATAACAGAAAAATACAATCAGACCCATCACAAACGTTTCTTTTAGGAATCTGACGTACCGTCGTCGGACGAGTCTGACGATCCGCTGTCACTGGACGAGTCTCCATCTTTGTCTTTGTCCTCCTCGTCGGCACTCTCCTACGAGGTCATTAGACATCATCATCATCGTGTCGTTTACCTGCATCCTTAAAGGATTTTTTGACGAGACTCACTTTGGCAGACAACAGCCTGTCTGGAGCCTTGTCTTCATCGCGCTCCTCATCGACGGCGTCGGACAACGACTCTTCCTCCTCCTCCTTCTCCGAGGTGTCCATCTCCTCCTCTCCCTCGCTGTCCAGTTCGAGCGGTCGCGAGGGCCGCCGCTTGGCCGAGGGGCCGTCGCCGGCCATTTTGGAGTCGTCTGACGGGAGCTCGGCTGCGTCTCTGTCTCTCTCTGGAAGACATTTGTCACCAAAACTGTGTTGGGGGGCTTTGGGAGAGTTTTCACACCGTTTATCTCATGTCTCAGCTGCACACTTTAATGTATTTTATTTGGAAGGAAAGAAGTAGAAGGACACGGTTTGCACTCATTTCCTATAGCAAAATTCAAGCACTTTTCAAACTTTTTCAGCACCGCAATATGGAGATAAAAACAATAGAAATGAACTAAAAAAAAAAAGAGCTTCTGTGAAAGTATTCTACATTTTACAGCAGGAACAAGGCAAACTAAACTATAACATTTTACACACTTATACTATTATTAAAGGCATTAAATATGAGAGGACAGAAATTTATTAGTAAAATGTTTTTAAAATGTACCATTTCCCTTCCATAAATCCTGATGTATTACAACAAAGTTTGTGGATTATTACCTTCATCCTCCAGTTCGTCGTCTGCTGGGGTGGCCGGTCGGGCTCGTTTGCTCTCTCCTCCCGTTGCTGTATCAGGTGGGTCCTTCCTTTTTACCTGAGTTAAAGGGTTAAAATGTTTTCATTAATATTTTCAAAAAAACAATATTACATAACATAACATTATATGACCAAACAAGTATATTATGGGATGGTCATAGGTCACATGACAAGGGGAGGTGAACGTGGCATCGTGTACACCTCGACCGCAAAACTATCAAGTTTAATTTAAACGAAAAGCAGCGCTGGAAAGTTTCTCACCTTGAAGGACGGCAAGCGGATGGCTCCTCGCAAACCCATCCCCAGACCCATTCCTTCGTAGCCGAGCCCTTCTCCTTTATTCCAGTTCTCCAACAGACTGGAACCTATCGTCTCTTTGGGTTTGGGTCGCTCTTCTTCTTTGCTCTCAGCGCCTTTTACTGGAGTCAGAGATGCCTGGAGAAAATGAAAAGGCGTTTTGGTTTCTAGAAATCCAAAAAAGCCCCCAAAAAACCCTCTTTTTTAGCTAATCTATTTTGAGAAATAAACCAAAGAGACATATGCCACTCTCATAAACACAAGTTTACAAGTTTGGTTGACATAAATCAAACGTGATTTCGAGGAGTATTTGCATTCATAAAAACATAGTGAACGTCAGAGCAAATGCATCATTTCTGCCTATTGTCCCACTGACAGCAGCCGCGCAATTAATTCAAAACTACTGGCTGAGTTTATGAAAGCCGGACCGCAGGGAGGCAAATCTGCAGCAACCTCACAGAAAGGTCATTATCTGCTACAAAGAACCGATGATTCAAAAGGGAAAGATTGCTCCCAACGTTGGTGTAGATGGTTTAGCGTTTTATCTATTTTCAGATTGCGGTGCAAACATACACATTTCAGGAAGTTTGTATTTTACCTTTGCTGAATGCTCCTTCTTATCCCACCACTCATCGAATGCCCTGAAAGCCACCACCTCCACCATTTTGCGGTTGAGGTCCCTCTTCATGATGGCCTTCAGCTCCTTGACGATGACCAGCAGCACGCCATCAACCGTGGCTTTATGAGGGTCCTCTTTTTTCGTCTCGTACCCCGGCGGAGGAACCGTGGGGTTGAACTGTGGTAAACTGGGATGGTGCCACTGTTGCCCTGGCACACCGGTGCTGCACGCCGGAGCGGCGGCGGCGGCGTCCAGTGAAAACGGTGGGTAGAGCCCGCCGAACTGCCCCGAGGTGCCGCCGTCCATGAAGAGCGGATACGAATACGGCCCCCTCGTCTGAGTCATGCGGCTCAGCATCTGCTGCTGCATCTGGAAGGATATGTGCATCGTGTTCCACCGTTCCCACGGCACGCAGTTCATGAGACCCATCATCTGGATCACGTCCTGATGATAGTGGCCGATGGGCGAGATCATATGGGGAGGCACTCCATGGTGACCGCGTAGGTGAGCGGGGTGCCCCAGCATGTTGGAGTGAGGGTCCAGGTGTTGAGGGGCGATGGCGAAGCCGGCTTGATGCTGCATGGCGTGGTAGCTGGCAGGGTGCATGGACATGGTGTGCATGGGGGACACTGCCGAATTTACCACGATGCCCTTGGCACATTCCCCGCTGGTGATGGTCGCTCCTGGCATCTCGTCGTCTGAGATTTCCATGTCTTCTCCCGACGACTGATGAGCCTGGGCGAGAAGGGGACAAACACGTCAAGAGCCCATATCTGTGCGGTCGTCAGCCTTTTTCTGTGTCTGAACTCTCTGAGCAAATGAGATTGCCGTCTTCAAACAACAAAATTAGATTGGTAATCCAGAGAACTTTTACTTCAGAGAGAGGTTCTAAATACACTATTAAATAGAGATGTAATGATTAATCTGATTAATTGTGATGAATCGATTATTCAAATAATCGTCAACTAATTTAGTAATCGTTATCTGGAAACTCAAAAAAAAAAAAAAAAATCCACTCGCTGAAAAAATTGCATATTCAGAGCAGTAAATAAGCCAAAAACTGTACGAAACATATATACATTTTTTGGATAAAAACACCTTTGTATGTCAATATGTTTTACCCAAAACTCCTCTAGCGATGCAGTTTTAGCTTTACCCGGTTCAAATTCACTAAATAATGCTATATTACTGCATTTAAACAACAAAATGTTTATTTTCTTCTTTAAAAAATGAATTAAATTTATCTTTCAAATTATTTATAATATTGTTAAATAAAAAAATCTGCATATATATGCCAATTTCTTTTCATCCTTTTAATTGACTACTCTTCAGAATAAGTGATAAAATCGATTCCTAAAGTAATCGTTATTACTATTAAACTATTTTATATTAAAACCGGTTAGGACTAATGAAGCTGATGTAGTTGAAACATTTAAATCAGTAATGAACTAGTGAATCTTTCAGAATGCCAGCTATAAATAATTCCAGCTCTAATCTGAGTTCAAAGTTTTGTATACACATTAGCGCGGTCAAACACAGCTGACCTGTGGCTTTGGTCAGCACGGCTCCAAGCAGAGCTGACTCCCTCTTTTATTAGAACACAACAGTGGAGAAACTACAGAAAACTGTAATAACAAAATACAAATGAAGGAAAATATATTGGCAGCTCTGGTGAAGATTCATAAAAATCCCTAATCTGTTAATTTATTGCAGCAGAATAATCTTACACTGACAATTTAGAAAAATCCAACAGAAAAATTGTTCTAATAAAAATAACTTGTGACTAAATTGTCAATACTCCTAACTATCACATTGAAATAAAGTACCTAAAGCCTTTAAAATGCACACGTTTTCAACTGGCCTATTAAACTGCAACAATTCCAGGAACTTTTTAATCGTAATGCGTGGCTTAATGTTTTCCTGGGGTGAAAATACGATGCGACACCGAGCTCCCGATAGCTAAAGGTAACTACACAGTCAGAATGATGCAAGAGGAAATCTCTGAAGTTAACTTTTAGAGAGCTGCAGCAAGAGGTGGCATCCTGAGGTCAATAAGTTTTTATAGCAACCACTGGTTATTTCAGAGCCATGCGCTCATCTGGTTATATGGAACTATGGGGGTTTTTTCAGCAGGTGTGGCGTGACAAAATAATAAATGTGGAAAAAGAGCCCCTCATGCCCAGTGTTCAGTATGGTGGAGGATCTGTGATGCTGAGGAGCAGGGGAACTTGTCAGAGTGCATTAACTCTTCGAAATGACTGAGAAACGCAGCTATCGCAGTCTCTGCTAGAAAACTGACACCTGATCACCATTTGGTCAGTTAAAATTCTAATGATACAAAACATAAGGACAAATTAACAAAAAAAAAATTATGAACAGACAAAAATCAACATCCCCTGTGATCGTCTCAGTCTGTATAGAAAAGCTCTGGAGCTGAAGAGACGAGAGCAGGAGAGAGGACCTCGGACTCTGGGTGATCTAGACAGATTGTGCAAATAAGGGTCAAAGATTCCTCTCTATAGGCTCCAACCTTGTGAAATGCTATAGTGGAAAACAAAGCGCCGTCTCTTTGGACAAAAAGGGGGTTGCATAAAGTATTTAAAGTGTCGGTGGCAATAACTGTACTACTGGCAATTCTCTCACAATAAATTTACCCAAGTTAAAGGTTGGACATTCTGTATGTTTCAGTGTCAGATTGAGCTACTGTATAAAACAATAAAAAATTTTAAAGTATTTTGCACATTTGTGCAAAAACAATCCGTCACAAGCGGCTGCAGTTGTGGAAGCAAGCTGACTAAACTTGTCAGGGGAACGGCGTTGTTATCCAAATGACCTGTTTGTACTGTTTGCTTTGTGATAAGTTGAAATATGAGAACAGAGACGTAATCCCGACTGTAAGTCTCTGCTACAACCAGGAAGTGTGAAGCTGAATGGGGCCAACAGCCAAACTGTGTTTTCCTCCCTGCGAGCAAGTGCAGCGAGTGTTAGAAAGAGGAAACGTGACGCTTTGTTCTCTTAACTGCAACGCGGCTCGAGTTTCTCCCTTTAAAGATAGTATAGTTCAGAAATGTAGCCTTGCTGGTCAGAGTGTGAGCCAAGCTTCATAATTGTGAAGCCAATTTTAAGTTAGGAATCTAAACTCGCAATTCAATTTATACTGTTGCTTATTTCAAAGATGCCTGTCTTGACAGCAGTTGTTGAGAAACCAGAATTTCCAACACAAGGCAGAACAAAAACAGTGACACAAAGTCTTTACTACTACAATCTCACACTGAAACTAGACCTGACTTCCTGTGTCCCTGTTTAACTGTCATTCACACCTGCATTCATCAACGCCAGCCTCACACTGCTATCACCCAGTCAAGACTTAATAAGTGTGGCTTGTTGCTGCTGCCACCTGCGCGCCAGTTCTTGCAAAACTCTTGTGGTTTCTGTCACACACCCCGTGTCTGCGTCTTACCGTGTCCATTTTCTCAGTGGGACTGTTGCCTGGAAAAGCTCCGTCTTTGAGGTCGCTTTTTCCCATCTTTTCGTTGATGGGAGAGCCGATTCTTTTGATCAGCGAAGCAGTTCCGGGAATCGGCTCTTCGTCGTCGGAGTCCGGCAGCGGGGTCGGGCTGATGTCCTCCAAGCCCGTGCTGGATGGCCGAGAGTTCTGCTGGCCGCCCGCGAAGGGTGGGATTGGGGACAGCTGGGAGGACGAGGAGGAAATGGGGCTACCTTCCATTCGCACCTCGTTGTCCGAGTCCCGCTCATCCAGAAACGGCAGCAACTTTGTCCTTTTTTCCTTGAGGAGCATCTCAATACGCGAGTCCAGGCTGTTGCGTTCCGGATCCAGGGCCGGGGAGCCAGGTGAAGGGCAGCGCTCTGGTGTTTGAGGGGGAGGGGTGGTGGGTTGGGGAACGGGTTCCGGCGGCGGCTCTGGGATTGGAGGCGTTTCTGGCCTTTCCTTAACGGGCAAGACATCCGTCGGGGCCGTCGGAGGCGGCTGCGGCGGTCGGAGATACTCGCCGTCCCTTTGAGCCGGGTGATGGTACGGCGACTCTGACGGGGGGAACGCAGGCGGCAAAGCGGCTTGGTAGGGCGAGAACGCGGACTTAAAGTTGGGCGTAGCAGGAGGAGGCGCTGTGTAGTTAAAGGAAGGGGTTGAAGGTGGAGGTTCAGGTGGTGTCAGCTGGTGCTGCTTGAAAGAAGCTTGATCAGACGGAGTATTCCGATACATGTTGCTGCGGTACTGAGGCCTCTCCGGCCGGCGGTTGTACGCGTCCTGGAACTTGCTCTCATGCCTGCGGGACTTGTAGCCTCCAGAGCTCTCAGGACGGCTCGACTGATACGCAGGCGTGGACTGCCGGCTGGAGTAACTGGAGTCCTGAGAGAAGGGCGTACCCGGCTGGCGAGGAGTATGAGGGGTTCCCTGGGACTGGGGGGTGTCCTGCCTTATGCTGGAGTAACCCGTCTCCAGGCTGAGGGGGGTGGTGGAGCTGCTGGGTGGCAACACTCCTCCTATAGACATGCTGCTCTCCGACAACCTGCGGATGGGTTCACAGGCCTTAAAAAAAAGACATTAAAATAAGTTATATTGGGAAAAACGTATAGCAATTTGAAAAAGAAAAAAAAGTGATTATATGAACATAGCAACATTTCAGTGAAGAGAAGATCTAAAACTTTGTAGGTTTCTGGGCTCAGGAAATCTTACTACAAGGTCAAAGTGCATTGTTTTTTACAGCTTTGAGAGTTCAGACCAGAGTCAAAGGTCAAGATAACCTCTCTTTTCAGGCTTGGATTTTACAAAATAACAATACTGGTAAAATGAGCATCAAACAACACCAAATTGATCATATAGAAACAATCATCAAGACAACATTGTGTAAAAATACTCCTTATATTTTGCTAAAAGTTTCTTTTTACCAGTAATGCCTCTGCAAGACTCCGAGGGGAAACGTCCCTGTTTTCCTCTCCGCCAACAGGCAGCGTCCGTGGTGTGTAGCTGCCATTCATCAGGAGCTGAAAGTACCTGAGGCGATTCTCACCTGCAGGACAGTTAAAATGAGCCGGTCTGATGCAAGATTTAGAAAGCAGCAGGGCGACTGATAAAAAGTGATCAGAAATTTTAGCTGGTAATACATATCTCTGTAACAGTTGGTCAATACAACAGAACAGTGGCAAAATCAAAGGATGCATTATCAAAGTGTTAAAAGCTTTCAAATAAATAAATATAGATTGTTATGGCAATCTAGAAATATAAATAGTCCAAATACTAATCAATGCACACAATAATTGCATCTTAGCTTTTAAAAAGCGCATGTTTAGTTTTTTGGAATGAATGAAAACAGTTCAAAGTGCACTTAAAAAATTGCTGAATTAACTCCGTATAAATACAAATATTAAGAAAAAATATGTTAACATGCTCTATGGTAAAATGCATTTCAGATGCTGATTTTGAAAGACATTTGGAACTTTGAATAGATTTATTAAGTGTAAAAAAAATATTTCTCATTTATTAAAAGATACATCAATTGAAATCAACAGAGGTGCATGCGACTCTGACAGATTGGTATTGTTTGTTTTCAAGTCTACAATTATGCTCAGTGGGAGTACACAGCACCCCCAGCTCTGGGCTTATGGGACCGGGCTCATTTTCAATGAAATTCAATTACGTCCATGTAACCAGGCAACACACATAAATGTAAAGACGTGACTACTGTCATTGTGATCATTCAAGACAAACATGTAAAACTAATCTTTCAAATCCATGTTCATGCAACTTATAACTGATCCTGCTCTGCATAAACGCAACCCTGCAGAAGCTTTGGATGAATGAATCACTGTTTACCTTTCGGGTCCAACTCCACGTGGATAATGTTTCCCATCACGGACGTGTTGTGCAGCGACTGAACAGCAACCTTGGCGGATTTCACACTCTCAAAAACAACTTTAGCTATTCCCAGGTGCTTTTTATTCTTCGGGTTGTACAGGATCTCGACCTCCTCGATATCTCCAAACTTTTTGCACATGTCCGTGAGAAATCCCTCCCTGATGTTGTCGTTCAGCCTGGCGAACGTCACCTCCTTTGGAGGCACAGGGCCGATATAAAATTCATCGATCTGGGAGAGGAATGACAGGGGTTGAGGTGAGAAGGGCCGTCAAAGCTTAATGTTGCACTATGTGGGGTCATTTCTATCAGGTTAGATAAGGATAAAAAGCTGCAATAAATTCCTTAAAGCACTTAGATCCATAAATGTAACAATGTATCCACACATTGATATACAATAATCAGGCATAACACTATGACCCCAGACAGGTGACATGAATGACAATAATTATCTCTTCATCATGGCACCTGTTAAGCATGTGGGCTATATTAGGCAGCAAGAGAACATTTTATCTTTGGGGTTGATGTGTTAGATCCAGGAAAAATGGACAAGCAGAAGGACCAAAGTAAGTTTTACAACTGGATCAAAGCATCTCCAAAACTGCAGCTCTTGTGGCCTTTCTGGTCTGCAGTCGTCCAAAGACGTAAAAGCGATGCCCTAGTGAGCAGGGTCTGGTTCATGGGGTCCAATCCAACTCAAATTGCTGAAGAATGAATGTTGATTCAGACAAAAAGTTGTCAGAAAACAAAGTACATTCCAGTTTCAGTCGGGATACCCATGTTGATTATAATGTTATGCCTGACCGGTGCATACTTTAACTCCAAGACCCAAAGATGAAAGAGAGGGGGGTGTGTCTGCAACTTCTGACAGCAACTGTTTTCCTCAAGCAGCAATGTGGCATTCGACTCCGATGGCAGATACCTTGAATTTAGGCACCGGTAGGTCTGTCTCTTTGTACTTTGTCCAGAGACGTCCGATCCTCGGGTCACGGACCAGGTCCACCGGTGGTATCCCTGGGTTCTGTTGGAGATAAGGATGGGACACGATCCTGTTAGCCAGGTTCACACCGTATTAACTTGTTGCAAAGTAGTCGTGCAAAAAAATCGGAATTGTTGCTTGGTGAAACAGGTGTTCGAGGATGTTGAATATGCCACGGCAAAACAGCCACATAGTAACGGCATCATGGAGGTCGGCTCCTCGGTTACTATTGTAGCCTTTTGGCCGCATCAACGGCGCCACTTACGGGCATGCTGAAAGTCTGCCCATCGTAGCGATAGAGTTTGTGGGATCCCTTCTTGAGCGCCGGGTCGATGATCAACTTGTAACTTCTCCAGTGGTGACTCTTCTTCTCCGCCGAGCCGCAGACGGGATGACTGTCCATGCCGTTCGCCAAACCTGAAACGGCAGCCAGCGACAGGGAGAGAGGAGAGCTAGCGTTATCGGGAGCCAGGGCTAAGCAGTCTCCCGACCAACCAGCCCTTCCAAACACTTTAAAACAGCCCAGCGCTACACATGCATGACTCCGGCAATGAGGGGAAATTAAAATTGGATGTAGCGTATATCCCACTTACGGAAAAACAGGCATTAGTAAAGCTGGAGAAAGAAGAAGAAAAAAGAACAAGCTTACTTGAACTCTGCTTTCTCCCATGGTCTTCGTTCAATCTGTTCCTCTCCGCTGGCTTGGACATGGTTCGTCCGATCGAGTGTTTTTTTTTAAATACACAAAAAGATGAAATCGCCTTGCTTTCTCCGTTTACATTACATGATTTCGCTTGAAGAATACTGCCTCCTTTTCGGCGAGAGCCAGCACATATTGTGTGTGTGTGTGTGTGCCTCTGGTCTCTAGCTGCTGTCTCTCCCACAATACACCGCTAGGCTTGCCCACCCCCTGCGCACATCGCACTTTCGCCACAAAGTTGCTTCCATTTCCATCGTAAACTCAACTAAAAAATCATAATGGATAAACACGAGGAACAATAGCACAAATACATCTAAAGCATATGGGAATCTGAGCTCTAGTGATAGTCTAGTGCGCTTAAATCACTAGACTTATAACTCTGAGTAACAGTGTTGAATCTGCTGATTGCGTTGACTTAAACGGCAAACAAGCTAAACTCAGAGGGCAATATCTTCTTAACTGCATCTGAAAGCTAATAAAGGTGTTTCGGGTACGAGCTGTGTGCTATACAGACGTGTCGCTGCATATTTTAAAATAGAAAAATGAAACCCAAGTGCTTCCAGAGACTCCAGTTGGCTACTTATGTTGCATTTAAATCGAATTAATACGACTTAAAAGGGACATTTGGTTAGTTAGCAGCTGGTTTCTACAGTTTCTTTAACGTTTGTGACTATTGGAATGCAGCGGCTTGTTTCGTTTCTTTCTGGCAGTTGACACTTAACGGACGAACTAGAACAAACAGCAATGCCTGACTTATTATAGTCATCAAACTATTCAAAATTCACTGGTATTTCCTGATCTTTAGCTTTCTTCTTCTTTTTTTTTGTTTTGTTTTGTTTCAACGAAGAGCGTGTTGTCGAGCAAACTGGGTTTTGTTTGACATTGCCTGTTGTTTTGCAGTGCTCGGGCAATTGGCTGGTTAACAGCGGCAGCTCGGCGGGCCAATCAGAGCCCGGCAGCGGTGGAGCTGCCTGCTATTAGAGGCAACGGCTCAGGAGTCCTTCAACAGAGAGAGCAGGGAGAGGGGGCTGAGTACGCTCTCTCGGCAGCCATTTTCCTTAAAACAGGACTCAATGGCCTATATGGGTTTCCTTTGTTCCAAAAGGGATCTTTACACTTGGTTTCCTCATCTCTTTACGGACTATGATAAAACGTATGTTTGCTCCTTTTAAAGGATTGGGAAGATTGGAAGAGAATGTAGCTACTGGATGTAATACCCTGTGACATTTTCAACCTTTTTTTTTCTTTTGCTTGGAATCCATCTTTGTCTTAACTAGGTCATGGCACACCCATATAATATTTATATTTGTTAAGTGAAAAACCAAATGTGAATAAACTGTTTTAAGTGATTGGAGACGTTAAATTAGACATGAAAACAGTTAAAGTGATAGATGTTACTATTCCTGTTATGGCCTTGTAGGAAGTGAGTAGCAATAAGTAAGTTTTAATTATTTTAATATATAATGTAACATTTTTGATTGTTTAACAATGTCAATTGTGAGGCATGCAGTAACCATTATGAAAACGACTTTTTTTCAGTTTCATATGTTGACATTGATTTCTGTACATGTTTAAGTGCAACTTGTCCAAAGCAGGCCATAAATAACAAATATCTTTTCACAAAAATGTATTGTGTTTCTAATTCTTTGTTTTGTTTATTAATTGTCAACATTCTTCCTCTCAAAACAGCAAAGTGGCTCGTCTTGTACCCTGCCCTGGAACGGTGGAAACAACCAGAACCACGTTTAAGTTCGAGTCGTCCACTCGCCATTTCAGAGCCAAACACGTCCAAAGTGCAAACGCCTGTCTGACCTTGCCTGAAGGGTATACCTAAATATCTAAAAGAAGCATATTCAGGTAGTCCTTTTTACAAAAATATTTCTTGTAATATTTAAATCCCAAACAATCCAAAACCTAATAGAAAACCGATGGAGGGAAAGCTTTTTCATTGTGAAAATATTTACCTCAACACTTTGGTGAATGCAGTTAACAGGCCTAAAACGCAGGGACAGGAGGGATGTTTTCAGCCCCATCTTCGGATCCTTTAATAATGGCTTTAATAGGGGGTGGGAATGCGTCTCCTGAAAAGGAAGGAATTCCATTAGCACGACAGTTAGACCTCTTTTCAAAAAGTCTTTCTTTTTTTTTCTTCCTCTCATCACTGGCAAGCATACCTCATCTGACAGCCAGCGAAAATGCATCTTCAAGCATCATCTGTGTGGGCAATATGCAAAACCATCTCTTCTCCTCAAGACAGGATTGCAGTCGAGTATAACCTCGTCCATTTTCGACATTTCTAACTGAGCTACATCATTTAAACCTACATGGAAATGTTTTAATAAGGTAACGGATTTTTATTTTTTAGCTATTTAACCTAAATTTTTAATTGCTTATACGTGAACATATTAGCCACAGACTTTTAAAACTTGACAAAACGATTATAGGAAAAAAAAAACTGCTGTAGCCCACATTTTTTTAATGATACAGCAAACTTACAGTTGATATTCAAAATATGTAATCCAAATCTTAAACGAGCAAAAAGCAGTCTTATGGTGAGGAAATCTTGTGTTTTTCTACTGATTCCTTACATCCAAATAAACCTTTTGGCGGTCAGGAGGCTGCTCTTGCTCAGTTCTCTGTCTCAAAATGGCTTCTTAACAGACAAAAGGAGCACTGTGCTGTGAAATGTTGCTGCGCCATAACTGGGTGAGGCTCTGAAAGCGCCCTTATTTTTTTTTTTTTTTTTTTTTTTGTCGAAGCACTTCCTTCTATGTTTTCGGCACTCAGAAGCAAATATGACGACTGTAACGAATATGGTTATCGTCCAAACGCTGTTTAGTAACAACAACAACAAAAAAAGAGGATAAATGGTGGACTCTCCATGAGAGGGGGTGAAACTTTGATCATAAAAGCGTTTTCAGGCTGGCAGTTGCTAGGCTGACTTGTAATCCGAGAACTGGATGGTTGCCATGAGAGCTCGAGAGCTTTGCAACAACAACCCCCCCCACCCCCTCCCACACACACACACTGCCATATAAGGTCAACGGGAATCCGCTGCGGCAAGCCCGTTTGTGTTGTAACTAGGTGAAGGGTGCTTCAAGGCAGAAACCGGCGGATCAGCGAGCGACCAGCACGGCGAGTTTAAGGCGCCGCAGACCAGACAGTGGAAACAAATAAGATCGGGTTCTTACAGTTAACTTCGGGGAAAGAGTTAAATTATAGGTGGGAGGGTCTGGATTCGCTTGCGCAAAGGAGGGGGGTCTCCAGGTGCATTTCAAGGTTAATGTTGCCTTTTTCAATGCGATGGAGTTGCCTGCGAGATAAATAGCAGGGCACAAAAACCCGGCTGTGGTTCAGAGGCCTGTTAACTGCGCATTTATTTAATAGTTTTGTGTTCGGAGCAGTGAAAATGTCACGTTAGTGGACAGTTTTGTGTCGAAACCCACCAGTGAAGGTATTTATAGCCTTGTATTTGCAGGGGAAAAAAGCAGGGAGAAAAAATTCCCCGCTCGCCAGCGCCGCTCAGTTTACCGCTGACAGACTGGAATATTCCACACAGGGGATTGGCCTCTTTTCCGCAGGACAGCTGTCTCACTCTCTCTCACTCTCTCTCTCTCTCTCTCTCTCTCTCTCTCTCTGCTCGGCGACAAATATTTCAAGAATTGTTCTCTGTTTATTGATAAAGGGCTGTGTGCGTGTGGACATTCTAGGACACATTTACAGACCACCTTTTTACGCATATGTGAAGCTTCGAGTTTCACTCTGTAAGTCATGCAAGCACGTTTTATTGTTTATTAGACAGGGTTTTTTCCCCACAGCTTGAAATGGAGCCTTTAGGGACAATGATTTAATCTTAAAGCTGCCAGGTTGTACTGAACATGTACTTAAAGCTTTATAGTTTTATTGATCCAGTGCTGTTACTAGAGACTTGTAATTTTCATATTGATGGTGTTGTATGTAGGTTTATTTTTTGTACCTTTTAATCATTTGTTTTAGTTATACTCTACAGTTTTTCTTGTAGTCTTATTAGTTGTATGTTTATGACGTTTAAATAAAGACTGTACACTTATTTTGGAGTTTTGTGCTATTTTATGATTTATAAAAGATTTTCAGGCCCATACTTGAAAGGATTGCATCACCCAAATATAAATTACACAACATGTGCAGGGAACATTATTTTAGATACAGGCTGACATTGTTGAATTAATAATGTACAAATCATAATTTATAAAATGCTTAAAATACCCTTTTCAAATAATACAAGGGATAGCTTCCTCTACTAGCTGTCTTCTAACATAAATCTTCAAATTTGACTTTACAGCCTACCTCAGTTTCAGCTGAAATGCCTTCATGTTAAGTAAGCTGGTCCATTCAAGAACATGTTGGTATGTTCTGATGATGAACGCTCACTCCCTGTGATCTACTCACTCTACCTCAGCAGATTGTATTATTCTGTAATCATCATCAGTTAAACCTTTTCCAAAATTGTTTTTGAAAAATATACTTCACTTTTAGAGCACTGTTAATTACATTTACTATCCTGATCATTTTATTTTTTTAGCAAAGAGTGATTGTTTAAGCCTATTGTGCATCGACACCTCCCTAATCCGAGCCAGATAGTTCATGTCTGCCTCAGGGTTTAGCTGTAGTTTTACACATTAACCCACGACTAAAACTCATGACACACTGATTGTGTTGTTCGATACGCCTCAAAGTACCTTCTCATTTGGACCTGGTGAGATGCTGAAACCTGTTTTGGAATGTTGTTTACAAAGAATAAGCCGTTTATGACTGCATAAAATCAAGTCCTCTGAAGACTTGGTGGATGACTCATGATTTTTCCTACCCAAAATTCAACCTGAACACGAGAACGGAGCACTTAGGTTTTAGGTTGGTATCATCTGAATAAAAAGAAAAAAAATCTTGATTTTACAGACAGACTCAACATTTAAAATAATTGTTTAATTTGACCAATATTTTAGAGTTGAATCTGAGGGAGTTCTAGGTTGGTGACAAGGTAGCCTTACAACCTCAGAGACTTGTAGCTATTCGCCAAACATAAATCTTCACAATACCACTGGGAACATGGAAAACAGCTGGTCCACAATTGTGGAAAGATTTGATTGCTGTAATGCTAATAAAAAATTTCCATTGATTGTTGAAGAGGGTTTCAATTGTTTTCATCAAGCCAGTTTTTATTAAATGAAAATTGATTCTTTTTTTAAATGACACTCCTTTTCCATTGTTTTACCTGTTGAGCAGTGGCGTCTCAATTATCAGAAGAAAACTTCCTTGTTGAATGGAAATAATTTCAAATGTAAATCTGAAACTCAGCTGAACTTGAAACACACAAACACATCAAATATAACTTTTTGTATCTTAGTTCTCTTAAGCAAATCTATTGATATAAACTGTGAAGTCAAATTAGACTTCAGTTTCTTCACCTGCCCCCACATGCACAAAAACAGTTTTCAAGAAGGTGTGAGGTTACATTCACCGCCATCAAGGCATCCTCACACTTTTCTGAACCACAGAAGTAAGAAATGGTTTTATAGTGATAAAACAAAAGCCTGTACGAAAGCCTTCATGTTTTTAGGTTAAGTGCTATCTTCCCTCCTTACAAATCCACACTCAGTGGAGGCTGTCCCTCACTTTGAGCCCACACCCACAGGATGAAATGAGCAGAAGAGGAAGGAGGAGTAGCCAGTCTTGGTAACTATACATGTGCAGTTCGGCTGCAGGCTTTCTGCAGCTCTCTGTGAGCATGCCTGTTGATGGGGCAGGAGAGAAGTGTAGGGGGGGGGGGACCGTTGGAAACGGCGTCATGTTGACAGGAAGAGGAAGTGGTGAGCTGTTTGAACTACCTGGTAAACCATGAGACATGCCTGTTCCTGTCTATGTGATCTCAACTCGATCCAAATGTAGATTTACCTGTTTTCACAAAATCTCTCACTAAAATCTGGAGGGCGCGCCTTCTGCCTCGTACTGCCTGGCACGTATTTGACTGTTTCGAGGGAACCAAAACATGACACAAAACGGTGCCGGACCCGGCAGCGGTACCACAAAAAAGGTAGAAGAACTTAAAATTGTGATTGTGGGAGATGGAGGCTGTGGGAAAACTTCTCTTCTGATGGTTTATGCCAAAGGTGATTTTCCAGAGGTAAGAGGAGCTCCCATTGAGACTTTATTATACAGACAACACTTTATATGATAAATGTGAAAGATTTAATGTTAAAAAAAAACCCGACTTAATGTGATCTGAAGTTGATATTAAACATTCAGTTATAACAATAAATCTTTCTTTTTGTTTTCCTAAACAGAAATATGCTCCCTCAGTGTTTGAAAAGTATGTCACAACTATCTCCCTGGGAGGAAAAGAGATTAAGCTCAACCTGTATGACACAGCCGGTAAGAAAAATATCACTTCCTTATTACAATTCATCCCGTTTTTACTCTTTGCGCAACACATTTCACTTCTTGACCCATCATACTAAAGGGTCAAGAAGGTTCCAAGAAGGAACTCATCGGTCACAAACCGTGTTCACATGTTGATAATAAAATAGTGCATACTGGCCCAGAGTCAGCAATGCTGTAAACTAACGGGGATGGCAACACATTTCAAAGTGTTTATTTTAGATAATAAACTTGTGGTCTGTCTTTATTGGTCACTGAATTGTTAGATGAGCAGCAAATGTTGAGGAAGTAGAAAAAGTTGATATTTATGACAGAGAAACTGACAAGTTAGTGATAACCAACCCTTCATTAAATACTAATATAAAATACAACCTATTTAGGTTGCTAAATACTATTTTCTAGTATTTCTTACTAGAAAAATACATAATTTTTATTTAGTTTTAGCTTAGTTTGTAATATTTTTATGTCAAGATGTGCATCGACTTTAGTGCTTTCTTTAAAAAAAAACAAAAGCGCTACATATTTAGTATTCTGTGTCAAAGATCAAAGATCTTTTGTACAGTTTCTGTTTTTTGTGAACTGAATTAGCAAACCTCGTTTCCCATACTGACTGGTTGCATATGTTCATGGTAGTGTTGCATTAATTGTGGTTTCTTTTTTTTAAAATTATGTTCTATTTTATAATTACCCAGGAATCAGAAGTACATGATTATCACACAGCTTCCTGTAAGATTCATGGGAAAAGGTGCACAGTACTGAAATGTTTTCATTTTAGAAAGTCATCAAAGTCTGTGCCGAAACTTATCTTTTGGCAGAGTGCCTTGCATCTGTAGAGAGGGAAGCCTTATTCAGGATGTGGTTTTTTTTGTCTTTACTCGCAGCTTTTTCAGATACACTGCACTGGTAAATTTATTCTTGAGAGAAATACTGTGTTGCTCAGTTCTGCTGTGCATTACCATGCATGATTTCGTCTCTAAAGCTGTTATTTTACCCACATAGCTTGTGCTTTTGTTTCTTTAGGACAAGAGGACTATGACAGACTGAGGCCACTGTCATACCAAGAAGCTAATCTGGTTTTAATCTGCTTTGATGTGACCAACCCTACCAGCTTTGAGAATGTTATGATCAAGGTACACACCTCCAACATGCATTGTGCCAAACAATACACACACACAAAGCACAAAGAAATGGATAGTGATTATTTATGCCAAAGTGGAGTTTCAGGTTTTATCTGCTAATGATTAATAGTGAAAGCTGTGTTGAAGAAGTGCTGCATTCTTTTTTGCTGATTAACTCAAGAACTATTGTCGTTTACACCTCCATACAGATGATTCAATCAAGCAAAAACAAGCACGGTAATGCAATCACATAGCCCAGGCTTCCAGTTCTAAACAAAATGTTCAAATCTCCTATTTATCTAGTGGTACCCGGAGGTGAAGCACTTCTGTAGGGGCACACCAGTGATCCTGATTGGCTGCAAAACTGACCTCAGGAAGGATAAAGAGTGTTCAAGGAAATTGAAGGCCATGAATCTGAATCCCATTACGTATGTTCAGGTAAGAAAAGTGCATCAGCATTTACTGATCTACGAAGCAGAACCTTTTCAGCGAGGTTGCAGGAGGCACAGAGCAATGTGAAAGAGGAAGCGGCCAAACCAAACATTTAAACCACTTTATCTCTATCATGTCCCAATTGCTTATTTTTATTTGCATGCTGTCATACTGTCAGCCACGCAGTGTAATTCTTGGTGTGTTTGGGCCTAGGGAGAGGAGACTCGGCTGGAGATGAACGCGGAGCTCTATCTTGAGTGTTCGGCCAAACATCAGGAGAACGTGGAGGACATTTTCAGAGAGGCGACAAAAAGAGCTCTGGCCTTCAACCGAAAACAGAGGAACAACAAGAGGAAGAAAAAATGTCTTATTCTGTGAAGATACAAACTTTCAGGATCCCACGCTCTTGCAGGCAATTGTTAGAGGATCCTTTGCTTCAACGCATTTGAACACTTGAGATGCCAAATATAATTTGCGTCCTACAGAAATAGGAAAGTAAAAAAAAAAAAACCTGATAGGATGCGTCTTTTGTGCACCCCGGAAGGCCGGTTAGTAATCTTCAACAGCGCAACAAAAATTGCGATTGCTGCAGCAGGAAGGACAGTTTTGCAAGTTGTAATGACATTTTCTAATGTAGCATACAACAAGACACTTCTTGTATAAGTTTTATACTTTTTGTGTTTATGTACAAGTATTTTTTTTCCTGAAAGTATTTTGCACAACTGCAGAAAGTTGTCTATACCTATTTATTAATGGAGATGATCAGTTCTTGAGCTGAAATTTGTAGGCAACATAATCCTACATAGAATAGTTGTTGGTTTTCAATATGTAATGGTACTGTAACTTTAAAGTAGCACTGGTTGGCTACCAACATGGCCACATTAGGCCGGTTAGTAATTCTTAACTTTACCAACAGCGCCCACTTGAGGCAGAAAATAAACCAGCACATTAAATGTCAAGTGCTATCAGTATTCTAAAATTAAAATAAATGCAAATATTGTCTGGATCTTCACATAAACAGTTGCATATTTGTGTTTAATGTAGCATGGATTTTGTTCACAACAACATACACAGGTTAAAGAAACTGGCACATGTCCTGTTACTGACCACACTTCAGTACACATGAAATGAACAGCCACACTGCGAAAAAAGATTATTTGTGCATTATGACATGAAATGTAACCACCTGATCCCCAACGAGCTTCAATTTTCCCCCTCAATAAAAAGGAGTTCTAAGTGCTCTCTGAAGGAGCTGCAATTTGTTGAAATAATAATAATAATAAAAAAACTAACTGTGGCATTTTCAAAACAGCATGGAAGATTTCTTTTTTCGGGGGTAGAATAAGGCAACAAACACTCAAATTTTTAAATAACCAATTAAAAAGACTGAAAAAAAAACATTACAGTGAATGATTTAATCAAAAATAAAAATTAATGTGCACCATTACAGAATAGTGGTACGCTTATGTAATTTAAAACAGAAAAAAACACAATAGTACTCTTAACTGAATAAATCTGAGTAGTGGCACAAACAGCAGCATTTGATCACTTGCACAACATTATGTAACAAAATAACAGACGAAACCAGAACGGTCAGGACCTGAAGAGTGCATTTTGAACTTTTAAGTTTCTTTGGCAAGATTAAGACCATCAGCCAAATTTCTGCTAGACGTTTTCTTAACAAAATGTTAAGATGTAAAATGTAAAGCATCTATGTCTGTAAGAAATATTTAGGGAAATCACAAGCTACATTTTTACGTCCGCTTCCTTGCCGTTTCACTAAAGTCGGTTTTTAACATTTGTCAAATTCCCTTTTTAATGGAAGTTTTCTGGCTAAAAACAACAACAAAAAAAGCTCCCTTTGACTGTAAACAGAGCAAAGTACACCAGTGAGGACCCTTCCCCCTCCCTTTAACGAATGCTTTTAGAGTCATGGGCTTGAACTGTGTGCTGGTTTGCTCTGAAGTAACATGACAGTGGTTTTAAAATGTCCATGAAGAAAAAAAAGTTCACTGACTGAGGTGCCAAAGAGAATATAAGCCAGCGCCAGTTTGACCATTGCTACTTCACAGAAGTATACGCGCATGGCAGACGTTCAAGTGTTGAAAGGCAAACTTTGTTCTGTTCTGCTACCTGTCCTTGCATAATGATTTGAGCGAAGGTGCTCCGAAACTCATGCACAAATCCATAGAAACACATTCTGTCCACAATATGTACACAGAATAAAGAAAGAAACTGCTCCTCCTGTTTGGTTATCATCCACACTGTTTCATAGCAACATCAAGTTACTGTAAAGTAAGTAACTGTCAGTGGGACACTTTGGCTGGAAGCTGCTGCTGCCACCGAAGGCTGAGAGAAACCTCAGCTCCGTCCAGACTCAGCCTGGTCAGTGTGGGGTCAGTCCGGTAAACGATTGTGCGTGTTTGACCTGTGATTGCTGGTCCTTTCAAGGATCAGAGAGGTTTCACAGAACTTATTCACAGTCACTTTTTTAGATGTCCTTCTCCTTCTTTTGAACTTTTTGGTGGACGACTTTTAATGTTGTAAGAAAGTTTCCCAGGAAGAGGACGAGAAATGTTAGAGCCAGCATAAATATCTGAAAGCAAGGAAAGAAAACTTATTTCAATATAAAAAAAGGTTACAAAATAAACAGAAACCAAAGCTGTACTAGAAATCATTTTTAGCACTTTAAATGTCAAACTGTTACACTAAACTGAACATATAAAACATCAACTACAGTACGTTGTTCTTAAAGTAGCATTTCCCTAGAAAAAATGTTGTGCATTATTTCATGAAACAAAAAAAGACAAGATTGCGTCACCACTTGTTCGGGTTGAGATGAAAACCAACTTTCCCTTTAGTCATACACGCAAAATTTGTTTTCTCTTAAATTTTGAGCTGAATATTATTAAAATTTAAAAAAATTAAACCCTAGTCACTCGCATTGAAGTTGCAGTCATACACAAATATCACTGTGTATCGTTTAGCTTCTTTTTCAGAAAATGATTTGTATCATTTGAGATTTTCTGTCTACACTGAATATGGTAAACAAAAACATGGCCTTGTAAACATGCCAATGAGGTGACTTTACGAATAGCTATTTTTTAAATGTATTTTTGTAGAAATGTAAACAATGTTAAATCACTTCTAAATGACCAGCATCAGACTCCCTTATTAAACTCACTCCTGACCCTCATTACACATCCAATATTTTTCATCAGCTGTACCCACATGATTAGTAATCAAGTAGTGCAGCTGAAACCTGCATGGCCAATGTTTTTAATGTTTTAAGACTATCAGAGTGCATGGCTTATGAGCTGTATTATAAACCATGCATAATATTTTGCTGAGCTAATAAATCTTGGTTTTCCCGTGACAGTCAACGTGTTTATCTCCCTTTATAGTGACATTACAGTGAAGAACTAACAGTATTGGCTGCTTCAGTTCCCTTATGCGTCTTGCTTTCTGTGTTGCTGATGACAGCATGTGTTGGGAAAAGCAGCTGGAACGCTAGTGAATAAATCTTATGATGTTCAAAGCAAAGCCAGAAATGTATGAAGTAGGACAAAAACCGTTAAAAGTTTCATCAAACTGGATTTTCATTTAAAGCCCCAGAAAATATGAGTCCCATATGACGAAATTATGCTGATGTTTGACATAAAAAAATCCTTTTAAATATAGATTTTCATTTTCTTGAAACCAAGATGTGTTTTGACTGAACGACAGCATCCATCAACCCGATCCTTACCTGCCACTCCTTACAGTCATCATGTCTCGCCAAGCGAAACAGGGTCACAGAGTTGTACAGCTGCCAAAACTGCAAACAGATTAAGCATCGCCTTTTATATTGACTTTACACAGTAAAGTGGCAAGAGCAAATTTTCATTCAAAGCTTGCATTTTTAAAAAAGCCTATCAGAACAAACAATGGCTACAAATGCTAAATGTGATGTGGCATAACTCAGAATTTTATTTTAATGCATTAAATACAAGCAGAAAGGCAAGACTTGTTCGACTTACGTGGCCAAAGAATAGAAAAGGCAAAAGGAAAGTGAGCCCTCTCCACATCCACGACTGAAATCCCTCTGCAAAAGAAACCCAACTATAACCTTATCGTGCCACAGAATAATTAAGATATTATACTACTACTTTATATTTTATGCACAACAATCTGACATTGGAGATAGCTTGAAGATGCCTTACTCAAGTTTCCCAGACATCTGCATCCCAACAGAGTAAGAGCTACAGCTGTCTCCATTCTTCACCTTTACCCCAATTTTCTAGACATGCCGATGCAGATGACTCAAGGGTTCAAACGATTGAAATGACTAGCACCAAAAATAGTGTACAACTCACCCACTGTGAGGTCAAGCTGATTTCTCTCTCCCAAAGCACGCAGCCTGTATAAGCAGCCGCTCTGGTAGTAGTACTGGAGGAACTGAACAAAGCCTAGAATTGTAGAAATGATAGTAATATAATTATTGGATTATAGAAACATGATAAGGATAAACTGATTTCACAGAAAAATATATATGTAGGGAAAGAGAAAATACTACAAACACACCAATTACTGTATAACTGCTTAGAAAAATAAAAATCCAACCATTTAAGGTTTTGTACCCTGAAATTATGAGCAGGGATTATTTGAATTAAATGTTTTTCAATCTGAACCATCGCATGAGACTGATGAAAGTTACCACATAATGAGTATCAATAAGAAATAATTGTAATCACTATTGTGCAACACATTACACCGTGTTCCAAATTATTATGCAAGTGATATTTTCTCAGATTTTCTAAATGGTCAATGCAAATGATGGTCTGTATAATTTAAGTCATGAACTATTACAGTATAAATCAAATTTTACTGAACAAAGCTCCCCATGAGAACAGTATATTTTTCAAAAATAAAAAACTCAAAATGCACTGCTCCAAATTATTATTCACAGCAGATTTTCTAAACATTTTATGGATTATATTTAACTGCAAATGGTCATTCTTTGAATGTGCAGGATTAAGTGGTCACATGTACTAGAATCAAAAGCTATTTCAATCAAAAACATCTCAACAGACTGAGTTACATGTTAACATAGGACCTTCTTTAATATCACCTGCACAATTCTTGCATCCATTGAACTTGTGAGTTTATGGATAGTTTCTGCTTGAATTTCTTTGCAGGATGTCAGAATACCTTCCCAGAGCTGCTGTTTTGATATGAACTGCATTCCCCCCTCAGATCTTCTGCTTGAGGAAACTCCAAAGGTTCTCAATAGGTCAGAGGTCAGAGGAGGATGGTGACCACACCATGAGTTTCTCCCCTTTTATGCCCATAGCTGCCAATGACACAGAGGTATTCCTTGCAGCATGAGATGGTGCATTGTCATGCATGAAGATGATTTTGCTACTGAAGGTCCGGCTCTTCTTTTTGAACCATGAAAGAAAGTGATCAGTCAGAAAGTCCACATACTGTGTTGAGGTCATTTTCACACCTTCAGGGACTCTGAAGGGGCCGACCAATGATTCTGATTTCGGCCCAAAAAATGACTCCACCACCTCCTTGCTGACGTCACAACCGTGTTGGGATGTGGTGGCCATCCACCACCAATCCACTACTGCGTTCATCTGGACCATCCAGGGTTGCACAGCAGTCATCAGTGAACAAGTCTGTTTGAAAATTAATCTTCATGTACAGCTGGGCCCACTGCCACCGTTTCTGCTTGTGAGCTCTGGTTAGGGGCGGCCGAATATTAGGTTCATGCACCGCAAGCCTCTGGAGGATCCTCCACCTTGAGGTTCCAGAGGCACCAGCAGCTTCAAATACCTGTTTGCTGCTTTTTAAGGACATTTTAACAGCTGCTCTCTTAATCCAATGAATTTGTCTAACAGAAACCTTCCTCATTATGCCTTTATCTGTACAAACCCATCTTTGATCTGAATCAGCCACAAATCTCTTCACAGTACGATAACGCTTCAGTTTTCGTTAAATATCTAATGTTTTCATACCTTGTCATACGGCACTACACTATCTGATGATTTTCGTCAGCAGAGAGATCCTTTCCCTTTCCCATATTGCTTGAAACCTGTGGCCTGGTTAATAGTGTGGAACATCCTTCTTAAGTAGATTTCCTTTAATTGAGCTCACCAGACAAACTAATCAACCCAGCTCTCTGAAATTAATTATAGTGATTCAAAGAGCCCTGACACACAATACTATCTATAAATTTAATAGCACAACAAAAAATGTAATCTTTATGACACTTAAATCCAATTTGCATAATAATTTGGAACACGGTGTATATTCTCCAAGTTTGGATATGAACTTTTCAAAACAGCCTAAATTTTATTAATTTAAAGCTTATTTATCCATTTGATCAATATGTACATTGGAAGTCAGGGAAAATTTGCTTGCTTGAAGCAAATATTTGTCAACGGTTTAAATGCCCAGCAGGTGATTTTTTTATTTATTTTTTCTTGGGTATTGACTTTCACTTGTTGAATTTTCAGATGAAACCGCCCTGAAAGACAAACTCACTACTGCTACTGGCTTTGATAGAACTGTGAGAAGCTGGGAGGAGAAATACTGACTAAACAAAGAAAGTCTCATCAGTAATGTACTGATCACACTCATAACAGTAGGTTTTTTTTGTTCCAAGCATTTTTGATGGATTTTATTGAAGAAGATGGTTTATGAAAGTAAATGCTGTTAGGTATTTATAGACCAAAAATAGTCTTAAGTTTCTAGCTTTAACGTATTTAAATAACAGAACAAAATCTATCTCTCCATATGATTTCAGAATAGTGATTAGCACTGATTAGGCACAATTGGCATCACTGATCAAGAAAGCGATCTCTGATTCAAAGTCCTCGGTAGCTAAGAAAAAGAAGAAGGGACTGTTTACATGTGTTTAACTGCTCAAATCACAAAATGTAACAAGTTGAAGCTTCAAACTGAATATTTTCCAACTTTACTGTATTTTGTTTCACTTTCTGGACAGGGAAAATTTAGGAGGACCATTTGTTAAGAACGGAAATGTTTAGTCACACCCCTTCATTCAGGAAACAAGGATTTCTTTCTACAGCTGATTTATAACCCTCCACTCTGCAGGCAGTGTGCTGAACGCTGTAAAGTGAGCTAAAAGCTCACGCTGGTGCCACCAATCCTGGTTAGCTGCAAATATGCTGTCATGCTAATAAAAAAAAAAACAAACAAACATGCAAGCCATAATTATTGGTTTAAGGTGTCTTTGTTTTGCCCTTTGAATGGGACTATTTTTATCAATATGGTTTTTAAAGTTCAAACTGTAATACTGCATTTCACAAAAGAATGAAATACAGAAAACATTAAAATTATTGGTCAGATTTGCAAAGAAGTTGTGAAAACTGGAGAAAATACATAAATTTTGAAAATGATGAGTGAATTTGCATTAATAGTTGCAATCGCAGCTTTCTGGAGGGACTCATTACACCTAATAAAGTCCTGGTAGATGCTGAAATCTTTTCTTCACAACACTGTATGCTTTGCTTTCAAATATACAAACATGTAAAATAAAAAGAAAACATTAGACGAGAGAGAAAACCTTTTTGGAAAAAGCTAAAATCTGGGTAAACAAACCACAAGACTTACTCTGATAAATGGAGAACGCAAGGAACTGGTTTCGAAACATCTGATACATTTGTCCCTCGGGCCTTTGAAAACATACATTGATAAACGGAAACATATTTTAGCATTTTATGAATTTTCACCTTCATGTTACTGAATATCATGTTAAACAGGTATCTCACCAGGTAAGCATAACACCTGACAGGAAAGTGGACACATAATGGTGAGACACCCACCAGCCTTTGATCCTGAAACGGAAAAAAAGGGATGGAGAACAAAAACAGCTGCATTATTTTCAAAACCCAAATGTAGAAATCTTTATGAGATCATCATCAAAACACACCTGGAACCATTTGTGATGAGGATGCTTTCCCTTATGGTCAAAGTGCAATAGTACCAGACCAGCAAAAAGTTGAAGATTTCGTCTGTGACTCTGAAGATTGAATAATAATAAAAAAATTATTTAAGAAAACATTACAAGACTACTCTTTTAAGAGGAAGCAATACCTTACCGGTAGTTAAGAAAAAAGAGGCAGGTTATGGCTCCAAACATCAGGATTATTGTCATATAAAGCTTGAACTTCTCGTACTCGTCTTTGTAGGCAAATCTATACAAATGAAACCTGGATGAGATTGGCAAGCAGACAACATCTTCTTTTCTATCTTGGAGTCATCTCGCTTTGCATTTTCCATACTTTGCCTGATTACTGAGGAGCGTCACGTTCACGTTGCCCAGGACCAAACTCAAGTACAGCCTGAAATAAAAAACACAAAACAGGTCAGTACAGTTTCCTGGATTAAAGACAGTTCTCATATTACTGAATAACGAAAAGAACAAATACATGGAAAAAATAAACAGCACACACCCATTCTTCTTTGGCAAATAGGCTTCCATATCAAAGAAAACATTTTCTTTTTCTTTGATTTGTGATTTGATGTCTGTTATTAGTTTCAGCTGATTTTCATCACATGTCTGCGCACACCTGTGAAGACCAGAGTAAATGCTGATGAGCAAGAAAATTTTAGTGCCAGAAAAATATGTTTTTTTTAAGGCAGTAACCCAGTAACATCCATCTACACCTGTAACTGGAATCAGAATGAGAATGTGTCTTGCAATTGTATCCATATGTCATCTTTGTCATGTTTTGTGGCATTTACACCCACAAACCTCAATAATGTGCAACTGCTATCCAGTTGGATGGCGAACAGTTGCAAAGTCTTTAGTCTTTTGCAGCCTCTATTAGATTGTCTTGTATTTAGACAGACGTTTTTGGTTGAAACATTAAACAATGCGGAAAAGTTAAAGAACTATGGAGATTTTTGCGAGGCAATATAGACAGACACTTCAGTCCAAGCACATCATTAAACGAGTCTTACTGGTTTGAAACCAAACAAAAAATGTCTCTTTCCCCTAAATGCTGGCAGTACTCACTTTTTCAAGCTAAGCCTCAGGTCTCTCAAACATTTTCTCTGTTTGCTGATGGAGCTGCTGCATGTCGCCTGAAGATTGGTGAGCTCCTCCAGTTTGTGTCTGTATATTTTATGAGTTTCCTAGAGATACAATAAGCAGAAATATAAGTTACATTAAGACACTTCTACAGATGTCAAAGCGCTAACATTATTAAAAAAAATAATAAAAAATGTCAGCAGGGAACGCTTCACACTGTGAAATTTAATTTGAGCTCTGTCTGAACAAAATCCACCCATGACTCTGCATTAAGCGGTGAGATAAACACATGCCGCAGAATTCCTGCAGACAACATAAAATGCTATAGAAACGACCGCTGCCAGTAATACATTTTAGGAATGCTTTTGACAACTTAACCTAAACAAACTTGATTTTTCACATTTTAAGAACATGGTTTTGTCTTTATGTCTTGGTTCCTTATTGGTTTGCTCTTTAGGTTTTTGTATTTTAATGAAGTCCACCAAATGAAACCACATACAGATTTCTGCTGTGCAATAAAATATCCCGAGGTGTGTGTGTGATTGCACTGCCTGTGCTTTGTATCACATGACAGTTCTCTCACACTAAAGCTGTTGATGTGCACATGACCAATTTAAGGACTACATCTTACCTCAGGTCAGTCAGGAGTTTACATCTAAACAGTTGAATACTTGAGGTTACGTTGTAGAGGAAGTGGTATGATAATTACTGCCAAGGAGTGCAAGCACAGATGTGACTTATTGTAATATGTTGAATTCCTGCCTCTACAACACAATTCAAATTCAAAAATATTTTATTTTGCCAAAGGGAAATTAAATTAAACACTCATTTAGTTTAGGGTTTAATTATTAAACACTAATAACACTAAGTAGGACAGAAGTTGTAATACTTTTATTATTATTCCATTTCTAAAAACCTTTTTACAATAAAACTGTTGCCTTGTATTAGTCAACGCAAAAAATAAATGTTCATACATGTCGATGCTCTTCACCATTTGCTAAATAGACATGGTTAAACTTAAGACTAACCAGTTTGGCACTTCTGTAGCATTTCTACCTTAATATGAAAAAACACAATTTCCTTTAAAAATTCGGTTAATTGTCATTTCACGAATACATTCACCAAATTGCTTTGCCATTTCTTATGGATGCTGAATCTATGACTACCTGACAAACAGGTCACAGTTCACTGGCCGGAAGGTCTTTGTGTCTAACCAGGTGGTCAGCAACACAGGAGCACCACAGGGACAGTACTGTACAAACTTTTCACCATCTACACTTCAGATTTACAGTCAAAGCCCGACTTATGCCCTCTACAGAAATACTCAGATGATTCTGCAGTCGTCAGCTATGTCAGAGATGGACAAGAATCTAAGCAGAGAAAGCTGGTGGACCGCTTTGTGGCATGATATGGAAACAATCACCTTATCTCGAATGTGAACAAAACAAAGGAGATGACTGTAGATTTCAGAAGAAACAGGGTTAGATCAAACCATTTTTCCATCAAGGAAGAAGTGGAGGTGGTTGACAAATATAAATATCTCGGTGTTCACCTGGACAACAGACTGTAGGGGAGACGCAACAGTGAAGCCGTCTATAAGACGGGTCAGAGTAGATTGTTCTTGTTCAGGAAGCTAAGATTTTGTTGTTGAGAGCATCATCTGCTCTGCCACCATCTTTTGGAGCAGAGATGGTGCCCCAAAAGATCAGAACCAGGGACCTAAAAGTGCTCAACAATCTGATAAAGAAGGCTGGTTTTGTTCTGTGGAAACTCTTGAGATGATAATGCAAATAAATATTTTTCATAAAATCAAGAACATTATGGACAACCCTGACCATCCTCTGAGGCTGTCTTAGAAAAACAAAATGTCTTCAGTCAGAGGCTTCTTCAAATTCACTGTGATACAAACTGCTACAGGTGATCTTTCCTGCCAACGCCCATCACTATCTACAATAAATCTTTGAAGTATTTAAATTAATAAGAGATACAACAACATTTAATTTCCCTCTGGGATCAATAAAGCATTTTTGAATTGAAAAGCACACAGGTTTCCAATTCAACAAGTTTGACATATGGTAAGGCAATAATGACGGGATCTTTTTAGCAAAGAGGACTCATTTATTTAAAGTAGTGCAAAACATGATCATATTAGGGAATAAGGAGGCACTACCTGAAGAAGAAGCAGGATTTAAAGAAATAGATAAGTTATGTCTCTTTCCTTCACATCTGTGATACTGCCAGTGTCTGTGACATTGAATTGTTTTGATTTTTTTTAATGCGTTCTCTACTGATCATGCACCTGAACAAGTTTATTCAAGACTACAATAGAGTCTGAAAGAAGAATACTTAGCAGTAGCATTCATCATGGAAATCCCTTAAAAGCTGACCATCACCACCACAATTTCCATCCCTGAAGAGCAGCTCTAGATTTCCAGCTTCCATGCCATTGCAGACACACGTCCAAAGTTAACTTGACTATGATGCCTCGCCGCTCATGAGTTGTTTCAAGTTAGCCAACTGTAGCAAAGGTAAGCTAGCCTAATAACTAATGACAGAGGGTGGGAGTAAGTGGCTATTAAGAGTTTACCAAAGCGAAAACCTGAGCAAAAAAAAAAAAAACACCTTGCACGAGCTTTACGTAACTTTGGTAGCAATTGTGTAACCAACAGCAGCATAGCATGTCAGACTGAAGGCTTTAGCTGGACTATAGCTCTACTTTAGCGGTAGGGAAAAAATGTCAAGTAACCTGCAGCTAATGCTAGCTGCTACAACACAAGGATGTTGCACTACAGTCAGAGAAAATAAAGTCATAGTTGAATAAGTTCACAGCTTAGTTGGAGCGACATACAGCAGGAGCGAAGACTAAATACAGCGTTTAAGTCTCAGCCGAGAATGAATGGCGAAGAGCAAAGAACCAAAGTGCCAAAGCCCCGCTACAGTGTCTGTCAGTGACACCCGCTACATATGAAAAACACTCGATTAAGCGATTCTGGTTACCTGTAACTGTTGGTACTCCTTTTCTATTTCCTCCCATTCTGCCTCAAAAGTGGGTTTGGACATCGTGGCAGAACGAAACGTGACGGATAAGACACTTCCACCAGGTTCCACTCCGACTGGCTCGTCCTCGCTGCTCCCAAAGACTGCTCCTCCGTGTTTTAATTGTGGCGCAGAGCGCATGCGCACCCCCAACGATTAAGCAGTGTAGCTGAACCGCAGCTGAACCCGCTAAAAGTCAACAAACACTTCCGTAATTTTTATTAAAGTTGTTAAGATATTGGAAAATAACTGACAGGTTTAATTACAAATTATTTTAATTTGGGGTTTTAATAAATTCGTTATCCACCAATCACAGTGCACTTTACTGTTGCTATGATACACCAAACAGTTTTTTGTTCTGCGGAAGAAGTTAATATAGCTTGTGTTTTCTTGATTTTTCCAAGCGGGTTGAGTGCATTTAAGTCATCCGCTTGGATACACTGCCAAGGTACAAAATATTTTTATCTAACTTAAAATTTCTGGACGGTGTTTTACAGTGATTTATGGTTTAAGTACATGTGTCCCTACATATCGCATTAACTGACCAGATTTCTTTGTAATTATGTAGGCTACATAAGAAAAAATATAGCTCCAAAAATATTTAGTTATAAACTAATTTGACTAAAATTTTCTCTGATCATATTGTTTTTGATAGAACGATAAGGCCCATTTTGCTTGAGAACGTTATTCAGTAATGAAAACAAGGGTAGTAGTAGTATGAAGGTTTGGTAATTTTGCTCATTTTTGCTGCATGTTTATTAGAATGTTCTGCAGTAATATAATAGTCAACGATGAAAATAACTAATATATTTCTTTAAACAAAATCTCAAGAGAATTGCAAAAGAAAAATAATGTTACATAAAATCCAAGTTCTGACATTGATTTTGATGTACAGATTTTAAAGGGATAGTTCAGATATTTTTAAGTGGAGTTCTGTGAAGTTATTATCGGTAAACCCCCCCCCCCCACTTTGATAGAAAAAATGTCATACTGCAGCAAGTTTGTAGAACACCGTATAAATCCTCAGAGCTGTGAAGGTTAACTGCTAGTCATATGGGCCTCTACTTTAGCTGATTTTTGCACATATACTTTTATTTTTTCACGAGAATGTTAAGTTTGTGGTTGTTTTCTCATCTGGACTCCTTCTGTATCACTACATTAAAGTTACATTGGTTGAAGTTGCGGACTGTATTAATGGCTTCCTCAGCTGTGATTCTTCTCTCTATTCTACATAGTGGACCGTACTTATGGATTTTGCTACCAACTGTAATCTTTTTAAATAGATGTTTTCTTGTTTTTTTAACTGTAGAAATTACCCCAGTTGACTGCTTTGGTGGGTCTCTGTTTTAGCTGATGTTTGCACATGTAAATTTATTTTTTTCACAAGAGTGTTGCTAAATGCTCAGGTGGATTGATATTCTTTGGAGTCGTAACATACTGTAGATGTTGCTTGGCTGAAACAACTGCAGCAGGCCTAATAACATTCTCTTGTAAAAGTCTGTACTGTTATTGCTAACTTAGCACTGTGTCTCAGGTAAATTGTACTGTAAAGATTTCAGTACTCTGAAGATTTCAATATATCTCTATTCAAGAGAACTTCACAAAAACTCTGAATTATCCCTTTCCGTGAGCCACAAGTGTAAGAACCTTTCTGGCATCCCACTGTTTTGAAACTGTTCTGTAGAGAGCATAAACTTCAGATTTTCTGAAGCTGATGATCATTTTAAAAAGCAAAAACACTTAGTCTGGAAATCAATGGGCAGTGAGTGAACATACCATTTTAAATGTTTAAAATATTTTATTTCTTCTCACAGGATTCCCACCACATCTTTCCAGTCATGCCAATTTATAAACCATTTAGAAAAACTCTTCCACCTTCAGTACAGAAGGATAAAGATTCCCAGAAATGTGGACTGCGGCACACAGTTTACTCAGTCTGTGGAAATGAATACACTGGAGAGTGGCTAGAGAACCAGAAGCATGGTTAGATAACACTTCTTATTTACCACAACAAAACTTACCAATATTAAGTTAGCCAATATTAAACCAAACACTCTGCAAGATGAAATTTTAGATGACTGACTTTTTGAAAACTTTGTCAAGGCAACGGAATTCAGGTTTGGAAGAAAGCTGGTGCCATTTATCATGGGGAGTGGAAATACGGAAAACGTGATGGTTATGGCACCTACAGTGTACAAATCCCGGAAACAAAGGAGTACACAAGGAAGTATTGTGGTCAATGGAAAAATGGAAAGAAGCATGTATGCTTTATTTATTATCTTCATATTGGACTTTGAAACACACATACCCAGACAGTGACATGTATTTTTCTATCATTTTAGGGATATGGGACATATTTCTTTGACAGCTCAGCAGTGTATGAGGGGGAGTGGGCAGATGACCAACACAATGGCTGGGGAAGGATGTACTACGAAAACGGAGATATTTATGAAGGAGAGTGGCTGAACCATAAGAATCACGGCCGAGGAATTATTAGATTTTGTAAGAGAATATTTCTTCCCATAATTGCAAATGAAAAACGTTTGGGCTCCAATATGTCTAATTGAGTTTTTTTTTTTTTTTTACCAATTTCTCCTGTAGCCAATGGAAACTGGTACGAGGGCTCGTGGCGAGATGGGAAGAGGAACGGTGATGGAAAGTTTTATTACTCTGACAAAGGCCTGCTTTATGAAGGCTTTTGGGTGGATGGGATAGCAAAATGTGGGACACTTGTAGATGTTGGAAGGGAATCAGCACCATCACCACCTGAGTTTCCATTTCCAAAGGTATGTGACTATTTACAGTTATGACTGTATTGAAACCCATTCACTTCCACACTCATTTTATCAGGCAAACAGAACACATGCTTCAAACTCTGAGATGTATAAGATACACACATCTTTAGGAAAATAAGCCAAAGCAGTAAGCCTCAAAAATGCTGCATATGCAACAGTGGTGTGGCTTGTTTCTTTAAAACTTGAAACCTGTCAAAATTATTTTGGCATTGTGATTGTTTTTATTTGTACGCTGGAAAATGAACACTGTGGAACACTAAAACATTATACTGATCAAAGTAAACCAATCAGAAAAGCGTCACACCTTCCCTCTTCAAATCTCAAGGGTCATATTAAAAGCCTACACCAAGGCAGCTTTCCGGGGTAAGATTTGACCTAGGTCATCTTTTTTATGCTGATAATTGCAGTGAAAACAGTGGAGGGTCAATGAATGGCCCCAGAAAACGACACTGGTTCCTGGAAAATTTGGAAACACACGTAAAAGTATTCAGTTCAGTGACACGTATTTATGTTCTTTTTCCAAGATTCAACTGGTGGACATGGAGTTGGTCTTACGGGAAGCTAGAGCAGCTTGCCAATGTCACTGTTGAAGAGCAGTAGGAGGAAAAATGGCAAGTTCCTACTTTCTCCAGTTACCAGGAAGCCAATAAAATGATGCCATCCATTTATTAAGTTCTCTCATAGTTTTCATTGAGTTTCCACTTTTTTGATAATTAATTAATGACACAGGTGTTACTATTATAATTAATAACATGAAAGAAGCCTGAGGTCTTTCGTTGTGGAGTTTGCATGTTCTCCTTGTGCATGTACACCTTCCAGTTTTATAACATGACTTTTAGGTTAATTGGATTCTCTAAATTGTCTTTAGGTATGAATATGTGTGTGTTGCCCTCCGATGAACCGGCGAGCTGTCCAGGATGTATGCCCCCTCTTGCCCAGTGGCAGCTGGAGGTGTGACCCTTCAAAGATCAGCGAGTGTAGACAATGAATAATTTGATTTGCTTATTTGTTGTCTTCAGAAGCTATAATATGTTCAATTAAATTTATTAAGCATATTTAGAAATCCAAAAGTTCCTTCAGTCAGCCTAAAAAAGGTGGCTCTCATCTCTCCCATGTCCAACCACTGACATCCTTACATTTGCAATTATCTGGATATGCTAACATAAGTAATAATTCATTCAAAACAGACTGATTTAACTGTTGAAAACAAAACAGTCAAGTGAGAATAAACACTATTGATCCCTGCAGGTCTGTAGTGAATGTACAGTAAAAGTTGCATGCTGATCAGGATGACTGTAGAATGTGTAATAAAACCATGACAAGATAAGTATATAAATTGGTTTGTTTAAATGCAGGTATCCTGATTACTATGTCTTCATAAGCTGTAATTTACAAGGATAAAAATTAAAGATGACATGTGTTGGACATCTAAACTTAAAGTCCCATTTAGTTAAAAAGTGTTTATTAAAACACAACACGTGTCAGCACTCTATTAATACTGTAAGGTTGGCAGCTTAGTAGTCAACACATACAGCAAACTGCTCAAAACAGCCAGGACAGTAGATTTCTTTAAATACACTAAAAGTTCAAAGGCTATGTTTCACAATCACAGATGTGCAATAACTGATAAACATTATGTGCTTTTGACTAAATGATAAATAAATGCAGCAGGCAACAGAAATAAGTCCAGGCATGATATGTCTGACGTAATGAGTAGAGCTGTTATCAAGCACACCACTTTTGGTCTAGAGACACATAAACCAATAACACGTACAATGTGTAATTCCTCAGCAGGTCAAACTTCAAAGTATATATATATATTTTAAAAATCAGATAAAGGTTTTAACCAGGAAACAAATGATGGGTGGATCTCTGATAACCAGTGGTAATATTAGGCTACAATCACATTAAAAACTTTGTGATTTCCAGCTACATGCATTATGGCGCATGAGATCACAGTAAGATAAAGTGTGTTTAAAAAAAAAATTAGGGTAAAAAAGGGAAAACTTTCAAATGGTGATAGATTTTTCTTGTAAAAATGTAAATCCTAAATTTCTGCCCTCTCAGGAAGTTCCAATACAGATCGGGGGATTTGTCTATGGGAACTGGGAGCTTGGCGATTGTAAGATTGAAGATTCCCCTCTGTTGTCGAGCTCGTTCTGAAGCCTGGTGAGGTTAGACAGCTCCTCCAGCTCCTGAAACTGTCTGTCAGTCTTGTGGCTGACCAGCGAGCGATAAAAATGCACTGCAAAGACTATGAAGATTAAACCAAACGGGACCATGATAGAGGTTGAGGTAATAGCAGCAGCCACACCAGAGGAGACGGTGCTGTTGTTGGATTGGTCGGGCTTAATGGGCAGAAATTTGACCCAGCAGAGCAGAACCACCTCGGCGAGGAAGAGCAAAGTCCCAATCACAGTTGAAAAAGCCCACGCCAGCTCAATGTGTCTGTGCATCCGCTCATGTGGAGACTCCTTCACAGAGTTGAGGTTGTGGACGTTGCTGACCGCCTCTATGTTAGGCAGAATGCAGGTGCTGACCATCAGAGCAAACAGGTGAACAGCAACAAGCACGGTGGTGCAGGCACTGAAGGCGATGAGGAGAGCAGGTGGGTATGGATATTTGTTGTCGAGCTGCACCTCCACCATCGCGACCTAACAGGAAAGGAAAAACAAAATGTCATGTGATAAGTTCATCTACAAGGGACTAGAAATTAACATATGAAGTTGATTGTACCATGGCAAATCCGGAGAGCAAAGCTGATGTCCGACTTGAAGCTTTCAGTTTGGCTCGACTGAGGTACAGCTTCCTCCAAGACAGGGCTTGCAGTGAATGCTCGTTCAGACTCATGTTGCCCTAATTATCACAACACCGGGCGAGCGGCGCAACTGTGTGGGAAACCTTGCGCCACAAAACTAAAAGGAGTGCACAACTACGTCCCCTCAGGAAGCATTTAAGCTCGTCGGCTGACTGTAACTGCGGAAGCTATTTTTTTCCACCTACAGTCTTTCTTCAGCGTGCTGATCTGCTTTGCACCTTAAATTACCCACAAGTCTACGCGCGACGAGGGCAACATCCGCAAGTAAATAGTGACGGGAATTTCGAATCTTTTCCGAGATCCGAATCTTTTGGCTCAATTAATTAAAATCAGTTGATTAACAACTCTGAACTTAAAAAAACCTCAGTAAATTAGAATATGGTAGGGGAAAAAAATTATTTAAGTGATTTCAATGATTTTGACTCAAAGTAAATGATACCCCAGGGTTAGTTTCTCAGAAAATTGCCATATTTTCATAATACCAGTCTCCACATTGACGCTAAGGGTGAGCTACAAAATCTCATTGCTAAACAAACTAGTTGTTTGCAGAATACTGCATTCTTAATGTAAAGTTCAGTGGAAGGAAATAGTGTGGTAATTCGGACAACTACCTTAAGGAAATTGTGACGTAAAAGTCATTCAAGAGCTTGAATAAAATTCACAAGTTGAACTTATGTTGTATTTGTGGACATGTGCAGACATGCATTTGTAGAATGAAAATCCAGTCCAAAGTATCAAACTAAAAGTTTAGACTTTCGCAATATGCTGGATGTTGGAGAAATGTGAAAAGTTTATTGCTAGATAAAAACATCTAAACATTAAACTCAACAAACAGCAACACATGGCAAAATTGTATAATATGAGTTTCTTCTGGGACTTAATTTCAGTATGTCAGGATAATCAGAAGGAGTCTGTAGCTTCCGTCAACATTCTGTTGTGCATATGAAGTAAACACATTAATAAAAAAATAAAGCAACTCTCAGACAGGAGTCAGCTCCTAATGTTCACAAAAATGACTTGGTACATCAAGTCTGTTTGGTCATTGCAAACACATCACTTTGAACTGCATTTGTTTAGGAAAGAGTTTAGCAACAAACATCATATAAAGGCTTAACTGTAGCTGTGAAAGATGAAAAGCTCAGATCTCTGAAAAAAAAGTGCCTCAGAAAGTCAGGTAGCACACACACATAAATTTATAAAACTTTGTTGAGGTGAAACATGAAAATATTTCTTCCACTTTTAACTTAAACTAGATTGACTTTGTTTTGGCATTGCAAGTACTGTGTGGTATGGAAATGAGGTGATATATAGCCACAAATGCACTACTCTAAAATTTGCAAAGCAAATATCTTACACTATGTTCTGTCATAGAGGATTTGGGACATGTTAGTTTAAAGTAAAATAAAACAAAATAAAACTAACCCATCCTTAGGAAAAGAGATGCAGACCAAAATCAGAAATGTAATAATTTCAGATTCAGTAATATCTCACTAATCCAAAAGGGAAACGAGTTTAAAAAAAAAGGAATTTAAATGATTACAAAATGTTAGTATATTTCTTGATACGACACAACTTTGTTTAGAACGAACAAAATGTTTTATTATCACCATCTAATAAAAACAACAACAACCAAGGTGTTATTTTAGGTGCCTGCAGTTCTACTCATCTATGTATGAAAAACATTTTAAAATAATCTTAAAGTCTGTTCATTTAAAGGTGGTTAATTAAACTACACGCGTCCTCTAAAGACGGAAGTAGCTTTTATGCGTTGTAAGCCGATGTTATGTAATGAATGTTTGTGGTTTGTAAAAACAGTGGAAAGCAGCGGAGTGACATGCCATGACGTTGTCCAACAATGTTTTGGTTCCTGACCATGACGTAAGACACAAAAACATGGTTCCCTTGTTTTGAAGCGTAAAAGGGTGCTAAGTGCCTCCTTAACTTTACTACGCATGAGGATGCTTCCCCGAAACTGAGAGGCTGGAAAACGACCCGAAGAGACGATGGCCCAGTCCGTGGAGACGTGTGCTGAAACTGGACGGAGGCTGGTGCGTAGCATCCGCCGCGTTAACGTTAGCTTGTGAGAAGAGAGACTGGGTTAGCTTAGCTAACGTTTGCAACTGAAAACATTGGGGGGTATTTGTCATGTCATGGAAGCTGGTAAAGTTTGAGGAAGACAATGAAAAGAACGGCCGTGTGCCGAATTGTAGAGACTACAACTTGTTTTATTTGTGTAATACTCACCAAGCATTTGGAAACATATGTAAGACAAATTGTTAAAGACGGGCGATTAACTGGAAACAATTACAGTTATCACCAGCAGCTCCTTTCTCTTTCGATGAGCGTCATTAAACGCTCGCAGCGCGAGAAGTCACATTTTGCGATTGTGCTGCTATGGTAACCGAAGTGGCGCTACAAAAACTGAAATATTTTTACGCTTTAAAGTTAAGACACTAAATGAACGTTCAGTGACTCTTTACTATTTTTTAGTAGCCATCTGTGGAGAAGCGTGGGCCTTTTTAGGGATAAGCCAGTGGGCTTTTCACGCGTGTCTGTTTTTGTCATGTAAATAATGGCATTTTTCAATGGCAGCGCTCCATCTGCCGGAGGATGTACGACGAGAACGAGGATCTGTCTGACGTTGAAGAAATTGTAAACATTAGAGGTTTCAGCGTGGAGGAAAAGCTTGCCAGTGACTGCTATAATTCAGAGTTTGTTCACTTAATGGAGGGCAGAGGTAAAAATTATGTCGTACAACTTTATTATTCACTTGCAACAAAGTAAATGACCATTTGAATGGCAAAATATTGTCTTTACATCAATAAATATATGAAGAGATACCTACATGATTTGGAGTAAAACTGACAATATCCTGTCTTGCAGACTTCACTTATGAATATGTGCAAAGGGAGGCCCTCAGGATACCACTTATTTTTAAAGAGAAAGATGAATTAGGGATCAGGTAAGAAGTTTTCTACACAAAACTGCAATTTTGTTAATACTGAGGTTCTTTTCACTTTCTCTTAAAGTGCTTAATTAAACTATTATTAACTGGACCACAATACACTTGCAGTAATTATTTAAAGTTGTTCAAATTCAAATAACATAACTCATTAAATATAAACAGATAATTTTAAAATAACTAAGGTGTATTTATATTTGCATTTGTAGTTATGCAGATTTTTCCAGTTGAAAAACAAACAAAATCTCAGCAGCATTATTGAGTATTTGTGTTCTTGTGCTTATTTCTTTTGAAATGACTGCTGCAGTATAGACGTGAAGATCTAAATTCTGTCTCATTGTCAAACATGTTTCTGTGATAAGATCTGTTTTTATATTTTTACCATGTTTTTTTTTTTTTTGCAGAATGCCTGACTCTGAATTTACAGTCAGTGAAATAAAAGGATTAGTTGGTAAGCAGAGTGCCACAAATACCAACATATTCATACAGTATTAACAGATATCATGTTATATAATTTTACAATTTTTAAGTATAACACAGAGATGAAAACTTATACAGGTCTCTGAACTGTGATAAGCTGTAGAACAATTCCCCCTCACTGCTATGATTGTGATATTTAATTTTTTGCCATTCTCTTTTTAGTTTTTATCTTTACCTACAAATACATGATTACTTTAATTTTGAATAAATCAGCCCCATCTAGTGGGGACTCCTGTGAATGACACTTTGAGGAGCCCCTGAAGTGATTCAAATTGGAGCAGATATACAGTACCCTCAACACACCTCTAGTAAAGATATGTAGAAGTGTTAATTACTTTTTTTTCCAGTTGACTAATCTCACTTTGACAAAAAGGTTTGCAGTTTTTTGAAACTGAGCTTTGGAGGTTTGACCTATTTAATCATTACTCTCAGTGTGCTCTTTTGTTTGTTCCAGTTAAAGTTGTTCTTGACTTTTTAAGTATTAATTATACTAGATATATACATGCAAATTAAGAATATCAACTACATGCTGAATTATAGCTGTAAGACACTGTCGCTTTTCATGAATTGGCATGTTTACTTCTCTTTCCCATTTTTGAAGAGTGGCTCATTGAAATCGGCCTTTGTGTCACATCATATGCACTCCTGGAAAATCTGAAGTCATGGATTACTTAATAAAAATGTTTAGATGCTATTATCAAATTAAAAATCTAAAATATAAATTAACAAAACTTCTTTGTTTTCTAGGTATTCTTTGAGATGTGAATAATTGAGGCCATGACCATTTTGTTAAAAGTAATTGCCCTTTAATTTGGGATTTTCCATCACTGAGTAAATATCTTTAAGTTGAAAGAGTGAGAACAAACTACTGCAATAAAAGCTGTGGAAATGATAATGATAAATTATCAGTATCATTGATAATGAGAATTGTCTTAATTCTGCTTCAAAATTCCAGGTTTTTTGTAAACCTTCAATAATCAAAATAAGAAAACGTAAAAGATTTTTGCCCAGATTGTAAGAAAATTACCTTTGTGGTATAATATCCTGTGTAATACCACAATTTGGAGCTTTTGTAATAAAGCCAATGATCAGTTGATTTGACCTGCTTTGTTGCAGGCAGTCGCAGGTCTGTGGATGTCATGGACGTGAGCACTCAAAAAGGCTCGGAAATGAGTATGGCTCAGTTTGTCCGTTATTACGAGACCCCAGAGGAAGAGCGCGACAAACTCTTTAATGTCATCAGCTTAGAGTTCAGCCACACTAAACTGGAGCATCTCATCAAACGGCCCACAGTGGTAGGAAATGGATGGTGATATTGTGAAAATGTTCATAGGCATTCAGAAGCCTCTATGAAGTTGACTGAAAACTTGTTACTGAGGCATAAACATTCAGTTTTAATCGTTTTTACAGGTGGATCAGGTTGACTGGGTGGACAACATGTGGCCTCCTGACCTAAAGCACAGCCAAACAGAAGCCACCAACATTATTTCAGAAATGAAGTACCCCAAAGTGCAAAGGTTAAACTTTGCTAATGTATTGATTGTAAATACTGCAAAGTATTTTCTTTACTGTTGTCCTCCTTGTTAGTTTCTTATAGTTGGAATGTGTTTTTTTCCAAGTGTAACTGTTTTTGCTGCCATCTTCTAAATAGTTAATATTTGTCTAATTTTTTAATGATATTTTTTCCCCCTAGAATTAAGTATGATCTTATTTTGTTTTCAGGTACTGTTTGATGAGTGTAAAGGGCTGTTACACAGACTTTCACATTGATTTCGGAGGAACTTCAGTTTGGTATCATGTATTCAAGGGACAAAAAGTATGTTTGTGTTTTATCTTTATACCTAAACTATATTATACTCATACTTAAACTAAGATTTTGCATCATATGGTTTAATAAATGGTAGCCCCAGGTTTTTTAATATTAGCCCAGTCCATTGCGGTAAAAGCCCAACACTTCTTTTTGTCAGGTATTCTGGCTTGTGCCTCCAACCCCACATAACCTTGCACTGTATGAGGACTGGGTCCTTTCAGGCAAGCAGAGTGACGTCTTCCTGGGAGACAGAGCTGATGGATGCCAGAGAGTGGAGTTGAAACAAGGATACACCTTCTTCATCCCATCTGGTGAGCTGACTTAGTTGTTTTTAAGGAGACAACAGGAAGAAGTTAGATACCAGATTAATTAAGGACACAAAGCCTTTCACGGTTACTTTGCAGTAAATGCAGAGTTCCTAGGGAAGTTGGAGAAGTCTTTAAAAGTTTGGGATTTAATTTGAATAGTAGTGAATCCTTATAGTCATGGTGTTTGCGGTTTACATATTTAAAGCCTGACCACTGTAAAATGGTAAATTGTGTATTTGTAGTTTAAAAACAGGCAAGAAAGAGTGAGATATTTAGAAATTTTATGAGTTTGGAAAAGTATGCCTTTTGTTAAAAAAAAAAAAAAAAAAGTTGTAGCAACCCTGTCCAATCATGAGTTTGGACAAATGTTGCCTTCCCTATTGTTTTGATTGTTTTTTTGTTTTTTGTAATTTAAGGTTGGATCCATGCCGTTTACACTCCTGTAGACACTCTAGTTTTTGGAGGGAACATTCTGCACAGCTTTAACATCCCCATGCAGTTCACTATCCACGAGATAGAAAACAGGACAAAGGTAGGAGTCTTCATGCTGGAAAGCATGGCAATAAACCGACCTGCACAGGAAACTCTGCAATAGATTCATCTCAGTAAAAAGAAACATTTTGAGTTTATTTTACACTGCAAAAAAGAACTGCTGTCTCCTGTTTACTGGCTTCTCCACAAGAAATTTAAACAGAATAGTTTCAAGCATTCAAGAAAAGAAATCACATGAAGACTTTCACCCGAATTCCCCAAGAGCTGTTCTGTCTCCTGTATCAGGATGCAACATAATGTGTTATTTCTATACATGTCCATGTATAAAAACAACATTTTGTATCTGACATCTCTGATAACCTTCACAAAAAAAAAGCGACTTTGTAAAATGTTAGCAGTGTATAGCCAGTCTGAGTTTATGTAAGTATAAATTCCTTTTTCCTCTCCTTAGGTTCATTCCAAATTCCGCTTCCCATTTTACTACGAGATGTGCTGGTACGTCCTGGAGCGATACCTGCACTGCCTGACCAAAAAGTCCTACTTTACTCACGAGATCCATAAAGAGTCTGTCGGTAAGAACTATTTCTTTACTACACCAAAGAAATAGAAAAATACAAAACATATGATTCAATGATATATAAACTGCCAAAAGCATGATTTTCATAGAACATATAAAGAAAGCTGGAATTCAAAACCTCTAACCTGTTTAGAGGATTTTTATCACACAGACTGAATACTAGCAGCTGGACTTTTTCTCATTATGTAAAGTGGAATCCACCAAGCAGGAAATCCTGCAGAAAAGAGGCTCTGCATCAAGTTGGAGTTTAATTTTAATTAAAAGAGAGGCTATCACGTCATTCTGCTTTTGAATTTGATGCCTGAAGTTGATTTTATTTTATTTTTGAAATAAATTGCTGTTGTCACAGTTATTGCCACATAGAATAGTTCTTTTCCTTAATAAATTTAAATCAACAAGGGAAAACCCATTGTCTTTACTTTATATTTGTCAATTATCTGAAAGATTTAGTTGTGGAGGTGGGAAGCATCTTTGCAAGGTGAAGTAAAAACAAAACCTTACTCATTTTTAGTGAAGTTTGACACGTTCTCGACAAGCGGTATTATTACCTCTGCTTACTTCTAGACTATGAGACAAAGATAAAAACAGAGAGTCCGTCGTCAGACTCCAGGGGCCAGGACATGAATGAGGACTCCTGTGGACCTCTAGTTACTGACGGCAACGGCGAAAAAACTGAAAGACCTTCTGGAGATGGCCCTTGCTCGCCTGACATCATCAAGGGCTCACTGCTCAAAGCTGCTTTATCTGTCGATTCGGAGGACAGCTGTAATCCTTGCTCAGCCTCTCTAGACTTCCCCAAAACCCCCTCGGATTCTCCAGGTTCTGAGGCTCAGAGCAAGTGGACTCACCTGACACAGCATGAGCTGATCGGGCTCAGGACACTGGTGGAGAAACTGGAATCACTCCCTGAGAATAAAAAATGTGTTCCGGTGGGAATAGAGAGCCCTCAGGCCCTCCTAGATGACATCAAGGTAGAAAAAACCCAAAACAAAACAAGAAAACCACTGAAACAATTACAGGAGTAGACATAAGACGGTTTGTTTTCCTCTTTGGCTGTTTAGGTTGTCCTGAAGGAACATGCTGATGATGACCCAAAATTAGCAATCACCGGGGTTCCTGTTGTGTTATGGCCTAAGAAAGTGTTAAAGGTAAGCAAAACAAACCAAATTTTGCAGAGAGTTTTAATTTTCTATTACATTGTTTCAGCCCTCTTTTACAGACGAATGAGCTGCAGGACGATGAACTTTGCAAAGTGGGAGTCAGTTTATGATGTTCTGGAAAATATTTTAAGTTCCGGTGTTCATCTGACTTTTCTTGGCTTAAAGATAATGGCTAAATGAAGATAATAATGTATGGAAGTTTTGTGGTTCTAAATTTAATGTAAAGGATTTAATCTTCAAGTTTTGTAGTTTTGTAGGATACCCCAATTAGAATACAATTAAATACGTGGTCATAAACCTGTGGCTGGTTGTCAAAAGGAAAAAAAAAAAAATCTTTGTATTTTAAGTTTTTCCTAGGTTTGGTGTTTTACACGGGTTTTGACAGCCAGTCAGAACTGATCAGTCACATTTGTGTTACAAAAAGGTTAATAGTCTACAGAAGATTACAGAAGCACTTGTTACTGCTCTTAAATTTGGGAATAAACATGTTTTTCCTCCTCTGAGTTCTGCCTATTGGACATCTCAATCCGAGTCCAGAGGGTGACAACGATCCTTAAAAAACCTGTAGACACTTTGTACACTGTGGGTGATCACAGAAGGCAGGCAATTTCTGACAGGATAATTTTGGTGATGTCCAATCTTGAAGGGAAGTTGAGCAGAATCAGCAAGTGAATGGGAAACTGAGAATATTTTCCATAAAAAGCATGATAAAAAGTTCTTAAAGTGGACGGTGGTGATGCAGCCTCTGCCAGCTGTCGTTGCCTGTTGGAGAATGTGACCAAATCTCGTTCAGCTCTCCTAAGGATCTTTGTAAACGCCGAAATGAGGAGCATTGTTGTGATGACGTGTTGAAGGCGGAATGTCAGAAATACACTGTCTTTTTAAGAGCAGACGCTTCTTAAAAAGACAGTGGCCAATTTCCAGGCATCAAATTGCAACGTTAAATTTCTTTTAAGTCCAGTTTGATATATACTGCCTTTTTATAACAACTGAAGGTAACATAGTTGCTTTATTGTGCTATGAAGTAGTACTATGTGCCTTGAAAATACATCATGCTTCCTGTCTAATGTGTATTTAATTTATGTTAATCTGTGATATGTAAAAACAAAACAACCCCTACATTTATCTTAACAATAACAATGTCAATATTGTCTTCATTTTCTTATCGGAACAACTTATAGTAAAAATTACCTACAAGGATAAGGGCTTATGCAGGTACTTGTTTTGAATAGTAGTTGGGAGATCAGACCGTAAGCTGCTAGGGAAAGTATTATTTATGCATCTCGAGATAATTGTCATATAAATGTTTGGTCATAAAGTTTCTGCTGGTCTCATCAAGCCTCTGGATCACCCCGCCACCCACTTGCTGTCCCTTGAAAGGCCAGCTGCTGGTCCCGGGGCCTCTTTGTGTTTGCCTTTTGTAATGAGATGCCATCTGGCTCTATTGGTTGTGCACAAGCCTGCTCTTTTCTCCTTATGATGCGCAGAATGAATATGATAACACTTTTGCCGCTTCCTCTTTTCTCATTGGACCGAGGCGTACACCCCCAGTTCATATTCTGATGCTCAGCCGCCTCCCATTGGCTCAGCGCTTTGCAGCAACACCCCTTTGCTTCCATGGAGCAGATCCATATTAATGAGGGAGAATTGTGTGCTGGGGTGAGTGAGTGTGTGTGTGTGTGTGCTTCTACATCTGCTTGTGGTATTGTGAAGCTTTAGAGCAGGAGGGAGGGCTGTAGGCCTGACAGCAGTAGCAGGAGTAGAAGGAGGAGGAGGAGACTGCAGCCATGTCAGTTTGCTATGAGCTGGACGGCATCTGAAAACAAGCCATGGCCATGTCGCTGAGCGCTGATGATGAGGACTACGACTCAGACTCTGAGCAGGTTAGCACACTGACGCCCTGCAGGCAGGCAGGCACACCGAGCCAACTGGAGGAATGTTTTGTGTTTACGCTTGTGTGGAACATCACAGAGCAGTGGGGAAATTGAGCTTGTTTGAGACAAAAGCGTGGATTCAGTCTGCCTTCAGTGCTCAGTCTTTGATTTGAATCTTCTTTATAGTTTTCTTATTTGTGTGTTTATTGCAGAGAAGATAATTAGTGTTTTTTTACTGTTAAAATTTTTTGGCGGTTGCCTTATGATGCTGATTCATTTCGGATTTAGTGGCCTCACTGTAAAAATATTGAACTCTGTTAATATTTCAACATGTGTTATATTATTGCACCCATTTGCATGGGTATAAATGGTAGCTGGATCTGTGAAAGAAGTTGCTTGCAAATTTTTGTTGATGTAAATAATTTTTCTACTCCACTGCTCACCTCAGCGCCACACTCCTCCCTCACTTAAAATCTGTGACCGCATTTGAATGAAACAAAACACTGAGCGCTGATGAACGAGTCCATCTTGTTCTGCTGTCAAGTAGAACAAGTCACATGACCTTTCCAAAATTGATTCCAGTCATTTGCACCCCCCCCCCCCACGCACCCCTCCACACACCCCCACGCACACACATGCGCTCGTACACGCACGACCCCCACCCCCACCCCCCTCACACACATTCTTTCAGTCAGTAGCCTTAAGGCCAAAATTGTTCAGAGGGTGATTCGGGCTCTGAAACGGAAACTTTAGGAACAATTTGAGCAACTTGTGCTATATTTAGTGACATCACCTACAGGTTTTACATGTTGCTATCACAGCACTTTATTTTTGGTCGTTTATTCCAGTATATGTTGAAACTGTTATAATCTAAACCAAATTTTGCAAAAATTTTATCAACTTGTTCTTTTCTTTTAACCTCTACTGTTGCTATAAGATCATTGAAGTTTGTTGTTGCCCTTAGGTTTTTAATTGTCTGTATATGTTTTATGTTTGTTCTCATTACTGATTTTACATTGACGTGTGTGTTCAACTTAATTACCATGGAGTTGGTCATTTCATTAATCGTAGCAGTTGTTCTACTAAAATGTTTCCCAGCAGAATAAGCTCTCAAGAAATTGCTAACTAGTCAGATTTTCTTGTATTTTTATTGTTGATAAAGACTGAACTATAACCTGTTTGTAGTTTGTCAATAAAATAATAACATTTTTTATTATTTTTCTGCTAAAATCTAAATAATTCTCTGTGCATCAGCTATTTTTGCTGACAGGACACAAGAAGGGATCAGTCTGTCTCCTAACATGCCTCTTGAACTTGTAGTTTATTTACCTGTTTTATTTACCTGCAATACGCTGTGATCATTAGATAAGTAGCTGCTTAACGTCTATCTGAGTATTTGTCAGACTGTAACTGTTCAGGACTTGGTCTCTGTTGCTTGGTTATCTGGTCCCTCCCTCTTGTTAATCCCCCTAAAAAACTCCAGGGCAGATTGCACCCCCCTTCCCCCAGTTCTTCAATATCTCACATTAATCCTGTCTGCCAACCACATATCTGACTGTCCGTGTCAGTCTGTTTCATGGCTGCTGTAAATTATCATTATGTGCCCAAAATTTACCACACTCACTTTTTTTCCCCTCTTGGAGGCTCTCTAGTTACAGTCCTCATTGGTTACAAGTGTGTGTGTGTCATACACTGTTCTGTTAGAGAACGGGACGCGGCTGTTGCTATGCTGACACCAGAAAAATCTGCACTGCCGATGTAGCTGAAGGAATCCAGGCTTCGTCTCCAATAGCTGCAGTGTTTTTCACCTCTTGCTCTTATTTATTTATCCCCCCATTCTGCTGCTCAGTGTCTCATGTGTGATGGTGGGGAGCATCGAGTGGATTTTCTGATTAAAAAGAACAACCACTGAGCCGCCAAAGGAGGAGAATTACAGCACAGAAACAATAATGGTCAAAGATTTATAATCTCCATTGGCCAGATGTTTAAAATAGAGCAGAGATTATTATGAGTGCATGTCTTTATCAGTCTGTGTGCTCTGGAAGACAGAACAATGTGTCTTCCTCATGCAGCATGTGTGAAATGTGGCTGTGAGTGTAGCTTCTCTTTGAAGAAGAAACATGCAAGGCAGCGAGAGGCTAAATTTGGATGGTGCCTTCAGGGACATTTTTTGATGTGATTGTTTGTTCTTCTGTTCAGTCCTGTAAGACGCATGGAATATGTGTTTAAAACCAGCCCCATCTGGTCAGGTTTGTTTTCTGTGGGTAAATATTAATGCATATTATCCCTTTATTTCTGTGGACATTGAAATATTATCCCAGCATGGGAAAGCGCAAAAAAAAATTATAAAAATGCTGTTCAGCACTTACATCATCTTATTTGAATATTAGATTTGCAGTTATGCAGTGCTTTCCGAAAGGTTTCACACATCTTAAGCTTCTTCACGTTTTAAATATTACAGCCTCAAACTTCAATGTATTTTACTGGGATTTCAGGTGAGAAAAAGGAACTTTTTCAGAATTTTGTTTGGTACCTAGACCCAAATTATTTGAGAATATGTGGCAAGATTAGAGACTTTCCACTCAGTTTGAACAACTTTGAGCTACTTTGCAAATTAAATAGACAAATATTTTAGTTTCTTCTTGTCTAATACTGGAGGAGACACACCCCATTAAGATTAAGACTTAATTGTTGCAAAACATGGTTCTACAAAGTAGTGAGTGAATGGAATTAAACACAAATGCATGCTACACTTTTAAAATTATATAAGTTTATGGTCTATATATAGTGTTTGGTTTAAAAGTAACCAAACATGGAAAAACTTAAAGCAGTATGAACATTTTTGCAAAGGAATGTAGACCTTAAATGTACTAATGGGCTTTACTGTACCTGTTATGATATTTTCTTAATGATGTATTCTTTGTAACGTACTGAGACAATTAGATATTAATTATTAATTGTAAAGCTTCTTGGTTATCTCTACATTGATGTGATTAAACTTGGAACTTTTATCCCGTATGATTCACTGCAGGCTTCATGTTGAGCAGCGTGACACCAACAGATACCACCAAAGTAAAACTACTGCTTAATTTTTTTGTCAATCCGCTCGTCACTGTATCCCTTTTTGCCCTTTTAGCCCCGGCCTCCCAACCGGCCAAAACCTAAGATGGCAGCGTCTCCTGCATCAGCAGTCAAGCTGTCGGCCAGCCGGGGAACGTCTGGTGCCAGGAGAAGAAGGACGCGTTGCCGAAAGTGCGAGGCGTGTCTGCGGACGGAGTGCGGAGAGTGCCACTTCTGTAAAGACATGAAGAAGTTTGGAGGGCCAGGGCGAATGAAGCAGTCTTGCATCATGAGGCAGTGCATTGCTGTGAGTACAGGATGCTGGGAGCGCTCGTTTTTATTTAGAGATGATGTTTGGCTCGCTAGCTTTCTGAGTGATGTGACACAGGTAGCAGCAGTTTTATATCCGTTTGATAAATAAGTAAGGGTAATCAACCCATCTTTGCATAAAGACTGATAACAATTAATTGGAGAAATGATAAAGACAGATGCATGAGCATGTTGTGAGAGGCTACTGGTTGGCACAACATTAGATGCTTGCTGTTTTATGTAGAGGTGGCCCATTAAATATGAACAATACCTATAGTTCTTGGTTCACAGGTATATTTTTGTGTCATGACTTCCTCAAAGGCTTCTTGAGGAGTGTTTGATGAGGTGCTGTTTGTATGTTTCAGAACCATGGACAGAGAAAAATATACAAACTGGGCTCATATCTGCAGCTTAGACCAGTTTTCTCAGACTTTTTAGTTTTCAACTCACTAAATAATACTTTCAAAAATTTATGACATTGAGTGTTGCTTTTTGAAGGATATACATGCTTCTAATAAGCCTCTTAGACTAGAGCAAAATGACATCACAAACAGCCACTGTTCTGCTGTTTTAATCTTCTATGACTACTGTAAAAAAATCTCTTCTTATTATGGCAAAATATGTGCTATTAACAATAGTTTTAGAATAAACGTGGTTAGTATGCAGCTTGGGAATGTCTGCAAAAGTATAACATTTAGTTTAAAGGATTTTATGGATCTGACTAAATATAGAGGAAGCAATTAAGAGAGTGGAAAATTTGTCAGACTTTATTCCCTATCCTATGATCATTGTTGTATGAGTCTATCTGTCTTTTTTTCCTGCTTATTTAAAGGCAGACCTTTAGGAAAACATCTGCGTTAAAAAACGTTTTGTATCTATATTTTTTAAATAGGTCAAAATAGATGGAAAAAAATCTTCTGATTTGAGCCTGGAAAAGAATAGAATGTGGTAATGAAAAGTGTATATGAAACCTGAATCAATTTTAACACTCAAGTTTTGGAGATGCTTCACTCTCGGCACCTCTACTTTAAATAATCTCACTGGCTGAGATGAGTCACAAGATTGTGTGATCATCTCGGCATTGTTCCAAATCACCCACAGACCACAAAAGCCTTAGTTTGTTTTCTGATGATGCATAATTGTGTGTACTTAACCACAACATTTCTAAGGCAAAGCACAAGGGTGGCAACAGCCTGTTGTCTGCCCAAACCTCTGCCCCAGGTTTGGGCAGAGTTTCCCAATCCTGGTCCTAACGACACACTGACCTGCAGGTTTTAGATGTTTCCCTAATTCAACACACCACATTCAGACGATTGCAACTCAGCAAAACCCTGTTACCAGCCATCAACTGAAATCATGTGTGCTGAAGCAGGGGAATGCCTAAAACATGCAGGACAGTGTGTGTCTTGAAGACCAGGGTTTAAAAAACATGGCTGCAGGGAATGTTCAATAACAGGCAGAAAGGTTAAGTTTTGAAATGGTTAGGAAAACGTTTTTAATCAAGAGTTTAACAAGCTTAAATTCATTACCAGTAAACAATTTAATACATGGAATCATTTTTAAAGATAGTTTTTGTTTTTTTTTAGAATAAGTTAGACTGAATTCAGAGTTCAGTCTGAATTGCAATTGAAATAATGGTCAAAATTAATAAATAAAGTATAAAAGAAAGAACAGACTATACTTCTCACATGTTTATTCTTTATGTCAACTCAGTATTTTTTGATGTTCTACTTTTTTGTAAGAAGACAGTAAAATAAACTTGTCATTTCGATCTCTCCTGGCACTTTAACACTATGAGTCTCATTAACCCAGCTGCACTTACAACATTCATACATTTATATGTAGATTGGTGGGCAATTTGGAGTTACCTTAATGTGTTAGTAGGGAGGGAGCCCACAACTTCTTCTTCCCACAAAGCCACATGATGCTGCCCTTGTTTGTTTATTCTTACCAGGTTTGGTTTGGTCTGCTTTATGTTTTGTTATTTTCTGCCACATTTCTGTTACTACTTTATTGCACTGTTATTTGCATAACTTCCTTACATCTTTTGGTTGGTTTCTAAGCTTGTCTTACTCTTCACAAAAAGCTTTTATTCCAAGAGTCACTAAAAACGTACATACAAAAATGTAATTTCCGTATATTAACACAGACAGATGTACTGATTATCTCCTTGTATGGGTTTCCTCAGCCGGTCCTGCCCCACACAGCAGTGTGTCTTGTCTGTGGAGAAGCTGGAAAGGAAGACACAGTGGAGGACGAAGAGGAGAAATTCAACCTGATGCTCATGGAGTGCTCCATCTGTAATGAGATTGTTCATCCAAACTGTCTCAAGGTAAGCTGATCAACATCAGTATGATCAAATATAAACACTGTAAACAATATCCTTTTCATGCTATGGACAGCTGTCAAACAATAAATTCTGATTTCATTTAGGTTAAAGATTCGAGTGGATTAGTCAATGATGAGCTGCCAAACTGTTGGGAGTGTCCAAAGTGTAACCATGCAGGAAAAACTGGGAAAGTAAGCATCACTGTGGACTAGATTCCGTTTATGTTACTTTGATCAATTTGCAAAACAGCTAAATTTATCTGCACATGTCAGAGCCAGAGAAATAAAGTTGTCCTCTCTTTTCTTCCAACCTTTTGGCCACAAAGCAAAAAAGGGGGCCAGGATTCAAGTACGCATCGAACCTTCCTGGCTCCCTTCTCAAAGAACCGCGCTTAAACCGAGACTCAAAGGACGAGCCCGAGTCGCTGCCCCCACCGCCGCTGCCGGTGGTGATGGCAACGACACCTGTTACCCCACTGATGACCTCGTCTGCTGTGAAAAGAAAAGCGGAGCGGGAAGTAACCTTGAAGAAGAACGACGAGGAGCCTCCAAAGAAACGTCCGCCCCTGCTAGCTCTGGATAGCTTACCACGAACACGGCTTGAAGATAATCCATTAAGGAAGAAAAGGAAACTGTTTGATACGAACGATGAACCCATTATGTTGAAAAAGAAGGTAAGACCCTTATATTTTTTTTTACTAACCTTTACATATATTATTATTAAAACATGCATTATATTTGATATTAATGTGCTGGAGTTCTAAAGGATTGACTCCTTTATTATATGATTTGATAGATTTGTTTTAGAGCTGTAAAGTAACACTTTTCACTACTGCAGCTGACACAATCCATCATCTTTATTATAACAGTGGTAATGATGTTATCTATAACAGCGGTTCCCAAATGTCCCATGTCTTGGCTCTCCAAACAGCATTAGCTTCTTGTTGGGGACCCTGTTTGCAAACCAACAGACTGCTACAAAATATGTAAAGAAATATTGACTTTTAAAAGGTTCTTTTCTCACTTTTATTCACTATTCAAAAATTATTACATTCATTTAGCATTAATGCTGCTTCATACCTTCTGATTTTACTTGGCCAGGAGTCCTTAGGGTTTTCTGCAGCAGTGTCTGCCACAGCAGGGCTAGATGTTGCTTCTTTAGATTTGATATTACAGTCATAAATGTACGAAACATCTATTATGTCTCTGTTGTGAGTGAAAGACAGTGTATGATCCTTATTTCAACCAGATGAGGAAACTAAGTAGCAACATGTGGGTAAAATTTCAGTAAATCCATAGTGAACTTTTGTTTTTATAGTAAATACTGATTAAAAATTGACTGAAATATCTGGACATTTACATTTAGGAAAAGTAATAAAGTTTGATATAAATTTGTGGGAATCTTTTGTAGCTGTAGACTAACTGTTATTGCATTAAAATGTAACTTTCTCTTCTCTTTCTTAGAAAAAACTTTTAAAAGCAGATGATCAATTTAGTCTGAAGCCTTTGCAACAAATCAAGACAGAGAACGATCACAGGGAGGAAGGTGAGGGACACTGGGATCATGAAGAAGATATTTTATCCTTGGACCGAATGCATTTTAAGAGGAAGAGTCAGTATGACGATGAAGGCCAGGATGAGGACTCAGAGGAAGAGGAGGCTGCAGCTAAAGAGAGAGATGACAAAACCAAGGCACTCGTGAGTCCCCTGCTAAGAACGTCCTCAGCCAGAGAAGGTGACCACTCATCCTCCAACTCTCCCAGAGCCGGACCGAGCAGCGAGACAGGAGATGGCCAGGAGAAGAGCTCTGGTCCGCTCAAAGCCCGCCATCAGCGCCAACGTCTTCCAAACAAAGGACCGAGCAAAGAGTTAAGCCAAGAGATCCTCAAGATGGAGGATTCTCTGAGCAACCAGAAGCACAGCGCAGAGAAGATGGAGAACAACGGTCATTATCGCAGGCCATTCAAAAATGAAGACTTTATAGCCAATCAGAACTGCAAACCTATAAAAACTGAAGAGACTCAGAATCGTAGAGCTCCTAAGCTGGAGGACAGTGTGGCCAGCTACCACAGACCGCCGCTGAAAACCGAGGACTGCTCGGGCAACCAGAATCACAGCCCAGTAAAACCAGAACCGGGGAGCGAAGCGGATGAGCAGAAACCGAGATGGCCGCTCAGCAACGGCAGCAGTGACCTGGGTGACTGGCTGCGACACAGGGGTCGGGAGGTCAATGGGATGCCGCACGGTTACTCTCCTCTTAGCTGGAACAGAAGCGTGCCGATTACACCGATATGTCCGCGTCCGCTCCCCCGCCGGTCGCCTCCGAAGTGCGTTCAAATGGAGCGCCACGTCATTCGACCCCCTCCCATCAGCCCCCCACCTGACAGACTGCCGCTGAACGACGGGGAAGCCCACGTGATGCGTCGGGAGGCGTGGATGAAAGTGTTCAGTCACCTCCCTCACAGGGATCTCTGCGTCTGCATGCGTGTCTGCAGAGCGTGGAACAGATGGTGGGTATGAGACAAACTGTCCCGCTGGAAACTTCCAAATGGGAATGCGCAGCGAACTCACGGGTCGCGTCTTTCCTGTCACAAACCAGGTGCTGCGATAAAACCCTGTGGAAGCAAATCAGCCTGAACCGCTGCAAGTCGATAACGCCTCTGATGCTGAGCGGCATCATCCGGAGGCAGCCGGTAGCTCTGGACCTCAGCTGGACCAACATCTCCAAAAAACAGCTCAGCTGGCTCATCAACAGGCTTCCTGGTAAGAGGATTTCATTGGAGTATAAAACTTAAGGATCTTTTTTGAGAAGACTTTCAATCTGTGGCATGTTCTGCATGCCACGGCAGTTAGTAGGAAGGTGTCAATAGAGAATGGGTGTTGAAGCTGAACCAACGCTGTCACACCTCAGATATCCGAGGAGACAATCAAGCCATGAAAAGAAGGGATTTGTCAAATTTTATCCTCTCAGCTGGATATACTTGTAACTAACTTACAAGTATATTTTCAGAAAGATATAGGAACTTGTTTTAGTTAATAATACTTAATATTTGCTCAAAAAACTAGACTAAAAATACTTGGTAAGATTTTGTGGTTTTGTAGTGTATAGGTGTCCGATTAGGAGAAATACATTGATGAACAAAAGCAGATGCAGATATTACTGAGCCTGACACAAATTTTGTGTATTTTGTTCACGTGAACGATTTTAACATGTAGAACATGTCCCTTTGGTTCTACAATTCCAGGTGTATGCTGGTGTTTGCCCCGTTATCTCATAGGACTCACTTGTATGATTTGCATGACAAAAGTCATAGAAATCTTGCTTGTAGTTGTGAACTATGATCTGAAAGCGGCTAAAATCTGCAGTGATTTTATAGAATTGTAAATGAAACCAAAGTCAAACTGCATTTCTCCTCCTTTCTCCTTAAAGGTATTGCTCAGATGCTCTTCAGTTTTTTCATATATTTTCCAGCTGCACTGTGTCGCAGCAGGTAGCATTGTTGCCAACAAGAAGGTCTTGAGTTTGAATCCCAGCCTGTGGTCTTTCTGCATGTTTGCATGTTGTCTCTGGGTACTCCAGCTTGCAAAACACACAACTCTTGGGTTAGGTGGTTTCTCTAAATTGCCCTTAGATATAAGTGTGTGTGGTTGTCTGTTCTGTGTGTCTCTGTGATGAGCTGGCAACCTGTCCAGGGCGTGTCCTCGCCTCTCGACAAATAAACCCTGGACAACGGCACCAGCTGTGCTAAGATCCGGGAAGACACCTGGTTTAACTTGTATATACAAAACTCCTTACAGTAGCTCATTAAACATTTGTCTTGAACTGAAGATAAATTGTGGCCTACCCATTATGTTAGTAAATCACATTTTAGTTAAACTGTGCAGACTACAGAAGAGGGGTAACAAATGATGGTTCATACTGTGTCCATTTTTGCTTTCAAAAATGCTGCACTCCGTCAGTGGAGCTCCTGACTTTGTACCATGCATAAGCATTTTTTGCAGACTCAGAGAATTGAATAAATGGAACCAGGAATGGGATTTTATTCATGAAATGTGTGCTTTTCATGAACGCCTCTATAATCTTATCAGTGAAGCCTCAAACATGGTTAAGACTATGTACTGTGAACCTCTGCAACATTTTTATTAATATAAACATAAATGTGATCAACTACACAGGTACACACCTGAATAACTGGGAGTGTACTGATATACAGTTCCTTGCAGTAGTATTTTGTCCACATTTTGTCATGTTATTATCACAAACTTTAATGTATTTTATTTGGACTAAAGGACAAAGCAAACACATAAAAGAAGCTAATCTGGTCAGACGAGTCAAAACCAAACACTCCATATGAACATGAACACACCCTGACTACAACAGACTTGTTTTCCAAGGATTTTTAATAGATAAAAATGAAGTGTGTGCAAATTTGGCAAAGACCCCAAAACACTTGCTGTTGTAATTGAAGCGAAAGGTAGAATGCAAATGGATATCACAATTTTCAGATTTTATTTATATAAAGAAGTTTGAAAAGTGTGTATTTTTGCCTTGTTTTACGTTGATCTCGCACCCAAAATCCAAATAGTATACATTTAAGTTTGTGTTTGTAACAATTGTGTTGTCAAAATGTGAAAAACCTCCAGGGATGTGATTGTTGTGTAAAGGCACTATAGGATGTGGGCATGGCAAAAAGTTGTCAAATAAAGAAGATATAAAACTTCACCCAAGTGCCTCAGTGGATAAAAACAATACAAAACTTGCAGAGAACAAGTTGATGAAACTTACCGTGGCTGTCCAGGGCCTCTTCAGTTATGCGCAAGGAAAAAATGTACCAAAAAGAAGCAAACTGAATTTTTAAATAATCTGAGAAGAGAACTTATCATTATTGTAAATGCTTTTTCTTATGAAGGCAGTCAAATAATGTACTTCACGAAGCAACTTTGTTCAAACTATTTACTATTTTACTGCAGAAAGGTTTTCCTTTATGAATCGCATGGCTCTCCCTAATAGATCACTGTTATTCAGCAAGTCTACCTAATGTGCATGTGAGCTGATTTACAGAGGAAATCCTAACAATGTCTTCAGAATGAATCTTCAATATGCAGTGTATTTTTCTCTACCTGCAGGAAAACAAGATGAGGTGTTCAAAATGTAACTATACATTTCTAAATTCTCGCCCTGCAGGTTTGCGCGTGTTGCTCCTGTCAGGTTGCTCTTGGGTCGCCGTCTCGGCCCTGTGCACCTCCAGCTGTCCTCTGCTGCGAACGCTGGACGTTCAGTGGGTCGAGGGCCTGAAAGACGCCCAGATGAGAGACTTACTGTCGCCCCCGACAGATAACAGGCCAGGTATCAACACTTCTTAAGAAATCAGTTTCACAGAACCATCTGAATATCCTTGCTATCGTTGCCAAACCTAATCATTTCCCTCAGATTTTGAAGTTCTTTTTATTATGTTCCAGGTCAGCTGGATAACCGGAGTAAGCTGCGTCACGTGGAGGAGCTCCGGCTGGCTGGACTGGACATCACCGACACGACTCTGTGCCTCATCATCCGTTACATGCCTCTGTTATCGAAGCTGGACCTCAGCTACTGCAACCATGTCACCGACCAGTCTGTGAACATCCTGACCGCTGCAGGGACAACCACCAGAGACTCGCTCACTGACATCAACCTGTCAGGTACCAGAATCTCTCTTTTACAGGCTGGAAATCTCAGCTTACTTCACATGTGCAGTTCACTGGTGTGTGAGTTAAAAGATTAGGTTTATAAGTTAAGCAAACGTGTCAGTCAGCTGGTTGGAATTGAGTTAAAAAATATATTTTTGATCATTTTGAGCCACTGCTGTCTGGCTTGTTTCTGAAAAATGTGAAACATAATTTGAAAAAAAATAAAAATAAAAATAGTGTGATATCTATTAACTAATGAAATATTAGATTTTGTTTCATTTTATGAACATGTTAAATGCAATTTAATGTTAAACACCAGGAACTCTGAGAAAACAAATAGAAAGAGAGCATCAATGTTGTTGTAGTGCACACAAAATTAAAGAGTGAATTATCCAGAAACAGAATTTAATTCATTAAGAACTTTCTAGTCAGAGTCAAATTCTCCTCGATGTTAATATCTGTGGAAATATTTTCTTAACAAAGTCACTAGTGCTACTATTATTGACATCACTAACTTTTATGATGAGGAAATGTAAATTAAACATTTTTTTTTATCATATCTGCTAGTTTAGTTTAGTTAATCAATAAGTCTAGAAAGTCTTGGGATCACCAAGTTTTAATTAAGCAATATCTTTAAACCAGCTAGTTATTTGGAATATATGCCAGGAAGTAATCTTTTTTTGTCCTACCATCACAAAAATAAACATAAACATTAATTGTGTTGGGTTTTCTAGTAATAAATGATCATCAGAATGTGTGAATAAGCACCCTTGGCAAACTGTTTTGAACGGTGAAAGTTCTGTAATGCTGTGGGCCTGTATCTCCTCTAAGGGTCTTGGGAACCTTGTAACCTTTAAAATACATGGAGATATTAAATACAGATATAGCCTTAAAACTAAAATCAGGTAATCACAAGACATGCACAGATATCCTTCATGTCAGAACACTTCTGCACCTTTTTCTGATTTCTCACCTTGTGCCTCCCTCCCTTTGCAGTCTGTAACAGGGTCACCGACCAGTCGCTGACCTATTTCAAGCGCTGTGGAAGCATCTGTCACATCGACTTGCGCTACTGCAAACAGGTGACCAAGGAGGGGTGTGACCAGTTCATCGCCGAGATGTCAGTCAGCGTTCAGTTTGAGCTAATAGAGGACAAACTGCTGCAGAAGATCAGCTAGGAGCGGGAGAGACTGTGATAAAACTACCGTCCACTTGGAGGCAGCAGACGACTTTGTGATAGAGACACAGAACTGACACACGGACGGTAAATACATCTGAAAACTGATGTGCTGCTGAGCCAGAATGTAAAAATGGAGGTCTTGTCCAGCTATGGCAATATTACATTCAATGTTTTTGTTGTTGCTCCTGTTTATGACTTATTTATTGATAAACTGTTTGCATATTCTATCACAGCTATCCCCTGGTGTTTATAGACTATTTTGCTCTAATGCAATAACCTTTGCATTATAAATCACTATTTTTGTATCAGAAAGTTTTTCTTACATTTACGTGCAATATAAAATGCACCAGTATAATATCATATTGCCAAAACAAGGGGAAAAAAAGATAATCAGTTTGCATTGTTGTTCAGCTCTGTGGAGTTAAGAGAAAAATCAGTTGTTGGAAGGTAATTAGTGTTTGTGCGGTTGTTTTTACACTTTATTGAATGTGCCTGGATCTGTTTTTTTTTTCTATTAGATAAAGCTACTGTAAAAAAAAAGTTTTCCAATATAAAGACCATATTTGGATCAGGTACTGTACCTGTGTGTATGTTTCAAAGCTTAAAACTTATTTGCACTCATGAGGTACACACGAATACATGAATGTATTCCTACATACGCTATGTTGTACAGTGTATAAAGCCTATTTTTTCAACACTAAATGTTCTGCTGAGTAATTTTACTGCCTGCTTGCATTTCACTCGGTTGCTCTGCATTAAGACGTCAGTGAGCAGTTGCCTCTTTGCCATCTCTCTTGCTGGTGCTTTCTAGACGAAAACGTTTCAGCTCTGCATGCAGCAAAGAAATGTTTACATCCATCTTTAGATTTAATAATATTTTAACATTACTAAATCTAGGCCTTAGTGGAGCCCCTTAGGTTAAAATAAGCAGTGCTGAATCATATTAATCTGCCAAGTCTGAAAAAATAGAAGGGAAAGTAATTTGTCTAAAGTATGTATAAAACCGTCATATTAAATAAAAAAACAACAAGGAAGTTTTTCATTCATTTTTGTTCCAAAATTGTGATTATTCTGCATTTCACCATTATGGGAGATTTGGTTTCCATCTGCTGCAGTTGAGGCTTTTAAATAAATAAATATTCTGTCTTCTGCTAAATTTATGACAGCCAAGCACATTGGTCCGAGGATAAGTTTCAAGGTTTTACTTTATGACTAATGGCATGATCTCTTTTATTTTTAACACAAAGACTAGAGACGCATTACCATTTATCATGTGGGAACAGATATATTAACAAAATGCTTCTTTATTTGCAACATTTTACAGAAGTGTTTTTAAGTTTGTGTTTGGTTTGTAACACTGAACAATTTCAGTTTTCATGAGAAATGTTTTTTTTTTAAATGGTTCTCCTTTTGTGGAAAGATTTTTGTTTTTATAAAATGTCAGTCCATGTTTACAGTTTAGCAACATTACTTTTAAAGATTCATTTTTTAAAGACTGTCTCTGTGAGATTTTTTGTATATTACCTTAGATCAGTCTATCTGTTCAAAACATACATGTAAATCTTATAGAAAATCTTTGAGATATTAAATTCACTATGAACAATGAGGTCTTCAATTTTAATTTTTTTCAAAGGTTTCACATATCATGTGTTGAATGTCATACATTTACTTGGGAACAGTTATTCATGTATTTGTTTTATTTTTTTTTACATAGGACTGGGTTGGTGAGGGCAGCATATTCTCTATTTTTGTATTTATTAAGATGATGACATAAACATTTGTTTGACATAAATGAAAGCAGGCATAAATAATCAACTCAAACTTGTGCACCAATTTTTTTTTAATACTGACGTTTGATTTAACGCCGATAATTAAATGGACTCTATATGGAAATGAAGAGCAGACTTTAAACCTTGTGGTTTGTAATACTGCATTTTATTGAATCTAATAAATCCTTTTTTATCTCCTGTTAACCAAAATAAAAAGGTTCAACATTCAGAATATAAATATCTGTGAATATGAGTGCTCTCCCAGTCTGATATCACCGTAGCTGCCCGTGAATGACATCTTCGACAAACAGCAGCTTCAACAACAGGACCTACAGAGTTACAGTGCTCCGTACAGCGGAAATGGTGTTCAACAGTTTCAGATGTTTGGACCTGGTGACAGAAACACGCCAAACAAAGAGAGAGAGATGGTGACGCAGTGAGAAAACATTCTGGAAAATTCTCAACCCTCTCTACTCAGTGGAGTTTTTCTTTTTTGTTTAAAAAAAAATCATATTTCTTACAAGAAAACATCCATAACTTATCAATGAACTACGGAAGCTACGTATGAGATCTATTCAGTTTGCTGCAAAGTACTTCAAAACAGATTTAACTGCCTCTTTTGACATGAAGGTGTTTCATTTGCATAACAGGTTAAAGTAAATACAGCTACCTCTGTGTAGCAAAATGTAGGACCACAAGACAAAAATTATGTTAATGATCTAACAGTAATAAATGAGGAAGTAGCACCTGATTAGCTAGGATGGAACCATAAAGAAGCACGATTAGTGGAAGGAGATGGTGAAGGTTTTAAGATGATTTGCAAAAGTTTTCATGCCCTAGAACTTTTTCCACATTTTATTACATTACAACCACAAACAGATTTTTTTTTTTTTGTGACAGACCAACACAAAGTAGTAGCAACTAAAAAGTTTTTTTTAAATGTTTTTTTCATATTAATTTTCAAGGCTTTGTTTTAGGTCAGACTAACAGAAGGTTTTGATCTGAATGTTCAGGGTTGTTGTTCTGCGTGAAGCTGCTCCAGTCTTGATTTGTTTGCAGGTTTTAGTAGCTTTTTAAGTAGCTTCCTCTATTTAGCTCCGCCCATCTTCACGCCAACTTGGCCCAGCTTCCCTTACACTGCCGACTTTAAGCCTCCTCACAAAAATGTTTTATTTTGGTCTCATTTGACCAGGAATATTCTTCCTTAAAGATCTAATTTTTCACTGCTGGGTCTTCAGGAATGGACAAGAAAATTTAAATTATGGATAATTTCTTTTTCCCACTTTCCACTGACGTGCTTACTTTGTTGTTGGCCAATCACACAAAATCCCATTGAAATACGCTGAGGTTTGTGGTTAAAATTGGGGGGGAAAAAAACCTAGAAAAAAGGTTCAAGGATATGAATATTTTTGCAAGGCACTGTAGATGACAGCATAATCAAAACTAAGAGGGTAATTCTTTCATCTATTTCCCAAATCAACCATAAACTATGCAGAGCTCTCAAATTGTTGCAAGCTTGATATTAAAAATATTTTCTTAACAAATAAGGGGGCTGAGACGTGGTCCAGGTGAAGTTGGGTTTGACTTCAGATTTATTTATTTTTTGTCATGAATGAATTACCAGGGAAACGTGTCCAGACTTTGTTTTCTAAAGCGGATCTGAAAAAGATTAAAAGTAAACTATTAAACCAAACTTGCTGGTTATGAGATGCATACTGTGAGATCTTAACCAAAACATCCTGTGAAGGCAAGTTGTTTGGCACCCTACACGCACCCTTGTGTGTGATGGATGAAATGGCTGATGTTTTTTTCTAATAACACACACGCACAAAGTCTTTTTCTCTGATATTGCACATCCTAATGAACACTGAGGGAGATCATACAGTGCCATGTGGCATGACAGTGTAAACCTTATCAACTCTAAAACCCTGGGATCTCAAATCTATCGCCACAGACCGTCTCAAAGCGTCCACAGAACCACCTCCTCTTGCCTCCCACAAGTAAGGATTTAAAGCAGAGAGTCGTGTCGGTGTCTGCTGTGCAGAGTGGGAGACCTGGCGCGGCCGGAGGACAGGTGGGACGAAGGGGGGAAATGTAGGCCAGAGGCAACAGTCTAGTCTGGAAAAAAAAAATTCTTTCACAATTGTTGCAGCATCAGGTTCCTCCTCCGTGCTAAATCCAGGGCCACGCGCGCTCCGACGCAACGAAAAAAAAAAAAAAAATCAGTTTTAGGACTTGAAGACATGCACGGCCCGCACCACGTACTGCCTGCAGATGGGGCACTCGCTCATCCTCTTTCCGCATTTGGTGCAGGTCACCATGTGGCCGCATTCAAGCAACACGCAGTCGATGATGGCGTCCATGCAGATGCGACAAAGGTTTTCGTCCGCCGCCAGCTGAGCTCGGACTCCATCTGTGGAGGGAAATGGGAAGCATCACATGCATGTTATTGAACTGCACATAGATCAGAGTTCAGTTGATTTATTCATGGCACCCAAACCATCTGGCCTCTGTAACTCTCAAATGTTTTCTCTTGAGGTGTGATAGATTACGTTTCTGCAGAATTCTTTGTTCTTTTTTCTGACCCGCATCAATAACACTTTTATATATCTATCTGTAGTTACACCTTTAGTTTTTCAGTATTTTTTCTGTGTACTCTGGTGGCCAAGCAACAACATTTGGTTGCCAAATTCACTGCCGTGTTTTTGTGCAATGACAATAAGTCTAAATCAAATTATGTCCTCTTACCTTTGAAGAGAAAACAGATCTTTGTAACAGAACTTCTTAATCTTGTTGTTAGTGAATGCAGATTTTTTGTGTTTTTATTTGTAGGTTTATTTTGCCTTGATTGTATTTTGTCTTCTGTGAAGACAATTTTGATTCAGATGGCCTTTTAGTTATTTTTTGTTATTTCAAGTTAATGCTTTGTTGATTTCCTGACAGCAGATTAAATTATAAACATAAAACTGGTATCATCAGTGGTCTTCCTCTGCAGCATCAAAATGGATTTAAGTCTTAATTTAAACTACAACAAATGATTTTATATTCTGTAATTGTAATTTAAATGCTTTAAATCTGTGAAAAAAATGGCAACCTGTCTGATGGATGGATTAATGGATGGATGGATGGATGGATGGATGGATAGATGGATGGATGGATGGATGGATGGCACATTGTTAAGATCATGAAGCACAAGATTAGTTTTTCCTGAACAAAATTAACTTGAGCGTCATATGTTGCAAGCCGCATTATCAAGTCATATCAAAACAGTGAACATTAGTGACGCATAAAAACATCATCAGCATGAGTAAGCAGCAAATTTAATACAAAAAGTAGAATGATGTGTCAGATAACTCCTGATGAAACAAAACATCTGTCAAGAAAACAGATGAGACCGACTGCATCTGTTGGTTATTAATTCACCTGTAAATTAAGTTTTTATTTTATTTTTTATTTGAAGCCAGTGTTCATTACTAGTTTAATCTTCAGCATGGATTTGAATTGATAGAAAACCAATGAATCAATACAAGGTCATGGTGCAACAGATTGCTACAGGAAAGCGATGAATGTGGATCAGTGCGTATTGCAGTCGAAAGGTTGTGGGCTTGATTCCACATACAGTCACATGCCAATGTGCTCCTGGGCAAGTTGCCTGCCGATCAGCGTTTTGGTGCATGAATTTGTTAGTGCAATAGTGAAATTGGGTGAATGTGACTGTAAAGTGGTCAGTATGACAAGAAAAGCTCTACATAAGTTGAGTTTTTCCACTTTTCTCTTTCCTTTCCATATTCACAGTGACCTCAACTCTTCAGCTTCAATATCTTGATAACTAAGAACATATGGCACCTACAATTTTATATCGAAAAACTGCTGGATCCATGAAGTCTGTTGAGATTGTAGTATTGCACACAATAAAATTATGATTGCAATTGCGTTTTTATCTACCGTGCAGCTTCAGTGCAAAAAGAATCAATTTGCTTCACAAAAAAGTTAAAAACAGAACATAAAGTTTGCATAAAGAGTGCAAACTTACACTTTACTTTATGACACAAAACTAAGATAATATTTTTACTTACATTTTAATATGGATCGCATAGGTTGACATAATATCACACATTTTATGTTTTACATTGAGTTTCTCAGTCCTTGAGGAAAAAATCCATACAGTACATATTCTTCCAACTAATGGATTCTGTTATGCTGCAACCCCATCAACAAATATATATTTATATTTTAGTTTATTATCTTTTCTGTTTTCCCCTTCCGCCTTCAGCCGGCACCAATCTGCTCTCTCATTTCTACATGCCACTCAAATTCTGCAAGCTATTTCTGTAATTATTTGTCGAGCAGCTTCCTCCTGATTTGATTAAACTCCGACAGTTTTCATGCTCCAATTGAAGGGAGCGTTTCCCCCTTGTTCAATCCCAGCTAAGGAGGAGAAGCTACAGGCATCAAATCATTTTAAATCGTGTCAGAGCACTGACTTATGGGAGTCAAATGCTGAGCGATCGGCTGGCTGGCCTAAATCCGACTCCCGCTGCCGTGACGGGCAAAAAGTCGATGCAGCTGCAGCCCGCCTGCCCCCCTGCAGCTGGATGCAAAGTGGGCTAATAAGGTCCTGGAGGCCTTCGTGTCGGCCGAGATGCTTGACAATGTAATTACACCTGATGGAGACGTGCTGCTGCAGCAGTAATATGATGGCTCGTCAAGAGTTAAAAGCTTTAATAGGGCGCATTAATGACAGAACGAGAGGCTGTCCTTCAGAATTACAGGAGATGGCGCAGAGTGGGAAAGACACATGAAATGTGGAAACAGAAGCAGGCAGGAGTCAATGTCCATAACAAGATGCCGTACAGGATGGAAAGGATCACATGAGCAAAACAAATGACTGCAGCATGCCTTTACTGTGTCTGCACAGCAGTTCATGAAGGAAATGAAAACGTTCGCTTGGTTATATCTTACCTCCAACTCCACTGTTGCAAAGAGGTTGAGGATATGCAACCACTTCACAGATAAGAACGGGCAATAACAGTAAAAATCAATTAGTTTTGGGAATAATAAGTCTGTTCTTTAATGGAAATCAAAATCAAGGTACAGTTGTGCAGCAACGTTTTCTTTGCTTCATATTTTACGATGCTTTGCAAAAGTATTCACATGTGAACTTTTTTACATCGGTGTATTCGATTGGGATTTTATGATTCATAAACAAAAAGAACTTTATAATTATAAAGTGGAAAAGAAACAATATATGGTATAATTTTCCCAAAGATAAAAACTGTAAATAAAGTCAAATCAGGTGAAACCATTTGTATTCACTAGTCATCTAATGAGTATTTCTTCACAGAGCATTAGTGGACAAACAGCTTCATGAAGCATAGAAAAATAGCAGACAGGTCAAGTTATGAAGAAGCTTAAACCAGGGTTAAATTTTAAAACAGCATCAAAAGTTCTGACTATGTTGCCAGCAAGGAAAAACTTGATAGAAACAGTCAAGTGGATCATAACTCTGAAAGCGCTGAGTGAGAATAGTAATGAACGATCTAGCCTTTATCTCAGGAATGTAGTCGTTGTTGAAAGAAAGCCATGAATAATCTTGTGCGCAGTTTGCTGTAGGGAGAACAGCAAACAGGATGCGCAGGTCAGATAAGATCAAAATGTAACATTTGACCTACTATTAAAGGCCATGTGTGTCAGCAACAATAACACTGAACATCGTCCTGAACACATTATTCCCACTGTGAAACACGGTGGTGGCAGCATCATGTTGTGTTCAGAACTAAATCCAAATGAGAATCTGTGACGAGTCTTGAAAGCCTAACGTAAACAGCTGCTCTTCATCCAAACTTGAGCCATTTTACAAAGAATAATGGGAAAATGTTTTAAAACTGCTGCAGCTGTGATGATAAAAAAAGGAGATTTCAATATGCTTGGACTCATGGAGGATGAAAATTAACTTAATTTTTATTTGTAAAATCTTTTACCCACGTGTCATTCCATTCCATTTCACAATTATGCTCCAATTCGTGTTGTTTTTTTTAAAATGTAAAATTGCAATAAAATACAATGAAGAATCTGTGCAAAAAGTGGTAAAATATGAAATAGTTGGAGAGATGTGAATACTTTTGCAAGGCACTTACTTCCCGATTTAACCAAAACAATCAATTATCATAAAAAAATAATGCAATAATCCAAAAAATATTTACCTGCAGTTATGCTGACGTTTTCCACTAAAGGATAGCACGAAAAAAAGGGAGAAATTTAGTCAGGCATTAAGGTAATGATCAATGCAATAAAATGAACTTCAGAGTCCTTACTGGATTTCCTGTTCTGCTCGTTTTCCCTGTAAAGCCGATGAACTCGATCCAGCAGCTCCCACTTCTCGCAGCAGCCGGAATAATTGACAAAGTTTCTGGCGAGGATTTCTTTTAGCTGGCGGACGGAGAGGTTTTCTATGGCCTCCTCGTTGTCGAGATCAGACAGCGAGGCCCTGATCCTCCTCTGCGTCGCCGGGCTGACCTGCAATCCGCACGGGAGCACAGCTGTTAGTCACAGACTTCACTTTTTCAACAACGACGTCTGCGATACGAATCAGGCAAATCTGAACACAGCCAGCACCTCTAAGATGTTTTCAGCAGGCTCCAGGTTCAAAAGGGAAGCTGTCGGTGTGTCCTCATGCTCCTGCGGGAGTGAAATGTCTGTTAGCTTTCAAACTGATGCTTGACTGCAGTCATCAGCATAATCAGCATTTTGATGCCTTAAAACGCCCATGGGGGTTGAAGAAAAATATCTCCAGAGAAAATATTTCTTCCTCTGTTGTGATTATGTCTTGTGTTCACACTGCCTGAATCTCATCTCACACCAAATGAGAGAAAGCCCTAAAGCATCCCTTTAGTATGAAAAGAGTATTTTATTGGTCAGTTAGTTCAATGAAACTGTTTGATTTCAGTGAAAGCTGCCGTTTAGAGACGACACACAAGCAGGAAGAGATGCGATTTCTTCCCAAGCTCTAACCAATCATAAAATAGCTTTCATGTGTACGGATTCATTACATTTGCTCTCAAACTGAGATTTAAAAAGAAAAAGAGTTCTTCAGCGTTCTCGCAATGAAGAAGAAAGCACGGCAACGTTTCAGTCTAAATTATTAATAAACAAACTTGCCTCCAGCTGTTTGCAAGAGTCTTTCTGGATCATTTGTGGAAACCTGCTGAACATAATGGTTCCAACGTGGACAGGATTGGTCAAGAACTGAAAGAAAATCTGCACTTTGTCTTCACTTCCTATATGGCTTGTCAAACATATGATTGGCTTTTAGTGGTGTTTCACTTTTTTAAAGTGGTTTTTGCAATGCTAAATACCATTAAAAACAAACTTGCAGTTGCTCCTAGTCAACAGTATTGCAGACTTCCTCTATTTTTTGCTGTTTTTGTCTGACCTATGTGTTTGAGATTACACAAATAAAGGTTAATATTTGACAAAAATAATGAGTGTAAAACCAAAATACAGTTTTCAAATGTTGATTTATTATGCTAAGAAATAATAGCTATCCCAACACATCTGGGCTTAAGTCAAACAGAAATCATCCCACTTGTTAAATCATGAATAAAAGTCACTGATGAATCCAATTGGCTAGGTAGATTTAAGTGATCTTGAGAGCCTGAGAATCTGGATGACACAAAACTTTCTGATTTTAAATTCTGACAAGAGAGAAGATGAAAGACAAAGTCTTTCTTTGAGACAAAAACATTAACATAGAAAACAGAGCCAGAAGTTTTCTATTTCTAATTTGTCACAGGATGTTGCACTAGTGAATGTGTGCCTGGTAATTCAGCTGTATACAATCTGCAAGCTTCATTCTGATTGCAGAGAATAATTATGACATGATTTCTTTGATGCAATAAAATAAATGTCAACATTTGAGGACTAATTTATGCAAATTAAGTGTGGCTAATATGTAAGTGTTATAAACACAGTAGTGGTTCATTTGGATAATGGAGGGGAAAAAATAACCTTGTGTTTGCAGCTGCAGAATGTAAGTGAATCTTGAATGTTTGTGATGTACAAACGCTAAGCTTAAAAATTGGGTTAAAAATCCTTCCTTTCTGACTGGAAAGATGATAACGTTTTGTTCTGACAATAAAATTATAATTAAAATCAAACTCAGACAATAACATGACATACAATCAAACACAGTTTAACTTTTCTTTTGTTGAGCAACACAGATAATACACAGATGTCGTCTGGCTACATTCCTCTACAAAACTTCTATCAGTCTAGATTGATTTCACTATTTGAAATAAGGATAACTACTAATTTAACCTTCTGTTAACTGAATTTAAACTACAACAAAAGCAGCTGGAAAACAGCTGATCTGTTTCTGAGCATTACATCAGCCAATCATCCGCTTTTGTCCTCTTTTGTCCTCTTTTGATCTCCTTGACAAAAGAGAGCCTGTAACATCTAATATGATGGAGTTTATTGTTTCCACCTCAGTGCAATAAAACAAAACTATCTCGTTCTTTCTGTGCCTCAGCACATTCCAGCAGACCTCCGTCGTCCTCTAATGAAGACGTTTTAATAATGCATCCATCAGCGTAGCGGCGCGCCCGCCCTCGCGCAGACTTCATGCTCAGAGGAGACTCCTCAGAGACGCCGGCAGCAGCTCCACTCAGTCAAACAGCCAAGCCTTCTGGATCACATGGTTTCTGTGACTACGTGTTAGTTTTTGCACAGAAATTTTAAACAAAAAAAGGGACTAGTAGGAAGCACTTGCAAAGGAATGCAAAAGTTGCTCTGCCATGCCGAGCAGAACACTTTGAAAGCTACGCAACCAACACTCACAAACATCATCTGATGGCAGATGCAGTAAAAAACAACAAAGTGTAATCAGCATTTGGAAGATATATATTTTTGAGATCTCCACCAGCCATGTCGCACAATTCTTATGCCCAAAAACTGACTGACTTATTCTTTGATTCCAGTTTGAGCTTAAACAACAAATAAAAAACATCATTTGAAAACCACAATACATTAAAGATCTGCTGTTGTTGTATCAACCTTCCAGACCTCTCAGGTCTTCCGGTTCTGGTCTGCTTTGCATCCCCAGAACCAGAACCAAACAAGGAGATTTACTCTTTGTCTAATAATAATATCTGTTTGGATCATCTGAAACATTTAAATGTAAAAAAAGCAAAGGAAAGCACATCTCTACCACAGTGACCAAAGATTTAACACAGTTTAATCTACAGGAGGACTGAAGTCTATGTCCCGACTGGCATTTTTGTTTCAGTAAACATAATTAGGTCAAATATGTTTGTTTCTAGGTCTGAGGATTAAATCCCCTTTACAATATGCAGACATTCGCTGACAGGAGTGACGGGACTCGGTGTTTCTATTCCCTGGCTTCAGCAGCAATGCCATGAGGCGAGTTTAACTTCTGTGATTGTTACATAACAGAATCAGTTCATGTAACAGACCTATAAAAGGCAAACGGTTTAAGCTGCCTCACTGGCCCGACTCAGGGCTCTGCACTCTGACGCAACACAAACACAGCTGTTTCCAGCTGGACCCTGAAAACCCAAGGAAAAGAGGAAAAGAAAAGGATTTTCAGGCTCGATTCGGGTTCAGTTTTGCACAAGAGGGCGACTGTTTGTGTGACTTCAAACAGTCACTATGAAGAGCTTGAAAATAAGTTTGTTTCTCCCTTGAAATTAATTATTGTGGATAGAATGAGGGCAGATGTGAAGGAAGTGCGGCGTATGTTGATGAGGGATGGATGTTTGTGTGCACAGCAGGGTGGAGCGCGGAAACCAACCTGGCTGGGGGTCCCTGAACTGTCACTCGGGCTGAGCGCGTCCCCCTGAGAGGCAGACAGGACCGACAGTTCGGAGGCGGAGCGCGTTGCGGAGGGCGGCGACGCCGCACGCGAGTGGGGGAGCGAGTGGAGACTGTCTGTGTCTTCTCCCCCATCCTCTTCCTCATCGCCGCACGTGTCGTCGTCCTCATCTTCCTCCTCGTCCTCTTCCATCACGGGTCTCGGGGTCTCCCGCGTCCCCTGGTGGCAGAGCACCAGGTCGACCAGGTCCTCCTTCTCCCTGCACGTGTCGGTGGGGATGTTGCGCAGCAGCAGGTACTGCCGCAGGTCTTTGACCCGCAGCTGCATGAGGCGCGGCCGCTGGAAGGCCGTGCCGCGCAGCAGGTGGCAGGTCGTGCAGCAGCGCAGGTTTTCCTGCAGCACCGAGCAAAGGGCACAGAAACTCTTCTTACAGTCACAGCAGATGTGCTGCAGGGAGACACGAACAAGATGCACATCAGATCAGCTATTCTCTTTATTGTGCACGAAGCAGCGTTTTTACAAACAAAACTATTTGTTTTATTCAAGTCTGACAGACAAATGGAGCAGCTGAACTGTTTGTACTCATGTGAGCTGATGCTTTGATAAATAAAACATGAGCTCCAGTATTCATACTCTTAGAACCTTTTCATTTTATAACTTCCAAACAGCATAATTACTAAATGGAAAGAAAATGATTGATGGTTTCTAGATTTTATTGGAAGAAGTGTAGCATTCTGTCCCCCTGAGTCAATAATTTGTTAAATCATCTTTTGCTTAATGTCTTTTAGTGTACGTCTCTACCAGCTTTGCATATCCAGACAAAAGTGGGTTGTGACAATCAATTAATTGCACGATAAATTAAAATGAACTTGATAATTTTCATTTACTTGATTGTTTATTTTTCTCGTGTCTCTCTTTCTCTACCAAAGACTGGATGACAAAAATGCTTCAGTCTGGTGTTTTAGCCTCAACCAGCCTCTATTTTGAAGGACAGTTTTGTTTACAGAGATTTCAGTATCTATTTTAATTATTCGTTGTTTCCTGTGAACCAGCAGCAAGAAGTCCAACCTTAATCCAGCCATTTTCTTGGTGAGAGCAAAGAAAAGTGAGACAAACCGTTAGTAGCTTCTGCCGATGTTTGACATTTATCATTGATACAGAGCGACAGAGTAGATTGACACTTCAAATGAACAGAAAAGCAGGTCAGCCGTGGCGGTAAACATTTCCTTATCGCTCGAGCACAACTGAGCCCTGGATCCACCAGGAGCACATTTCCAGCGTAACAGACGGATTTCTTCAATCGGCTGCAGCTTATCCCCCGGTGGGACTTTTTCCACGCCACGAAAATACCACGCTGACACTCAAACGCTGAGTCGACCCGCCGTCGGAGGGAAGGCAACTGGCTGGGTGTGGAGGATGAAAGTGCGATCTGAAGCAGTGAGCGGAGAGGAAGCTGGGAACGGCAGAGTTTTTATCAATGTCTCCGACTGCCAGACAAATCTATTCAGCTACAAAACTCCGGGTTGGACAGGAAGACTGGAAATGTCAAGATTACCGCGACTCTGCAGAGTATCACGTATGTCAAACCCAACATTTATATATAAAGATCAGATTAAGAGATAAGTATCAGACTGTCATTCAAGTTTGACTCTAAGTTTGTGCATTTTGTGACATCCCAGGTGTGACAAAAGAAACCATCTCAGAAAAAGTAGGCAAATCCTACAAAAGCATGCATAAAAACACAAGAATGGAAAAGTTTCAACTCTTATTGTGTTAGTTTGCACTATTTTTAAATAAAAATAATCCTGAGATCGCAGCATTTGATTAGGCATAAGACTGAAAAGTTCTATTAAGGTATTTTAAATGAGTTTGCGCGATTGAACAAAAACTCAGTAATTATGAATGTGTTCCTTGAATGCATCATTAAACTCCATTTAAAAAGCAGCATGCAGTCACAACATAAAAAGAAGACTGAAAATGAATCTTAAAAGAGTCGCTTTAGAGCAAAAAGATGAAGGTGAGCCAGGTATGGCGATTCACAGATTTCTGTGGTGGGGAGAAAACGTTCTTATTTTCTGCCTAAATGTGATATGAACCCACCCAGCTCTAACCTCTGCCTGTGTTTACCTTGCGTCTGAAGACGGAGAAGGCCAGCCCGCAGGCCTTGCAGAGCTGCCCGGCGCTCCCTGAGCTGGTGGGGGGGTAGGTAGAGTACCCTGCGCTGGGGGCAAAGCGGAAGGGCCCCGCCCCTGCTCCGAAGCCCGGCTGCGGTGTCCGCACCGTTCCCGTGCCCATCACCTCGTTCAGCAGCCCGCAGCATGACGCCCACATGGACGACGCCCCCGCCTGCCGAGGGCAAACACACACATATCGCACGCTCACTAACGGGGAACATGTATCCTCACATTCTGCTTATGTTGCAGTCAATAGCACGCGCTGTTTTGACTCAATCTAATCACGATTCTTAACTGTGGAAGACTTGCACAGATTGAAACTCGCTATGTGTTTTTTGTTGATGTAATTCTGCGTCACACATTTCTGTACTCCTTTTCAGGAACTTTGCATGACGTAAGAGCTGGAATTTAACAAATGAAGTCATGTGTTTTCACTGGAGAGCACAAATTTCTCTGACTTTATCATCGATGTGAGACATTAAAACATAGTTTTTACATGTGATCCCTGCAAAGCCGGAGTCATTTGGACAAATTAAACATGCCAACTTTCACTATGCAAGAGTATAGAAGAAATATATAAAGGTATTATATTTATAATATCATTTGTGCTGATATTCACAAATGATTATATTATATTCACCATGTTGGCTCTGAGACTTAAACAGGTGTTTGAAAATGTGTGAAATGCTCTTGGTTGTTGTGGCTCAGCTCTGTGTTTTCTACTAAAACCCTGTAGATGACTGCAGTAACTAACAGCTTATTTGCACCTCCCTCAATTTCTTTCCATCAAACCCAGAATGCATTTCACCCTTTAGTGACAGTATATCGTGCAATGAAAATCTGACTACCAGGCACAAATATAACAGAGGAAGAAATGAGTCTAGGTGAATTACACCATCATAACAGTTTTCTAGCATCTGGTGGAAAAACACACACACACACACGCGCCGCTACTGCCAGGGCAACACTGGGAATTTTAGCACAGCCTCAAAAGTAAATAGAAAATTCACAGGATAAAGACTCATGTTGAGCAGATATATTGCCTCATAACATTTTTTGGGAAATCAAAACAAAACTCAAAAAAATAAACTGTGTCCAGTTCAGTTCAGATTTTGATACAGTTTCTTTCAATTACGTGACAATATATTAATCTGCTTTGCTTTGCTTAATTGCATCCAATTCAGTACAGTTTGGCACTAATTGCAATAAATTCAGTTCAGTTTAATTCTATTAATTTCAGTTCAAATTAATCGAATAAAAACAATTCAGTTCATTTTAGTTCAGTTGAGTTGATTTAAACTCAGTTTGCTTAAACTTTGTCCAATTCAATTTAAAGTGTTCAGTCCACTTTAATTTGGTAAATCCGGTTTAGTTCACTTTATTTCATTTCAGTTCAGATTAGTTTCACTCAGTTTAACTCAATTTAATTAAATTGTATAACACAAAATTTATAAATATTCCTTTTATTCAACTAAGTTCAGTCAGAATTACATTAAAATGAATCTTTATGCAATTCAAAACCATTGGATTCAGTTAATTATAAATGCTTATGAGTAAAAATGTTTCTATTAAAGGAAATGTATCAGTAACGTGTGTTTTACATCACTTTTAAGCATTATTAAGCTACATAAAAGGAAATGCAATGCCTTGTTGTTTGGCAGATTGGAATACACAGGAGATAAAAACTCCCGACGTTTCGGTTTGCTTCGACAGCGCCGAGTCACGGAGCAAAGACGGTGCGTTACGAGCCGCGGCTCCTCGGAGCATACAGATGAGATGTGGGAGGAGAAAGAATACTTCTTCTGTTGTTGCCCGGCTTCCTGAATCGATAGCTGACACGGGCTTAATGTAAGGCGGCTCTGTGTGGAAAACAATGCAATCCGCCGGGTCCAGCCACGTCCCGTCTTAAGACAGCGCTTTGCTCGGAGTTGTCACAAACACCCTGTGATCTGACCTCACCCGTCTGCTCAGGGATTCCTTATGTAATCTTTAGGAACAAGGCTCTATTTGTGGAGTCAGGTGGGGAAGGAGGCAGTGCGGCCAGACAGTCAATGTGTCTCCCTGCAGTCGTGTCCTTTTAAAGTTCAAATCAATAATATTTAACAGCTTCTTGTAAAGTCTGTCCATTTCTGCTTGCCCGCCGCTTGTCGTTCTGCTTATTTATTATTCAACTGATTGAAAAAATCTTAAGTCATTTCAATCTTTCCTACTAGGAAATTATTAATTATTGATTTATCTTTTAGAAAAACTTAGTTTACACCAGTGTTTCTCAATTCCAGTCCTCAGGCCTGCATGTTTTAGGTGTTTCCCTTCTGCCACACCTGGATTGAATCTGTGGGTGATTAACAGGCTCCTGCTGTACTTGTTGGCTGCAGAAGAGATCATGTAATCATTTGGATCAGCGGTTCTGGTATAGAGGCACATCTAAAACATGCAGAGCAGGTGGGGGGGGAGCACTGGTTTACGCCAACTTGAATTGCAGAATTTAAAAAACACATTTTTCAGTCAGAACAACAGAAAAGTCAGAAATATTAGCGAAAATTAACCAACAGTGCCAATCGTATTTGTTCATACATCCAGTCTTATTTTCCTGCATAACACTTTGCTTTGCTCAGCTGATTGTATGAACTCGACTGGAGGTTTTACTGCTTAACAGTCTCCCTGGTCAGATACGTTCTCCCTCATCCTGAAGGGAAAAGGCAACATTTACTGCATTCTCCAGGACAGGAGGAAAAGCCACTGCAGTCCGGCCATAAAAAATGAGACTTATCTGGCTGTTTGCCAGCAGCTCGACTTCCCCCACTGTCACTTCCATTAGCAGGCTCAAAGCCCTGCAGGCAGGGAGTCCCGGACAAACAAGCAACAAGAGCTTCTTTACAGGAGACCTATAAGCTCTTCCAGAAACATGGACGGTGTTTTTGTTCTCTCATCATCTTTGGTCAAATATTTGGCAAGCAATGGAGGTATTTTTCTGAAATTAAACACCAGCAAATACAAAGCAACAGAGTTTCCATTTCTTCGGTGGAAAACTTGACTTCATAAAACCAGATAAAAATAATTCAGTTCAATCAGCCCAGTGAATTCATTCAGTTTAGTACAATTCAGCTTAGCTCAGTTCAGCATAGCTTAGTTTAATGTTGTTCAGTCTGGTCAGTTCTGTGAAGGTCGGGGATACATAACATATTGGCACTAATATCAGTTTGGGCTGATATAAGTCATTTTTTAACAAACAGTATCAGTCATATAAATGAAACTCACTGCCATCTTGTTTCTGGAGAAGGAGAGAAGGATGCTGGTCGTGTGACAGTGATAGTGACGCCGTGGGAAACTGCAGATAAGCAGCGGCGAAGTGTGTGGTCGTTTTCTTAAATGTGTCAAAAGGGTAGTGGAATGTTTGTAATGTACAGCAAAGAAAAAAATTAAGAGAGCACATCAGTTTCTCTGATTTTACTCTTCATAGGTATATTTTTGAGTAAAACCAACATGTCTCCGAAATTCCAAGCAAAAATTTTGTTTTTATTTGCAGAAAATCAGAAATGGTCAAATTAACAAAAAAAGATGCAGTGCTTTCAGACCTCAAATAATGCCACAAAACAAGTTCATATTCATTTAGAAACAACAACACTAATGTTTTAACTCAGGAAGAGTTCAGAAATTAATATTTGGTGGAATAACCAGGAGGTTCAGTGCAGTGGGCTCTTCATTTTATCCAGAGACAGGCTGCCATTTTTCCACCTATGTAGTTAAAACATAAAAATTACAATTACAGCGCATAAAATCATTTGCCGTAGTTTAAATTAAGACTCAAATCCATGAGTCTTAGAACCACTGATCAAATCTGTCGTCAGGAAATCAATAAAGTATTAACAAACAAATCACAAAAAGGCAATCTGAATCAAAATTGTCTTCACAAGATACAAAATTATACCAATCAGGGCAAAATAAACCTGCAAATCAAAACAAAAAAATCCATCCAATTTAAGATTCAGTTAATTACAATTCAGTTTAATTAAATTCTTCTAAATTAAATTCAATTAAATTCATGTCAGCTTAAATTAGTTATAATTTTCTTTAGTTTAATTTAAGATTTGGTAAATTCCTTTCAGCTCAGTTTGCTTTACTATATTTCAGGTCAGTACAGCTCAGTTCAATTAAGTTGCAACCAATTTAAAAAGTCACTTTTCATAACAAAAGAGCGCCAACAATATCAATATAAGCAAAAGACTCGCATTTATTCAAGTTACGGTTCAAAACTATTGGATTTAATTAATAACAAATGCATGAGTTAAAGGAAACCAGTAAATGTCATCAAACTTCTTGCATCCAACCTGGTTGTGTTTCAGAAACTGACAGAGGCCCAGACTTAAATAGAAATCCTACAGGGAAAAGACTCATGTAGATAAAAAAGATGTCTGACCTCATAAAATGAGCCTTTTTTTGGTGAACAAAATGTAAAAAGAGACGCTGTGGCATCTGGAAAGCTAAATCAGAAGTAACTGGGTCAAAGAGGCAGACCAAAGTGTTTAATTAGGACTAAAAATGAGTCAGAAAACGCAAAACAAAAAACATTTTTGGGCCTAATTAAGGTGGATTTTAATGAATCGTGGTACAAGTATGAATTTTTGGCACTAACAAGTTCACCATCCAGCAACTAAAACTCCCTTCAAACGCAGCCTTATGAAACATTTCCACATGGTCCATGTTGAATTAGTGATGTATGACAACTTGGCTTTTGAGGTCAGTCAGCTGCAGGGTGGATTAAAATGTCTGCGTCATCACAGTTTCTCCGAGCGCACCCTCTATGACATTCCTCTTTGGATTTTAGACATATTTAATGGAAATGAAGACTCCTGGTAAAAAGAAACACTGCGATTCAAGTCCTTGATAAAGGTAATGCTTTTTTAAAAATCAAGGAATGTGTGATTTTTACAACAAAATGCTTCAAACGAGATGCTGCTCATGTATCTGTAGAGCTTAGAAATGGGAGTTTTCTGTTTAGCTGCTTTTAGCGAATAGAAAAGATCTTTTCAGTCACTTGATTGGTGCTTTACTAATGTTTTACACATCATTCTAAAGAATAAAATGGGAACTTAATCAAATATTATGTCGTCCTCGAAAAAACCCCCAAACATTTATCTCAAGTGACTTGCTGGTAAAATGATAGTTAAATACATTAATATAAGGAAGTGTTTTCTTTATGTAGATATTTGGTTAAAACAGACAATTAATTACAAATGCTAAATAAGTAGTTTGACGATATCAGATAATGAGTCGAAGAATGATGCATTTGGAGCATATTGAAGGAGTGGAGATAAAGCTGAAATGGGGCGATGAGCTCCTTACACCGTTCCTTAAATGGCTTGGCCTGAAGTGAACTGTCTATAAAAATGACTCTCAGCTGAAAAGCCAAATAGATATTGCAACAGCTCTATTCACAGAAGCAGCTTCATTAAATAAATGTCCAAATAAATCAGACAAAACATTTTCTGATTTATGTGATTTTTACTTCTTTTTTTTACGTTTGTCATCCCAGACCCTAAGTTAATAAAAATTCAAAAGTATTATAACTGTTTTTATTTGAAGGTATAAAGAACAATGTACTACAATGCATTATGAAGTGCTAAAAAGTTACATAAAGTGCAAAACAACCAAGTTGTGACGTGAAACAAATATATATATATATATATATATATATAAAACGTCTACAATGTTTTGCAAAGATATTCACATTAATTTCACGTCACAACCTCACACTCCACTGTGTTTTATTGGATTATTATGTGACACAACAACACAAAGTTGTACATAACAACAAAATGAGGAGAATAATAATTGGTTTTCAATTTCTTTTACAAATAAATATGTCTAACTCAAATCCAGAGCCATAAATTGCCTTCAGAAGTCATCTACTTCGCAAATAGGCATCATTTGGGTATAATCTAATATAAAAACATAAATCATCATCCTGTGCAGATGCTATTCTTTAGCTGAGACAGAAACTCTGTTTAGAGTTGACGGGAAGATGGATGTAGCTAAATAAGAAAGCATTACTGGAAGAAAATCTGATGGAGGCTCCAAAAGATTCAGGACTGGGATGGAGGTTAATTTTTCGGGAGGAAAAAGTAACATTCATACATTTTAACCATGTGTTAAAAAAATGGTCCAATCAAAGTCCAAATCTAAATTCATAACAGAATCTGTGGCAAGATTTGAAAACTGCTGTCCACACACCTGCATCCCCTCTGAAAGAATGTGAACAGTTTTCCTGTGGCATACAGTTCTCCAATGTATTGACAAATGCACATCACACTTTTCAGATTTTTGCTGGTACATAAACAGTTCTGGTCTGCACATAAAATACATTGAAGCTTTAACTTGTAATATGACAAAATTAGGAGAAATCCAAAGGCTATGGGTCACTTTTACTCAGTTAGATTGCTTAAGCGAATAAAACCCAGACATGCTTGCAGCTTTGCTGGTTCCAATAAACCGTATCCAAAATCTAGTCGGTTGCTTCCGCTCTGCCCGTTTAATATCTTTTAATGTAAGCTGATACTGACAGTAAGAACCCAGAAAATATCTCTAAATCAGTCATTGGAGTGACTTGCAACACAAAATACCGTCCTGCTGTGTACAAACGGCTACATAATTCTGCATTAAAAAGTTCTCCTTACTGTAAAAACAAATGTATATATTTCTAGAGAAACGTAGCAGCAGATGGAGGTATTGTGAGGAATGTTGATGTTACCGTTTCAGGAGAGCGAAGTTAACCTACAGAAAAGGCAGCGCTCTCTACATCATCTCACGTTACCGTCTTGTCACTCAGGCCCGGTCTGTGCGTCTGTCCAGCCATCAGATCCCACATCTAAGTACCAAACAGATGGTGCTATCAGGGTAAACTCTGCACCTTCCATCCTCCACTGTCTCATCGGCGCTTTTCATTTCCTCTTCCTCTTTGTCGCCCTTTTGCATCAGCTCCAAATGCCATTCACTCCCTGAGAAGGTAGATTCAGTCAGGGATATTACTGTCGCTGAAAATGAACCCGATGCGGTTCAGCTGGAGGATATTGTGTTTGTTGTTTTTTTTTAACAGACTTTGAAATGTTTTGTTGGGCATGTTCAAAGAAAGCCAACATGATAACTGACGTTGGTCCAGCATCTCCGTAGGAGTCGGAAAAAATCTGGAATTTGATTTTAGTAATTTCCAGGCCTGAAGAGTTTGGAAATATACTTGTATGTGCAGACTTGTTCCCTCATAATATTGCCTAATTATTGTGTTGTTTGTGTCCTTCAGTCCTTCTGTCTAGTATCCTCCCTTCATGTGCCTCTCGTTTTCTTTCTTCTACCCTTCCTTCCTTTTTTTTGATCTGTCTTCCTTCTTGTATCCTTCATTGTAAACTTTCTGCTTTGAGTTCTTCCTCATGTCCTTCCATCCTTGTGTTCCTCCTTCATTCCTTCTTTGTGTTCTTCGCTGTTCTTTCATTTTCTCCTTCCTACTATCCTTCTTTTTATGCCTTCTATCCAAGTATGTAAAAGTATGTAAGTTTTCCATGAGAAATGAGTACGGGCCTCGCATCTGGCTTCAGGAAACCATTTGGAGATGTAAAAAAAAAATGAAGCTATCACCAGAAATGTGTGCCTCCTGGACGTCCTTAATAGCTTCGGACTTTTTCTTCTTCCACTTTAGATGACAAGCCTGAGGTGAGTTTTGCCTAATTTGCAACAAAATGCGATCTCCAAAACAAAACTGCAGCATATTTTCTTTTACTTATATAATTATTGGTAGTTTTAAAAATATAAAGAAAATCAACTGTGCATGTAGAAGCAGTGTGGATGCAGTCAAGTTTTTATGTCGTGACTACAGCAGCCTCCATGCAGCAGTATATTTCACAGCTTGAGAGCAATGCTTGCACACAGCAGCGCCGTCCCGCATCCACAGGGGCAGAAAAGCTGCTTTTTAATTTAAACCCGATTAGTCAATAAAACAACGCGTCCATTTAGCTTCCCTGGGACAGCGTGAGTGAGGATGTGCCTCTGGGAAAATTTACTTCCCAGAGTTAAGCCGCCTGTTTCTCTTATCAGCCTCAATTTTGTGATTAACAACTGTGGAAAATGTGTCAATCTCAACCCAGATAAAAAAATGTAAAAAGCCCTATTTTCAGTGACAATTAAAGACGTGTATAAGTGAAACTGTGTAATCAGAACCAACCCACGTCCTCTGTGACTGTTTCCAGAATAAATAAGTACTACAGATTCTCTGAGTCTCCAATTTTCAGCACTGGTTGAACTCAGCAAACTCTTACGTGTTAAAGTGTATTTCAGGTTTAAGTGAAATTGTTGGTTTCTGGCTGACAGAAACCAGCAACAGTTGGATAATTTAAATATTTGTTTTAGCAATAATTTATTCTATTCAGTTGCTTTCCTTTTTTGTACCATGTGACATATTCAAGATAACTCACATTACAATTTATACAGTTAAAAACATGTCATATTAAGAATATGATGAAGACTATACACAAAGTAAAGTATTATTATTAGTAATAGGAGTAGCTTAGCTTAATTTACCTACCTCATAATTACCTACTTCATAATTGACTTTGAAACTTTGTCGGTTTCAAAGCCAAACAAAACACATTTGCTTCCAACATAACGTAAAAATATGTTAAATCCAAACTTTACCTACTCCTTACAGATTTTTCCCCAAATCCAGAAACACACAAAGCTAAAAAGCACACAGTTGTGAACAATTTACTTGAATATGATTACATTTCATATAACATAAAAAAATATACATGCCTTGAATACTTTTTAATTCTCTTTCTGTCATTTAAGCAAGCAGTAGGTATATATATATATGCATTGATTTAGTAATCGATTATTCCTTCCCTTGGGTGTAAATCTGTGACTCAGACGATGATTTCCAGACGTTTTTGATGCCAATTATTAGTTTTTAGAAATTAAATCTATACGTTTCATTGGCTCTTCAGCTTTTAATGCACTTTTAATTTGTCTTTATATTTATTGATATCACACAGATAACGGTATTTTATATTGTGGCTCTTAATAAATGCTTACCAGTAAGTGTATTAGTTGCTCAAATTAACTGTAGACTTTATTCTACATCAACTACTATTAATCTACTATTAAAATGGCTATTATTACACTTTTAAAATCTAATGCATCTTAAATGTTACCTTCAGATTCATCTTCATCTTTTTTTCCCATCACTTCCTGTTTTAATTGAGTGTAAAACGGACTGTTTTACCCTGGTTGTGTATAAAAAGTAAAATAAAGATGAACTCATTTGAAAATGGAGAAAACAAGAGTGATTAGATATTTTCCTAAACTTTACCCTATAGCTGCGCTCATAATAATAACAATAATAAATAAGTTAAAATCTGTAACTGTGATAAACAAGGCAGACGGTTATTACTTGGGAACCACAGTTTGTGTTTTCCAGAATGTTATAGTAAACGACTATGTTGTTGTTGCAGCTGTTTTCCCCATGGTGCCAATAAAAGTGTTTTCTTTATGTCGTTTTATCTGTGCTTTTCGTTCTGACTCTGTCTGTTATGTTTGGATTAAATGACGCAGAAATCCACGTTATTTCTGATGCAGAACAGGATTATTGAGCAACGCAGCGAACTGTTTCCCACTTGAAGCAGCAACATGTTATCCAGCTAATGGCACTAGATGCACAGTGCTGGTTTGCTTTAAATGTGATTGAAGGCTACTTCTTCCTCAGCAGGTGGATTCCAGAAGCTGCAGCAGCGGTTTCCACACTTAACAGCAGGTGATAAGCAGTTTTTCACACTGTGTTCTCACACTGATGCCTGATTGTGCATGACAGTTCACCTTTCTCCAGAAAAGCCACCACTACCAGCAGCAGCAGCAGCATTAGGGCTCCTATGACATCATCGCCATCCTCTTCTTCATCAGTTATCAGCCCGGATCGAGCTACTGCTTCATCACCTTTTATATCCAGTGCTGCTGCAAGCACACCGTGCAGACTGCACACACAACAAGAGGGAAGGGGGGTGAACAGCTTCGGACCTGATGAGGAGATCCTCTCCTGTCCAGCCCCGAGACAAGCAGCCGCTCCGCCGCCTGACCGCAGCGTCTCTATCCCGTTAGAGCGGATTATAGCCTGACGGGGAATGGACGTCTATGCCAGAGCTTTAGTCCACTAAACTATCACGCCGGGGTCAAAGCTGGCTCATTAGAAGGCTACACATTGTACCCAATGTTTATCAGCATGGCTGGAAACGCACAGGAAACGTTTATTAAAGCACAATAGGGAGACAAATACGATCTGACAGCGCGTATTTAGATGTTAAGCTCAAGTTGGACTGCAAATCCAGAATTTTAAGCTTGCTTATTTTCTGTTTTTATAGATTATAAATCAGAATTAATTTACCTTAAAGGTGCAGGGGGTTTTCCCCTGCTTATCCCTGCAGAATCGTGCACAGTTTACAAAAAGAAACATATCACCTTTAACGCAAAAAAAGGGCCACAAATATGTTTAAAATAGATGCACATACCTTCATTTCTCTCCCCCCGTTAGAGGAATTTGCCGAGTAATGTCACAGCGACGACCATTGCCAGCGCATAGGGAATCAAACCATTACGTCTTCCCTCTCTCCAGCTGCCAGTGTGAGTGGAGCAGGCATAACGTAACTGTAAGGAGAACTGCAGCCAATTGGAGACGTGGATCAGCCGCTGGTATCTTTAGCAGCCAATCCATTTCAGCGTCTTGTCCAAAGTGGGCGTTCTGGTCTGTGCGTAATGACGCATCGTACAGCGCTGCTTTATCTTGGAGAATAAACATAACATTATAGAATTTAATTTCTTTCTTTTTTTTTTTTAAATGCCGCAGAAAATCAAAATGCATTTATTAATGAGTTTTACAAAACGTGTCTGGATTTATTTGGATGGAAAACTCGTGTTTTCCGCAGCGAGTTGCAATTTATTTTGCACCAGAAATAAACCCCAGCTTATTTAACGCCACGTTTAGCCTCTGCGTACGTGTCTGTGTCTGTGTCTGGCTGCTCGCACAAGCAAGCCGCTGCTTTCCAGCTCGCAGTAATGAGATTAGAGGGGTTTCCAGCGTAACTTTGCAAGTGCCCGCTAAGAACCCGCAGGGGGCAGCAGATAGCAGAGCCGCAGATTCATCATTATTCAGACACGAGCCCAGCTGCAGGCCGCAGGGATGTTCTTGATGTCCTCGCTGCGTGAGACACGGAAGTCACGCAGAGATGAAAAGTTTATTTAACAGTTTGTTCGCTTTTTCAGTTTCGGGTGCCTGGGAATGGTGATGCAAGGTGCCATCCACCTCTGCTGCATCTACTACTGACCTGATGTTCTTGCACAGAGGCACATTAAGATATCTACTCAGGCCTTCAGGGCAGCAGTGACACAGTTTTCTCCCTACAGTGGAGCTGTCTCTGCAGCATGCGATCTGTAACTAGTTCTTGTGTGCAAACTTCCCCATGCTCGTTGTGAAGCTCGGGCAGAAAAGGTTCCCATCCTCTCTGCTTCCCCCAAACAGCCAGTTCTCACATGTTGTAGATAGCATCAATTTGTTGCTATGGAGACTTTGTAACCCAAAGCGCTCTCTGGATAATTTCACTTAAAACAGTGAGCTTTGGAGATTTTGTTTCCCTCTTTTGCCCTTTATCTTTTCTTCATTGAGTCTGACAGTCATTAGCTGTTTCAGCTTTATATCATGAATTTCCAGCACAATGTATGAATAATAATAATAAAAAAATACTTGTTACATTTATTTTGATAGGAATTGTTGGTGGCAAAAATAACTGTTCCATTTGTAATTTTACACTGTCTTTCAACATTGAATAGAAATACTCAGATTGAAAATTTGATCTTTCTAAAAATGTCACTATGAGCTGATGCTGTTGCAAGAAAATATTAATTTATAGAAATGCCTGTGTTTGTATAGCTTTATTTATTGCTATAAATGAGCCATGATTTTACAGTGCCACCTAATTTTTCTGCATAATCCACACAAAAACCTCCCAAATTAAAGGTAAGGCAACTTTCAGGGAAAATCACCAGGATTGCGTTTGGATGGTTTTAATTGTTTTTTATTCGTTCTAAAAAACATCTTCACAGTATCCTTCAAGATTGAAAAAAAAGCATTTAGGATGAGGTGAAACATTGTTAATAAATGAGGAAAGGTAATAATTTTATGAAATTATTTGGCTTACAGTGACAATGTTTTGATAGAAGCTGAAGGAGAAGCTCTTGGGTCATTGAAATGAGGCTGGTCCAAAAGGTTTGGGCTAGTTTAAGCAGGAGCGGATCAGGACGGGTGTGTTGGGAATCTGATCTGCCATGACAAGCTGTAAGGATCCATGAGAAGATCACTAAGAGGAATGTCTTTAAATAATTTATCACAGATCCGTTCTCTCTCAGGTTTTAAGTTTCAAAAGTTAAATCTTCTCTTTCACTCGGTACTAAAGTATATTTATTCACATACTGCATGTAGCATAGATTTATAACAAATGTCATCATTGATAGAAGAAAAGAAAACGGTATGAAAGGCCATCTGCCAGAACGATTGGGGATGTGAAAAGAGAATAGAAACATATAAAAGACAGAACCACTGACTCATGAATATGCTCTGTGTTGATAAATAAAGAGCTATTAGTAGCAGTAGCTCTTTCAGTGGCTTCATTTGTGAGAAAAACACAGTCAGTGTTAAGATCTTTACCCTGAAAAACAGAGTACACAGAGTTAGCGGCACTGTTAGCTTAACTGTTTGTAAAAATAAATGGAGCTCCATGATAGAAAGAGAACGTGAAATTATTGGCAGCTGTGTCTTCTGAAGAGAACAAAAAAGTTAACGGCGACAATAATTGCAGATAAGGCATAACTGGAGAGTAGTAGGAGTATCACAGCGATGAAAATGGGAAAGTATGTCCTTTAGCCTAAACTTACAACAGCATAGCTACAGAAATACCTCAGCATAACCCAAACATCTCCAACTATAGGATTTATCAAAAAGGAAAGTTTTAAGCCAAGTCTTACAAGTAGACAGAGTGTCTCCCTTATATGGACTAAAACTGGGACAAACTGGGAGCTTTTTCCACACCAGAGGAGCTTGAAAAGTTACAAACACTTGAAATAATCTGAACAACTCACTACTGATTTAAAAAGACAAAATAATTATATTTAGGATTATATAAGCATGTGTATTATTGACTTAGATTATATACTAACAGAGAAAAAAGAGCGAATGAGTTGTTGTTTAAGGCGACATGTGGAAACGTCATGAGATGTTTTAACATTCCCATTCTCCAACAATAGATATCTGTTGTCAGCTGACGTTGCATTAAACTAGGAATCAACACAACAGTGAGTTTGATTATCTCTGTCATCTGTTAGTTGTGCAATCCAGTAATTGCAGTTAACAGGAAGTTTTTGAGATAAATTTTATGTCTGTAAGAACAAGGGTACTTTCCCAGGGGTGAAACACACCCTGCATTGTACTCTGCTCTACTGTTTTAAAGCACAGCAATAAGTAGACACATGCGATTAAAGCCACCAAAAGTAAACTTTACGTAAGCCCTTAGGTATTTCTTTCAAACAGGTTTGAAAATGAACAGCTAAACAAATAAAAGCAGAGTTCTGCGAAACAGAGATCCATGTGCAGAGTTCCTGTAAATTAAAAAAATAAGGGTATTTGTCAAGAAAAGTTGGATTTGACTTTTTATCGCTCTGTGTGTTCCAGTTTGCACAGGGAACATTTCCTTGGCAGTGGAATAAATGGATTACATCGAATACACAAACAAATGTGCACATAAAATTCTGCCTGTACAAACGACTAAAAAAACAAGAAAAAGAGGATGGTGGTCATCTTGAACACATTTGCAAACAGAAAGTTCAGCTGAGGTCCAACAAATTCACGCAAAGATGACCCAGGCATGTCAGTAAATTAGAAGCGGTTGGAAATCTCCCAGAGCTGCTTTAAAAGTAGAACAGCTGCCAGAACTGAAGCTATTAAATATCTCCCAGGCAAGATGCCCAACCCCTGTCATTCTGAAACCGCAAAAGGCTGAAGAAACCAACATCCTCTTGTGTCATATAAATTAGAAATTCATGTTCACAGAAATAAAACAATTCGTAACTTTCACACAAATCGTTTATGTTGACGTTGGAATATTTGATTTTTCTCTAAATTCACTTTTGTTTTTGTATCCAACACCTCATATGTGCCTGAAAACTGCTCACACCCTTCATGTTACATCCACAAACACAAATATATGTTCGTGGGATGCTGAGTGGCAGACCAACATTATTTTGAAGTGGAAGAAAAACAGGCTTTTTAGCAATTTTTACAAATAAAAATCTAAAAAAACAACATTACAGGAATTTGTATTTAGCCCCTAAAGGTCAATACATGATAACAAAACCTTTTGTTACAGCTTCTTGAGGTTTATCTGTAACACATTTGTACATTAAAAGACTATTCTGTTCAAACAAAATCCAGCTTATGTTCAAGTGGATTTTGGTCTGGACTTTGACTAGACCATTTACCACATGAATGTGAAATGACCTTCATCTCTGGGTGAATGTTTGGGGTAACAGTCCTTTTGGTGCTTACATATATCTTTCCACAGTATGATGCTGCCACCATCGTGTTTTACCAAGGGTTGCTGCGTTCAGAGTGTTGGGCAGCGTTAGCTTTCTGACATTTATATCATCTTCCATGTAACCAAAAGCACATAATTTTATAACTGGATCTATAATTAGATTGAATTACACACATGTTGACTCTGTTGATTAAATGTTCTTGTAATTGGTTGATTTTGTCTTGGGGGTATTGCAGTAAAGGGGCCGCAATACAAGCCAATGCCATGTTTGTGCCCATCTTTCCTTTTAAATCATTTTAAAAAGCAAACATCCTTTTCTTTTTGCTTCAGAGTAGAAATAAAACACAGCTTTGATTTGGCAAGTTTAGAAACAACTGAATATCTGAGGTTTTCAACATGAGAAAAAACAAAACAAACAAAAAAGAAAAAGCTAAAGAATTATTTGTAGAAATTTTGGAAAGCACTCAGAGTTTTAACTGTGATTCAGCATATGTTCCCAGGAAATTCACCCCCCCTTAAGATGACTAGCACAACGCGTTCTCCCAGTGGGAAACTGTTTAGATAAACGGTTTGGCACCAAGACATAAACATCTGTCAGAAATACCACAAACCAAACACACAGCAGATAGCTGTTTCAAGTCATTGAGATGTGAAGAAAGTGTGAACGAGATTCATTAATACCTCCTCAGTGCGCAGTGTATCATGTTCTTTCGCCTGCTTTCTTTCTGTTTCTGTGGAAGTTTTATTTATATTTTCCTCTGTTTAATGAATCAAATTGACATTAAATTTATTTTTCATGCTACCTCGTCTGGTGTGTGGCCGGACCTTATTTCACTTTTCTCCCCTTGCACAATAAGTTGACCAAATCTCCAATCTGCTACTAGTTAAGCCTGGTGGTGATTAAAATCTTTTACGGGAAAACCTGGATTATTCTGGGAAATGCATTTTATTTTAGCTAATTCTTCTGAAAACAATAGACCTCTGATGGATTTCTTTTTTCACTCCAACAAATTTAGAAACTAACTTTGGACGAGGTCCAGCTGACATGTTCAAACTGTGCACGGCCTGCACACCGATAAATCCCTGAGAGTGCAACACTTCTCTTCCTGCAGGATTGTGAAACATGAGCTGCTTCGGTGTTCCTCTACAGCACACACTTTTATAAACTCATTAAGGCCAGGTTTAGTTTAAAGCATGCAATGACAATGCAAGTGTGTTTCTGATCCAAATGATCCTCATTTCGACACACTCCAAAATAAACAACAAAGCCATTTGTTTGATTTAGTTCGAAACCACTAAAAACAGAATCAATCTTTCTGGGAACGATCCCGCATGTGTGTTCTGCTCTCTTTCTTTTGTTTGATAGGTTACAGCATGTCAAAAAAAAGAGCAACAGCAAAGAGTTTCTCAACATCCTTGTGAAGAGAGGTATATTAAAAATAAATCTGTCAGGATCTGTGTTTTTCTGTGTTTATTTAGAGTTTTCTGTGTCCTTTAGTCTCTTCGTTGTCCTGTCCTCCCCTTGATTGTTCCCAGGTGTGTCTCGTCTCTGTGATTACCCTCCCGTGTATTTAACTCCACCTGTGTTCTTTGTTCCTCGTCGGGTCCTCGTCTACGTCTAGTCTATTCGTTGTCAGTGTTTCCTTGTGCCTGCTGCTTGTTCCTGGACTTATTCACCATTAAAATCATCATTTTCATCCCACCTGGGTCTACAGCGTCTGCCTCACCACTCTCACCACCCGCACATTATGACAGAAGGACCCGACCAGGACGAACGGTGAGGCACGCTAGTTTTTTAGTTTTACATCATGGACCCAGAAGATATAAAGGAGCTGACGGAAACGATCAGCGAGTATAAGGAGGCGATGGCCAAGCCGTACGCTGCCATCCGACGGCTCGGTTTCGCCATCCGCTTGGGGCTCCTGTTGGACTACTGGGTTCCTCGCTTTCCGCACCCGGGGTTGGTGGAGTTGCAGAGGGAGGCAGAGTGGGAGCGTATGGCGGCTCTAGCCGTCATGGCTGGCGAACCTCTGCCTCCCAAGCCGCACAGTCTCTCCGCCAGCCCGGATCCAGCTCCAGCTCCGGGACCAGCACCCCCAACCGGTGCGGCCGGCGCACCCGAGGCCTCAGCCGGCGTTCCAGCCGGCGCACCGCAGGCCGAATCAGCCGGCGTTCCAGCCGGCGCACCGCAGGCCGAATCAGCCGGCGTTCCAGCCGGCGCACCGCAGGCCGAATCAGCCGGTGTTCCAGCCGGCGCACCCCAGGCCGAATCAGCCGGTGTTCCAGCCGGCGCACCCCAGGCCGCCCGGAGACAGCGACGTGAGCCGCCGGTGGACCCGGCCCCTCGTCGCCTTCCGGAGCTGTCACCTCCGCAGCCGGTTCCCAGGCTTCGCTGCGGCTCGCCCCCGCAGCCGGTTCCCAGGCTTCGCTGCGGCTCGCCCCCGCAGCCGGCCCCGAGGCTCCGCTCCGGCTCACCTCCAGCCGGCGCACCCGAGGCCGAATCAGCCGGCGTTCCAGCCGGCGCACCTTCCGAGACTCCCAGTGTTCCTTCCGAGACTCCCAGTGTTCCTTCCGAGACTCCCAGTGTTCCTTCCGAGACCCAGACTCCCAGCGTTCCTTCCGAGACTCCCTGCGTTCCGACTCTGACTCCCTGCGTTCCTCCAGAGACCCTGACCTCCAGCGTTCCTCCAGAGACCCTGACCTCCAGCGTTCCTCCAGAGACCCTGACCTCCAGCGTTCCTCCAGAGACCCTGACCTCCAGCGTTCCTCCAGAGACCCTGACCTCCAGCGTTCCTCCAGAGACCCTGACCTCCAGCGTTCCTCCTGAGACCCTGACCTCCAGCGTTCCACCCGAGACTCCCTGCGTTCCACCCGAGACTCCCTGCGTTCCACCCGAGACTCCCTGCGTTCCACCCGAGACTCCCTGCGTTCCACCCGAGACCGAGACTCCCTGCGTTCCACCCGAGACCGAGACTCCCTGCGTTCCACCCGAGACCGAGACTCCCAGTGTTCCACCCGAGACCCCCAGCGTTCCGACCGAGACCCCCTGTGCTCCACCAGAGACCCTGCCTCGGGGGGCTCGTCGTCGCCGTCTGTGGGCGGTCCCCGGGACTCATCGCCACCTCCAGCGCCGCGGACGGCCGCCGGACCGCCTCCGTGGTTCCCGCCTCCAGCGCCGCGGACGGCCGCCGGACCGCCTCCGTGGTTCCCGCCTCCATGGTTCCCGCCTCCAGCGCCACGGACGGCCGCCGGACCGCCTCCGTGGTTCCCGCCTCCAGCGTCGCGGTCGGCCGCCGGACCGCCTCTGTGGTTCCCGCCTCCAGCGCCGCGGTCGACCGCCGGACCGCCTCCGTGGTTCCCGCCTCCAGCGCCGCGGACGGCCGCCGGACCGCCTCCGTGGTTCCCGCCTCCAGCGCCGCGGACGGCCGCCGGACCGCCTCCGTGGTTCCCGCCTCCAGCGCCGCGGACGGCCGCCGGACCGCCTCCGTGGTTCCCGCCGCCGCGGTCGACCGCCGGACCGCCTCCGTGGTTCCCGCCTCCAGCGCCGCGGACGGCCGCCGGACCGCCTCTGTGGTTCCCGCCTCCTTTGCCTCCGCCCACCCTGTGGGTAGTTTTTTGTTGTTTTTGGACTCTTGGCCCTCCCTGTGTTTCCGCCCACGATGGTGGGTTGTTTTTAGTTTTTCTGGACTCTGGCCCCCCGTCCAGCGCCCCTCCGCCCACCCTTGTTGTGTTTTTGTTTTGTGGGCGTCTGGTAGCCGCCCTTGAGGGGGGGGTACTGTCAGGATCTGTGTTTTTCTGTGTTTATTTAGAGTTTTCTGTGTCCTTTAGTCTCTTCGTTGTCCTGTCCTCCCCTTGATTGTTCCCAGGTGTGTCTCGTCTCTGTGATTACCCTCCCGTGTATTTAACTCCACCTGTGTTCTTTGTTCCTCGTCGGGTCCTCGTCTACGTCTAGTCTATTCGTTGTCAGTGTTTCCTTGTGCCTGCTGCTTGTTCCTGGACTTATTCACCATTAAAATCATCATTTTCATCCCACCTGGGTCTACAGCGTCTGCCTCACCACTCTCACCACCCGCACATTATGACAAAATCCCTCCTTAACACATGTTATTGGTTGACTCTGGTCCAGCTCCCTGCAGCTATCTATGAGAGCCACCAGGTGGCGCATGCGTGCTTTCCAAAGCCACTTCTATTACATGGCTGAGAAAAGGTGGATTTCTGAGGAAGCGGAGAGAATTACAAGGCAGAAAGTAATAAATTGCAAGTAAATATTCTAGGTTTTTAAGCTCTGACCTCATCGCTGATTATCCAGTATAAACTTCAGGGAACTTCATAATACCTTAACTTCACTTAACATAACTTAACTTATAAGTCATCATTAGCTTCACTGTAATCAATATCAATGTAATTTGAAATGTTCTCTTTTGCAACACTTGACCAGCATCTTTTCTTTTAGTGGAAACTGTAAGCATCTAATTATTTCAAAGATAATTCCATAAACCTAAATGAAATAAAGCGTTGTGAATTTAACAGTGAGTTCACTTAGAACAAATAAATCATCCACCATCTTGAGTCTCTCTCTTTTTTTGTGTGTGTTAAATTTCCAGACTGTTTTGTTTGGAAAACAAATACAAAATTCGTTATCATATAAGTCTACAGTAACGCTGAAAACTAAAATGTCTCCTCATCTTCAGATTCCCAACAAACAGCTGAGAGTTTTGGGACAAAACTGATAATCCTGGTATTCGAAACAAAATCATGTTGTTAACAAACGCTTGAAAATCCAACCACTCATTAGATTCACTGGTGCCAGGTGTGGCATCAGGAAAACTAAATTCTAGTGTTGAATCAAAACATGCTTCATCAAACTTCCGGTTTAGAAATTAAAACAAGAGAAAAACATGCCAACAACCTCTGGCAAGCATTAGTAACATAATAATTATGAGACAACACTTTAACATAAGCTTTAAGATAAATGAAACATATGATTATGTTTTATTGACACTGACATCTAAAATAGTTCTGACAAGATAAAAACATTAATCATCTTAATGTCATTAAAGTCAAATAAAAACATGCTACTGATGTTAGAACTTAGAATTTCATAATAAAATGATAAAATAGAAAGAAAATAACATAAGACAAAACAACTTAATTGTTTCCCGTGATAAATGTGTTTGTTTTTTCTTCAATCAAAGAGTGCCATTCCCAAACTACAAACATGGCAGACTAAAATTTGTTCACAACTCCTCATGTTTGATAATTAACCAGGATGAAATCAAGCTCCATGTGAGAAATCCCAGACGGCGCACTGAAGGGAGATGAGAATCAATCATAGGAACGCAATAGACTGGATAGAAAATGACTAGGCTAAATGTGAAACGACAGATAAATTTAGGATAATCTCAATATTTCATCTTTGGGGCTTGCTGTGGTTAGCACGCCCCACATTTGGAGGCCTCAGACCCGCGGACGTCGCGGGTTCGACTCCCGGTCCCGACGACCTTTGCCGCATGTTCTCCTTCAAAAATGGTGCTGGCTCAGCTGGCTGCCTGCAGACGCAGCTCCTGTCGTGTGTGTGTTAATCTGTGTATAAAAAAAAAAAAAAATTCTTGCTGTAACTGCGAAATAATTTCCCTGCTGGGATGAATAAAGTAATTCTTCTTCTTCTTTTATATTATTCACAGGTGTGCATTCTCCACCTCAAAATCGTCACATTGGAAGAGTTTGAGCCCATGAGTTGTGCCATCATTTCCTTTTGGTTCAGACTAAGAAAGACTCAGGAAAGACCATGGAAGGCTGCTTGGAAAGGAAACAGTGGTGAAAACCACACTGAACAAGCTACAGCTAGCCCTATTTGAACCTATCAGGTAGACAGCTTTCACTGTAATCTGACACTCCGGGGCAGACTGGCTGGCTCACTGGAGGACTACCCTTCCCTCCTGACCTGGGAACGCCTGGGAGTCTCAGATAATAAGCTGGAGAGAGCTGCAGAGGACGGGGATGTCTGGGTTTTCCTTCATACCTTGGACAAGCGGTATGTGGATCAATAGTTGGAAACAGGAGTGGATCACATATGTCAGAATATACATTTTTACCCTCTTAAACCCCCACATATTTTATTAAACAAAATCCCTCACATAAAATTTGTTGAACATGAAATCTATTTATTCAAGAATGAAAATGTTTTTCATGCCATCCAGAAATAATAACAACAAATTTTAGCTATGTTGTTTTCAGCAATTTCGTCACACATTTGTCTAGGTTTTATCCTAAATGACATCCTCTTTATAATTGTTAAATTTCTACAGTGGTGATGAATGGACCAGACTGTTCTCTAATTCATTATCCACTGGTCTGTCTGTGCAAGTCTAAGAGCGTGTGTGTCAGGATGAAACGCAAAAAAAAAAAAAAAAAAAAAATTCAGACGATTGAAAATGTTTCTTACCTACATGGAAGCCAGAACATTCTGTGCAAACCTGTGACCTGTTATTGGTTGTTGATCAGAACCGGGTCACAGACTAATGAGCTCCACTGCTGGTTTAAGAATCAGGTGCTTTAATGTCACCCACACATTTTATCAAACGGTTAAATAAAAAATCCTTTACTTGATTTAGCGTTAGATTCACATACAGCAGAAACAAAGTCCTTCGCTCTATTTGTGTGTTCTCTAAAACTTGTCATTAATCGTGTGACTTGATGACATTTTATTTTGACACTGATATAAAAGAAATAATTGGTAATTAATTTATTCTGTGCTTAAACCTTGTAAACAAGTACCTGAAATTACAACAACCAATGTACTGACTGTCCAACCAGCCAAACAACTAAAGAACAAAAAAACATATTTTTCTTTTGTCTAGTAATCCCATTTGCATCTCCAAATCGACATTTTAAAAAGTATTTTTCTTTTCCTATTTGATAAACTTCTGTACAGAGTTTAACTTTAAGGCTGAAAATGTGTGCTGTGCAGAAAACTGAGCAATTGTGTTGGTGAATTCCACATTTTGTCATTTTCCCCCCAAGTTGCTGACAGTCCTACGTGAGGGTCTTGGTGAAACTTGTCGTAATCTTAGTAACAGTCTCTAAAACTAATTGGTGAGCAGAAACTGACGCCCCGGATTCACTGATCTAATAAGTCACAGAGGAATAACCGGCTAATTAATCATGATTTTGTTTTTGAAAGGTTATGCAGCGCTCTTCGAGAAATTACTTTGTAGCTGAAAGCACTTTGTTAAATCTTCTAAGAAAAAGGAAATATAAAATCTCACATTAACCAACAGTGGCTACTGAAGTTTTCCATCTAATTAAGTATTTTATTACTATTTTAATACTATTTCTCAAAATTCTTGATCAAATTCTCAAACAGTAATCATCATTTCTGTTTAAACCATGCAAATCCTCTAGTTGTGTAAACAAGACAGTGTTTATGTCTGACACAACGTGCAGACATGATGAAGCACTTCAGTGTTGGCTACAAACCAGAACACGATCCTCCGTTATCCGACTCTGCTGTTTCCTTTATGTGAACGGATGGAGATCACAGATGGATGCCTGGGGCTCTGCCCCTGCGAACATGAACCCCCTCGCCAGCAGAGTCGCTACGAGTCAGCAGGATGTTGACATTACTCAGCCCTTCGACAGGCCCGTGCAGGGAGGCCGCTCTCATCAACACCACTGTTAGATGCTGACATGGAAAGCTGAGCCATCAGAATCTCTGCAAAGAGTCTGAGAAGAATGAGCGCTATGCACTTTCATGGTTTTTGGTACTGTCCACAGTCAGTGATTGATGCAAAAGGAGCAACGCTATCTTATGCACACAAAGTGGGAAGAGGGGTTTGTTTCTAAGAACATTGAATAGTGGAAATTTTACCTGACCAGGAAAGATCTCGGTGCTTGGAAAAAGTCCTGTAGAGTCTCCCATGACCTTTAATAAACTGCAAAACCACAAAATTGTTCAAGGTGTGATTTAACTTATAATATGGGAAAAATGTCTTATTCCATTGGCAGATTATTTTCCTTAGAACTGATACTTTTCCATCAATATTAAGGAATTATTGGCTTAAAACAAACTCCTATGTTGTCTAAGTTAGTTTCTAGTTCAAATGTCTTGGTAAACTTGAAATAAGTTAAACTATCTTAAAAATAACTTTTCAGGAAGCTATAGGGCCTTGTTTTAAGTAAATAATTTCTTAATATTGATGAAAAAGTATTTGTTCTATTGGCAGATTATTTAACTTATAACAAGACATTTTTTCCATGTTATAAGTTAATTTATCTGTCAATCGATCTAGAACATTTTCATCAATATTAAGGAATTATTTACTTAAAACAAGGCACTATAATTTACTAAAAAGTTACTTTTAAGTTAGTTTATCTTATTTCAAGTGTACTAAGATATTCCCACTAGGTACTAGTGGAAATATTTGCTGTTCACTAACGTTCTCCAACAAATCTCCTTCACAACTTTCACAGAACAGCTGGATTCATACTGAGATTAAATGGCCCTCTGAATGTTGGGGGTATCTGAGTAAATAGGGCAGGTGAATCCAAATATGTGACATATTTTTCATATTTCAGTTCTTACTAATCCACTACTTTGTGTTGGTCTATCGCATAAAAGCCATATGAAGTGCTATGACGTTAAATGTGAAGTGATAATGTGTAAAAATGTTCAGGGGTTCAAATACTTTTACAATAAATTATATTATATAACATATTGTCCACAGCTGGTTTGAAGGAGACATTTTGTGTGCATGCCAAACAAGAAAAGTGGTGGAAAAATCAATATAACCCATTAGTAAAGTATCTTGAGGTGACATTTGCCATTGGTGCTTTATAAATGCACAGTATTTAACTCTCATATCTAATTTCATCAAAATTCAAAAGCCTTGTCTGGAAGAAATGATAGCGTCAGCAGTGGTTAGTACAAAACTCAAATTCAAAAATAAAAAAACCTAAGACTTAAAGGTGATCAAAACAAAAGGTGAATCCAACTCAAATAGTCACCTGATGCACCGTGGGTTTCTCGATCAAACGATCAAAAGGGTCAAAATGCAAGTTTCTTTCTTTGTTTTATTCCACTGTTCAGACAAAACGAGTTACAGGCTCCACAGGATTCTGCTACTTCTCCTGCTGTGATTCCTGCACCTGTTCTCTGACTGATTGACAGACAAACTGGCTGACTGGTAAAAAAAAAAACAACCCCACATGACCGACCACGTGCATAACGAGCTACTTAAAATCTACGTATTTATACTGTGAAACACCCACGTCCCGAACTGAAAATAATTAACTAATGAAGTGAATCACTAACCAAAGAACATATTATAAATAACAAATTAAACAAAAATTCTAATTATAAAATCAACTAGAAAATAAGCAAAAAATAAAAATGAGTAAATAATCTAACTTCTAAGATTTAACTGAAAATGGAGAAATAGCTCCTTCATTACATAAATATAGTCTTTATAGCCAGCTTTATGGAGGTTTATAAAGCTGCTAAGTAGGGTAACATGTTTATTTATGTTCTAAAAGTTGAAAATTAAAACAGATCATATCCCCAGTACTAGAGTTTCAATTATTATTATTAAAAAAAAATCCAGTTTTTGCAGCCGGGTTTATGTTACATGTCAAAAACTGAATGTTAGGGTTAGCAAAACATCCCAGAATGATGTGGCCATCACATACTCACATTTCCTGCTTGGAAAAAAGAAAACCTGGCACTGAAACAGCTACTTCAATTTTATAGCTGTTTGTGTTCCAGTAAAAACCATTATTCATATCACTAAGCACAAAACAAATGGATTTTTGTTGAGTTTCAGTTTTAAACTTTGGGATGAGGCGAAACTTTATAGTGTTATACCTAAGGGGAATATTTTTATTACTCCAGACATGATGAAAAAAACCCCCCCAAAAACAAAGTCAATAAAAATGCTTCTCTTATTGAAATCACTTTTTATTTTAAGCAGCTGCAGGCAAACACTATTTCCACCTTAGAAATGAACCAGAACAGTAAAAACCAAGACCGAGCAGATTCACAAATGATTTTATCACAACACCAACGTTAATAAAAAGGTTGAAGATTTAACCTGCAAACCAAAGAAGTTAAGAAAAAAAATCTGTTTTCTTAGGACACACAACTGAGGTGGCTTGTTTTTGTGCCAGTGAGTCACAATGAAAAAACAAAACAAACAAATTATGCACACAGGGACGGAGTCGTTCTTAAAAGTGCAAATGAGCAAACATTTCATTTCTATGATCAAAGGTAGCAATTTACTCTGTGTGTCCACAACATAAACAGACACACACTCTAATTACCTTGTCACAGAAACTTATGCAAGCACACAAATCTGCCGTTCTGTTCTCAGAAGACAAGGAAGCAGATTTTCGCAAAAGTAATAAGCAGGAAATAAAACAAACCCTACCACATTGTTTGCAGGCAGGACACGGAGCGAGCAGATGTGGAGCTGCATTCACAAGTTTCAATTTTTGTCTTTAATTTACCCCCGAATGCTCAAATTTACTGAAAAACTAGTTCGGTTGAAGAAATTCTCTCTACCCCAAGTCACAACTATTTGCTTAAAATCAACACAAAACAGCAACATCAATAAAATAAAAACTGTAGTCAGAAAAGAAAGGTTGTTTTCATGCTACAACAAAGAGCTTCCTGTACAACAACAGAAAAAGCAGAGCTGCTTATTGTGGCCTCCTTGTATCTGGTGATTAAATCCTAAAAACGGTTGTTCCTCTCAGTCAAATTCATAAATAGAGACGTTCAGTAATCATCTCTGGCCAAAATTATCTGGGGCCAGTCCTATTTTCTAAGAAAAAAAATAAAAAAATCGAAGCTCTCCACACCATCTGTGACAGAAGGGGGATAACGAGGCCTGATAGAGGCAGTAATCAGTTCATCAGCGGCTCGCACCCAAACACTGTGTGTGAGGTCTGAGTGTGTGTATCAGGACATGGCTTTTCTCTGCAAAGACACTTAGCAGCAGCTACAGATGTATCGTTCATAGAAGTACGACAAATGAATCCTATTTTCGGGAAAAAATGGAAACAAATGTATCTTCCTCTTAATGAGTCATGGTGAAAATCACATGAGCCAAAGCAAAATACTGCTCAAATGCATTATTACCTCACTAACAGGAGACAGCAGAACGGACGTAAAAGAATGCAAATTAAATTAAACTTATTGAAATGTTAAAACGTAAATACTTCTTACTAATCTGCGTCCAATTATGTTCATTTACTAAAAACAAAGTTAAAACACAACTACTTTGCCCCCGACACCTTTGACTCCATGCAAAGTTTACATTTCCTCTTCACATTTGACCAGACTGGATGATGGCATTCAGTGTGTATCCACTTAGAGTCATCTTCAGAAATAATCTACATCTTCTAGATCTATCTGGACGACTTGAGGACGTTTGTGATCCTTTTCCCTGAAGCCTCGACTCTGTTCGCTCTGTGCAGCTCAGCACCAATTGTTATTCCGGAGAGTCCATCACCCCGTGGGTGAGAAATCATGTTTTACATTGGGTTTAATATTAATGAGGCGACTCTCTGCCTGCATATTTTGCCAAATACAGTTTTAGGACTTGTGGCCATTAAACTTTTATAAAAATGGCCCTACCACCATTAAAACATAATAATTGTTGACGCTGTTGTTTCTTTTGCAAGCCTCTCCTGATCAGCTTTCTTAGACATTAAAATGAAAACGTTTTGCTATGCTTCTCGCCACCTCAAAACAATACAAAAAATATTCTGGTGTCCTTCCTCTACCCTGTGCTGGGAGAGAAGTCTCTGTCACAGATCTACAGTTCGCTCCATTTAATGGCAAAAAGTCTCTGCCAAACACCATCAGTGTGTGATCTTGTTTCCAAAGATTTGCTTTGTGTTAATTTGTTGCTATCTGGAATGAAGTCAAGTTGAAAAATATCTGAGGCATCAGAAGAATCTCCGGGAAGCTCCAGGGCTCAGCAGAAAGTTTCATGACTTTACGAGAAGTTAAACATTCATTTTTTGGCGGATTTTTAACAAACAACTGATACACTGTAGACAATTTTTGGAAACTCACTGAATAGATTTAAGCTGTTTTGATGTTGCTCTTTGTTGTTATGGTGCTTTCCTTTAGATGCTGCGTATTGTGCGTCGCACTGTGTGTTTATCAGGATCGAATTCTCAAATTAGCTGCAAGTCTGGCAAATGTAGCAATTGACAATAAAGCTGACTTTGAGGAGTCACATGTAGGGTAAAGTATTGGATGGCCAAAAATGGTAAAAAATATATAAATGGCTAGTTAAATATGGTAGTAGTTTTACATGTTCTAGTTAATCTACTTATTTTTTCAATATGTGTTTCATTTGCGCCTGGCTTTTATGGTTTTATGGATGCTTTTGGTAATTTTTAAGTATTAATTTTTGAAGAAAATCCATGTTTATATGTATTTCTACCTTTAGCCTTTCTTTCTCTTAATTCTTATTTCTTCTATTGTCTTCCCCAATTTCATTTCAAAAGTTTACATTTTCTATTCTATTCATTTTAGAGTTTTGTTATCTGCAGATGAAAGTGCATTGTTTTGAGGTATTAAAATTACTGTACGTTTCTAAGCAACCTTCGCCCTCTTTCTGCGTTTGCTGAGACAGGAAATAAATAAATAAATAAAGGGGTTTTAATTGGAAAGTTGTTGTAATATATTTACAGTGCCGGGTTTATATTTATCCTTGATTCCAGCAGCTTTAGCCCTACATAAAGTAAAAAAGCCATGTAATGATCCTGTCTTCTTCAGCAGCTCCTCCTGATGTGCCCGAGTTTAAGGCACTTAATTCCCAAGCGGCTCCAGTGGACAGTTTTGGAAAACTGGGAGAGTTTTTACAGGAAATCTCCCAGTTTTACAATTATGTTGCACTGGAAAACAATAAGCCTGTTCAGTAAAACCTCCCTGGATAAATAAAGATGAAATCAGTGTACAAATTTATTCTTACTGACTGTAAAAGCACAGAGCTGTCTGCAGTGTTCATAGCGTCCACAGGGACACACAACATGGTTACTCATTTTAAAGTTATTTTCAGAAACGTGTGGGTCAGCGTCAGCATCTCCTGCCACTCTAGCAGAGCAGGCTAGACTTGAGGATACAAGAGGCTGCCAGTCTAAAAGAAAGCCGCCCTGGGCGATCACCTCCCACAGAAGTGGAGCGGCACATTCTTTGACATGTTTTCCTCTCTGAAGCCCCAGGCTCGAAGCTCCAGTCTGTCCTCCTCCTCTTCCTCCTCCTCCACTCTATCGTCTTCCTCTACATCCCCCTCCTCATACAGACTGGGTTCCTCCACAGACGTCTCCATGTTTGGGTTGTAGCTACCAAACACCTGTGCCTCGCTGTACTCATAGATGGTGGGCAGGCTGCTGCGCAAACCAAAGCGGCGCCGCAGGGCCACGAGCAGCGGCTGTGGGACGGTGAAGATGTCCACGTTGTTGCCCATGTCGATCCAGGCCAGACTGGGGAACTTTCTGGGGTCCTTCACCGTCTCCGTCAGGTCTTTTAGTATGGCGGCTGTGAGGCGGTTGCCGTTGACGGCTAGCGTGGTCAGTTTGGGCAGGCAGCTGAGGAAGGGCAGCAGCAGACGCAAGCTCTCGTCCTGCAGCTCGGCGAAGCTCAGGTCCACAGCCGACACTGCCTCGCTGCAGGTCTGCAGGTAGAAGGCCACGCGGTGGACGTCGCGTCCGGACAGCGGGATTCCTGACAGGTTCACCACGTCACCGGACAGACGCTTCTTCAGGGTGGTCTTCAGACTTCAGACAAAAGAAAAAAACAAACATTTAAAGCTTTGTTAGATCTTTGACGCTTAAGAGTATTAACCACTGTCACCATCAAAAACACTGGCTGCATTTCCACTGAGCATAGCATTGAGCAAATTAGAATAATGAAAATAAATTTGCTCTCCAATGTCGAAAAAACTCATGCTTTAGGATGTGATGTTTCGTTCCGCTGAATTTCTCAAAACTGCAACGAAAGCACTTAAAAAAAAAGTTTTTAAATTTTTTTATTGCGATAAACAACCGGATGTTACTATCCATGGAAAAGATGAAGATGACAGGAAGTGGAAGGAGAACAAGAATGATTTTAATCGTTTCTTATTTATGAACATTTGACATTAGCAGAATATCGACAAAGTTTTGTGAACATTTTGTAATGGAAACGTAGCGGCTTACATGAAATGAAATTCTGGGACCTTGTAAAACTTAAAGCCATACAATTTACATTCAAGCAAGAAACTAAACTTCCACACAATATTCAAAAACTTTTGTATGACAGAGAAGTAGGTTACAATTTAAGAAGAGAAGGAAATTTTAAAGAGTTTTTGTTGTTCAAAGGGAAAAAAATGCTATTGCTGAGGTTAATAATGTGTAAATAATTGTACAGTAAAAGATAAGAATGTCATGTTTAAATGCCATTTAATGTGGGAATACTTTCAGGGTTGAACTGGTGTGGGGAGACTTAAATGATTGATTGTTGACATGTACGAGAGCAGCAGGAAATGGCATAACTTATTATTATTTTCTGTTTAGCTTTTTATTGTTTGTTCAAAAATAATAATAAAAAATAAATAAATAAAAAACAGTTAAGGTACTTTGACTCTTCTGCGCTGGGAGTCATTTATCCAAAGGCAAGCAATCTATACATAATGATAGTGAAGTTATTGATTTCAGAGGGTCTGTAATAGGGTGCCACACAGTCCACAAATACAGAGCGTCTGCAAAGCATGCAAAAAAAAAAAAAAAAACAGCCAGCAAGCAGCAAACAATCAATAATGTGCAGAAGAGAATTTGCATTTAAATGTATGACTCTGAGCGGCTTGCATAACAAATTCTGTCGCCTGCTCTGAAAGTCATCTGTGGAAAAGCAGCAGCTGTTTTCTGGCTTGAGTGTCACCTCTAGGCCAGCTGTAAGACTCCTAGAAAAAGAAAACTACCTTAACGGAAAAATAAATAATAAATACATAGAAACAGTTGGATTCATAAAACAGGATGAGGGAAAGTAGTCACGTAAATGACAGGAGGTTGTAGTTTCACCTCACACCAACTTTAGGTGCTGCTTTCTAAATGCATAGGATCAAAAAAAATTTAACATTTTAATTATACTCAAGAAATAGGTCACTCTCTGTGACTGAAAGGTTTATAAGACGTTTAAGCTGAGTCAAGTTCATTTCTAAAATCCTGTCCTGGATTTTTTCTTCCTCTGCTGCGCAGGAGCAAGTGCTGCTAACCGACCAGCAAGAAGACGAAGATAATGACTCTGATTACTGCTTTACAGCACAAAACAATTTTCTATTATGGGGTTTTAAATATGTGTTATCCATCCATCGATTTGCCATACCTGCTTAATCTCATTTAGGGTCATGAGGGACTGGTGGTGAAAGCAGCCATTGAGTGAAGGGTGATTTACGCCGTGGGCAGGTTGCCAGGATGTTCAGTCAGTTCAGTTACATTTATTTTGGCCAATGTGGTGCAGCTTGGCTGACAGGCTTTAAATGGAGTCTATTTCAAGTCCTTCTCCTGACAGCAAGTTGCAAACAGGAACTTTTTCAAGTTTTATCCTTTCTCTCATCTTCCAGAGCCAATAGGCTTCGAAATTTAATTCCTTGGCATTGTTTTGAGATAATGAGACAGCCCAAGCCGTTAGGAGATTATGCTGCTGAAGGACTTAACATTTCTCCTCATTCTGCTGTTTTCTCTTACTACTCTCCATTTATGGGTTATTTGCAGTTACTGCTGCCATTAATTTCATCTTCTCTTTTTGTTATTTGTTTTAGGAGTCCTTGTTAACGCACTCTGTATTTACAGTATCTGTGTCTTTCATGGACAGAGTTACTGATTAAGTCTGTTTTTTTTGTTATTTAGCGACTACTGCTTTGGTGGATGGCCTCTGGTATTAAGTCTGGTTCTACTGGTTCACAACATGTTTGAAGAGAATAATCTAATCTAAACCACTTCAATGCTGTCAGCACTAATCAGTCACAATAAGCAGAAAGTTTCCCTTTATGTTGATGTTATACTACTTTTTTCAACTTCCCCACATTGCTCTACCATTTGTGTTTTCATTACACAACTAGTTTGATCACTTAAATTTGCATAAAAGTTAAGTTTTTTTTAATTAAAAAGTGCTTAAACCGGACCTATCTGACACTCAGTTTACTTAGCTAGAAGTCAAAACTATAAGAAAGAACAAACATTTTCTTAAAAAAAAAAACATTCTCAATTATTAAGCAATATGAAGCTGGGCTTATTTTTTATCCTCGAATCCTGTTTTGCCACCTGTGAATTCACTTTATCTCACGTTTGGAAAGGTAAACAACCCTGACTATCTGAGGCTATCAGATGTAGAGCTATCGGAAACATCAGTGCGTCTGAACAGAACAGGTTGGAAAAGGATCACTGGATGCCACGCTTTGTCGGCTGCCAGCCAGACGCAGTCGCGGTGGGTTAACAGAAAACAATAAGGACATATCTTTTGACTCACACTGCCAGTATGCGTTGACGTTTATTTTGCTGTTAAAATGCACGACTACAATTAACCCAGTAATCTGATTCGCCGTCATACTCCAGGCACATCTCAATCTTCAGCAGTTTTATCTGAGTTCTACAGATTCTCTGGCCACCAATTTAGTTGACCTTTAACACCTGCTTTGTTTGGTGCAGTTGGTGAAAAGGATAAACTGTATTTCTTATTTTTTAAATCATTGCTTTCTACTTTGGTATCTTTTGGCCTTGCCTGTCCAGGCTTTCAGATATTATGTAAAGACAAATTTGCTAAGATTCTGAACTTTCCTTGCATATTATTTAATCTTTGATTTACCTGCAGTTTTGTATGGGTTTGATTTGCTAACTTCTGGGGACACATGCATTATAAATGTAAACATGAAATTGTAACAAGTCACAAGTTTTGTGTGTATGTCTGTCATAGAGATATTTCACTGGTTTTCCAACAATGCCTTGTGTTTCTTTCTCTTGTACAACTCTCCTCTGGGACTGTCGCCATAAGGCTTGATTTTCTGTTGAGGAAAAGAATATTTTAAGAAAAAAGGTGGTCATTATGGTCTACCTTGGTCTCTGTTCTAACTAGACAGAGAGTCAATACTTTCTTATATGAATCTTATCACAAAGTTTTGCACAGGGAGTCTGGGAACAAATGTTTCTGGCTCAGCATTAGGACGTTGACAAAGACCTTCGAGTCCTCCTTTATCGTCTGAGTCCTCCCTAAGTTCCAGCAGAGTGAAATTACAATAAGCCTCACATGAACGACGTAGCTGTTGCTGCAAAAGCAAGTGAATATATATATATTTTTACAAAGTATTAAAAGAAGATATTTTCTAAAATTTCATTAACACTTGCTACAAACGCCCGGGTTTCCTTTTTAATATTGCAGACCACAACAAGCAGAATTTATTGTAATTACATTGAATTGGGCTGCATGTAAATCGACGTGAATCTGACTGTATATTAGGATTGCATTGCTATAAATTAGATTGATGCAAATTGAATCTGGACATAATTAGATTTTCCATAATTGTGCTTGTCTTGTAAAGTGCCTGAAATTGAAAGATAAAGCAAAAAAGGTAATTTAGAGAGATGTCATTTTGACCTAGATGATCATGTTTTCTCGTGATAACTTTTAGAGCTGCAATATATGCAAATTAAAATTAATATGCAGTCTAAAAGGACAGAATATTGTGTTTCAGTGCCGTTTATTCCTGCAATGCATATTTATGACAAAAGTTTATCGTGAGATGGTCTCTAAACTGTCTTTGATCTACAAATATGATACCAAAGCATCTAAAAATATGGTTTATTCCATTAAAATCATGTCTGTATCTTAGGAAAACAAAACAAATTTTCTTCAGCAATAAAATCAAAGAAGTTTGTTATGTTGAAATAACAAAAATATTTTTTCCCCATAATATTTCTGATATAATTTTCTCATCTACTAGAAACTATAAGTGAGAAAATCTATGTATTTTCCCCAAAATAAGAGTAAAATAATATTGCTGCAGTTTTTAAACAGCATATGTTTCATGAATTTTTCCCCACAAAGGAATATTTTGTTTAAAAAAGAAACTTCTCAGGCTGGATCATGTCTCAGTGTTTCTGCCCACACTCCAGTCTGCAACAATCTGGTCTGTTTAACAGTGTGGTTAAATATGTATAGGAGAGCTATAAGGCTGCAGAAACCTTCTTGTTAGCGCTTGCAGCAGCACATTAGACTTCTTTGTTTGGACTTGGAACATGTCAGAGGGAAAGCATCTGTCAAACAAATGAGGAAGAACTGTGGGAGAGATTATTTTTTTTAACAAGAGGAAAATATTATCTTTTCTCTGTCAGACCTGTTTGCATTTCCTCGTTCCTCTGCCTCCTCGGCCACAGAGAGGATTCTCTCTGCATCTATTGCTACTTCCTGCTTTGTTACGGAGTCTCATAAATCGACAGGCTTTGCTCTTTCTATCTGCCACTCTCTCTGCTTTGTTAAGCGAAAGGAAAAGATCTGCGGTGCTGTGTGGTGGTGATTCGTGGGATTATTGATTCCAAAAGCAGGTTGTAATTCATCCTTTCCTGCCTGATGTTTTCAGTCCAGCTCAGGCCTTTTCCCCCTTTTTGTCGTGTGTGGTCTGATTGCAACTTGTGATCTGAACCTAATTTATTATTCTCCTTAAAAGTATACATAATCAGTAGTCTATTCTAACCTCTATTAATTGGCAAGAGAATCAAGTATCCAGAAACTTCACTAAATTAATCTGCGTATCGTTTATATCTTTATAGGAGAAAAAAATATTTTTTAAAAGCTTTTTTGAACATTTTGAGATTCCACCTCCATGTGTTGATTACTAAACTATTAATAGGCCCAAACTAGATGTAGATTTAACCTAAAATATTAAGCTAATTAATTTTGTGCAAATAAATGAAATATTTTAAATTAGGAAGTTGTCAACAGGTAGTCTTTCAAACGTGAAAGATGCACGAAAGATAAACCACAATAAAAACCCATCAAATATTAATTTCTGAACTCTTAAAATATTAGTATTGTTGTTTTTAAATGAATATAAACTTGTTTTCTTTACATTATTAAAATAAAGCAATGCATCTTTTTCATTATTTTCACCATTTCTCATTTTCTGCAAAGAAATACTAAGTTTTTGCTTAGAATTTCAGAGACATGTTGTCAACAATGTTGATTTTACTCAAACATATACCTATAAAAGTAAAATCAGTGAAAATGATCATTTGAAGTGGCCTCTTAACTTTTTCCAGAGCTGTATGTAGAGAAGTTTGACTTCACAGTGAAGTAGTTCAAGCAGGGAGTCAGAGATTTTTACTGTGCAAACGAGATATTTAGCTCAGATGCCTTTTAATTAAGAGATTTTAACTACAGAACAAAATGCTGGAGCTCAATTATCACTTTTGTTACGGAAACATTAAAGCAGAATAACATTTTGCTACACAAAGTCCCTAAGCCTGATTTCAAAGATTAATGCTAAATAAATCACATTAGATTCAAGAACCTTGGTTGAAGTCCAAGTTTTTACAAAATATAAATACCACCCATGAAGACAGTTACAACGACAATAAATGTCAAACTAGATTTTACTTCCAGTGCAGTCACTTAAGGACAAGTTAGTCTTTTATATAGTCAAATAGGGAATAAAAGTCAAGATAATTTGCTGGAACGCATCAGCAGTTGTTTGACACAATTACAAATTGGATCCCAGACAGCGTTATGTAACTCCTGATGTGTCTTACTGTAAAGATCAAGTTGCCATATTGACTCCGCTTTGCTAATTTGCACTCAACACTGCCAGTAGTTAATTTAATTATAAACTGATTAATTGTTTAATTAAATTAGTTGTGACCTGCCCTTAGAGAACCACAGAAAAGCCTGTAAGAAAATATTATTTAATGAACTGTGATACACTGCGGATGAAAGTAGTCGTTATTTTCCTTGCCTTTCGAAGTTCTTGATCCTTGGAAGCACGTAAATTAGCAATGCACCAGTCAGCTCTACATATAGCAATACTTTCTCTCAATTAGACAAGTCAAATGTAGAATAAGAGTTTCAAAAGTAAAAAACTCAATGTTTTGCCTTAAAAACACCACAGCTCTCTGCTTAATTGTCCTGTTTTGAGTTAAGAATGCAGCAGACTAATGCTATATATGATCTGCATGGAGTCTGGATGTTCTCTCTGGGTACTCCAGCTTCCTCCCACAGTCTAAAGATTTGCCTATTAGGTTAATTGATCTCTCTAAATCACCAGGCATGTGGATAATTGCCCTGCAAGAAAGAAACTGGACATAATCCTGAAGGGTGGGGGATTGTCGTCTTACATGTCCTCTTAACCTACAAGAACTCTCTTGCGTGTTCGCCATCAGCAGCATCTTAATTTGCAGAGCGGCTAACCAAACCACTCAACTGCACTTCGTGTCCATCTATTAGCTCAGCCGTCCTGGGATATGAGCATTTCCCCTGTGTCAGTAACAACTCTTCAGCTAGTAAGAACCTTTCATTATACAATCTAACTCTGATCAAACCTCTAGAGATTCACTAACTCCACTCTCCTCTCCTTAAGGAGCAGAAAGTGTGTGTCCAGTTCAAGACGCCAACACAGCTGATTCAAATGGTCCATCTACCTCCTTTTTATTGTCCATGACAGCTGATTTAGACAAACTGATAAACTGTAAATAAAATAAAATGATAAAAAAGAGAAATGCAACAATACATTCAAAAGTACGTAATCAAAACAATTGCAATATTTAAAAATATGTACAGTTCTGGTTCATCTTTAGTCAATTCTTAATCATTGAAGTGAATATTTCAATATCAGCTATGGTCTTAAAATGAGATGATAATGAGTTACAGCAGCCTGCTAATGAGCCATCATTTGATTCAGGTGTGTTGAACCAGATAAGAACTGAAACATGAAGGATATTGGCTCTGGAGGACAGACTTTGGACCCTGCTGCTCTTCAGACTACTGATTAAGATCACTGGCTTCAGTATATGATTCAAAGTTTACACTATAAACTCCTTTAACCCAGGAAACTCAAGGAGGTGAGATCAAACTTTGTCATGTCACAGACATCTGCTTTCATTCTCTAATGAAGCCAAAAAATACAGTATTAACCAAGAAACTCTTATTTTTCTTTCATGAAAATTTGACTGTTCATTAAAACAAAATGTGCAAACATTATCTTGTCTTAGCTGCAGTCCCTAGACGACTGCAGGTGGGTCAGTCTTTAAAGAAAAACAGTAACTGGTGTTAGCCAACTCTGAACTCTGACCTTAACTGGGGCAAGTCAGACCTGCAGTTCATTTAATATAATTTTTGATTCTTTTTTGACTAACAGAATGAGTTACTGACACCCTCAGGGTCAGGTTGTCAGGTCACATCTGGAAGGACCAGCCATGTTTTCTCCAATAGTAGGTAAACCCAAACGCTCAGTATTCACCTACTGAATACTGTCAGACAATTCACTGTATAGCCAGGTCAGTCGGAAATTCACAGTAAACAAAATTGTTAATATGTGGAACCATTATTTGAAAATAACTTCCTGTTTTTACTATGGTTATTATTGTCTAATATTAACATTTGGATGATGATCTGAAATATCATCTTCACAGCTCTCGATACAGAGGAGCACAAAACTAAGAAAAATATTAAAGCATTGCCATAAGCTCTCAGTCAACAATAATAGCAAATCCACTCAAAAAGCAGAAGTTTTGCAATCAGAAAGAACTGTTCTTCAAATCTGCCTGAGTTATCCGGTTTTCAGAAACGATTGGCTCTTAAGGCTGAATTAATTTCTCCTTAGACTGTTTTGCACATCACATATGGGTTTCAATTATAAAATCATAGCAGTCAGCTTTGGAAAAAGTTCTGGGAAAGTTTTCAACATTATCCTGGCATACGTAGTCAGTCACTGGAGTCCTCTGTGCCACAGTTTGCTTACTGCAAGAAAATTATAAAATCTGTCTCTATTGACTTACTAAGGTAGGGGGTTCCCTGGTTTTGCAGCTTTTCCAAGTCACCCGTTTGTTTGTTTGTTTGGTGAGATCGACATCATGAGGCAGGCGGAGTTGGTGCTGCAGCTGAGTGGGTGGCACACTGGGAATGTAGTATGTAAAGAGTTTTTAATGAGACAGAGCACAGACTTTCTTCAGAACCCGCTGCCACCAGGTTTCATGGACACAGTTCCACCCACAGGCTGGTTAAAAGCCTGCAACGCCAAACCCACAGCAAGTATTTCTAAAGCCATGAGAGGAACTAAGCTGTAATTCATAAGCATTTAAAAAACACCAAAGGAATTTATTCTGTCTGGTTCTGTCTGGTTCCTGTGGTCCGGACTGTACCTAGAAGAATCATTATTACCAATTTAACATCTTCATATTTTTCCAGGTGAAAACCATTGCATCATACTTGAATTTTATGTGATACACCGAAACGAAATGATGAAAGATGGCTAAGCGGAAGGAAAAGGTAAGAGTTTTCCAAAATTGCTTTAAAGATTAAGAAAAAAATTCTGGTGTTCACAGCTTGACAGAACACAGCAGACAGCCAGGGATAAAGAACCAAACTATTATTTACAAAAAAACAACAAAAGTTCAATTAAAAGTTTGTCAAATCTACATGTAAGTAACATCGCAAGTTCTGCTGTTAGATGAGACTGAAATTTTTAGCATCACGCTATAGGGAAGCATTTCTTTTTCTTTTGTAGGGTCAGAGAAGCTGGTTAGAGTTGATGGGAGGATGGATGGAGCTGACAAAATGCTTAAATTTTTAGTTCACAGATGCTTTCTATCTACCTGGCTAAGATGAGCGATTCAATAAGGAGAAATAGACAAAAAATGCAATCTTATGAAGTTCAATGCTGCTTGAGACAAACCCCAGAAGACTTGCTGCTCTAATTGCAATGAAATGAGGTTCCAAACATCGACTAATGAATACAAATGAATGTCACATTTTTCGATTTGTATCTGCAGAAAAATCTGAAAACCATTTATCCTTTTCACTCCACCTTACAATTACTTACTACTCTGGGTCAGCATATCGCATATAAAATCCCAATAAAACAGAATAAAGTTTGTGGTTTTAATGTGATACAATCTGAAATAAATACTTTTACAAGGTAGGACGGTAAGTCACAAGCTTAAAAAATGACAACAAGCCTACAGTAACAAACAAGACTCCTTCAAAAGTCATTTGAAAGAAAATAAGTTGGGAGAAATCCATGTATTGATATCCTCAAGTGAAAGTGATGCAATCATGCAGAGATCTAATGAGAGCAGAGTCTCGGGTGTCAAGCTATTGGCTGTTTAAATGTAGCTTCATGCAGACTGTCTAATTGCTTTTTGAAGCCTGTCTTTCCTTTGGGACGTTGTTAACTTTTATGCACTGAACAAGGGTCCTTTTCACTTTATTATTATGTAAACCTAGAGGTAGGACATAAAACATCTGATGGTGTATAAGTGTTCAGGCAAAGATACCAAATATATTAAAATTGTGTCACCTAATGAAGCAATTTAGAGCGGCATTTCAAAGCAACAGTATTCTGCCAAGGACTGATTGCCTCTAATTTGAAGCACACAGCTAGTATGGCTGTTCAATCTCCTTTGGGTTAATAATGTATATATTGCAGTCTGACATCGCTGAGAGACGTACTCAGTCATCCTCAGCTGCGAGAAACTTTTTCACCTTTGTACTTTAAATCAACATGCTCAGCTTGGAGTTTCAGTACTTGAGTTTCCCAGACTATTCACCTTATATGTAAAAGCAGAGCTACGCAGTCATGCCTCCAGATCCCAGACGACTGTTGTTCTTCGTTAAAAGATACATCTATTGATTTTTTTTTTGTGTCCAACCTCATTTTCCAGCCTCCTCTCAGACTAGCTGTGTCCCTTGATGTTACAGAATGTAAGTGCTCATCATTACTCTCAAGCCTCTTTGCTTCACCATTTTGCTAATCACTTTCCGCTCGAAAGCAACCAACACTTTCTCTACACTGAACCAGACAGAGCTGAGGGTGGAAAATGTTGCTTTTTTTTTGGAACGTGTAAAGTCTCCTTTAATATGACGGTTTTTCTTAACAAGAAAAATCATCTTACAGTCAGTTAATATTTTGGCCTATCAGTGGAAGTGAAAAGCAAATGGCAGCCAAGACTTGTATCTCATCAAGTCTTGGTGAGTACATGTTCCCCTTCATTTACTCTCATGAATGAGTAAAACATCAAGAGACGCAGAGACATGTTGGAGGTAATAACTTGTTAATTTAACAAGGGATTTAACATAATAATAAGTGGGGAATGTTATAATTCAGTAAATGGCAAGGTGTGATGTATTGTATTTCAAAAACAACTTATTGAAGTCAATTATGGTAAGTATTGTTACATATAATTATAATTATAGCTATTCATATGTACATGCTCACATAAATCATGGACAGCAATGTGAAAAGGAAATATCTTTTTAAAAAATGATCATTTTTCGTTTTTACATCTTTGATTTATATGAAAAAAAAGTGTTTGGCAAGGAATTTTTTTATTGATTAAAGTTAAAACTTTAAAAATGCTACCCATGCTGATTCTTGTTACTAAAATTCCTGACAAAAAGGTTAAATCTAACACATCGCTCAAGAGAAATAAAAATAATGGTATGAAACATCAAGCTACATAGAGTTTTAGATTACTGGGGAAAATATCTGGTGAATATTGATTTATTTATAATCATAATGCAAAGTTTTATTGTGAGCAGGAATGGCAATAAGAACCAGAAAAACAGCAGTATGTTGCCCTTAAGTCAATCTGAACACACAAAATCAAATTATTATTGTTTCATGTTATTTTCAAATAACATGAAACAATAATAATACAATCAGAGAAATAATTTTTCAAAACTTTCTTTCTTTTATCCTCAACTTCTCTACATTATTTCCTTGAAATAATTGGTGTTCTAACCGGTCAAAAGTTAAAATTGTTGCTGTCTGATCAGCAACAATCTAACATCTAAAGCAGTGATGGAAAATCTTTCAAAGATTGTTGTACTAATTGGAAGAAAAACACAACATGGCTAGAGCTGCGTTACAGTCCAGCAATATTCAAACGTTACACAAAATTCAATGTAATTTCAGCTGGGAGGAAGAACTTCCTGTAATATCAGTCGAAAGTTATTTCCTGCTGAGCATGCAGACGAACATTTGACTCATTTCAAGAGAATGAAATAAAAGCACTTAAAAACATAACGGATTGCAGTTCCACAGACCCGTGGGATGGCCAGATCAATGTCTGCTTCATCAACGCTTTGCTCCTGACTTGTTTATTCCTCAGATCGATTTTAACTGTTTCGCCTCCAGGCATCTGTATAATGTAGAGATGCTAGTCTGGCTCAGGCATATGAAAATCTGCATGGCTCTACTGTATAAAGTCAACTTCGGGAAGAGAAGCATGGTTTCTATGTTTCTGTTTTACATGTCATTCTTGCGCCTTGAGCAGTTTGAACTGGATTAATGAGAATTCCCTATAATTATTCTGGGCAGAAATAGAGCCAAAATTGCCTCTACTCTAACAATATGACTGTCAAACTAATACTGTAACTCTCATGAAAATGTTGAGCCAATAAAAGGGATGTTTCCCTCCACCATCTAGTATCCTACAGCTCCACGAGGATAATGGCACATTTACTGGGAAGGAAGAAAATAGCCTCGGAGCTCATTTGGATTTGGATTAAATTTTAGTGAAACATTTAGCAGATGGGTTGATTAAGGCTCTCTTCATTGTCTATCATCAGTGAAGCAGCTAAAGGTTGTGCACCGCTTTAGCACCCCAGATCTGCCTCTTGAACTGACAGCACAATGTTCCCTCAGCAAAAGACTGAATTAAAAGAAACATCTTTTAAAGCAGAGGTCAAGTTTCCAAATTAGTATGCAAATGTCACTTTTTGCACATTTTTGTACTTGCATTTGAGTCTCAACTGCTCCTAAAAACACTCCAAGAGCTTAAAAAAACACCCAGGCCATTTTTTTGGGAAATAAGTTAATGTTTTTTGGTGTCTGGAAAAGGAGCCATTTCCAAAACCTCCCAGTTGTTGAGTTACAATTGCAAGCAAACCAAGCGGAGCTCCAGCACATTTGGTCAACTGGTTTTACCGCTGTACCCGCTGAACAATTGGTGCTGGAGAAGTTAAATGTTTTGTTGTTGACTTGGCAACAAGAAACCACTAGCTACATTCTTGCTGGTTGTGTTGAATGCTCTACTTCTGCTTTTCAAAGATGTACAGTTGAAAATTGCGCATATGTTTGCAGATATTTTCACATGTGAGTTGGAGGGAGCAGCTTATTTTGAATTAAAGTGACAAGACACCCTAAAATAGATTATTCTGAAGGGAGCTCAAAACAACAGATTAAGATCAATAATTTTGACTAAACAAAACATGGAGAGACATGGAGAACATTGTTCTTTAGTTTAGTCTATGGACTAAACTAAGTCTATGTTTAGTCCGTAGACTTATCCTAACCTGTTCAAGGAAGAAAAACAGGTTACCTTTAAACTGCTGAAGTGGAGTCCAAATTAGAGTTTCGTGTAGCAAGGAGCTTTAATTGGACAAAGAAAAACAGAACCGGGCTTGAGGGTCTCCCAAATGCAATAAACCTTTCATGGCTTTCAGCTGCTCCATCATGCAATTCTCAGGGGGTTTTGGCAAATAAATGCAGAAAGCAAGTCAAAGTAGCAAAACACAAAAAGGTAAGGAGGGGAAGAAAAAAAAGGAAACAACATTCTCAAAATGACAGAACTATCCGAAGCATCCCAGAACTACAGTCTGCTTTTTGCTTATCATTGGAAAATTATTACGCAACTTTATTTTTACAGTGTCTTAATGCAGCTGTGTAGCATGTAAAGCGTGATGTTCACCCCTCAGGCGAGCTATAAATTCCCCTCAGATTTGATTTGATGTGATGAACTGAATGTTTAGGTGAAGAGAAAGCAGAGACACAACTCTTTGGAAGAACTGTTTGGATTATATAACCGTATATCACAGAGATTGCGCTTGTGTCTGACATGGCACGTCAAGCTACAGTTACAAAACCGGCATTAAAATGAGCCGTTCTCTTAACTCGAAGCAGGTGGTTTCAAGATTGTGGAAGATGCGCATCTAAATTAAAGAAGCAAGACTTGCAGATAAAAATCACAGCAGTTCTTCCAGAGTTACGGATTTTTAGAGAAAACCTCAATCCCTGCACAAACAATAAAAGTGTTCTGAAATAATACAAGATTTTTAATCCCAGATCATTTAAAAAATAGTCTCGAACCACGTGTTTACTAGCAAATGCATTGAATCATTCTAATTATTTCATTATAGCTGTGTGGCCTGAAGACAGGAGCCACAGATGATATTGAGTGTCTCTTCCTTCCTCCCACTCATCCTGCAGGATCTCAGCTTGTTCCGTGGGAAGCCCTCAATTATTCATGGGGAAAGATGGTGCTGGATCTTTACATCTCTATTAAAAGTGGAGGTCAAACATAAAGCATACTGAACCAAGTGGATGCAACATGTAATCAAACACGACAGGTAATCCCAGACAGCAAACAAGACCAGAAACATCATCGAACTCGATTACACTCTTTGCCCTTAAATCTTTGAATAATATAATCTGAAAACAACATGACTTTAAAACACAGAACACTGTCACCAATCCCAATAAATTTTAACCACTGATGATTTTACTACAGAGAGTGAAAGTTATGGGGGCAACATGAAACTGCTGCTGCGCATGTTACACAATGGGTTGTTGCTAGGTAACCAAAGAGCGAGTGAGTTAGTTGGTGCCACCAAGCTTGCTTTTCTAGCCGTGAGAAGTTGAGTGGCTAAAAACTTTCCTCTGCCTACATCCCCCAGAATCCTGTGCAGTTCTGAATATCATATTGATATTGATCATGTGATAAGTATTATTATTGTTTTATTGCCCAGCCCAACTACAGTCTTCCTTTTCTTTGCTAGAGGTACAGACAATTAGTATTATAAGAAGAAAATCACGCTCCTGAATCAATAGAGTGTCATTGTATATTTCCCCTATTATTTCAGCTTAAATATAAGCATTTTTCTAATAATAAAAGTTCTGGGGTTCATGGCCAAATAAAACCTTAATCCTGGATACTTGTGATAGACAGATGTATGTATGGGCATGATCAGCAGCAATACTTAGTACGCTACGGTGTTTTCATAATGCTTATGTAGCAGTGTGATGTTATTACACTAGATTGTAAAGTGAGAAGCTATTCCGGTAGGAAATTATATGAGCACCGACAGCTTTTATTTTGAAAAGACGACCAATCCATTTCAAAACAGTGGGTAATTTCCTGTCCCGAAATTATTATCTTCATTCAAATTTAATATGTTGTGAACAAAACTGTGAATTATTACCTTTAATGTTTAACATATTGAGTTCATAGATTGTTGTTTAAAGTATCAGTTCGAAATTTAAAAAGAAAAGTTATCGGGTCATACCATTATAACCTGTGAAAGGTTTTCCCACGCTTTCCGTCGCGCTCTTTCTGTTCGGATCCCGTGGGAGAAGGTATGAAGTTTTGCTTTTTGTGTTTAATAAGTGTATTTTAAGGGTAATAAGTGTTAGTTTTATTACTGGTTTTGTAAAACAATGGGTGTTGAAGCACTTAACCTGCAGTTAGCAGTTATCTAGCTGCTCTTCTGATACATGAAACATTGCTTCATCTATGTGCTGAAAATAGTATTGTTCATGATTAAACAGGCGCTGTGGAACACTGTGAAAAGAAAAGCCTGTTCTTGATTACTATTTTCTGCCATTTGAATGCAGGTATGTGATGTTTCATTATTATTTTTGGTGGGATTATTTGGTTTAATTATTCTGTTTAATTATTTCTTTTCTTATTCATGTACTGTTTAAGATTATTATGTCCATGTTTGGGCTTAGTTATTAATTAGTGTTGCAATTGTTTTTATTTTGCAAGGTAAATGTGTTACTTTACACAAGTCACACGCGTCTCTTTCTGTTCGGATCCCGTGGGAGAAGGCGCTGTGGAACACTGTGAAAAGAAAAGCCTGTTCTTGATTACTATTTTCTGCCATTTGAATGCAGGATCATTAAAAGTGCTTTCCAATCAGCTGTGGTCTGGCTGTGGTCACTCTTCTACAAGACACAACGCAGAATCAACTACGCTACAAAACTGGTGCCGTGACCCGTCGTCTGGTCAGCTGAAGCCGACCGCTGGTGTTGTTGGTCGACGCCTTCTGGTTCCATCTGCTCCTTGGAGACGCTGTCAGTGCTGAGTTCTTCGGACACTGTTGGTTGGATTCTTTTTCGTTTTTTTTGTTTTTTTTACACTGGACTTGTTCATGTCTTATTCCCATAAAGGACAACAGTGAGGACTCCTCATGGAGGGTCAGGATGTGAATGAAATGTCAACTCCTAGTCATAGAGAATTTTCCATGGGTAGGGGGAGAGGGGTCTTGCAGCTAGCAGCTGCTATGCAGTCTACTCCAGAAAATCCAGGGGCTTTGGGCTCAAAATTTTCTGGGTCTAGGAGGCAAAAGAGGTTTGATGACCTGCCTAGTCAAACTTTAAGTTTCACTCCAGGTTTGAGCCCAGTGACTCCTTCGTCCGCTCAAGCGTTTTCTCCTGATGGAGAAGCGGCCTCTGCCCGACTAACTGATCTAATCAGATCCATTGGGTCAGAAATAGGAGAGTCCATCAAAATGTCCTTAATGCGGAACGCCGCTTCGGAGCCTTCACCTGTCTCGACCCCGGATCACAACAAGAACACTTCACAATCATTTCAAGGTTGCACTACTGTTATTGATGCATCAAAACTTAATCTTGTACTACGCTCTGATGTTGATGTTCCACCCTATTTCAGGGGTGACAAGTCTGATAAATGTTCTGTTTTTGAGTGGGAAGACCTCATGCGAGTCTATCTTCGACAGAAAACTTCCACTGATGCTGAACAGGTTGAAGTGGTTATGAACAGATTGATGGGGAGGGCAAGAGATGTTATTAAAGTTTGGATGCGTAGTAATGCAAATGTTACTGATGTTTCTATTATCTTTAACAACCTCAGGCAACATTTTGGTGACACTGTTCATTCAGACCTGCCTCTAGCTGACTTTTATGCTAGCACGCCATACACAAACGAGGGACCTCTTGATTACTGGATAAGGCTTAACAAAGCTGCAGAGGTGGCTGAACGGTGGTTGACTAGTAAGGGGGAATTACTGACTGACCTGAGTTCGCACCTGGTTCTCATGTTTATTCGCCATTGTCCTGACAGAGAGCTGGCGCTGGTTTTTAAAACCAAGCCTTCCCGCGACTGGACAGCTAGTGAAATACAAGACCATTTGGATGAGTATTTGAGAGACCATATGGTTGTTCAGAGCCATGGGAAACAGAAAGTGGCAGTTACTACTCTTTCACATGAGGGGGCGGCTGTCAATGAACAAACTGTGTTGCCCACTGCTAGACGTGTTTCGGAACCAGAGTGTTCCAAAACAGACATTGAAAACACCACAATGGACAGGGTCTTGAGTCTATTGGAGACTGCTCTTATCAGTAACACACAGGCTATAAGCAACAGGCCCAATAAGCAGATCTCTAGACGCTCACAGAAATGCCAGGTTTGTGGCAACCTGCAACATGATACTAGGTCACATTGTAGGATGCACAGATTATGCTTTCGATGTTTCTCTCCAGAGCACATCAGTGTTCACTGTACTCAAACTCAGAAACCGCAAACACACCCAATTGGTCAGAGACAAACTGATTCGCCTCAGGAAAACTAGATGGCCCTCATTTAGCGGGGGATGGTGTGGGCCTCTGTAGTGTTTCCCCCAATTTCGACGATGACATCCAGACTGTGTACATGATGGCTTGTGATACAGTATCTAATGATAAAACTGTCATTTTCCAAAATGTGGCAAAACTGCCTATCAGTGACAGCCTATTCTTCACTACAGTGTTAGTTGGCAACAAGATTGAGCTGCGGGGGATGTTAGATAGCGGGTCTATGGCTACATCTGTACGTGGAGACATGATCCCTCAGCTACGTGAGGCAGGAGTAGTGATGGGAGAGGTAATCCCTCCCACTAACATTGTTTTGGTTGGGTGTGGTGGCAAACAGACTATTCCAGTGGGCATCTGTGAACTGAAACTTAAGCTGTTTGGGTTTGACTATGTTGTTCCAGTTTTGGTGGTTGATGGTCAGGCTGATGAGCTCATTGTTGGCACGAATGTGATGAAACCGCTCATGAAACAGTTTAAGTCTGACGGGGCCTATTGGCGGATACTGAGTAGACCTGACTCCACCTGTTTGGATGAAAATAGCAAGTTTGTCAGATTTTTGGCCAATCTTGAACGGTGGAGGGGGGAGGAAATCCCGGAAAAAGTTGGGACTGTCAAACTTAAGAAGGCTGTGACTCTTGAACCGATGAGTGAGCATGTGGTGTGGGGCCGCCTTCCACCTAAGACTGAACTCTCTGTGGGGAGTACTGTGGTTGTTGAACCGAGCACTTCACGCTGCGTGCACCGTAGTGTGATGGTCGGCAGAGTAGTTACTCCACTTTGGGGAGGAGGGTGGCTTCCTGTGAAGGTCATCAATCCTACTATGTCTCCAATCGTGTTGAGAAGGAACGCTAAGGTGGCTGACGTGTACCCATGCATTGCCTTGGAGGATTTTGATGGTGGTTTGGAGGCGAGAGTACATCAGAATGTGGGTAGGGCAGGAAGCTCTCATGGCAGCCTTACAGCTGAGTCAAGTTGCAGTGTTAGTACAATAGGTGGACCTGACAAATTGGCTGATTTGGGGTTGCAGAATCTGTCTGTTGGTGACTGTGAAGTTTCTGAACATTGGAGAGAAAAACTGACTGACTTGGTTGTACAGTATGAAGACGTGTTTTCGAGACATCACTTGGACTGCGGTAAGGCTGCTGAGTTTTGCCATCGCATCAGACTTACCGATGAACGCCCTTTTCGTCTGCCTTATCGTAGGCTTTCTCCGGCTCACTACCAAAAGTTGAGAGAGACTTTAGATGATATGGAAGAGCGTGAGATCATCAGGAAGTCGAGCAGTGAGTATGCTTCTCCACTCGTTCTTTGCTGGAAGAAAAATGGTGACTTGAGGTTGTGTACGGACTTCAGATGGCTGAACGCCCGTACAGTCAAAGATGCGCACCCTTTACCGCATCAAGCTGACATCCTTGCAGCGTTGGGAGGCAATGCATTCTTTAGCTCAATGGACTTGACTTCGGGATATTACAATGTCCCCCTTCATGAGGATGATAGGAAATACACTGCTTTCTCCTCTCCTCTCGGACTACATGAGTATAACCGCATGCCACAGGGTCTGTGTAACAGCCCGGCTACTTTTATGCGAATGATGCTCACGATTTTTGGTGACCAGAACTTTTTAAGCCTTCTTTGTTACTTGGATGATCTGCTGGTTTTTGGCAAGTCTGAGGGGGAAAGCCTGCAGAGACTTGAGATGGTGTTCCAGCGGCTAAGGGAACATAACCTGAAGCTGTCTCCATCCAAGTGTCAGTTTTTGAGAAAGTCAGTCAAGTTCTTGGGTCACATTGTTACAAGAGACGGAATTGCAACAAACCCTGATAAAGTGCAGGCAATCGTAGGCGTGTCAGAAGCAGATCTTATGGAACCTGATGGCACCACGCCATCTCCTAAGAAGATTCGCTCTTTTCTTGGAATGGTGGTGTATTATCAACATTACATTGAGAACTGCTCTGTGATTGCCAAGCCATTATTTCAACTGACTACAGGGACTGCCAAGCCACGGAGGGGAAAGGGCAGAAAGAAACAAGCTTTGTCGCGTAAGCTTGTCGCGGCTGATTGGACCCCGGAATGTAGTGAGGCAATTAGGACTTTGAAAGCTGCATTGACGGAGCAGGTTCTTCTTGCCCACCCCGACTTTACAAAGCCCTTTCTGCTCTCTGTTGATGCGTCATCTTCCGGATTAGGAGCTGTGCTGTCACAGGTACAAGATGGCCACAACATTGCCAGGCCTATTGCCTTTGCTAGTAAGTCTTTGAATCATGCTCAGTCCAAATACCCGGCTCATAGGCTTGAGTTTCTCGCCATGAAATGGGCGATTCATGATAAGTTTAGTCATTGGCTGCGTGGACATAAATTTACTGTTTGGACTGACAACAACCCTCTGAAATACATTCTTACCAAGCCGCGATTGGACGCTTGCGAACAGAGGTGGGTGGCCAAACTGGCCCCCTTTGATTTTGACATTCAGTATATTCCAGGGCCGCGAAACGTTGTGGCAGATGCATTGAGCAGGGAACCATTTGTTCAGCACAAGATGATGCACCGTTTGACGAGGATTCCTTATGGCACTCTGTTGGAAGAGGCCAGAGGTTTGTTGGTGGAAGATGTTCAGAACACGTTTCGCCTTTCTCGGGAAGAGTCTATGGATGAGAAGCGCAAGCTCACTTCTTCCAACCAGGGCTCTGTCACAGGCAGTTTGAACATTAAGGACAATGGTGGAAGAATTTCTCAGGATGAGGTGTCAGCCTTATTTGAGTCTCACCGATGTTGGAGTGAAGGCGCGGAAATGAGGGCAACCTGCTACACCCAACAGCTGGAGACACTGTTGCCAGTGGGGCAGAGCCCACTGCCTGTCCTCAACCATAAAGAGTTGTATGATAAGCAGTGTCAGGATCCTGTGGTCAGTCGGGTTTCTTTCTATGTGAACAGGGGAAGTCGACCATCCCGACGTGAGCGCATTCATGAATCGCGGGAAACAAACCGTACATTGCGACACTGGGGTAAACTCACGACACGGCTGGGTGTATTGTACAGAGTTTCAAAACAGGTGGTGAGCAAGAAGAAAGTGTTTCAATATGTGGTTCCAGTTGCTTTGAGAGGTCAGGCGTTGAAAGGGGTGCATGATGATGCAGGCCATCAAGGTCAGCAGCGCACACTGTGGCTGGCCAGACAACGCTTTTACTGGGATTCAATGGAACACGATGTCAAAGAATATGTGAGTCATTGCAAGAGATGTGTTCTGAGCAAAGCACCCGAACCTGAGGCCAGGGCTCCACTTGTTTCTGTTGTCACATCAGCACCACTAGAATTGGTTTGTATTGACTTCTGGTCGGCGGAGGATGTCAATAACAAGTCCATCGACGTTCTAGTGGTGACAGACCATTTTACCAGGCTCGCATGTGCTTACCCATGTCCAAATCAGTCTGCCAGGTCGGTGGCCCATGTGTTATGGAATAATTTTTTTTCCATATACGGGTTTCCAGCTTGTATTCATTCTGACAGAGGGGCTAATTTCGAGAGTTCCCTCATTGCCGAGCTACTCCAGATGGCCGGTGTTCGTAAGAGCCATACCACCCCTTATCATCCTGCGGGAAATGGCCAGGCTGAACGTCTAAACCGCACTCTGGGTAGCATGATCCGTGCTTTGACTCCTCGGGCAAAGGCAAAATGGCCTAAGATGCTAAACACACTAACTTTTGCCTATAATTGCACTGTACATGAAACTACAGGTTTTCCACCCTTCTTTTTAATGTTCGGGCGAACTCCTAGGTTACCTGTTGATGTGATGTTTGAAAGTGTTCTCTTGGACGGAGAGACTGCTGACATGGACAAATATGTTCAGTCATTGGGCACGGACCTCAGGGAAGCAATGACTTTGGCTCAGCGGCATGCTGAGAAGCAGCAATTGAGACAAGCCGAGGTGTATAACCGAAAGATTAAGGGACATTCTTTGGAGAAGGGAGACAGAGTTTTGATGGCTAACAAAGGGGAACGGGGAAAAAGAAAACTGGCTGATCGTTGGAAGGATACGGTTTACATTGTGGTCCATAAGAACAGTGAACTGAACACCTATGTTATCCGTCATCCTGTTACGGGACGAGTTAGGACAGTTCATAGGAATCTGATCATGCCTGTAAACTTCTTACCTTTGCCATCATGGGATGATTCTGTGACTCAGGTTTCTTTTTCTAACACAGTTTCGGAAGGTGGGTCGTCAGATGATGTAGTTCCAGGTGAGCGGGACAGTGACGCTCGAACAGCTCACTGGGTTTCCTCCCTTCCAGAGTCTAGTGTGGTGATGACCGCAGGTGAAGTGACAAAAGCTAGTGGATCTGAAGCGATTGAAGGGAATGATGATAGTGTTCAGGGTGGAGGGATTGTGTCTGTCTGTGGGGACCATAGGAGCGTTTTGGATGAGGTGGATCATGGGTCGCAGAGCTCACACTCTGAGGATAACATTAGTGATCGGCTGTCAAACTCTGTAAGCGTAGGCTTACGCCCAAGTGACACTGTAGGTTCAACCAAAGCCGGTAGTGGTACACATGTGTCTGGATGTGACTCAGTCGTTTCGGTCGTGCCCTCAGGGATTCCTTCGGTTGTTCAAGGGGAAGGAATACGGACAAGACTGGGTAGACTTATCAAACCTGTTAACAGGTTGATTCAGACAATGTCCACACAAAGAGTTAAGATTTTGTCATAGATCCTTTAGGGGTCATTTATTTTGTTATATGGGTAATTTATCTCTTTTTCTTCTTTATTGGGACTTCTTTCACTAGGGGCCTGGTCATAATTTTATTTAGGTTGTCCATTGCACTGGACACATTTGGGTGATTTTGGGTGTACTCTATGATAGATGTGTAAGTGGCATGTCTTCTATGGTGAGGTGGGGACTTAGCTACCCCTCATCTTCCCTAATTCTTCATTGAATAGCTCTTAGCTGGTCGACCATTTTGGTCTTGTATGGAGGGTATACTTGGGTTACATGTATTGTGGTCAGGTTTGTAAATTTATTTATTTTTTTCTCTCCTTGTATGTTTATTTTTTTTGTGTTTTATTTTGTTTGGTTTGTTTTTGTTTTTTATTTGGGTAGCATGCCCGCAATCTAGTGTAAAACAGTGGGGGTGAATGTAGCAGTGTGATGTTATTACACTAGATTGTAAAGTGAGAAGCTATTCCGGTAGGAAATTATATGAGCACCGACAGCTTTTATTTTGAAAAGACGACCAATCCATTTCAAAACAGTGGGTAATTTCCTGTCCCGAAATTATTATCTTCATTCAAATTTAATATGTTGTGAACAAAACTGTGAATTATTACCTTTAATGTTTAACATATTGAGTTCATAGATTGTTGTTTAAAGTATCAGTTCGAAATTTAAAAAGAAAAGTTATCGGGTCATACCATTATAACCTGTGAAAGGTTTTCCCACGCTTTCCGTCGCGCTCTTTCTGTTCGGATCCCGTGGGAGAAGGTATGAAGTTTTGCTTTTTGTGTTTAATAAGTGTATTTTAAGGGTAATAAGTGTTAGTTTTATTACTGGTTTTGTAAAACAATGGGTGTTGAAGCACTTAACCTGCAGTTAGCAGTTATCTAGCTGCTCTTCTGATACATGAAACATTGCTTCATCTATGTGCTGAAAATAGTATTGTTCATGATTAAACAGGCGCTGTGGAACACTGTGAAAAGAAAAGCCTGTTCTTGATTACTATTTTCTGCCATTTGAATGCAGGTATGTGATGTTTCATTATTATTTTTGGTGGGATTATTTGGTTTAATTATTCTGTTTAATTATTTCTTTTCTTATTCATGTACTGTTTAAGATTATTATGTCCATGTTTGGGCTTAGTTATTAATTAGTGTTGCAATTGTTTTTATTTTGCAAGGTAAATGTGTTACTTTACACAAGTCACACGCGTCTCTTTCTGTTCGGATCCCGTGGGAGAAGGCGCTGTGGAACACTGTGAAAAGAAAAGCCTGTTCTTGATTACTATTTTCTGCCATTTGAATGCAGGATCATTAAAAGTGCTTTCCAATCAGCTGTGGTCTGGCTGTGGTCACTCTTCTACAAGACACAACGCAGAATCAACTACGCTACACTTAGCTGGTATTAAGGAGCCAAAAGTTTCCAAAGGAGTCAAAAAAGAAGATATCCCAAAAAGAAAAAATTGAGATAAAATTTGGCAACCCTTCACGAGATGAACAGCCGTCTAAAATGCTGGTAGAACCTCTTTTTCCCCCTTAATTCCTTTATTTTTATTTCCATTTTTTAAAATAAATTGTCACTGTTGAGTTTGCCTCAAATGTTTGACAGTGACGAATGTGGACAGGTATGTTGTTTTTGTGTAAAACTCCAGTAAAAACACAACAGAAACAGAAAATCCAAGTTATTGTTCACAAAAAGATACCATTACAGCTATCTTCTTCTTAAACCAATCTGTTAATTCATCACCAAGCCATTTTTTCCTCTGTATAACCATCACTCCCTGGATATTTTGTCTTTTTGGATCAATCTATGAGGTAAAGTGAAATCTCTGTAGGTCATGAGTCTCTGAAATGCTCACATTAGCTCGTCTGGCAACAATATGTTCAGAATCACTTAAATGCTCTTCTGGCGCACTCAAAGCTCTGGATGCTTTTGTAACTGAACACAGCAAAATGTAGAAGTATAAAGTTGGATTTCTGTCAAAACTGAAGTCAGATAAGTTATTTTCAATGGGATTTCAGCCCAAAGCAACAACATCATGCTGTCCATTAGCCCAGATTCATGCATCTATTCCAATGAATGCTGCCAGCGTTTATTTATGCGACATGTAACAGGGAATACCCATCACATATTTATAAAGAAAAGCGGCACTCAAGTGGTGTTTGAAATGCAAAACATCATGCTACCCCAATCCAAATGATTCTTTTCTATGTGAATACAATATAGTGAAAAAAGCACAGTTTCAAACACTGCAGTTGACTGACAAACAGGCACTGAGGTTGTCCGTCCACAGCTCCCCACTCCTTGTTAATGGCTTCAAATCTTACAAGAAATCTAATCTTATTCAAATTGCAACCAATTTTAATAACCACTTATCTGTAAGTGATTATCATAGCAGGGTCCTTTCTTTCATTAGAGGTTTTAGATTGTCTCAGTTCAACCTCACCATCATAGTTCAGTCATCTTTGCCACTGGGTCAGTCATTCTGGCAGATTAACGATGGTAATTGGATTCTCCAAAATTTGTCTGATATGTAAAAAGTCGGTGCAAAGGTGTAATAATCCGCCCACATAATATTACTGACGGTGGCCCAACAGCTGCTTTACAGAAAACAGGTGTAATCAGACTGCAGTCAGAATACTCTACTAAACATCTGAGCCCAGAATTATTCATACTCTCAGCTATCTTAAATAGATGGGTAACTATAAAAGATAACAAAACAACATATCAGAAATTATTCATACCATTCTCAATAAATTAGTGTTAAAAATGTATTAGTTATACAGCAATCAAATTCTTCCTGTAATAGCTTATAATAATATTTTGATTATCTAATGAGCTCCAAGTGTTTGAGGCCGGAAGGACTCCTTGTCATCACCCTAATCTTTAAGGTAGGTAAAATTAAAAGATTACTTTTAGGTAGTCTTGGTTTAACAGTTTTAGAGGTTTAATTGAGGAACTAAAGTGTTTACTGACTGTTATTATGTCTATGTAGCATAAACAAACCTTTGCACTTCAGCTTTTTATTTAGGAAAAACTCAGCTCTTTTGCTCAGTTTAGCTGACTAGCTAATTTTAACGTAACTTTTCTTCAGATAAAGCAAACCGCCTTTCTTAAAACAATGGGATCATCTCTCATCATGAGGATTTACTCTTTCATGTATTGTACGGTTTATCTGAAATTAATCTGCATTTGCTTAGGACTTTCATGCTAGACAAAATAAGGAATCATGAAAGGTAACCATTTATTTTCCTTTAAATGAAATATTCCACAATTAATCAGTGCACTGTTCTGAATGGGATTTAATCTTCTGAAACAATTATGTTTTAAATTACATTCAATGTGCAAATAAACTCTTAGTTTGTTTTAGGTAAGAGGAAATGCCAGAGAGCCTCGTCCTGTTCTGGCATCACAGAACAAGAAATTTCTCAAATTGGCTAACTTCAGCCTGCTTTTAGCTTATTCACTAGATAATATGCTCACAAATTGTCCAAAAGTCTGCTTTGGATTTATGGTTCAGACCCGGTTGAAGTGGGCCAGGTGGGCAAAGTCAGACCTGATCAGCCAGGATTGATCTTCTTGATAAGTTGACTGAACTTGTACAAAACGTTTCATATAACGTCCAATTAAAGCACCACAGTTTCATAAATAAAATAGATTCTTAGAGGTTTGAAACTCAATAAAAATCAAGTTTTTTTTTCCATCATCCTTGAAACATTTGTTACAGTAGGTTCAAGGAAAGAGTAGCTCAAAATAACAAAAAGAAGGAAACAAAATCTGAGTAAATTAAGCAAAGCAGACAAGACCAGAAGTATTGAAGCTGACTCTTCATTGATGATTATTGAAACATCATCGATGCATTGGAGAGACCTACAGCGCTTTAAAAAATGCACTCAGATTTTTAATCAGATATCTCAACCAGATATAACTGTGGTGCGTCTGCATGTCAGGGGGCGACTTTGAAAAGACAAGGCAGTGTGAGCTTTCACACGGGTCTTTCATCTGATTTACGGGGGTTTGTGTAGGCTTCTGATTGCACTATATTTTATTAACTCCATTTCAGCAGGTGCTTTTGATGTTTTCCTTGGCTTCAGCACCATAACAAATTGGCTCCTTGTGAGCCTTCCTAACTACGAAGGAACATGTCTACAACAAGCCTCATTTTCTGGGCGACCACTGACGGATACTGCATTTAATGTCCATCTTGCTTGTAAACTTGGGCAGTAAAAAACTAATAAAAACCAAAGCAAGGAAGTAATACAATATTTATCAACTTTTGTGGCAAAAAGGTGACATAGAAGATAAATAAGGGCTAAACTGAGAACGACAGACACAAAAAATCCCCTCAGACCCAAAGAAAAATCGATAAATTCACCTGGGATCAGGCTGATGTTCCATGTTTCTTAAAGATCACTTCATTTTTATCATTAATACACATTAGAGGCTGACCTGCTGTTAGGGTGCAAGGAATAGCATCGTAAGAAGAAGAAGAAGAAGAGCTAAATATGTGGCGTTTCTGGTGTTAAACGGTAGGTAAAAGCAGCCTCTACAGTTAATTAATCCTTCAGTATTACCACCAGAAATAAGATGAATAATCGATACATGGCTATTGTAAAGTTATGTTATTTCAGTAGATGATGCAGGAGAATACTGAGATGTTTTAGTTTCATCAGGGGTAAAAATATGTCACCTTTCATAAGAATTAGCAGGATTACAATCAACAAAATATGTTGCAATATGAAATCAGCAGAAAAATATGCAATTAACTCACTAATGACTTGGATTATTCCGAAAGGTCGGGATTTTCTTGATCATTTTAACTACAGAGGAGAATAAACTGATATGCAACGTTTATGTGCATGTGTACAAAATGATAATAAACACATCATATTTATCCTGATGATGTGTTGTTTTCTGTTGTAGAAAACAACAGAAAAGAAACACACGAGTATTAAACAGGGTACACAGTGTCAGAGGATGTTAGCAACACATATTGGTATATTTTTACATGAGTTTATATAGCAGTTCTTTTCACAGAATTGGGAAACAATTGTTATAAGATTTTTCAGCAGAAACTATTTTGCTGCTTGTCAAAATGTTTACTGTATTTCGAAAAAAAAAAAAAACAAAAAAACATTTGAATTTTCACCCCTGATTATCGGACGTCACGACTGATATGAAACGTGATGTCAGATTTTATTTTTTTTTACATTTTAACCTAAGCTGGTTTCTACCTTGCTTACAATCACAATCAACAACATGAAAACCAAAATGGCTGCTGGATAGTCATCACGTTGTGAGCTGTAGGAGGAAGAGTACTTTAGCCTGATCAATGACAGATATAGATTAGTTATCACGACATACTATCAGCTCTAACCCCCAGTTAATGACACCTGGTCTAAATAGACACAACTCCTTTTACTCCAGAGATTGCCAAGATCAAGATTTTACAGATTTGATGGTGAGTGACCTCAGATGAGGCAGGGTAGTTTGAGATTTTCATCACTACTAATACAGATTGAACAAAGCCTGTAGAGGGCTAAAAGGGAGGAGCTACTGTAACTCATCAAAACATTTCATAATCTCTATAATCATGGCTGTAAAATTAGTTGCTATGAAAAGAAGACATGAAATCACATCCCGCTGGAGTCCAATGCCTCGAAAATGTGCTGTAGATGCAATTTTGATCTAATAAAAGATCTGATCTTCATTAACCTGAAATTCAATACTGGTCCCAAAAACATTAGAAACCTCCCTCTGTGGATGTGGGAAATCTGGCTTGTGCTGCAGAGAAAGACAACAAAAACATCGCCTTAAGCTTGACAGACTCGCGCTGCACTTACAGCATCAGAGAAGCAAAGCAGGCCTCGGTAATAAACCTCGAGTTATGATTTATGAGTTATCGCTGGGGCATTTGCGGCCACTTGCTTGTATGTCACGAGAAACAATCCAATTTGAGACAAGAAATGGAGAGCAGGCTCTGTACTTATTAGATTGACTTCTCAATTTCACCGTCAGGAGAAAATAAGACTTAAGCATAAGTTTTTTCCCATCCAAAATATGAAAAAACAAGATAAATTCAAAGTGATGTTGGAGGAAAGATGGGAAATACGTGACTTCTGATCTGCTACCTTGCAGTGATTTCCCCCCTCCTCGCTTTTTCTTCTCTTCATCTGACAGTGCCTTTCCTCAGAGCATTTCCCCAGAGCCTCAGCTCAACCTGCAGAGCTGCTATGTATGGCATCTGTTGAACAAAATGGGCTCTCATAAAAATGAGCCGGAAAATCGATGCAAGGAGGGGGATTTCTTTTAAGCAGGTGAAATTGAGGGCCAGAAACATAAAAAGAGAGCGGAGAAAGGCTAAGAAAGGATTAGGAAGGTGAAACGGAGAATTTAAGAGAAAAGCATGCCGCCTTCTTCACTCTGTTACCGGGTTTAATTTCATGCAAAGACATTTGAGTTTTCCGTGTGTTTTTCTGTATTTGCAGATATGAATCCTACAGCGAAGTGCTGCTGCTGTTTGGAAGTTTGCAGCTCTTGCTAATGAGCATACTGGGAGGCCTTGTTGTTTTGTTGAGTGCTTGAAACATTGCAACGGAGAGGCTGGGGCGGGAAGTTAACTCGAGCTGTCAAAAATATTCAATCTGGGTTAATTGCTCAGGGAGAACGCCTCATCATTATCACTGGAGATCATTTTTTCCCCCTCTTCTTTCTTGATATTCATGCCATTTCATTCAAGCTGGAATTTTCTCTTTATTTTGCACAAAACATAAACATGGTATTGTTTAGGCCATTCCAGTGGTGTCCTACTTCCCACAGAGTTTCTGTTTGACCTGAAACCATTTACTGCTTTCTCAGCAGCATCCAACATGCCGAAAAAGTAGAAATGAATGAATGTGATCTTCCAGCAGGTTAGTCTGTTGTGTTTTGATTATTTTGCAAATAATGCTGGAAAATACTTAATTCTGTATTTTAGTGTTTGCGATAAGCGAGTTTCCAGGGATATTTGTTGCATCCAGAAATGTTTTGAAGTCTTCAGTCATTGAACTCGATACAAACACAAGACAATAATTCTTTTTCTTTTTTTTATAGGAGAGGGATTCTGCTATCTTTTTAAGTTATTGCCATCTTCTTAACTTTGACACATACAGTAGACTTTTACGATCAATAAGTCCAAAAATACTGCGGTTAATGACTCTTCAATCATTTATAACAAACCTGGACGGTTACAGATTGATGCAGACGCTGCATCAATCCGCCCGTTGATCTCTTGCTCCATTTTTCCCTCATTGGTGAACAAGATCCCAAGATACTTGAACTCCTCCAGTTGGGGCAGGACATCCTCCCCGACCCGGAGAAGGCACTCTATTCTTTTCCAGCTCGTTTATTTATGCATGTATTTATATAGCTATGAATTTTTTACTTTATTTATTGAGATGATAAAAGAAAGAGCCTTGAACACATTGACCAACAGGTTTTGCATGTCATTAAACACTCTCTCTCTCTTGGTTTTCTTATCCAAGGTGTCAGACACACACAGAGACACACACACACGCACACACACACACACACACACACACAAATAATACACAGTATAGGCGGTAATGTTAGCTAGTTGGTTAGATAACTAGTGTTGGCAAACTTTGACGAAGGCTAATATGTTGATTCGTGACAATAACATTGTCACAGTACTCATGATTGACAAACACACACACATTTGTGAGGTAAAAACTCAAGATAATACTTATATGTAAAAGTTCTTGCTTTATAAAATATTATTCAGGAGTGACACTTAGGACTCAGTGTGTATGGTTCACAAAAAAATGTTTTCCTGACAGTCACAGTTGGTAAGAAACAAAGATTCCCATGAAATTCCATAGGAATGAATGCGGATCATTTTGACCCACTCACAGAAGAATGGGGTAGTAATATAAAACATCTTAAAATGTATAAAAGGTAAATAAAAAATTGTAATTACATGATATCAGTAACATATTTTTTGAGGAATACCTGGAATAAGTGATGAAAACTTTTCATAACAAAGATATTGCAAAAAGGTGACCTCAGCGGGTCAAAAAGGATCCACTTACGCATCAGAGGGTTAATAATTGTTTGTTTTGACTGAAATGGGGGCGAGGATCACATTACACACTGAAAAGCTCATTCAGGAAAGAGATTTTTGATCTTTCAGCAGTTCTTCCTCTGGAGGGATGGCCTGATTTATTTCATTTTTAATTAACAAATGAAGGGCGTGGCTGGATTTGAGTCTGTTTAAACCTTTGAAGTGGATTGCTTGGTTATGTCAGCAGAGAGGTGCCATCACTGAATTAAAAACCACGCTTATGTAACCCTGACAGACTAATATAAGCATCAGCAGGGTGAAAATGTGAGAAGAAATATGCTTCAATGTAAACTCTAAAGCCGTTACTACAAGGCTTTGTTCTATCTACCCATCCATACATACTTATCTCCAAAGGTCATTGGGGGTCTATACCCCAAAATATTTTACTTCCCCATCAGCTTTAACTATTTCTCAGCTAGTTCTCACAAAAAACATTTCTTGTAGAATATAACATGGGACAGAGATTAACCAGATTTGTTTAAACTACAACTTGAAGTTAATGATTGTGCATGGACTTTAGTTGCACCAGCTTATGTAGCGTTTTACAATACTCCAGCCAATACAAAATAAAAATGTGTCAGTTTACTAATGTTGAAATACTGATAGTGCCTGAGGGAAGGCAAGAGCCGCTAGGAAAAGCAGGGCTAATGTTTAATTAAGGCAAAATGGGCTTGATGTTTAATTAAGACAAAGCTAATCCATCCATTATGAACCTTGGAGGGATTATTATCAAGGGAAGTAATTTTGTGTTTGATGAAGTTTTAGCCATCAGAAGTGACTGGAAATTGCGATCGCTGCTCGAGCACCTTGAAGCGAGATCAAGTGGAGAGACTTTTCCAAAATGGCAGCAGACTGGGAATCACTTCTCTATGGTCACTCGGTCAGCGAGTGCATCGTCTTAGAAACGACAGCAGAGTGTCACTTTCACTCACTCACTCACACACACACACACACACCCACACATACACACCCACCATGCCTGGGACTTCCTTCTGGGCACGCTCTGTTTAGTCCACTTGGAGTGAGGGGTCAAGTGGTAAATCAGCTGGCGGCAGATCTTGTTGGTGGATTTGAGTGACTCAGTCTCCTGCAAAAACACAGAAATACAACTGAATCACACTCTTGAGAAACAAAATACCTTTGAAACCACACACACCATTGCAAAAAACACGGCCTGTTTTCTCTGACTTTCTCAAAAAACTAAATCAAACTGAACTTTTCATGTTTTATGTCAGTTAGGATTTGCCAAGTTATTCCTGTTGCTAAATGCCAGAAAAATCTCAATAACAATAAACAATGATATTGTTGTTTTTAGGCCATTTTTAAGTAATATAATGGTAATGGAAAAATAATAATGCAAGAGCGCATTCTGAGAGATCAATAAACTTTCAATTCTAATGAATATTTAACACTGAAACTGGAAGACATTTTAAATATCTAAAAGAAATCAAACAAAACAGAAAATAAAATGAATTTAAAAGTCTTTGTAAACAAAATTGTCCTTCGAAAAAGGACTAATTGAGACCAAACCACCACACTGAAGACTTTTATCATCCAGGTTTTGGTAGAAAGAGTGAAAAAAAAAAGAGAAACAATAAATCATGCAAATGAAAATGATTGAGTTTGTCTTAATTTATCATGCAATTAATTGATTTATTGATTATTGTGACAGGCCTCTGTCTGATCGACAAGCCCCTGACCCCATAAAATATATAATATAAAAACCTTGTTTTAACTTTGTCTTAATATGTAAGACAACTTCAGATGTTTGATATTTTAAGCCTTCCAATAAACCCAATTGAAAAAAAAACTCCTTCAAACATTTCATCCAGCAGACATTTCATCACAGACTTTAAATGTAAAAGGTTGAGCTGAACCGGGTGAATCTAATTAATGCTACAACTCAATGACAACGAAAGGGCAATGTCGTAAAAGGGGAAAAACATTGTTTAATTCACCCTGAGGAAACTAACGGCTCCTGCTGCTACTTCTTCTCACAGCTGACAAACTGAACAGGCTCCAACCTATTCAACCACTTGAATGATCAAGCATGAAGTCACTGGGAGTTTTTTCAAAGGATCCAACGTCTGGATGGATCCACACAGCCTATCGTGTGAAATAATCTAGTGAGTGAATGCAACTGAATTAACTCAAGTCTGACAACAGACTCGACAAATTAGGTTTGTCTTGACTCACAGTACGTGTTTGGATATTAAATCTATGTGATTCCTGGGTTGTTGGAAAATGTTGGTGACAGAAGCAGCTGCAGGGCCCTGAATTCAGCCTCTCTACACCCTTGTCACGTTTGACACAGTATCTCGCTACGGGTCGGTGGCCAGTCAGGAGCTCACCGCTGCCAGTCTTTCACTTTCCTTCCCTGACTCCTGGGCTTCTGCTTCCGAAGCAAACAGGAATAAAATGGAGTTTCCTACAGACTTTATCACTGGACTTGTGTCATCTTGTCTTCAGACTTTAAATCTTTTCCTTACAGCAATGACATCTCACCACAAAGAAAGATAATAGCTTCACGCGATTTTTGTCTTTTTGCAGCCAATCTGAGCAGCTGTGCCTCTGTTCACACACCCAAGATCGAAATGTATCTTGAATTTTAACGCGTCTGATTTGTATGCTGCGCCGCAAGTGTATGAGCTCGGCTGCCAGTCTGGACGAAACACAATTTACTTCTTAAAGAATCAGTGGCTCCGTTTTAGTTTCCGACACGTTGAAATGAGGATAGTTGCAGAAACACAAATGCAGAAAAAGCTTAAAGAATGTGATGGCCCGCTTTCAGAGGCAGCATTCAGGAATTAGGGGAGTTTTCTTGTTTTGTCTCTCCACTAGCCACTTGTCAAAGTCCTCAGAGTGTCCTCACTGTTAGTGCCAAATCTCCTCTGACCCAGTAGCTTGGTGGCCAGGAAGCTTTTTGACTTCAGCACAGCAGCTGGCAATTTTTCACAGCGCAAAGAAAGACCAGAGCACTAAACAGGGTCACAACCAGATATAATGCTCTCTCTGTTCCCTTTATCCATCCTTAGCCGTCACTTTATTTTTTAAAGTGAGCACAACTTGATTCATGCATTTGGGAAAAGCAAAAAATGCAGTTTTCCTTTGATTGGGTTGTAGTGGATTATCGTGTTCCAGTAGTTCTGTAGTTAACCAGACGTAGATGAAGAATACAATTAAATTACTGATTTTAAAGCCTGCTTAAGAACCCCGATTTTACAATAAGTGGTCATCAGTGCAACATTTAAACAATCTGAAAAGCTGCAGGTTCATACCCGTTTTGGGCATTGCAGGTCCCGGGCGAGACTGAGCAGCAGCTCGTGAGAAATGGGGTCCACCAGGTTGAGAAAAGCTGCGTTCTTGTACAAAATGTCATTCAGTGATGATCCCTGCAGTCCCAAATCCTGAGGGGAAAGAAAAGACAGAAATTAAACTCTCACTTAACTCGAAGCTTCATCTGATTAAACCATTTGTGAACTTTACAAATTTTACCAGCCGATTTGAGCGCTTTTTAGATAAAGACAGATCGAAAAGAGATTTCCAAGCTTTTCTTTTATTTTCTCCTTTCATCTCAGCTTGTTATCTTCATGCGAGGAGATAGGGATTCCCCATCTGTTCAGAGTGCTGCACAGCTCCATCGCACACAGTACCAATGTACATATGAAGATAATTTCAAAAGCTGAGAGCCATTTGAGAGCTGCGTTTAAGTGAGAACAGATGCAATATTGTCATACCTTAATCAGATAGTACAGTTTTACTCTCTGGTGAAGAATAAGTGTTTTTCTTCAAGGATTGAAGAAGTTGAAGAGCGATTTAATAACACCAGAAACCCAGAGGCTTATGAATTGTATGTTTTCCTCAGACTATATCTGTTTACCCCAATAATGTAAATACAGCATGTATGTAGCATGAGTTTGTTAGAATACATAATGTTTTAAGACAGGTTGAAGCTTGTTTTTACAGAACAAGCAAGAGAAAAGACATGAAACAACACAATTAGCTGAAAGGTTTGTGGGAATAAAAGTTTAGAGGAAATTGTTTCTTTTTAGGCGTAAAGCTTAATTGTTACTTTCCTAATCCATGCAAACCTAAAAAGGGCTTTTGCTCCCTCTCATTATGGACATAACTGGTTTTACCAAACATAAAGAGAGGAGCCACGTTTTCACCAGTCCATCACGCGCTTGTTTATGGTGAAACCAGAGGCTGCGGCGCTGCTGAAAAAATGTCGTCAGCGATTCCTTGAGCTGAAACGCTTTTGAAATGGCAGGCTGGAGGCTAAACATCTTCTATATGTGCTGACTGCCATAACGCTTTGGGGGCACAGTGGAAACAAAGACAAAAACTCCCATCAGCAGTTTCTCCTCCTCCAGCTTCTGGACTGATTTATTACAGCCGAGATCAGTGGGATTCCCTGATGCTGGAATATCCTCCGCACACAGGCCACCACATGTGTGAAGAAACTGAAGCATTGAGGATTTTTAAACAGCGCCTTTTGATTATGTAAGTGCCTCATCTGATCCGCGCCGCTGCTGCATCACATTCTTGTGCACAGATGAAAAGACACCTGTTTTAAATCAACAGAGAGATCTGATTGCATTCACTGACTTCTCATTGTGAAAGCATGAAATGTTCTGCTCTTTGTCCCCGACAGGAAGCTTCTGTACTCTCCTCGTTAAAGCTGCACATCTCCAGGTTTGAATAAGGAGAGCATCTCTAAACCGGAGAACATCATCCCACACATGCGGTTCATTAGAATCCAGAAACATATAAAGCCTAATGTAATAAATCCCATCCCACAGGTTTCTGCTTCGATGAAAGAAATATGCATCAGCAGTCAGAAGATGGAGGTTCATTTAACTCCATTTTTATTAGATTTATGGTCCTCTGGTTCGACTACCTGATTAATTGTTCATGACTGGATGACTTGCTGTTGCGATCCGTTAGTAAATGACATCAGAACTAAATGCATAAAATCCAGAACATATGCGGCGTCAAAAAACTTAACAGCTAATCTTTTCAAGAAGTTGTGATCTGGTCAAAAATGAGACTGCAAACAACTTTTAGGACTGTTTTTGTCTGGTTGAAAAAAACAAAAACAGAACGGGAAACTTTCAAAATCTGTCTTCTCCATTTAAAGATCACAGTCCGTATGTTCAAACTCACCGAAGGAATTCATATCTGACAATTTACTCATGCATCTAAACTAAGATCTATATGTAGGATTTGATGATGTTTCAACAGCATCAAATCCTGTTGAAACAAAAACCTATCAATGCTTCAGTGGCTTGCCGCACATAAATTTACCAATATAATGACAACAAATATAATTTTGGAGTATTTGGAGGGCCTCAGATTGATTGATCAGCTTTGGTGATGTTTCCTGCTTATGTTTAGGTGACAAAAAAAAAGAAGCTCAACCCAACTTTAAAATATGCCACAGTATAAAATAAAGTCAATGGCAAAGTATAAACACAAAAACTACTTTTAAACAACACTACTTAATTTAAGCCAATGAGTTTGAATTAAGAACTCCTGCAAGAAATATTCTGGTTAATCTAGAACAGTACAATGTGAATATTTTGAATGAAGTGAGCTTCATTCAAGTGATAAGCTCACTTGATAAAAGAAGTGAGCTTATCAAGGCTTTTTATGGGGCGAGTTTTGCTTCCAAGATTGACCAACGTCAATCTTTTAAACTCCTTCAGTTTAAAATCTTTTATTAAAAATACCGCAGAAAGTGTACATGTGACAGTGGTATTTCCCAGCTGTCTTACATAAAGTGATAAAGAGCTGTTCTTCCCACAACTGTTGCTGCACACTGCAGGTCAGCAGGCTTTTACAAGACGGAAACATTTTGCAGTTGGGAAAATAGAGCTGCACAATAATTAGAATGAAGATTTCCCACAGAAAACTTGCTAAGCCCGGTGGCTGGGCACCAGGGCAGTCATTCATTCAGCGGGCCGTTGTGTTATTGAGTTAAAAAATGTTTAATGTTGACAGGAACTTTGAAAATATCACTTGATAATTATGTGTTATTGAAAGACTGGGAAATTAATACTTGAACACCAACTATAAAGTCTTAAAAATGCAAACATTTTAAAAAGACTTAAATAATTAAGCCATGCTTAGCCTGGTGGCTAAGTTAACATACACTGGGGAAAACCCTGGACAATGCAATGTCGCAATCTCAAACGACTGCTTGGCTGCAATATTCAATCTCTGCTTGTCTGTGACATATTAGGTAAGCTGGATGGATCACAATATTCAAGAATAAAGCAATATTACCCATTGATATTTTTTTATTTTGTATTGGCTTTCCTGTACAACAGAAAGCAACTTGATAGGAGACAATATTAAAGAATTACATCATCTGGTTTGAAAACAATTTGATGTAAGGTTTATTAAAACAAATAAAATGTGACAGCTTTGCTTCATTTGAACTGTAGCATTTTTGCAGCTCACTTTAGTCTGAAGCTTTATTCCAATAAACACTAGCCTGTGCTTTGTTTACTAATTAATGTCTAGAATAATCCCAAACTAATTAACGTAATGGTCCAGAAGTCATATGCTTGACGAAGATTTAACACTGTTAATGTTTCCTGTTTGCAATGACTTCCTGTGTGTGAAAGAATGAAAAAGGCTCCTTCATCTGTCATCTCAAGGTGATTATCTCCACATTCATCCATTCCTGGGAGGAAAAGCTGCCTTACTGCTGGAGAGTTGCAACAGGAGATGTACCGGCACTTTTTCACCCCCCCATCTTGAAGTGTTATTAGTCAGACACTTGGCTTCAGCCCAAACAATGTAGCAGCGCTCTGGCTTCACCTCGCCTCGCGATGGAGGGAGCAGTCGTGCTTCTTGAGCATCTTAAACATGGTGATATGCAGACGTATGAAACAGGAGGCAGATCCGATATCCCATCTGAGATTGAACAGATTGCAGAGCTGCTTTAAGATAAATATATAGATATATATATCAGCATGATTTTTGTGCTAAATCTGTGCAATACCTATGAGTTGACATTTTTTTAAATTTCCAGTTTCCTGTTGTGCATGCTCTCTGCATTTGTATGAAGCTGTTTAAGTCAGAGTATATATGGAGCTCTTCTGACAGGGTCCATCTCAATCAATAATTAGATTTCTCAAACAAACAACAACAAAAATACCAACTCATACCCATTAATTCATAAGAGTTAAAACTGAGATTAAAAATGCAGCCAGTGTATCGGAATTATAACTTTCAAGACTCTTTTCCCACCTATAGTTAATTTGTTTTGTTCCAAATCAGCTAATAAGTTTGTTTTTTGATGTTTTTTTTTTAAATTATTATTATTAGCTCCAAGCAAACTGAAACCAGTCACAGGAAACCAGGTGAGACCGTTCAGTCTGGTTCTTCTGCTAAGGCCACATCAGACCAATAAACAAATCTAAATTACGGGTAGCAGATGTTCTAAGCTGGTAGAAAACAAGGATAATTTATTCATTTTATGACGTTGCTTCTGGGTATTATTCCAGGTAAAATGATCAGGAAGCACACCGAATGAATTTTGAGATCTCTTCAAAGCTGCAAAGGGCTTTATGTTTAATGAAAAATAGTTTATTAGTCCATTTACTCCCACAAAGCAAACCTGGCTTTGAGAAGGAGTTTGTGTCAGGCTAGCAGCAGACACAAGCTGTATCAGAGTGAAGGAAGGAAAGAAACCTCAGGTGTGAAAACATGCTAATAGAGCAAGTGAAATCGCTTAAATGAGTTTTTTGACATGCGCAGAAGTTTGAGTCCTATTCAGAAAGAGAAAGGAAAGTTGTTGAGACAAATACGAGTAATTTAAGTTCAGACATCAAGCACTGTCCTGGCAAATTGCATTGCTATTACCCATTAGCGTCCCATTGATGATATAATTTCTATACATGAATATATTTCTATGTCAATATACATATAATACATCACTTGACATTCCAATAATGTATGAAAAGTAATGGTCAACTCACTGTTCGACGCCTCATATCATTGACAGAACAAAGCCATCTTCAACAAAAACTGTCTTTTTACATCAACAAGGGTCCAATTACTTTACTTCAATAAAATAGTTGGTTTACAACAAGTCTTATGTCCATAATCCAACATAATTTGCTGTTGAAAGCCTTTAAAATGTCATACATGGGTCTATTTCTCACAAAGTTTTCCTCATACTTCTATTAGCATATTATTTTCTAGAGTTTCTTGGGTAAAAATGAAAGGACATTTGAGGACTGGTTCCCAAACTCCAGTAATTGGAGTTTGGGAACCAGTTTTTTATGTTTCCCTGCAACAACGCACCTGGATCAAATCACAAAGTAGTTAGCAGGACTCTCTAGAGGTTATTTGCTCAGAAAGCTGTTCAGCCCATAGATTCAGGTGTGTTGTTTTAGAGATGTATGGAAAACTTGCAAACACTCCAGCAATGGAGCGAAAGACCCCAAATGTTAGCAAAAACAACCATGATACTGCGTTTCCTCATTTTTAGGTGTTGCAAATACGCACAGAAACCAATCAGACATAAAAATCTAAGCCAGTCAGTTAAATTTAAGATAATTGATCTCCACAATTTGTTTCATCTTGGCTGGAGGGGGGCGACTGGAATCAAACTGTGACTTAGACATGACCTTTACCCTCTGCAACTCAAATGCTGCAGAATCGACTGCAAAATCTGTCAAAAGCCGCTTTCCTGCCTTCATGTTAACTAATGCCAGCTGATTAGTTTGAGTCTTGTCATCAACTCAAAGACAAAACAGAATTGGTGGGATTTTTTTCTTAAAAACACTTTTTAATATTTGTTTTTTAAATCCAACATTTCAAATCCAAACAGCTCCGTGTTTGTGTCAGTGTACATTTATTAGAAAAAAAGGGATTTTTTCTATAGAACCATTAAAAAACTACAGTGCTATGCAACAGGGTCCCATAAAAATCTTGAATAAATCCATGTTAAAAGCACAGCTGAGCTTAGTTAAACTGCTCCACTTTCTTGGGTTTAAAGATGCATCATGGATCCTGGATCCTTATTCACACCTCTAAAGGATGCAATATTAAACACAATAAACAGGTAAGGAATCTTATGCATTAAAAGTTGACCATTATTTCCCAAACTGACTGAATTTATGTCAGTATCCGGACAATATAGGTGTTCAAAGGTTTAGCAGAAGAAAAAGAAATAGGTTTAATTTTGTAGTAAACAAGGACAGCAAATAGTAAATGATTAAAATTGTTTCACCTTTCAGAAATGATCAACAACGATGCACCTAGATAGCTAACTAAATGCAACTGTGTGTATAATCATTTGGAGTTTGTGTGTCTTCTGAATGCAAATATTTTAAATAAGGTTCATAAAGTGTAAGCTACTCTAGACTGTAAGAGGAAATTGTTGCAATCTTTTACTCTATATAAAAAAACAACAAAACAAAAAATACAGCAGGCAAAAACATCAGAAACGATTGTGTCCTGACAAAACTTAATTTCCTTTTTTTTCTTTTTTAAAAAATAAGTATAAATAAGATTTAAAGGAAGCTAACAAATCATAATAAGTTCCTACCTTCCTCAGTAGTTTGAGCACTTCACCTGCTTGCTCATTCTTGTGCTCCCGGAGCATCCTCTGGATCTCCCGGACCCAGGCCACCCGTCTGACATACGGGCTCTGGTTGGTTTTCCGCAGCATCCCCGGCAGCTTGTCGGACTTGAGCATCAGGGATGTAAACAAGAAGTCTCCGCCGCTCCTGCCGCCACTTCTCTCGTCCTCTTTGGGCAGATCATTCCGCTGGTGCCTCCTTTTGGTCAATTTGCTCTCAAAATCCAGACTTCTTTGTCGGGTTAACTTGGAGCCCATCACTCCAGGGAGGATGTGTCGGCGGCAGTGGAACTGAGCGGGAGCGGGGCTTGTGCAACACGCAGCCAAAACATCACACCTAAGCTGCTCCGTATGGGACTGGACGCGCATCAGACGTGTGCTTGAAAGTTGCAAAGCTGCTTAGAAACGCGCTGCAAAAGCACATAACAGTGCGCTGTCCGTGTCGCCGACGTCCCCTGCATGCATCCCTCTCCATGCACTGCCTGAGCACTCTGGCATCCTTTGCCTCCACTCGGAGCTTGAGCTCTTCTCAGCCAATCAGACGGAGAGCTGCTGCTCAGCTTGGGAGCGAGAGTCATGCAGCAGACTGTTGAATGTTGTCAGATTCGGTTTCCCACCTTTCCCCGCATCATAAGCAAGGCAGACAGGTTAGAGACAAACACACACTGATTGAATACTCAACTGAAGCGCAAAAAACACTTTAAATTCCTCATAATAAATAACTTTACCAGGAAAACATATCATTTCTGAAAAGTGCATTATTCTCTACTAGATTCTGGTTACTTTGTTTTTCTGGATGCTCCTATAGGATAAAAGTGAAGCTTTAAATTTTTTTAAATTTATTTATAAAATTCATGTTTGCATTCAAATGCAAGCAATAAAACTTTTTGACTTTCAAATGTGGAGATGAGAAGGTAATAACCTATCTCAGCATCAGTAAGAAGTTTTTCTGTCTTTGCAACATGCCGGATATGTCACGTTGTGTGGGTGGAGATGGTGAGGCAGGACGCTTACACCCAGGTAGAAGTAAAGTGATGATTTAATGATGAGCAAGTCCGAAATACAAACAGTCCAACAACCAGGCAGCACAGCAGAACAGAATCCAGGGTTCAGCACCGGTAGCAACTGGCGAAACGAACGGACGACTGACTGACAACCAGCTAGACAGCACAGACGACAACAGACGACTGGCTTGACACACGACGAGGACCCGACAAAGACACAGAGACACAGGTGACACTAAATACACAGGAGGTAATCAGGGAACGAGACACACCTGGGAACTAATCAAGGGGAGACAGGACAACACGGAGACTCAGAGACAGAGAAAACTCAAAATTAATACACAGAAAAACTCAAACCATGACAGGATAAAAGGACACTTTTTTATTTCCTTCACTCAGTCTTTGCAGGTGATGTTGAGGGTTCGTTTGAAAACTGATTTGGGTTCAACCTAAATGTTGTGGGAGTAACTTAAATAGTGTGGTGCACCAGTGCAACCAGTTGGTCCAGAGTGATTATATAAGTTTCTAATGAGCTCCAACAGCCAGTTTCGTCTTAGTTGTTTTCAGAAACAGCTAATTCATTATGATTACCGTATGAATAACTTAGCTTGAGCTTACTTTCTTCTAAGGCTTGTTCTTGATTTTGTTTGGGCTTTGGTCCTGACTTTATCCCAGGGATCAAAACATAATGATTAATTGGTGATAAAGACAATATACAACTTGTTTTTCTGAGATTTTTCTCTCTCTCTCACATACAAGGGTTCTCTCTCTGACTGAATTGGTTTTCTCCACGTACTCTGGTCTCTTTTCATAGACAAATTACATACATTTAAACATGAGGTCTTCCAGTCAATTACTACATATTAGATAACACATTATATCACTTTTATGCTAGTATTGTTGGTCATCTTTAAACACGGCTGGTGCCAAATTGTCCTTATTGGAAAGAACTGGGTTTAGAACCAGAAAAGCTTCAGTCCACATTTTATTGACTGCATGACATTTTGTTCAAACGGTAACTGAAAACTGACATACCTTTAATATTACAGAAAATGCAGTAAATGTAAACTTAAAATAATATCAAATAATAAAATAAATGACTACTATTGTTACTCAGACTCATCTTCTCGGATTCAAACTAGTAAAGATCAACACAGACATGGCGACTTCTGCAGATTGATCGCTAAGAGAAGATTTTTGGGACATAGAGTGAAACAGATACTTGAGTGGATTCATACTGATGTAAGGTAATTTAATGTAGCTAAGAACAGGTGATTTCTGTTTGGTTGCCATAATTACAACAATGCAGTTTGATCTGCTGTGTTAAATGTTTTGTAAAGAACCAAATGTTTTGTGTCAAACAAATGTAAAATGGTTCTTGCATTTGCAAGAGCTGTCTTCTGCTCTGCTGGGATAGTGGTGATGAAAACGGAGTGGATCCCAAAGCAATCAAGAAAAACTGTAACATTTACACAAAACCCCGTACATTTCTCAAAACAGCTCATACAAACTGCACCAACGTAAACAATATCGTCACTGAAGTGTCAGGTTCACCCGGAAAAAAAACTGTTCAATAATAATAGAAAAATAAATAAATAAATAAATAATTTATTGATCCCTTAGATGGGGGAAATTTAGTTTATCCCAGTATTGCACACAATAACAACAATAATAAATAGCAATGAGTATATAATGATAGTCCTAAGAACACACATATTGCTCAGTACATTAAATATATAATCAACATTTAAAACGCACAACTCTAGAGACTGAATTATACAGTCTGATAGCCTCGGGCAGAAAGGACTTGCTGTGTCGTTCTTTAGCACATTTTTAGCACACAATTTGGGAGACTTTAAAAAATTTAATAAAATTTGTTTGACATATTTTGACAACTATTCCAACATTTCTGCTTGTAAAATCATAAGCAGTGAAATAATGACTATTAGTTTCACAGGGAATTACTATTCAGCATTGATAAGTAGAGTTAATTTCTTCCTGACATGACATGAGCGAATGATAACGGTAAAATATAGCAGAGAATTTGTTATATGGAAGCGTTGATGCAAGTCCAAAATGATTTATTGTAATTTGTTGTAAGGAAGGAGAAATTACTGCTGTGATGGACTAAATGTTGTGGAGCTTCAACTAATAGTTATTAGATCAGAGAAATGTAACAAAGCAATTAAAAAAATCACAAACTGTAGATTTCAAATAGGTGAACAATTAGTGTTTAGCGTTGTCTCAGAGATAGCTGAGATAGACAGATAAACAGACAGATAAACAGATAAATCCTTTTCATTCTGACACACTTTTCCTGATAAGATGGAAATTTTAATGTTATTTTTTTGTTTTGTTTTGTGAAAATAAATCCACCAGTGAAGCCAGGAAGAGCACAGGGCTCATTCTAATTCGTAGTGTTGCATTTTCCTGCTGATAAGGTTACCTTTTGTCTGTGCCGCTCTGTTGGTTTCTTCTCTGAGCTGAAAAACATGTACTTGTGATACATTTTACGCAGTACAAATATGCCCTGTAAGGGACATCTGTCATTCCTGATAACGGCGGCACAAAGTGAATTGGATACATCTGCAAAGGCATTTGTTTCTGCAATCAGTCACAGAAATGTGGCTGGTGCTCTCTAAAGGAAATAAAGTTTAATGCTCTCCAGTTTTATCTGTAGGTCGGACCACGCACTGTTTCCTCAGATTCGCTCAGTCAAAAAAACATTTTTTAAACTCAAAGAAAATCCTGGCACAGGTGTGAGAATACCTAAAGCTAATTTGCCCCCCACACAGCTTCTCTACTGTGCACTGTCAAGCATAAAGCTGGCATGATATTGATGTGTCTGTGAATACCTGCCTCCTGCACAGGAGCTGATTTACAGTGCAGCCTCCTGATTGCCTTTGCACCATAAGCAGCACAGATGGATGTGTCAGGATGTTGTGATTTCTTTGTGTACAGGATGCAAACTGTGTTAATAAGGAAGCACACGGAGAAACACACAGGGGAAGAAGAGGAAAACACCTCTCTGCCAGGTTCTCAAGTGTTAAAAAACCTGAATGTATTGTGGTAAAAATAAGACTGAGATCAAATACTTCCTTCCTTTCGTCACCTTTAATGTGACATTTATCCTGTACAGTTCAACTGAAAAGCAAACAAATCTGCAAAACTGAAAGTTTGCTTGGTTTGAAACTACAGTATGTGTGAAAATCTAAATAAATCTTTATCAGCCAATAAAGTATAATTTTGAATTTGACGTCTGGATTTCAGTTTCATCACTCCGTGACGATTGAAATCATCATGACTGAAGAGTGCGTCTCTGCCGCCTGAACATGTCGACCAAAAGTCAGTAGGCTAAGTGAGGAAACAGTTTCAGCCCAGCAGCACGTCATGGACCTTACCACAGGGGCCGCTTTTCATTGGCTGATGACCATTCTACGTAGCAGCGCGGCTACCACGTGCGTGGCCGTCTCACAAACACACCGTTAGCTTCCCGTTAGCTAAGTACAGCATAATGGCAGAACTGATACAACTTCTACACCTTGAAGCCTGTCTGCTACACAGTCTTACGTTAGCTAAACAGATCAATATGCAATGTGTCTGTATCTGACATACACTAAAGATTTTATTTGAGCAGAAAAGGCTTTGGACTAAACTGTTACTCATGTTAGCCACGTTAGCACCAAGCACAGCTAGTCGATCAACCATCGCTGTGTTCAGGGAAGCGCTGATTAATAATCTAGAAATAAAACTTGATACCGTAACGGACTGAATGTTATGTTTTTAACGTAATCTCTGCTCGTCTAGCGGGGCGCAGGCGGTTGCCACGGTAACAGGTGTGCTTAAACTACAAAGAGAGAGAGAGTAAAAAGGTAGAGTGGTTTTGAGTTGATCACCTGTTCGGGTTATTTTACCTTTGTTTACCTTTGTTTACCGCATTACAGCCGCTGTAGTTTCTAAACGTTGGACTAATTACCTCGTTCGTTTGTGAGTATACGTCATTCACAACAAACATCAAATATAACAAATATATTTCATAAAATTTTAACAAACAAATGGTTTCTACCGTGGTAATTATGTGAAATTAAATTAATTATATCCCAACTTCAGAAGATTTGCCTTTACCTTTACAGAGCTCTTTGGTTCCTCCTATCAGTCTGTAGCTTCTCATATTGACGTCATCAAACCAAATGTCAGATCTACCATAACTGACTGACACCTGCTGGCCTCAGGTTTGCAACCAGCTTGTGACTAAGAAACCAGTAACCTCCTCCCAGTGACAGAGTCTCACTGAGGAAGAACTGCATTAGGTTTTCTATCACTTTATTATTTCTGCTATAACTGATGTATATTCGCATATAAAATAAGTCAATAGAGTTTAATTTACAATTTTTATGTCTTCGTGTCATGAGGTAGATCTCAGCCGGCTGGTGAGAGAAAAAGTAGATCTTGGTCTCAAAAAGTTTGGGTACCCTTGATGTAGAGGGTGTGTGGATCTGCCGTTTTCCTCATTGAGCGAAAGCATTTGGCTGTGACGTGCACAATGTTGGAGGCATCGCTTGGCTCAAACACCTTGATCTCATCCAAAAAAGATGACATGAACTTGTTAGTTCCTCTGTCCATTGTAGTAGGTGATATATTGTGAAAATCCGGTAGAAATGATGCACTAATCGAGTCGTGTTTACATAGAAACAACGCGCTGCGAGGCCTTGTTTGTGAGACTTGCGGTCACTTGGGTCGGTTGTGGGCGAACTTGGTAAGGTCCATGTACATAACCAGTCACATCCACTTTTTGAAATGTTCCCATTGTCTCACATTTTGTCCGACTTAAGGCAACATAGTAACTTAGTGGTGCTTAGTGTGCCTGGGAACTGCGTAATACCTCCCCGTTAAACTTCACGTGTTGAGCAAACTGTGATTTTTTATTTTTGTTAACAGTATAAAAGTTTCTAATCGCATCTTGCACCCATTATATTTAACTTTTTAATGATAAAAAGTTAAATATCTAACTTTTATGCTTAATTTTGTAATGCAATTTTTGTTTTGCAAGAACACTTTTTTTGTTTTTATTCAGTGACTCTCAGCTGTTCAGCTAGAAAAAGTTATTGCTCAAGTTTAGGATGACTTCATGGCTTGTCATAAAAGTCATGTAATGACTTCTTCATAAAAAATACCCTTTCTTGAATTACCTGCTGCTGAGTCAATGCTGAGTCAAAAAAAAAATCACACATTGGAAACCCTAAACACATCTTCTGCTTTGAATTGTGTAAAAAGGAAAAGCAGAGTTGTGTCACATCACATGTAACAAACACGGAGTTAAAATTTCACAATTTGAGTCTCTTGAAAAATGGAAAACTATGATATACAGTTTGTTAGCAATTTTATGGCTGCTGTTTTTTGGTAAAGGTATCTTTAAGAAACTGTTCTAAAATAGTTTTAAAAACTGGATTGTAGCCAGTAATGTAGATAATCCTATCAGGACTTGAATGTTTTTATTTTTTAAGATCCTTCTTTCTGTCATTCTTCTGTAAAGGCCAGATTGGTGGATAGCTAATAACTTTCCTGTTTACATTTTTTTCCGCCTGGGTTGTGTATCTCTGCATTTCATCCAAAAGTTACCATGGCACTAATAGCTGCATCTCTAAACACCTGGACTGACAGGTGAGGTGGACCCCCCGATCTTGCTGAGGTTGCAGTTGTGTCACTCTTCCGTTTTGGGAAGATGCTTGCTCTGTGAAACGAACAATGCTTTGGACATATTTTTTTATAGCATAATTTTTATTTTAAGCTTCTCCACAACTGCATTCCTGATCTTTTTGTTTCTTCTCCTTGGTCAGGGGTATAAAACTTGTTTTCATTCCATTTAACATCAAAATTATGAATATCCTATAAGTATTAATGAAACTACCTATTAAACTGTTAAAAATATTACAGAATATGGCTTTTTTCATCAATGTAATTTGGCACTGTACAAATAAAAGTTGATTTGATTTGAAATAATAAATAATATCTAAACAGAGAGCTATTATCTTGAAGTTTTATTAATGTGGTCTATACAATCTTGAGGCCAGACTTGAGTTTGACACATGTGGTCTATGTGATAAATCACATAAAGTAGGATATGTACAAATCCTACTTTTGCTTTTTCATTAAAAAAAGTGAACTTTGTACCATTTTTCTTTCTCTGAACAACAATATGTTTTGTCTATTACATAATCACATTAAAAATAAATAAAAGCCTCAGTAGGGAGTAGTAAGAAAACAAAATTTCCCGCAGCACACCTTACAGGTCACTGCCTCTCGCTCTCTGCTGCGCTACAGCTCTCCCTACACAGCTCGGTCTGCCCTGTAGGAGAGAAATTTCCTGTAAAAATTTTGTTGTTTCTCCGGCGTTAACACACACCTGCAATTTTAAGCTTGAACAATAATACGTAGAAGGGGGGAAATGTGTGAGCAGTGTGTACAAAAAGCATTTCTCTCCTCCTGGCTCTGATTGGTTGTTCCTGATTAAATTGTGCATTTTTGCAGATGGCTGTAAGACTACAAGGAGAAAGTAGAAGAGTGTTATTTTATTTTTATAGATTCTCTTTCATTTGTTCTACTGTCAGGACATTTTAACAGATGCACAAAAATACATTTTCATAAAAGTTACCTACTGCAGCTTTAAGTTGTGTGGTTGTAACATACTAGGGGTGGAAATACAGTGGCAGAGTAGTGATATCTCTTACAATGAGAGTTAAGGATAAAATTACATCAAAAATTACAAAACTAGTCCTGAAAACCACAAGCATACTTGTTCATAAAGCTGAGGTATTCTTTCTGATTTCATCTGAACTATTCCTCCCCTAAGCCGCTTCAGGTCATCCGGTATGAAGCTCATGAAATGTTTCTCACATCTTGTCTCAACTATTGACAGGCAAAGCTTCACATGACGCCTGAACTTAGAGTTTAAGCTGTGCAGGAATCATCAGGTTTAGACATTAGTTGTTGAGAGAGCAGTGAGTTAGTTACCACAGGATGAGACAGAAAAGTGTCGATGTCAAAGTTCACAGTCAAATGTCCCTGATGTTGTCCATGCTAAGTGGTCTGGTTGCTTAGATACTGGAGGTTTTGTCTTGAAACAATTCAGTTTCAGTGTCTTTTCCCTCCTCACTCAGGAGATGTGATCCTTTCCCTCACCTTCATGAAAACTCTTATTTTTTCTCATTTAGCGTGCACTTTGTTTAAAACTCCCAAATGAGAAAGTTTGTGAAACATTTTATTATAAAGAAATTCCTATTTTTCCTCTGAGTTATACTGCTGGTGGAGTTGTGTAACACAACCATTGCAAAACATTTTCTTCCTACATCATCCATTTAGAATGAATGGCCAACAAAATGACGCTTCTGCAAGTTAATATTTGTCACATATCTGTTTAAGTATCACTGTAGATAAAAGAAAATCTTTCGCCTGCAGGTTGTTTACTCTAAGTTTCAGGGTCATGCAGTAACTCAGTCTGTGTTCATCAACATGAACACTGTGAACAAAATAACTTTTAGGCTGTTTTTCTAGTTGTTTCTCCTTGTTCGGTCTGTTCTTTTGACCACTAATGATGACTCAGGTTAGAGGGTTTATTGTGGGATGGGTTAAAGTTTAATGATTGTGATATAAATGCATCACCTATAAGCTGCTGGCAAAACGGCCACAGCCTACAGCAGGAGCTCCAAGAAGAACCAGGGTAAGAGATTTTCCTTTTTTATCCTGAAAGAGGTAAACGATTCCTTCAATTTGTTTATGGTTTTGTTAGACTAAAAACTGAATAGAGTCATTCTGATGGTATCAGATGTGAAAATCAGAAACTTACTTTCTGCAAGTGATTTCTGTAGAGCAGCATGCAACCCTTGTTCAACTAAATCAGTTCACTCCCCTGTTACATAATCTGGGTACACTTCTGTGACAGAGCAAAGAATCAGCCTGACAAGAGGCTTTGGGGGTTTAAGGGGATAAACTTGAAACACTCCAGACAGTTTTTATTTTTATTTTTTTATTTTTTGCTGTCATTTTTCTTTTTGGGCTTTGGAAAGCACAGCAAGTGTGGTACAGTGACTCCCAGATCTAAAATATTCCTCTGCAGACTCGTGACTTTCTGAAATTTCAAATTTGGTTCACAAAGTTCAAAAGAGATAAATATATTTTTATTTGATGTTTCCAGTAAGAGTAGCTCTACTGCTCACTTCTCATTTCCGGAAAGTAGAAATATTCAGACAAAACATTGTTGCGTTCATGTTTCGAACATTAACACAACTGTGGCTAAAACTATCTAGCTTGTTATGATTAGTATCTGTTATAATATTTCTATTCTGACCTTAAGATTTAAGCAAAAGTAGATAATGAGCATCTGCTAAATTCAGTATTACTTGTCATAGATCAATGCACAGCATGTTAATATTTTGTTTTTTTTGCATTTTTGCTCTTATAGTAACACAAGCTGATATTAGCTGCTTATTTATGCAAGCCATCTGCTAAGGTAGAAAAGCTGTCGCTCCTTGCTTGTCAATGCAGTTTTAAAACCTGCATTACCTCTTTAACAGCTATAGGTGGTGCTATTTTGATTTCACATCATGACTTTGCTTTTTTTATTGTCACCAGAAATATTCCTAAACAGTTTAATCTGTGTTTTCTAAAGTAGGAAAGAGTGTCTTCTTTCATCAGGGAGGAGTTTATATTTGTATGTTGTCTTGCTTAAAACATCTGCAATATATGATTCTATATTATCATGACTCCCTATAAAGAGAGAAATACAAACATATCCCCAATAACTGGCTTTCTTTGTTACATTTTCATTGCTGATTAGTCAGAGGTACCTAAATATTTGCTCACCTCACCAAAAATTCAAAATATTATTCTCAATATGCAGATGTACAACCGACTCAACAGGAAAAATAATAATAGTAGATAAATAGATGATGAACAATGAATAACAGCTGTGCTATGTGTTTACGGTAGTTTTGCATTTCATTTTATAATGATAACATATCTCCTTTTGAGTTACACACAAAGCTAAACTCAAAGTTATTTTTTTTTATCACATTAGGAATGAATTGAATGAGTTTGCAGTAAGAACCAAATGCAGAATGATTTAAATAATTACATTAAAAAAGTGGGAAACAATACAAATGAAAGAGCTTAAATAAATACCAAGGAGAGGGTAGAGGAGACACTTGGACCAGGTGAGAATACAAACAGAAAACACAAAATTATAAATTATATTTTAAGACTCCAACAACAATACTGAAGTATGACAAGACCTTGATGTCAAAAATAAATCCATAAATATTAGGAAGAAAACACAAATGAATCATGACAATAATTGATATGACTTGATTTGTGAGACTTTGTTTAACAATGACTGGATTCAAATAAGTCCTGCCTTTTTTTTAAGTCAAATGACAAATGCAAATGTTTTACATTTACATTGGTATTTTTTCCTCTCCAGACAAATTATTAGGTTCCCGAAGATTCAAAATGGCAAAGAAAATAATAATAGTAGCCCTTGCAGTGCTGCTGTTAGCATGCCTCGCCACATTTCTGGGTGTTTTCTTTGGTCTGAGGAAAGACAGAGCGAATGGCTCCTGGAAGGCAGCAGTAGCAGCAGATGCAGGCCCCTGCTCAGAGGTTGGCAGGTAAGAGCTTGTTTCGACAACATTGATATAAAAACCTGTTTGAGTTATAACTGTGACCACCTACGCAAAGAATAAAGCTATCCCTATGTGGTTTTTTTAAATTGTTTGTACTGTAGGGACATTCTGCTGAAAGGAGGATCTGCAGTGGATGCCTCAATAGCGTCGCTGCTATGTGTTGGATTAATGAATGCTCACAGTATGGGCATAGGAGGAGGTCTTTTCCTCACCATCTACAATGCAAAAACTGGTACAACAACACACATTTCCCACCACAAGACTCTCACATCTCTGCATCTCCACAAACCAAACAAACTCATGGAAACGATGTGACTTCTATGCAGGAAAAGTTGAGGTAATTGATGCACGGGAGACGGCGCCTCAAAATGCAACGAAGGACATGTTTGGAAACAGCACAGTATTATCCCAAAAAGGTAATGTTCAAATGTAGAAATGAAAATAAGATGACATGCATTGGTCCTCCTGCCTTACAATGTGATATAATCTCTTCAATTTGCTGTCGATACATTGGAACTGCCCTATATTGTCCTTGTATATCTTGATATGGGATGGTTCCCCCCGATAAATCATTGATCGCTGTTTCATGTTTAGACATTTAGCAACTGCAAAGCACACAGATTTATTTTTAGGATGTTTCTTCTGTTCAGAAACACAAAAAGATAAAATAAAATGAATAAAAGCTCCCCTAAATATATAAACTTTTCAACCGTTTCTTGGTCTTTAGGAGGGTTGTCCATTGCTGTTCCCGGAGAGCTTCGGGGTTATGACATGGCCCACAAACGACATGGCAAACTGCCCTGGAAAGATTTGTTTCAGCCAAGCATTGAACTTGCAGAGAAAGGATTTCCAATGGGCAAGGCGATGGCGATCGCTATTGATAGAACCAAGGAACTCATTGTGAATGACACAGCCCTCTGGTGAGAGACATCACCTTTAATTAGCTCTCTTCTTCATAGATAACATTCTCTGTCTGACATGATCTTTCTTGTCCTCTTTCAGTGAAGTGTTTTGTGCAAAAAACGGCGGCGTGCTGAAAGAAAATGACACCATTAAATTCACCAGGCTGGCAGGAACATACAGGAGAATAGCCGAGAAAGGAGCAGAGGAGTTTTATACAGGACAACTGTCAGATGAGCTTGTGAAAGATATTCAGGATGCAGGTATCATTGTTTTTTACTATTAAACAATTTTGTATTGTTGCTACACACACCAACCTGTGAAAGTACTCATTTCCCCTTGAAATAGCTTTTGCTATGAGCTCAAACTTAATTTGATCATGTGTGAACATCAGTTTTCAAATCTTCCCCCCAAAAAAGTGCAACTGAGTTTGAATTTTAGCTCTTTTAACACAAATAAATACTTGGAGCTAAAACATTACAAGTAACTGATGTTGTTTGTTTAGGATAATTTTCTTGATATAAATTAAAGACTTTTGCAGCCTCAAACAGGTTTTTATCTTTAAGGATTTCTCTGTATTTTACTCCATTCCAGCTTTCTATCAACTAATCAGCATCTCTGTCTCCACAGCATAATGCTGCCACCCAGCAGAAATCCTTTCACTATAAAAGTCGTCTCATACTTTCTTTGATCTTTCACGTGAAAACCCAAAAAATAATATTTAAGTTTGTGGCTGTAGTGGCAAAAAACTCTTTGAAAAGTCAACAATATTTGTAATGAACCACTTTTATAAAAGCTGACTTGACTTTAAAGACGTTTCAAGCAACATATGTAGGTCTATTCTGGAAAATAAAAGCTTGACACAGGATTTCTGTTCTAAGTCCTTCTTAGAGTCTGTTGCAAATGATCTTGTGCAGTAACTCTTAATGCTATGAAAGTTTCAAATTCAACCCAGTGTTTCTATCTTTAGATAAAAGTCTGTATTTTATTGCATTTCTGCTCAATAAGCTTTGCTGCGCCTCCTATTTGCAAAATAAGGAGAATTTGTTCCACCTTTTCTGCTCAGAAATGTATTCACAGTGTTTGTCAATCCATGTTTAGGCGGCATCATCACAAAGGAAGATTTGAGGGATTATAAGCCTCTCTTGGATGAAAACCCTTTAAGGGTGAATGTGGGGGAGTACGCCATGGTTGTTCCCAATGCCCCCGCTAGCGGCCCTGTGCTATCGCTGATATTAAACATCCTGAATGGTAAGCCTTGATACGCCGTCCAAAAACATCCTGAGTGGGAGAAAGTGTGTTGCAGTGTGAGCTGCCTTCCAGTCACTCTCACAGAAAGGAGTCGGCTCAGAGGGACATGTGCAGGAAATCCTCTCTTAAAAAGGTCTTTTCACTTAATTTAACCAGAAATAGGACGGGTTATGTAACTGGGAGCTTGTAAAAATACTGATTTTTAACAGGGATGCGCTCCATTTGTCCTTATATGGGCTTAGATGTGGAATAAGCACTGATTATTAAAATGCTACTCATTTTCAAACTGAAAACCTTTTCTTTGTTCTGCTGACGTCATCTGTCTGATTTAGCTTGTTGTTGGCTGGGCTGTAATATTCAAGCTGCTGGTCTGTGAAGACACCGTCACGCTGCCTCGGCTTCGTGTCGGAGCAGTGACAGTATCTGCCACCGAGGATTAGAGAAACTTTCCTCTAAAATAATTAATCATCAAAACCCGCTCCCTTTCCCTTTGACTGGCCGCCCACTCACTGTACCCCACTGCCTCAGACACCCGAACAGTAATCCCACAAATGCACTTCTAATTGGACACAGATGACTGGTTCAAGCTTGACTCACATTTCAGTCAGTGTAAAATAAAATGCTCTCACCCTGCTGATTTACCGTGACGTCTGCCTCTGTCCCAAAGCTAAGACCGAAAAAGTCCTGAACTGTCTTCCTTCTGGGGCTTTCACCTCGGAGTAACACACATGTGAAACTAAATGAAAACACATTGCATGCCAAGTCAATTTATTCTCTGTGTATTTGAACCCAAAAGTATATAAATAGATTACGAAAGCCTTAGTTTTAATCAAGCTCTAAATGCGGTTGTGTGTATTTGCAGGATACAACTTTAGTGCAGACAGTATGGCGACCAAGGAGAAAAAGATCCTAACTTTCCATCGCATTGTGGAGGCCTTTCGCTTCGCTTATGCAAAGAGAACTTTGCTTGGAGATCCAAAGTTTCTCAACATTGAAGACGTAAGTTACGGGAAGTATGTTTGTTTTTGTAATGCCATGGCTAATTGAGTGGGGAAAGAAAGGTTAAAGTTGACCTTTACCTTTCTAGGAATTGACAGAAAGAAAGTGAAACAAAGTAGGCTACATGTGCTTGCTGTAGATAAGTGGGAAGTAATTTAGCAATCCGCAGATAACACAACCTTGTGACTCAAGAACTTTGTATCCCTCCTCCATTTTTACAGAGCAGAGAAGAAATGTGTGTCACAGCTTAGTTAAATGGCTCCAGTTTAGTTAGGACTAAACATACATTGCTAGCAAACAGGTTGTATTTAAGTTAGGGTGACCAGACGTCCTCTTTTTCCCGGACATGTCCTACTTTTCAGACCTAAAAAGATGTCCGGGGGGAATTTAAAAATCGTCTGGGATTTTGGTCAACTGCAAATTACGTAATCCCTGAGCCGCGTCAGTGCGGGCAGCCCTGTTCTTAATCAGAAAGCGCAAATTTATGTAGTTTTCCCGCTTTTAGACTTTCTCTCCAGCACCCCTCCCCCTCCCCCACACCGCTGCAGGTTGTCCAGGTTTTCCCAAAGTAAAATATGGTCTCCCTATTTAAGTTGCTGACAAAAGCTTTTTATTGCTTTATAAGCCAAATAATTTCTTTATCAACAATCACTCCAAAATGTACAAAGACCTTAATATTTGGAAATTTCTTAGTGGTTTGATGAACTGACAAGGTTTGGAGATCATGAGGATAAAATAAACAATAACTAAACAAAACTAAATGAACAAAAAGCACAAGACTCAAACTGACAGTAACTTAGGAAGCAAGACAAGCGAACACCTTATAGCTCTGTGTTATTGTTGTTTATTTGTTCAGCACAGTTCTGAACTTAATCAACTTAAATTGTTTTCTTCCAAAAGTTGATCAAGAACATGACCTCCACTTCATATGCTGCCATCATGCGGGAAAAGATTTCGGATGATACCACACATCCCATGGACTACTACGAGCCACAGTTCTGGCTTCCTGAAGACCACGGGACGTCTCACCTGTCCGTCGTTTCAGAGGATGGGAGTGCGGTGGCTGCCACCAGCACCATAAACCACTAGTAAGACCTCCTGAATAACAACAACTATTTTAGCTGTTGTCCCTTCATATCTGATCAGTTATTGTCTTCCTGCAGTTTGGGGTCAAAAGTCATGTCAGGATCTACAGGAATCATTCTGAACAATGAGATGGATGACTTCAGCTCACCATATATCATTAATGGGTTTGGTGTTCCTCCATCCCCAAGCAACTTCATTATTCCAGGTAGATGTTTAACTTTTTGTGCCGGTGTAAATTGTGTATCTGAAAGGATCAGAAGGTACAAAGTATGCAAAATAGTTTTAAAAATACTTTTGTTTCAGGTTTTTTAATTAAATGAGACCAACTAAACCAATGCTTCTATATAGCGCCTAGCTAACTTTCTTAAATGTTGCTACAGTCAGTAAATTTTATCTATACAGTTCTGGTCACATTTAAAAGTATTTCAAAGTAGGATAAAGCTACATAAAACAGAGTATTCATAGAAAAAACCTAAAAGAATAATTGGAAATGTAAGAGAAGTGCATGTAATGTAATGCTAAAATATTGCAATTGTTAAGTAGAAGGAAGAAGAAAAGAGGTTTTCAAAAAGTTTACAAATTAGTTGAAAATTTATATTCCTCACATTTAAACCATTAATAAAAGCCAACGCAACAGCGACGCTCCAGAAGTCACTATGCAAAAGTTTCTCAGTATAAATACAACTGCACAATGAAGGCGTCAAAGGTTGAAAAACAGCAACAGTGAAGCAACTAGAACACCAAGACAGCTAAGAGGTAAAGTTAGTGGAAACTGATTAGAAAATGTAAACAGGATATTAATGACAAAACTGAGAAAAAGTGCAGAGGAATGAAACACTGTCAAATTTCTTTGTTTATCCAAAATTAAATTATTGTGGTTGGTCTAAATCTGTGTGGAATCAACATTGGCTCTGACAGACAGAGTCCACAGAGTTTATATCAAATATAAGGAATCCTAAACATTGGAGAGAAAGTTTGGTTCCTGAGCAGCTGCAGAAAAACAACATCTAACCTTGGGAGTGCAGCCCACAAAGGTTCGTTTGGAGAGAGTTCAAAAGCACTAACAATAAAGACATAACATGACCATCAGAAAGTCATAATGTGTTGCCTCATAATGAAATTTTCCACCATCGTGAAGGTCATGGTTGCTTCACATGTCCTGGATCTTCTAGCTGATCCAATGATGAACTTCACAAGAGATTTATTGCACAAATCAAAAATGTTTAGTGAGTCAAAATATGGTGCCAGATGTATGAGATGGTGTTGAGTTGAAACTAATACAGAATGTTCCCTTAAATAATCTGGATTTATCTAATTCTGCTCTACCAGAAGTGGGTTCCTGTAGAGAATAAGTTCTAGAAGACTTTGGTTATTTTACTGCTTGAGGTTAGATTGAAACAATTTTATAGCTTTGTAAAGATCAGATCATTTTTAAATTAACTCCCTTCTGCTCACTTTTTACCTTGACATTTATCTTTCGGCTCCGCAGTGGCGCATGTGTTTTAGGAGGATGACTCTTTATCTTAATTCTTAAGTAACTTTACTTGGAAGTCAGCCTAAATGTTATCAGGCCATGTCATTTTACAAAGCTCTATTTTCCTTCTTTTTATTAATGACTGATCACTTCAGTGATTGATTGTTCTGATTATTAAAACCTCACCACTTTTCTAAATGCTGAATCATGTAGTGATTTATGGATCATCTGATCACAGGCATGTTATAACTTGTTAATCAAAAATCAGCTTCATGCTGCGCCTACCAAAACTATCCACGCCCTTTGACCTTGGTAACATTTTGTCACACAACTCTAAGCTTCAGTGTATTTTATAAGTATTTTATCTGAAGATAAAGTTACAGAACTGTGGAGGAGAATAATATGTTATTTTCTAATTTAGGTTTTTGATTGGAAAACACTAAGGCACACAATATGTTAGTTTTTTCAGTTTTTACAACATCCTCCTTTAAATTTATATTAACTACAAAAGTTGTATTACAATAAAAGACACTTTGAAAATACAACTGTTCAACATATATGAAGTAACATTTACTTTGGCTTGGACAAAATAGAAAATAGCAGGTAATTTGCTTTGTTTTTATTTATCTGTAAGTATAATTAACCCTTACATTCTCTTAACAGGGAAAAGGCCGATGTCGTCTATGTGTCCAACAATCCTTCTTGACAAAAACAACAATGTCAAAATGGTAGTCGGAGGTTCAGGAGGAACAAAAATCACCACTTCAATCGCTCAGGTAAAACGCGTTCACACCTAAACCGTAAAGATGTGTACATTTCTACTTTTTTTTTTCTTTTTTTACAATGTTGGACATGTTTGCTGTTCTAAAGGTGATTCTCAACGCGCTCTTCTTCAACTTCGATGTTGATAAAGCCGTCACAGACCCAAGGTTACACAACCAGCTCAGTCCCAACACCACTCAGGTGGAGCCTGAGTTTGATAAAGTGAGTGTCAAAAACACAAAGAAGTGCTGATTTATGCAGCTAATATTAGAGAGCTGTGCTGCTCAGAGAGACGATAAAAGCTGGATAACACAGAATGCTGTAACTTCAGCCACCAGCAACCCTCTTCACCTTTCAGGGATTAACGTGAAAAGTTTTCGTTTAATCTCTGACTGAGAGAAAGCAGCTCAGTTGTGAGGTTAAACAGTAATCATAATCACTTTACAACATAATGATTTTACAACATACAAACTAATTTTATCACAAGGTTACCGCTAAGGTCTTTTCCAGTTTATGGCAAAATGGTATATGTTGCAAATAATTAACACTTACATAAAACTGAATCTATAATGTTTGAATCTGTAGTTGTTCAGAAATAACATATAGTTATTAGACGCCATGTCAGTTTGTCTTCTGAGTTTCAAGATCTTTCCTGATTTGTTGAGTTTTGGACAATTAGTTAATTATATTTATTTTATAGAGACTAAAAAAGTTTGCAGCTGTAATCAATGATAGATCTTGACTTTACTGAGTGAGTTAAACAATCTTCTAAAACAATTTGATAAAAATATTTTGGTGATCGATTTTATATGCAGCTCTGGAAAAAAATAAGAGAGCGCTGCATTGAACCCCTGCTAGTTATTCCACCAAATATTGATTTCTGAACTCTTTCTGAGTTAAAACATTATTAAAACAGTATTGTTGTTTCTAAATTAATATGAACTTGATTTTTTTTACATTATTTTTCATTATTTTTTACCATTTATCATTTTACTAAATTGTTCCTTGGAATTTCAGAGAAATGTTGTCAGTAGTTCATAAAATAAAAGAATAATGTTAATTTTACACAAACATCTATCTATAAAAAGTAAAATCAGAGAAACCGATAATTTTGCAGTGGTCTCTTAATTTTTTCCAGAGCTGTATATATTTGAAATTTGTAAAGTCTATCTTCAAAATAAATTCAAACATTTACACCCAGTTCTTGTTTTCAAAATTCATGAAGTCATTGGTTTGTATAAAAAAGAACAATGGTCTGAGTATAAATAATTGCTTTAAAATAGCGATAAATGAAATAAAAATGATTTTTATTTACTTTTAGAAGGCCTGTTTTGTTACTGAAGCTACAGAGAAATGTTCAGCTTTTCATACTCTCTTGTTTTACCTCACAGGAAATTGTCGATGGTTTGGCAAAGAAGAACCATGAGACGGAGTTCCTCACGTCATTTGGAGCCGTGGTGCAGGCGGTGGTCCGTCATGAAAACAGGCTGTTCGCCAAGTCGGATCCTCGTAAAGGGGGGTACGCTGTCGGGTACTGAGGCCATAAATCCTTCGCTGATTATGACTTTCCAGTAGCTGCTTGAACTTTAACACTTTTCACACAACATTAGAAATCAGAGATGAGGAACTCAATGAACCCAAACGACCATCGTCAACAGACTGACTCAGCGGATTTTGCGTGTACTGAGTTATGTTTGTTTTTTTTTTACAAAACACCACTTCTGTTAATTCTAATCTCTTCTTTATTTATAGAGAATTTAATTTATTATCAACCATTTTCTAAATGTAATTTTATAGTTTTGTTGTAATCCAGTGTAATTTAAAAATATTTGTGTTGTTCTTTCTGATATCACTAGCACTGCTGAGCTGCTTTTTGTTGAGCAGAATAGTAAGAAAAGGAATAACAAAGGGCTCAGACTGTAACACCTCAGGTACAAGCCGTTGCAGGAGAAAAAATAATGGTACACAATAATTTCCTAACACCCAGAGTGCAGCGACCTACGGTGACCTCATCTCATTATATTTGCTGCTTCTTCTTACAATTATGTCTTTCATTGCCTGAACTAGGAAGTATTAGAAAGTGCTCCTATCACTTTTATTTTCTACTTAAAATCATAAAGCTTTACAAGGATACTGCAGTATTACAGTAATACTGTAGTAATACAGCATATCATGGGCCTACTGTCAAAGAAATATGTGACATGCAGGTCAAATGTTTTCTTGTGCATTAAAGGGATGGTATGTTTCCCAGAGGTTCTGGGAGGTTATTGCGAGTGAGAGCTCCCCTAGTTGTCGTAAAATGTCACACAGCCTTGTGTTTGTAAGGGTGATTAATCCTCAGAGAGATAGAAAGCTTTAGCTGATTTTAAAACAACTCAGTCAGAAAATGTTTACATCTGCGGGATGAAACGCTATTTTAGTGGGCATTATCCATCTTAGCTGTCACCGTCAGGACTGTCTCTGTTGTCTCAGACATAAATTGTTGGTGGAGGCTGTCAGCGGTATCAATTAGCTTGATTGTTAGCTCACCAGGATTAGACCTGGAAGAGCACAGTTGTTGCATTAGGGATGAAATGATGAATGGTTTTAATTATTGCCCATTGTTAATGCCAATGGTACAATAATACAGCTGTGAAATTATTTAACAACTACTACAGCTGATAATAAAAATATTGATGTTAATAAGTACATTTCAGCTTCAGGTCTCACTGTCAGGGAATTACCTTCAATATAATATAATATAATATAATATAATATAATATAATATAATATAATATAATATAATATAATATAATATAATATAATATAATATAATGTAATAACACTATTTTTAACACATTTTTATCCTGCATATCTTTTGTCTGAAGAAGTCTGTTCAAACTCCAGGTAAGAACTGAGCAAACAAAAGTTACAAAAAATATATATTTAAGTAAATATCTCATGATGACAGACATGATAAAAAAGAAATACACATATATCATAACTATATTTATGAATCTCCTACATGTTTAGAAAAACAACCTAAAGTAGGAGCTTCTTAAAGAGACAGAGGCCTAATTTCAATGTTTGATATATACAGCATTTTTAAAACAACTGAAGGTAACATATTTGATTATGTTATAAGATGACTGTTAGGAAAACACTATGAGAAAATCCATAATACTGCACAATGACATAATATTGAAATGATAAATAGTTGGGAACAGTGAAAGTAATGACCTGTCACTATTTGTCCAATGCTGCTACTGTGTGTGCGGGCACTGACATCTTTTTATGTGAATATTTTTTTCTCTTGACTCCAGAGCAAAGCTCTCACAGAATATTTTCTTGTTGTTGTTTTTTGACTAAAAATATGCGTTTCTTTTAATAGCCCGGGGTCGTTTTCTAGTTTGTAACCATCAAGGTCGCCTCACATAAGGAGTGAGTGCTACTCTGGTTTCTGTAGCTAAATATTCAGACATGCGGAGACATTCCCATGAACATTTCTCAGAGCTGATCTGGACACGTTCCACTGGGAGGAGGATTTGGGGCAGACCCAGGACTAGCTGGAGCTCATATATCTCTTGGCTGACCCCAGAATGAGGCCCCCAGCAAGAGAAAAATGGCAGCGGGAGAGAGAGTGAAAGCTGCTGACTGTTCCCAACACAAAGACTTTCTTACTCTAACTTGAAAAGCGTTGTGACAAAAGTGAAGACATGAGTGGTTTAATCATGAAAGGAGAATATTTAGGATATATTGTGTAGTAATAAATAAACCTCTGTGAAATCAGATGTGTAGTTATAAGTTGAGTATAATGTATTCCTGGGATAAGTGGGTCTACTCCATGTTGATGCTCTACTCTTCAAGTGTTTCAGTAAGCAGAGCTTTTCTCAGAAATCAATTCCCCAGACGTCATATGAGAAATCCCTCACCACTGAGAGGTACTACCTGAACTTCACTTGAGTAATCCCCCCAATAAATAAGTGTAAAGTGTAATACACCTTAAAATAAATCAATCTTTAATTGCGATTGAAAAATGTCACCCTGAAAGATTTGGTTCAGCGAGTTTATAATATTTTTCCTCCCTTAAGCTGCTGGAACACTGTAGATGTTTTGTGTGTCTAAATATGGACTATTAAACAAATTTTGTGAAATCTTACTTTTTTAAAGTGTATTTTTTCTGTTCTAAATAGTGCAAAAGTGTTGGGATCAAAATTGAGGAATTGACAGAATTCACTTGCCATTAGATTTTGCTTTTATTTTATTTTCCTCATTTAGGTTGAACTGACTGTCTGAGATATTGCACACAGATATTGATTATACAAATTAATCATTAAGTCACCCACCCAGTTTCACTTCTAGCTTTAAGCAGCCACAATGCAGAGGTAAATAGAACATCTGCAAAGTGCAGCAACAGAATGAGTAACGTTACTATTCAGGTTTTGAGTTTTGGTTGCATTAATTCTGGAGTAGTTTGGGATACATGAGTTTTTTAGCATATCAAAAAAGTACAAATCTGTGCCAATACTCTGCACAAAGAGAAAATCTATTTGTGACGGCAAAGTTTGACTCTATTTTCTTCTAGGTTTATTTTTTCAAGAGTTAATCAAGATGTTGGAACAAAATGCTGAAACCAAGTCCCACAGCTTCATTGTGCTGCATTTCTTTCTTTTGCGTAGAATTCATCAGTGACCTTGTCACAGCACACTGAAATTTTCCTTGAAGACCCAATTAGGCAGAATTCAACATCCACATACTGTAGTTAAAATGAACAGAGTTGTGCAACTGTAATAGGTCAAATTATCAACCCAGCAGGCAAAGGGAAAAAAAGCTGCAGTCTCCACATATGTGATTTAAACTTGAGTCATTGCTACATCCAAGCAGATTAAAATAGCAACACATGTGCAAAGAAGTACGTACAAAAGCATCAAACAGCTGTTCTTGGAATAATTTGCTTCATCAAAATGGCTATGGGGGTAAAACTATTCAGTCATCAGCAGAGCATTTAACTTCCTGCAGTTAAAGTGAAACTTGGCACAGAGACTTATGTGGATTTTAAAGCTATTGTTTGTTTTTACGCCTCACAGAAAGAAGTTGATGTTATGACACTAAATCTGTAAAAGCCAAAGCTTATCAAAATTAACTCATTTGTCATTCAACAAAGACAGAGGTACTTCACAAAGAGTGAAATTTGCATGTTCTCATTACTCACACTGAGCGCCTCGAAGGGGAGCCGAGCAGAATCCACTTAAGAAATCATTACTAATTCATAAGTTCCTCTACTGAGAACGTATCTCATTACAACATTTTTTTTTTTTTTAAATCTCTCTTCTGCTCTCAAAAAAGCCAAATTGGAAAACATAAGGTATTATTGCTGATAATTTCCCAGTGTTGTTTTAAAGTCTTTAAAGCAGAATCCTGTAGATTCACTTATATCTCCAAAACATTTAAAATGCTCACTTGTAAACATGGCTACTTCATTTTAAGAAAAGGAAACTGAACTTTATCATCCCTCAAGTGTTAAAGACTAAAATATTTGTCAATTCACTTTTGTTAAAACATAGAGTCAGAGTAAATAGAATTTAAGCTTCAAATGTGTAAAAACACAGAGCTATAAAACCGTAATCAAGAACCTAAGATTTGCACGAAATGTGTAAAACTCTTAAATGTTTTGTTTCTGGAAAAATTAAAAAAACAAATCAAGGGAAAGTTTTTATTGTGACAAAACAAACATAAACAGTGAACAGTCATGAACAAGTCTATAAAAACACAAGTAAAAAAGTAGTAAAAATAGTTTTTTTACAACATATTAAATTTAAAACATTGGAAACATAAGACTCACATACAGTAAGATGCTAAAAGTCACAGTAAAAGTTTTTTGTTCTCAGAATTTCCTATTTAAGAGGCTAAATGGCTCATATGTAGTAGCAAGGGCCAACAAATCTACTAGTTCAGATAGAAAAAATAATACATTTATGTTGCTACATGTAATAGACAAAGTAAATATTAGTCAACAGTGCAAAGTGATAAGTGTCGACTGCAAAGTCAGTCTTTCAGAAACGTTTATACCCATTTCATGGGAACAAGGGGAGCAGTGCACTTTAGAAAACAGCATCTCAACATTTCTGTTTCTAAACTCTAATGCAGCACTGTGCAAAAGTCTCAAACCACCCCTCATTTATTCAAAAATGTCCTTTAAAAGGAGGAAAATTGTTCTTGATTCAGACATTGTGAAGATTGTTCAGTTTATTTCTTCGGACTTTGGCTGCTTTCTACAATCAGTTTCAAACTAGTTTGTTCTTTTTCTTTTGGAATGCTGGTACTGTTTTGCAAAACTTATTGACTGAGCAAGTTTTGTCTCAAGTGACAGACAAAATAAAACAATCTGAAACTGGGTTCTTTAGGCACTTGGTTTCTAGTAACCTGAAACAGACACAGTCCTACTGAATCTGAGAAAATACCATTAAGGCATGTATCTAATCTAATCTCTCTCCCAGAGTGCATGAATGAAACGTCATTCTGTGTCAGATCTTTGCTTTCAAACTGACTTTCAAACATTGTTTATTAGTGATTGATAAAGTTGTTGAATTGCGACTTCACCTGAGTGAGTCATAAACGAGTGAATTTGGTGCCTAAATTTGTCCCAAAACAGCCTGGAGATCTATCACTAAATACTGATTTTACATCATAATCTGTGATTTTGAAAGATAAATATAAATATTGGATAGGTTTTAAACTTTTGCACAGTTCTGTAGCTGCACAAGGTAACATATATGTAAAAAAACAAACAAAAGGAGGAATGTGTTGGATGGGCAGTATACATTTATTATGTGCATTTGTCTTCATTTAAAATATGTTCATGATAGTGATTCATTTTCTTTACTTTTATATAGTATTAGACTAATACTATATGGATGTGCGCCTACATTTAGTCATTTTTTAGGAACAGTGGAGTTCATAACCAGCATTTTTATCTCTATGTTAGATGAATTAAATTATCTCAACTTCTAAGCATTCATATCTCTTCTTAAAAGGCAAAAAGTATAATTCACATTCTGTTTTTCAGAGCTGCACCACTTTCACTGACGCAAATCCCAAAGGCTCAGTTAGTCCAAGAAAAGACGTTTGTGGAAGGTTACGCTTGTTCCTCATGATCAGTATCCAGCTGACATTCCCAGCTTCCTGCTGTCCGACACTGCCGCTATGCAGCCGTTCTCCTTTTCCAAGGCGTTGACCACATTTAAAAAGAACGGCCAATTCCCAGTTTTGTGTCCAAGACGTCTAAGGCCATTTATGATGGACTACAACAACACACAGCATAGTTAAAATTAAATGAGACAAAAGTGTGACAAATAGAATATAAAAATCTCCATATGGATCACAGGGTAGTCAATTATATTAATTTAGTTTCTAATTAAAGTCATTTATCTACAGCTCTTTACACACGTATTGGCACATCTGGTAAAGATATTTAGTCTTTTAATAAACTGAATTTCTACTATGGTGTCATCTAATACTGAAAAGTTTTTCAAATTAAAAAAATATCCTGTTTTCTACAACATCAGCGGTGCAATGTTTATTAGCATTTCTGCAGCTAATAGTTAAATTACAAGATACTTTTTGTAATAACGATCACTCACAAAGTTATATCTTCCATCCTCTTTGGACAATATCAAGCTTGTTTTTATGCTCTCTTATCTTCAGTCAACATCAGAAATTTTCCACATGCTTTAATCAGTAATCCTGAATGATGCTCCATCAATAAAATATTGAACAATTTTCCCACTCATTGAACAGGAATGTTAATAAGTGTGGAAATCAACGTAAAACTGAAATTTACAGTAATGATGAAAATACTTCACCTTATCGAATTCTGGTTCAAAATTCACATCGTTGTTTGAACTGACGAAGATTATAGGAGCAGCAATGGAGTCTTTTAAGCTCATCCCCAGCCACAGGCGGTTTATTAGGGACTGTTAGAAAAACAAGACACTTATTTAAGCACAAATAAGCCCAAAAACTAGCCAACAAAGCAAGCAGTGATTTACCAAAGCCATTGATGTGGTGATAAGACTTCCTCCTGACCCTCCCATCACAAGAATCCCTCCAGATTCCTTCTCCAGTATAACAGGACTCATTGAGGAGGGCGGCTGTTCACCTGCATGAGACGGATAAACGGCTCAGACTCAGTGAACATCAGACAGATTTGTCCTCAACTCTGTGGTGAGTTTTGTTTCTTTACCTCCTTGTATTGAATCTACTCTCCCACAAAAGTCAACAAGCTCGTTGTTGAGGATGATCCCCGTTCGTTTAGAGTAAACCGCTCCTCCAAACCTGCAGAACCGCACAGTGCCATTAGGACGGTGACGTCACTTCATGTAGATTTTGAAAATATAAGTTATTTTGAGGAGGCTTTTGTGCTCACAGTTGGTTTATGGTGCTAGTGGCTGAGACTGCGAGTCCGTCCGCATCCATGACAGAAACGTGAGTCGTTCCAAAGTTATCAAGCAAAGGCTTGTGGTTACGATAATAGGAGTTATCATGTGTTCTATTTGATGATATCAGCCTCGCTATGCGATCAATGAACGAAGGATCAATTAAGTGATCAGCCATCTGAAAGAGGAACATAAAAAAATTTACAATTTTGTAATTATTTTATTTTTTACTGTTCAATGAATTGTTTTGAACTTTTAAAAGGGTTAATAGTGTGTGAAATATATTTTATTTTGTTTTAATATAAATCCATCTTTAGTCTGGCTATTAGTTTCCAATCTGAAAGACCCATTCAATAAATTAGAATATATTTAAAAGTCCATTTATTTCAGGATCTTTACAAGTTAAACACTTTATATACTCTAATTACACTAATTTTACCTTATATGAAATACTGAAGTCGCATTCAGTTTATTTACATTTTACACAATGCTATCTCTCATCAGAATGAAAAAATTCTGATAAATTAGGATTTTTTGTCTGTAATGCAACATCAATGGGTTGCTTACTAGGTGTCATACTTTGCGGATATTTGAGTATTAGACATTTTGCTCCCCATTTCCAGGGTTTTAACTGACTGACTTACAATGACAAGACGTTAAACTCTGTAATGCTTGAGTCAGAACAATTACTTTCTCAGAAAGAAATAATTCCAGTACACTAACCTTGCTGCTACTGTAGACAGGGTCTCGAATGTTCCTCTTTTGTCCATTAGCAAATTTAGCTGCCTCTATGTAACGATGGTACATCTGTATCTTCTTCTTTTCACCAACTAGAGAGTCTGGAGTTAACGAGAACCCTTTGGGAGCAAGAGTTCAGGTTTTTAATTGTCCAAATGAATGCATTCAAAGAATCCCATCTGAGTTACAACAAAAGATGCAAACCTTTCATGATTCTGAGAATGAAAGCTAGAAGCGCCCCCCCAGCAGGCGGTGGAGCGATGTGCATCTTATGATTTCCCAGAGAAACTGTCCATGGACTGTCCACCCGCACTCTGTAAGACTTCAGATCGTCCACCGTTAATGTTCCACCTAAGAATAAAAACACATTTCTGTAAAATCTATGTGCTTCTGTCCACTTCCTCTACATGAAGTAGATTTTATTTACATTATTAAATGACACAGCCTCAATTTGCCCAGGCCAATCTTGCACCAACCTGCGTCTTTTATATCTTGGATTAAGTCAAGTCCAATCCTGCCAGTGTAAAAGGCTTTAACTCCTTCCTTTGCAATGATTTCCAAGGTTTCTGCAAGTTTAGAAAACTGCATGGTGTCGCCCATTCTCAGGATTGTTTTGTTCTTGTTGCAAAAGACTTCACTGAATAAAAAGAAAATAGATAAACGCACACATTAGGCAAAAGCTGAAAATAATTGTTGCACAATACATCCCGACAAAAAGTGACCTGACTTGATGTTTAAATAGTTTTGTTTTGCTTAAATTCACAAAGAGCCATGCCCTACAACTGTTTTGTAAAGAGGTGGGGAAAACCCTGGAATTTTTTTTAATTAAAGTCACAAAAGAAAGAAAAAAGAACATCTATTCCTAACTTAAAGCTACCATCACCTAAGTCATAATTTTTTTAGGAAGGTGAGAGGAGAAGAGCACACAGAGAAACTTTGATAGACCAGCATGCTCAAACTGGAGAACTGTGAAGAAGCAGTGAAATAAAAAAAAATACATCACAATGCTGTCCAAACTAAACAAATATGAACCTTCTTGAGTTGAGCTCTGAGGTTCTGACACTGTTATCCTTTGAATCTGGTAATCCATCTAATCTGTGATTTTATTTTTTTGCATTTTGTTTTTTGAGTTCACAATGACTGTCTTTACTTTTCTAGGAGCAGAATTAACATTAATTGCCATCACAAATTCTTAGCCTACCAGCTTGATTTGGTTCTTTTGTGCAAAAGCCTCTTACAGCTTTCCTCCCAACACATTTTTATTGGAGATATTTCAGGTCAGCTCATGCTCGCCTCATTTATTCCAGAAAAATACAACAGAAATGCAAATTTATGAGCCAAAATTTCTGCCGTCAGGGACCCTAAACACAATACTTTGGAAGTGAAGAAGGTTCAGCACATTTCAGCTTTTCAATCACATGTTTAAATGTGAGGCTTTTCTCTCAGGTCATTTTACTCCAAAGATTTAGCAGTAAAGCCTACAATTGGGACTACCAGTTAAATGGTTAAGTTAGATTGTGAATAGTGAATACATAAATATTAAGGGAGAAATATTGCACAATTTTACAATTCAAATAAGACGATAAATATATATGTAACTACGTAGCAACATGTTTTTTGGTATTCAGGCTAAAAAGGCAATAATTATTCAGAAGCCTAAGTTCTGCTTGAGTAATAAATACAAGATTCTACATATATACACCAGAGATTTGGCTTTATATGTTATATGCCTAATGTCGCTATTTAGCATCATACTTACATTGGGTCTAATGCAACATTTACATGCGCAATCTCCAATTAGGAGTCTGATTAATGACAAAAAACTATTTTTTAACATAAAAAGAGGGATTAAATGGCTGAAAGAACACTAGATATTTACTCAGATTACTTCTGCATAATGATTAGACACATAAATGAGACAAAAGTGTGAAACGAGCAAATACTTTCCTCACAAAAGCCTCTCCTTGCTTCTGCAGAATGACAGATGAAAGCATCTCTTGTTGAATAAAGGAGTGAATCTCTAAGCGACTGACTCCTGACCCCACCTTTTTTCATCAGTCTCAACAAACCCTCCTCAGCATGCAGCCTTCATAACCTTAGAGCAACGTCATGGAAACATTGGACGACCATAATCCAAAACTTTTGCTGGCCTCTTTCCTAGTGCTCTGCTACATATAAATTGTGCCGAGTCAGGACACCATTGAGTAACTGCTCCAAACAGCTGAAATTCATTACCAACAGGAAAGCAATACATTTGACCTAAGAAAGGGTGGAAATTAGCACCTGCCACTGGCAAAATGCGGGTAAAAGTATGAAGTGGCGTGTAAATTGGAGCAACGCACCCGCCACTGTGGCGGGTTGACAATTTGAACAGAAAAAAAAGCTGCATTCAGTTTGAACTTCTGTCCAGAGGAGGACCGACCGTCTGGACTACAGACTGATGCATTTACTGTCCATATCTGGCGGCCCTACGCTGTCATAATTTAACAAAAAAATTATATTAAATTTAATTTTAATGGACCGCGACAGCCCATTGGTTGATTTTATTGACGGACACTGGGCTTATCCAATGAAAATTTGGAAATGTTCAACATGTGACTGCAAGAATGTTAGGATTGTGTATTTAAAGTTTGCCGCTAGTAATTACTTCAAATTAACTTATTTCACTACAACCCTGTTAAGGTGTCCATGCTTTATGTTAAATTATTCTGTATATGTACATCTGTATATTAAACTTATTGTCAGTAAATTCGTTTTCATAGAGTTAAGAATACATTGGATATTTTATATAATTTGCTTGTACTTGTGGGGTTTGTAATCGAAAGAAAAAAAGAAAGCAGTGGCTAGTGAAATGTCTGAGTGGCCGGTAAAAATTTTCTCTACCAGCCACTGTGGCTGGTGGAGAAAAATTTTAATTTCCACCCCTGGACCTAAGTTTATCTTCTATGAAAAATATTTATAAGCTGTAAGATATAGCGTTCTTGAGTGGGGTTTATGAGGAAAAGTGAAGCATATTTTGTACCTCCAACAGTGTCTAAATCATTCATTTTCACAGTCGGAGATAAGTGAAAATTGAGGTTAACGACTGCATTATGTACATGTAAAGCGCAATAATCACAGCAAATTTTAACTCTGGTTATACAAAGTGTTTTTGATTTAAAAGAATTGGAGATTTGAAAGAGAGTTTTAAATGAGTTGATTTCTTTTGCTAAAACACATAATTTTACTTTAATTTCTGTAAGTTTCATCTGCACTAACAATTATAATTTCTGGAAGCTTTTTAAAACCTCTCCCTCTCTGAGATGGATGTGTGAAATTTTACCACAGAGACGACGTTTCCACATGCGGCTTCAACAACTCGTGGCTCATAAAGCGTGCCAGGTATGGTGGCATGGGGATTCCTTCCCTGGCCAGTTTAATGGTTGGCTCAAACAGTTTGGCCCAGGACAACTTCCCGTACTCTCTGTGGAGGGCGTCGTAGCCCAGCAGCTCCCCGGGAACGCCAATCCACTGACTACCTGCAACATTGAGGTGGAAAATGAAAACAATATTTTGGAAGCTAAAAATGTGAAGACAGCTTACCTAAAAAAACAAAACAATGAACTGTAGAAAAATTTAGATTTCTTAAAGTTAAAATTTAAGGTTTCTTATTGTAAACATGCAATTCTGATCAGATTTATTTCATCATTGAAATAAATTTCGTATTAATTTGGGGTTTTTAATGATTGACTTGATCCATTCTTTTTGAGGGGGATAGATAATAATACAAGAACTGCAATCAAGGATTGCACAGATCAAATATATCACACCTGTTTACCTAAAGCTCTCCTAGTAAGTTGTTCCTTGATCAGCCTCCAAAAAGCTTTTGACATAACTCAGGCATAACAGATATATCTGTTAATATTGCATATTTACCTGCTTATATAGCAAATCGACCATTTGCTATATAAATAAACTTGACTTGCGTATGTGCAAGACTTATTTCAAATCGCATTAAAATTAATTGCTTTCTTCAAAATTCAACACACAAATACCCAATTAAGACAATATTGAAACATTTTTGAGAATTTTGAAAACTTATTAACAGAAAACCAAGAAATCACATTTATGTAAGTATTCGCTGAAAACTTTGCTGAGTCATCTTTGGCAGCAATCCGTTTTTGAATATGACGCCACAAGCTTTGAACGAGCATCTTTAGGCCGTTTGGTTCATTCTTCTTCGCAGTTCATCTCCTGCTTCATCAGGTTGGACAGAGACATCTGTGCAGCTATCTTCAGATCTCTCCAGAGATGTTCAATGAGATTCAAGCCTGGACTCTGGCCTGGCCAGTCCAGCACATTAGATGCCTGGCATTCACACCAAAGAGTTCAATCTTTGTCTCATCAAGCCAGAGAATTTCGTTTCTCGTGGTCTGAAAGTCCTTCAAGTGACTTTTGGCAAACTTCAGACATTGTGCCATGTGCCTTTTATTAGGGAATGACTTTCATTTTGTCGCTCTAACAGAGATCTGCTGCAGGACAATCCTGTCTGTGGTCTACAGAAAACTCCTTTGATTGCTTGCTGTTTGATCTCTGACTTGGGACCTTACATAGACTGTGTGTCTTTCCAAACCAAGTGTAATCAACTGAATTTTCCACAGATGGACTCCACTTATTTTACAAAAACATCTTAAGGAGGATCAGTGGAAATGAAGGTTGCAAACATTTATGTAAATATGATTTCTTGGTTTGGTCATTTTAATAAATATGCAAAAGAAAAGCTGTGGAAAAACCTTTAATGAAAAAAAAAGTCAAAAATTGGTCTGTGCAGCAGATGCAGCTTACCTGCGGTCAGTCCGAATTTAGTGGGACAATCTTTTAACAGAGAAGGTTTGAATGTCTGTGGGGTTGACTCTCTGAAGTTGTAAACTTTAACATTACCTGGAAACAAATGAGCAAATGAAATAACTCACAAATAATTTATTGTTTTCTTCTGAAAGTTTCCTCCCACTCACTTGCTCATCCCAGAGGCAAACAGACAAGATAAACAAACCCAAAATATATTTTTGTATGTGATTCAATCTGAATTTCTCATGACATTAAGGTGAAATATGACATGAATGATTCTTTCCATACCAAATAGTAGAAAAAGAAAGAATAGTGGTGATAATTCAAAAGTCTGATTCTAACGAAAACATGTCCTGAAAAATAAATCAAATGCAGACTACCCACCTGTTTTATTTCTGACTACAACTATCGAGCCTCCTCCAATTCCCATGCTCTGAGGGTTGACCAAAGATGTGCAGAGGAGAGCTGCAATGGCGCCATCTACTGCTGAGCCGCCTTGGAGGAGCATGTTCCTGGAAAACAATGTTCAGTGGATTTACGGGAAACCAGTTATCTGACTGCGATGCTCTGCACACATTTGGACACCCACCGGCAAACACCAATGTGTTATTTGATGGCTTTTACTCTGGGGGTGTCCATTGTTTTACAACGGAAAACCAATCAAAGTTAATCCACGTGCTGTCTGTCTTTCATGACAGTGAAAGTATAGTAATAGTTGCACAATACATTTTATTTGTCTTATTTGTTGGATTTCTCCACCTCAGTTGGATGGACATTAGAAAAGCAGGAAAAAAGAGAAAACAACTCTGCAGACTGTGTTGGAAACATAAAGGATCTTTTCAGGAAGGCTGGCACTAACTACTCTTTGCCTCCTAAGCTGAAAGAGAAGGCAGTGTTGGGAATATTTAGACCTTGCCAGCTCAAACGTTTTGCAGGAGTTTGAAGTTGTACCAAAGACTGACATGGTTGTGAGTTAAAAGTGGAGTGATGACATAATTTTCAAATATCTGCATATAGGTTATCTTGACACAACAAATGTAAATATTGCAATTAAAAAACTTTGTGGAAAGACAGGCCATAGCAAATTAACAAAAATAATGTTTATTTTACAGACCGAGACACATGCTGCTCTTCTGCTAATAAAACACTTTTTGCAATTTTTTTTTTTTGTGCAAAGCTGACCTTTTTACTTTAAGCCAATGTTCCAGAGTTTCCGCTCAGTTCATCTCTTTGTCACTCACATCTGAACCTTTGATTGTCTCTGCTTTGAACTGCAAAATGAACTCTCCACAAACATTATCACAAGGGCAAAAAAAAAAAAAAAAAAAAAAAAAATCCCCAGTTGTGCACAAAAGCAGGAAGAGTTGCACACATTCCAGTGAAACCACCTTTGCACTTCTGAAGTTACTGATGACTGATTAACTGACTCGCAACTGCAAGTAAGACAAATAACCAAAGCAGAGCCAAGACCTTTCAACATAAGCGACAGGTCATGTTTATGCACTCTGAATGAATTGATTCAGCAACTGCTCAGAGCAATCAAAGGACCTGGATGCGCTATGCTATAATCTCACAGAGCCGATCAAATCTCTTAAACTGCTTATTCCCACTGCCAGGAGGCGAAGCCCGATTCAATTCAGGTGCACGTCAATGAATAAAAACACGTTTTAGATCCAAGCAGGAAAATTCTGAATGAAAAAAATGTTTTTTAGCATCAATTTGGTCAAATTAAAGTCTTACAAGAAAGGAGGCGGGAGGGAGGCCACTTACTTTCCGATCTCGGAGCAAAGTTGCGAGTCTGCCGAAACAGCCGCATGTCTGAATCTGCCGCCGGAGCAACCCGCACCAAGAAGCGTGGCGATGCACAGACTCACCAGAGCAACAGCGCAAATCACAATAAGAAGGACGCAACATGCCGTCAGCCAGGGCTTATATTTGGCCATTGCGCTTTGTGTGTGAGTTGGTAAAACTTTTACACAGTTCGTCTGCGCTCGATGAAGTGCGCACAGACGCACAATCAAATCCGTATTATCCAAAGCATGAACTACCCTGGCTGACAACCCTCCTCCTCCTCCTCCTCCTCCTCCTCCTCCTCCTCCTCCTCCTCCTCCTCCTCCTCCTCCTCCTCCTCCTCCTCCTCCTCTTCGTCTTTCTTCTCTATCTCCCTCTTATTCCAGAAACGAAAGCAGTAATTTACTGGATTTAGACTGGATCATTCTTAGTAACCATGAGTCTTGGGGAAAAAACCTTGTTGTCATGTTTTGTTCCCGAAAAACATGCGTGTCAAGTATTTCAATGATCAATTCATTTCACACTTTTTGAAAGTGTGTTAGAGCAAAGTTTGCTTGATTAGGTGGTCTTGGAAAGAAAATCGCCCAGAGGCTTAAATGTCCCAAAGAGCAACGATTTGAACAACAGACGGTGCGCTGACAGTATTGCCCAAGACTTGTTTTGTCACATTTAAACGCTACAATCAAAACTTACATCCAATTAGAATATCTTGGGGGAAAAAACAGTATTTTTGTAACTCAGTTTAGAAAATGAAGTCATATATTAAGTAGATGAATTAAAGATTGAAATATTTCAAGCCTTTATTTCCTGTAATTCTGATGATTATGTCTTACAGACAATAAAATTCAAATAAAATATGTAAAACACATATTATTGCTGACTAAATTAACACAACATAGCGTAAAATTACTTAAAAAACAAGCTTATCTTTGCCTTACATACCAACACTGAAAGCACTAAAGCTGCCATTTAAAAACAGAAATGACTTTAGACTTTATTCTGTAAGATCTACTGATTAAAAAGTTAAATAATTAAAAAACACTAAACAAAAGGCAAAGTTGGCCATTACTGTACAACAGTGCATTTATTTTTTTCTGTACTTTTATTTGATTTAATTTACTTTCTCATTACTACAACCAGATTTAGAACATCACTGACTTTACTTTAGTCTTTGATAAAATTTGCTGGATGAGTTAAATATTTAAATACCACTCTGACAACACTTTCCACATTTTCTCAAGGTGGCGTCCTCATTCATCTTTTATTGATCATATCTTTTCTCCTTGCATTATTGTCTGTAATTTCAGTGTCAAAGTTCATTGTGTGCAGATGACATCCAGCTCTACCATTTCTCCTCCCCCCTGCCTCCAGCTCCTTTCTCAACACACGTCAAAGTAGGATTAGGTTGCCTTTTTGCAATCCCAACATGTTTTGTAAAAAGTCCAATGAAATTATAACGCAAATCTTTGCTGAGCTTAAAGGGTTTAATGCAACAATTACTGATGGACTGTGCAGCCAGCTGGCCACCCTGCTGCAGTTGGCACATATTTTTACTCACTGTTACCTTGACACAGGCGATTTTTTGTTCAGTGGCAGTAAATCTTGAAAATAGAACAAAAGCAAAAATGTATATTGGATTTTTAAAGCTTATGAGAGTCTTTGTCTTACCATTGCAGTATGTCTTTGCATCAAAATCCTTACCTATAAGACCTTTCCTAACCTCACATGTTTGAACTCATCCACACCAACCCACCCTTCGGTTCTCTAAGGTCTTCCTCCATAAATCAGCACCTCATTCCAATTCCTGTTGCTTAAACAGTGATGTATTTTTAAAAGTACTTTGTAAGTTTGTGAAACATTAATAAATTATAAGCAACATGTCAATATCTCATCTAACTAACAGAAAAGTAAAATAAAACACTGGTGACTGACAATTTGTGAAATATAGCAACAATTTAGCATGATAATTCAGAATCTAATAGAGGCATTGGCATGGTAACAAAAGTTTAAAATCACTTCCAACACAGTAAATGATCTAAGAGATTATCTACTGTATTTCTCCCTGGAAATAGGGAGATGGGAGTCAGACTTTCTCATAATCACTATGTACTTTCTATTTTACTAATTGTGTATTCAGATTTGCAAAGTCTCCTCATAAACATATTTGGGAATCTAATGGAAAAGAAAACCATTTGTTCTGACATAATGTCAGGAATGTCTTCCCAGAATGTATTTACATTTATGCAAATCCATGTGCAGTGTAGGAATGAACCCTCTTCAATGATGGGGGAAGTTGTATTGGCTTGTTTTGCTCAGACCAGTTCTGCATCAGTTCTGGTTCAGTTCTGGTTCAGTTTTGGTCTCCAGTCACTCCCTTAATGTTTATACTTAGTAAGGCACAAATTTTATCTTTCCTGTACGATTCTGCAGCTGGATGACATCAAGTCAGCAGCAGTTTGCTTTCACCCCCAATTTTTGTTCAATTTATACTTTCCATTTATAAATGTTTCTTTATTCTTGATAAACACCACAAAAGGGAATTTCACACTGTTCTGCTTACAGGGTTGTATAAACTGTTCTTTAAGTCTTTTGTTTGTTAGGCAGTCCTTTTAAGGCTGCTAATGTTAACACATTTCTGCGTCTGTCAGATAGGAGAAAATCCACATTCATCAGGATGTTACTCACGCAAAAGATCCAACATAATTTAGATTCCATTATAAACCAGTAAAAGTAAACAGTCATCATTCTGTGGCGCAGTGTTTCTTACTCATCGCTCATAAGTCATGCTGAGTCACAGATACTTTTCTTTTTAACACTGAGAATTTTCTAATCTGTCATAAGCCACATTGTTGTATGTGGACAATCTTAGTTTTCAAGTCTGCTTCAAAATTTCTATTGGAGTAAATGCGTTTTAACACAATAACATTTCACATTTTCAAAATATTTAAAATGACGGATAATTTTCTCTGTCAAAAGGAAAAAAAAAGTTTTGTTTAGTTGAATTAAACTTAGCATCATCTGCACTATAACAATTGCATCATTTATATTCGAGAAAACAAACAGATTAGAGCTAATTTCAATTAATTTGATGCATGAATACATTTTATATTTAGAAATAAACTTTTTATTTGTAATATAACAAGTTGCTCTCCTATTCTTGTAATTGACCAAAATACTAAATATTATTTTGATTCCGTTTTTAGACAGAAGCAAGGAGAAGAGGAACAGACGTGTAGAAAGGGGGTTTGAGGTCAAAGGTCAAATTCCTGACAGTTGTGCTGAGGACAATAGCCTCTTTATAGCGGATGCTGGTTCTAAAACTATTCCACATCCTGGACGGTAATTTAAGTTTCGCTGTGATTAATTTTTCAGCAATAAACCACCAAAAGAAATGGGTTATTTCCCAAAATCTGTCTCCTGTCATTCTGAATCCATTTGTGCTCAGTCATAAGTAGTCATGTACTGTATGTCCAATTAAAATGCTGTGTTGAGTCATAAGCATTTTAGTTGAAAATGAAATAAAAACAGCTGAGGGGTAAAATAATAGAAGGTAAGATATGATTCACTGTAATCTCTCACACGTTTCTTTATTGTTTAACAAAATAACAAAAATAACAAAATGTCATTGTTTTGTGTTGAGGATGAGTCCAGTTTAATAAATAATATTACTAATATTTTTAATATTTAGTCTAGATTGACTCTTGCCTATTTGCACACATTTATTTTGGTGTCTGTAGTATTAGTTTTTGGCAGATATCCCACTTTTAATGTTTTAAAACACTAACATTTCTCTACTTTGTAAATAGGTGCTTGTTTCTATCAGTTTTTAACTTATCCATCAAATCTCAAAGTAATTTTCAATCCATTCTTGTCTGGTTTCTTACATTTCTACAAGCTAAACCTAAAGACACTTTGACAAGTTCTTGACATTGAAACGTTTTATTTTCATTATGTTAAATTAATTGACAAATTATTATTCTGACACTACTTTTATAAGAGTAATTTATATTTAAAAGACGTTTCTGTACCTAAATTAATTTGTGTGATGTTTTAAAGTGGTTAAATATTGATCTCAAACATTAAAAATGCCAGTCACACAGAAGAGAGGGGAAACATTCTTCAAATAAAATAGCTCAAAAGTTAGGTAATTTATATCATCCAAGCAAATTATGTCAAATGCCTTTTAATAAAATTGAAGGAAATGTGTCAATTTGTGAGAAATGAGCACAAAATATGTTCATTAGTCTCTAGAAGCATAATAATAGCTTTACTCTATTTTCCAGATTTAGCAGTGAAACAGTTAATTTTACTACCCACATCAAGAAAATGTTTTTTTCTCTTGGTGTGGGAGTTTTAAAAGTTCTCATTCTTCAACAGGCATGAAACAAAGACATAAAAAAATCAGAACAGTGTGTAACAAAGATGTCACGAGGACTAGAGCTAGGAATCACTGGTCGAAAGACGTGAGTCTGAGATCAGGACAAACAGGATGTAATTTTAGGAAAATAAAAATCTATTTATTAAAGAATCAAACCATAAGTACAAGTACAAAAACATGTTGGAGATCATCAGACCAAACTAAACAAAGAATATAAAATGTTGCAGGTGCTTTAATTATGTCTAGAGAGTTTATTTCTGCCTTTTGGACGTTGAATAATAAAGAATGAAACGACACAGAGTCGGACTCTTCGGGTTGCAGAATCCCAGAAACATCTAAGGTCTTCAGATCCTGAAGATGGAAAACTGGGATTAACTTCTCAGGACTTGTTTCAAACTACCAGCCAAACAACAACCATCACATTAAGACGCTTTGTTACAGCCAGATTATGCAATATTTTAGGCCCAAATACAAAAGTTTTACACACATCTAAACTACTTTTAGTTGAAAGCTTGATTGTTTTGGAAGATTGGATAAAAGCCAACTCCATTTCAGTAAAGTTCTCTGCAAGGTCTCTATGACTTTTACAGATTTTTAATTAAAAGATAAAGGCAGTCATACTTCTATGATATTATCAGTTAAATTATTGATCACATTTATTTTATTGTTGATAAACTAACTTCTCTGTCACCCCCTAAACTCTTATCCTGAAATCTACAATGACTTCAGATGTTTTTTTGCTTCTCCCTGGAACGAATTCCTCGAATACCAGACAGGAAACGAAAATGTTGGCTCATTTAAGTCGGGACTTAAACCAGTGTTTACAAAGTCTAAAATGGCTTTTTTGTTTAATTTGCTTGGGTTTGCATTTAAATATGTTATTGCTTTTATGTGATCCCACATGTTTTTTGTTTGTATCTTGTTTTTTTGGTTCATTTTATGTTTTTAGTGTGACTTATGTCTGCTCTATGTCTTTTCTGTCAATCACTTTGTGTATAAATTCAGCTAAGCAAATAATTGCATCGTCTTGCTTTCCTAATGGACAAAAACTTCTATCCAGTGCGCCGGTGATCAGTAAACCTTTCAACACCAGGGGGCGACAGTGTGCGTATTTTCAGCTGCAAAAATTCACCCTGGTGAGACAGAAATACAAAAAATTATACACATTCTCACACTGAACTGGCTTTTGCATTTTGCTTCTTCTAAATTATGTTCCAATTACAAAATAGGACCTGTATTTATCCAGGAACTTATTCCCAAGTCACTTTTTCCAAACAGAATCACTTTATAGGATGAAAGAATCCTGTGAAGTAAATTTCACAAACATTTCTAAAAAAAATAAAGCCAGGAATCTTGTGCTTATAAATGTTAATTCACAGTGTTTTTTTGTTAGCCATGGCCACAGCCTGCTTTTCCTCGTTGCTGAGTGGGACTGCCCCGAGCTGTGAGAGGATTAGTTCATCCTCAGCTATCAAAGCCCCCTAATTAATCTGAGTAAATTACAAGCCGTGTGCCATAATTTGAGTCAATGTAAGCAGAGAGAGAAGGTGTAGGAGAAGATTCAGCAAGAATATCATACTGTAGGTCGCTGCGCTGCTATAAATAGAGCATCCCTTTATTCTGCACTCCCTGCGTCATACCAGCAGCCCCCCTACTCACCAATGCCAGCCCCTGTTCACTCAAATCCAGCATCCTGTCACAGCGCTGAGCATGTACAACTCCGAGTCCACTCATTCAAACCAATCCTTCCTTTCTTATTTGCATCTTTATGTGGTTTTGTTTTACATTTTCATGCTTCAGGGGGGTTCTCCTGAACTGTGTCGCGTCTTTGTGTATTTTGGATTATATAATTTTTGGAAAAACTCTCGGAGGCTGACAGATGAGGCACCAGGATAATTCTGATTCCCTCTTTTCTGAATTAATAGTCCCAGAACTATTTTTACCCATCTGATTCACCCCCCAAAAAAGGATTGACATGCAACAGGAAAAGGCAGAAATGATGGAGAGTAATCACTGCCTCATCCCTAATAACTTATTGTTCTATCATGCACTGGTAGAAAATATATATATTTTTTGCTAATGTGTATGAGCTTGATGTAATGAATCGTGCATTTTTTGGTATAGATTATTCTCAGCCACATATTTGGTTACTTTAAAACAATTGTATTCCAAATCAAACAACATTTTTGAATTTGAAAGACTATATGGTCCAGCACATTAGATTTTTTTCTAATACAAAATATTTCATGCTATAAAATGTTTTTTTTGTTGTTCTGTTTTAAACAGTTTAATGAAGTAATTTAGCTCTTTTTCTCCACCTTGTTCAGAGTGCAGTCACTCCAAACTGATTGAAGTGCAACTCAAGGGCAGCAATCATTGTTACTGGGGAGTTCTACCAATAAAATCAATTGTTAAACTTAATACATCTCAAAAATATGTTTTTTCCCCCTCTTTGCTTAAGTAGTTTTCAACATTAGTAACATTAAAAAGGTGAACAATCGTCTCTACAACTTAAGGAGGAAAAGTGAGTGATCTCTGGCAATTTGGCATTTCTAAAGTTTAGATTGGATTTTTTTAAACAAATGTTCACAAACCTCAGTGAACCGAATTAATGTAAAGCAGAATGACAACATTCCTGTACAGCTGATGAAATCATAAAGAAAACAACTTCAAGTCGTTGCTGACAATGGTTTTGCAAATGATTGAATCACAGGATATAATTTGTATGACTATACTTATAATCATTAATATTATTTGTCCCCATAGTCATATCTAGTATGTTTGTGGTTATTTGTATGTGTTCAAAGAAATGTTGCATCCCATTTTCTGTCACAATAAATGTGTTAATGGCAGAAGGAGACAAAATAACTTGGATTATATCCCAAAGACTGTAAGATCAGAACAAAATACAAAAGCAAAGTGTCAAAGATTACAACACAAGAATGAAACTCACAATATATGGATTAGTCAAATGTCAACTGTAATGTTAAAAACTGATTGTGGAAAGTGCTGCTTGTGTTGCGATTTAATTTCAATATCATAAATGTTCATGTCACCAGGGTTCAAGGCAAAAACAAGCAAATTGCATTAATCTTGAAGCAGAATTTTAATAACCAGATGCAGTGACATACTACAGAGTCTGAATGGTGTACAGGCTCACATGTAATTTACTTTTACTACTTACAGAAATAAAACTTTAAATTATGATGCGAGTGCATTAAATAAACTTCACTCAATTAATCAAATGATTTAAGGTGATGTACTGAGTCTAACTTGTTGATGGACTGGCAACATGTCCAGGTTGCACTCAGCCTCCAATGAGCTGATGTGTCTGATCTGTGTTTGCCCTCAGGTACCATAATTACCTTAACTTTAGGAATATAATACTTACATTGACTGGTTGTCAGAAGTCTCATTTAAGCCCCATAGCTTACTGACAGAGACGACGACAGAGACAGGAGACTCCTACGTTGCTGAATATTCAGCCATCATGTCTGGATCTGTTTCCCCTTAAGGCTGCTGGATGTCTGCATGAAGCCAAATGGGGTTTTGAGCAATCACAATGGCACAAACCCAAGTTCACTGGCAGGCAGCCAAGCTAAAACGGATGAATCAATGAAACTATCATGTCAAAGCTTTGACTTTAAGAAACAGGTCATGACAATTTTAATTGGGTGGTTTTAAATTTCCTTGTCTTGTTACAGTTCAGTGGCCTCCCCATGCCTTGGGTTGTGTAAACAAATTGAGGAAAAAAAATTCTTCATGGTTTCTGTGTGAATAACCGCTCAAAGATGTTAGCTTAGCAATTTGTCATTATAACATGTCATTAACCTGTGCAAGTATCCTTCCACTGACCACAGCAAAGCTGCAGCTTTTCCTGTTCTTTTTTTTTCAGTTTTGCAGCCAGCATTGTGTCAGTTAGAGAAAATATACTTTCACTGCTTCAATAGAGGCGTCCATGGGGAGTGAATTTCAAACTGTGTCATAAAAAAATCAACAGATGGGTTCTTTGAAACCAGCGCCAACAGCAACAAGCATTTTTTTTTATTATCTTCTGTAAGCTTCACCTTTTCATGGAATTTGAAATGGACATCAAGGACAGGATAGATAAAACAATGAAAAACTGGAACATTTCCAGAGCCAGCTTTGTGCTTCATGTTTTGATGGAAAAATATTTGAAGATTTAAAACAAGCAAACACAAAATGTGTCACCTTTTGTTATAAATTGGAACCACAAACTTCTATGTATTTTATTAAGGACTTGCTTGACAAATGCATGTAATGTAGTAAACAATTGTAAATTTGAAAGTAAAGGACACATGGCTTTCTTATATCTTATTACCAGTAAAAGTATGGTATACATTTGTATTCAATCCCTGAGTCTCCTAAAGAAAATCCAGTGTCACAACAGTCTTCAGAAACCATCTGATGATTGGAGTGCACCTGTAGTTTTATTATAAACAGTTGTTTGTGGAGAAATGGTAACATTGCATACAAACATATAGACAATTAGATTTATGCATGCATTGCTTACAAAACATATGCAAAGACAGGGACGTGCAAATAGCAGCAGGGATGTTATTTAAAATGAGAAAAACTGCAAATAACTTTTTTCTTGTAATGGTTACAAAGTCTTGCAGCGGCTGGCAGGAAGGATCTGAGGTACTGCTCTTTTGTGCACTTGGATGCCGCAGTCTGTCAATGAAAGTACTTTTTAGTTCAGCAACAGTTTCATCAATGGACTGGGACACATTGCCCAATAGTGATTTATTTTTAGCTATAGTTTTTTGTTTCCTACCTGCACTGGGTCAAGGAGCTGGCCTTTCTGATGAAGTTAATTAATTGATGTAGATAACCTAACCCTCCGTCAATAAAGTCAATAAAGGTCTCCAAGATCATTCCCTACACTCCAAAAAATCTCAGTTCTCTTAGAAGGTAGAGTCTCAGATCCAGTTTATGGAGTTCAGTCACTAGATTTGCAAAGCTGGAAGCAGAAAAGTTTTATTTTTCTCTCAAAATCTAACTACAAATGCATGCCACCATTTTTTCATATTTCCATTTAAAAAAAGAGAAAAATGTAAGTCCATATTCTTTTCCTTTTATTTTACAATTATGCACCATCTGGTCTGTCACATATAATCCTAATTATGTCTCTAAAACTAGGCGAAAATGTGAAAAAGGTCAAAAGGTATGAATACTTTTGCTTGTCAAATGCAAAGCCAACAAAATTCCAAGAAACTTTATTTTTTGCTCTGATGGGATTATGTGAAATTTGGTTTGTCTGGAGTGTCTCTCTGAGTGGATTAAGCCTGCAGTCATAACTGTGCAGAACGGACCGAGATACATTTACATTTTGTTCCACTTGCCGTTATTCAGTCTGACTGATCTTTGACAAGGGACCTCATGAGTCTCCTCAGTATCCAGATGACTACGGGCAGCGGGACGTTACTGACCTCATTCTGTGAGAATTGTTCATGTTTTTTGCTTCATGAGTTCTTGGTTAAGACAAACAGATGTTGGATTTGTTTCAGCTCCACTGGACATCTCTAAAGGTTGCCATTAATGTCTATTATTAATAGCATAGCGGACTAGTGTTCTGAAATTTGATTTATGGTTTCCTGCATGTTCATAACTCAACCCTCCAAAACAACACATGAGGGAATTTCTCCAGGTTTGGTTTTGGTATAAAGCAAGTCTGGACTCTTGCGTATTTGCAGTGTCTTGTCAAAGACGTACATGTTTTACCCTGTCACAGAATAAAACATGACAGGAATAACAATATAAAACAGGACATTAATTGATTTATAGATTCTTGCAAAGTACTATACAACTGCTTTCCTAATAAATTCAAATGTTTCTGATATGAGAGATAATCAGACTAGAAGTGGGACAAAAGTTTGTTTTTTTCTTCACATGATCGAAGTTAAAACAAGGCGATCTCTGACACACAACCCTGAAAAAGCCAACTCTTGAGCTGAATAGGCTTTTTGTTCTCCATGAAGATCTTAAACAGAAATGTATTTGAAGTATCTAAAATGGGAACCGCAGCACAAAAGAAGAGGTTTGAGTGTTTTCCTTTAAATCATCCCACAGACACACAACATATTTTCTTCTTATTTATGTGTATAGCTTCAGATGAAGCAACTGGGAAGAGAGATGGGACCAACTGCAACTAATTATCCACCCACGCTACAAATTCCTGCAGCATCTTCAAATCCCAAGATTACTTCACAGCATTTACACCTGGACAAAGTGTAGTCAGGTCTTGTCTTACAATACAATAGCTGCCATTATATTGACACTGTACTTTCTGTTTCCAGGACCTGCTGAAACACTACCTGCCATAACTAAAACATGCAGCCTGCTTTGGCTGCAATATGGCTGACAAGATGACTCTGAATTGGAGCCATCTTGTCAGCTGAAAGGATTTTTGTAGTATCTTTATTCTCTGTGCAAGATTTATTCTGGGAATGTTTGAATAAAATAATCCTGAACGAAGTCAGAGACTCTCCATTCCCTCTATAAAAACTTTTAAAACTGACTTTCTACAAAATTATAAGAATGATTTGACAGATTATATAATGATAGGAATACACTTGTTTATCTGTTTCTTGTTTTATTTCTTTAATGTTATTTTACTCCTGACGATGCAGAAGAGAAGCGCTGCATGCTTTGCTTTATGATCTTCTTAAACAATGAAATGACATCTGTATTTGATAATGGTGCACTGTAACCAGGACTTTTAACAAAAAAGGGAAAAAAAACTTTTATTTCATGTTGAAAATAAATTATAGAACAGAGAAATAAATAAAATTTCTGATTAGAAAATATTTTATATATTGTACAAAGGAAAGGAAAATATAGATAAATATGTTGATGAATTGATTGAAAAATGTATGTATAAATTTCACGTCAAAATTTCTTGTTAAAAATCTGAAATCTTATTCAAAATCATCGAATTTAAAGAAACAGGACGCAGGTATGAGAAATGTGCAAAATGAATTTTTTGCTTATTTATTTAAGTTTTTTAAGCTAATATTGATGAACCTTGAAGTAACTGAAACAAATAAAAATAGTAAAAATCCTGCTTCATTAACTGCTCAAGCATTTTTTATTTCTGGGATTATGCAATGGTTTTTGAAAGAGATGTAAAATTATCAACAAACATGATTCCTATCCAAAATATCTAGCAAATGTTTTCTTGTGTCATTGTTGTATTGACGGGGAACCGATATGTTACTGTAGCCACTCACTACCATTCACATAGCTGATTTAACAGATTATTTTGATGTTTCTTAGCATGTCTCCTCACGTGATTTTCATCATTGGCTACAGAAAATGGGAGCCAGTGAGGCATGTAGAGGCATGCTTTAAGCGGGATCTGCAGAGAACTGGGACTGGATGTAGAGGCCTGCAGCCGACGGACAAGGAAATAAAGAAACATTCAGAGTCAAAAGACTGACTGAGAGGGAAGGTGAATGGAATAATCTGATCGGCTACATTTCAGAGAGCTGACCTGGGAATAAAATCGGGTATTTTAGATGAAATAAGGCTTAAAGAGGGACTGAGAGAATAAAGTCATGACGCTATAACTCAGCTTGAATACTGCTGAAGCCAAAGCTCTGTCAAAGTGTCTTTAACCACAGCATTAAAACTTTGTGTTCATAAGATGCAACAAAAACAAAAGCTGAAGAGGTCATTTGTAAATTCATGAATGTAATTTGTAATACAAAAAGCTGATAGACGAAGTGAAGTGGTAACCAAGACAAGAAGAGTGAATTAAAAGTGGAATCTTGTTCATGTAAATAAAAACTAAACACTTGTTGGTCAGATTGGGTGAATATTGCGGTGGGAAATATTCTTAGTTTTTACAAATTTGACAAAACTCCTTACATTAAAAAACTACAGGTTTTTTTATATATTGGCAAAGTGATCTGTGCTCTGCATGTTAAACTACATTCGACATTTTTAGTCTCTCATTACAAGTTTGTTTTATATGTCATTCTTTTAACCAGATATACTGTACATAACATAAATTCATTTTAGATCCACTGAAAGTCCCTCTCTTCGTGTTTGTTGACATTGATAAATGATGGGAAGATTCTGCAGCAATAATCAATTATCAATTTATCAAAACCACAGAACTAAAAGCTACAGAGGAACTTTAAAGGAATAAACACACTGTGTGATCAAGTTGTTATGCTCTATTATTATATTACCCTTTCACTGACTGTGGTTGTCTCAAGGTATCAGTTTCTAATTCGATAATTAATCTCATTCAGCTATTGAGCGTTCCTGCTTGAACTGTTCTCGTGATATTACATCCTGCAGAACCAGCTGCTCATCTGAGAGAGCAACATGTCTGAACGACTCACCTGAGAAAGTCCATTCTTCATCGGGGGACCCAATCCACTCTGTCATTAATCATTAATCTTGTTTAATGTTTCAGTTATATTAAATTGTGCAAAGGGATGAGTGGAGTATACAGCAGATGTGACTAGAACTTGCAGTCAGACAAAATTATTTTGGATACCAACAAGAAAGCAGATAATTTTTAGAAACATTTAGATTTTTTTTTTTTTCTGTGTTCTTCTTGACTGGAAATTTTTCAACGTTCTTCAGCTTGAACAAGTCCAGCTGTGGAAAAATAGCAGCTAATAAAAAACATAAAAAATTGCAAAAAATAAAAGATTAAAGAAAAATGTAAAGATATCCAGAATAGGTGGGTACCTAAGATAGGCTGAAATTATTTACCATTATTTGCCGTTTGTGAATACAGAGCCACAGCTGTGTGCATTGCAGCATTTAAAAATTTGATAAGCTAACCCTTGAGTGTGGCAATGAGCCAAAATTTAATTTTTGCTTTCCACTTTTGAATAATTGTACATTTTTCTTTTGGTGAATGTGTTTTTGTTTGTATTTCTGCAATCCACCTTCTCCTGTTGTCTGAGGATAAGAAATGGGCCATTTTGCACCTCCAGGCCTGATTGTTCCTGTTGCAGCCCAGCATCTCCAAAAGACAAGTGCCAGACCAACATAGAGAGGTACAACAAGGACAAAAACTGGAGAGGATTCATTTGAACAGGATTTCTATGGACATACTTATTATTATTATTAAAGATCAAACCACTTGATGCTAATGTTAGAGATGAATGAAAAGAGAGCAGCGTAGTTGAAGCAGGCCATTAATGCAATGGAGTGATGATACTCTGTCTGTCCCTGGAGCAGAAGAGACACAGATGTCAGAGAACACAAACTCCCCTGAGAGAGACGCACAAAATCTGCTCATTTTCTCCACTTACTCTGAGAAAAACAATTCTGTCTAATTGGCTGAACGTATTAACGTCATTATTTACCTTCTGCTGAGAGAATTATGACCCTGAGTGTACAGATGTGATATATATATATATATATATATATACAGTATATGTTAGTTTGAGATGTGTTTATATTCTTTCTTGGCTGTTTGTCAAATTCCCTATTCTGTTTTTGACAATATGCCGTGTCTGGAAAGCTGATTGGGGAGTTTAATCTTTTAGGATTTTGTAAATAGGTGAATTTTAGACAGATGTTCTGACAGTAACAGATGAGAGAAACTAAAGGAATGTGCGGCGACAGCTTTATCTGTTTTCTTGATCAAAGTGCAGCGTGTCTTGAAAACTGAAAGCCCTTTGGCAAAATCTTAAATACTTTAATTCAAATTTGGGTTTTAAAGACATGATACTGAAAGTTTGATATTTTTTAAGTATTAATGCAGTCTTAAATAAGATGGACATTAAATAATTTTGCAATGAAAAGACTATATGTAAGAATTTTAATTTAATTTGTTACATTTTCTTATATTTTAGAATGTAAGAAAAAGACTGGAAGCAGAATTGATTATTTCTAGATTTTCTCTGAATGATTCGAAATTATGAAAGAGTGGGACATAGAACGGTGACTCAGGTTGCACAGTTTGGAAGGAGAGAAATTGAAATGATTTGAGCCAAAGAGGGATAAAATAATTAGACATGGATTTTGATTATAGAGATGAGGAAAAGAGGAAGATCACATAAAAGGTTCATGAATGACGATGGAGGCAGAAGATCTGCAGTGGTGACTCCTAAAGTAAACTACAATAAAAAGTTAATGTGAAATTATTTGTGAATGCGACTTATTTCACTAAGCTTAATTGTTCAATGACCTTATGTTTAGGTTTATGGGAGCCTTTAGATTCAACATCATCATCTTTAGACCAAAGAAATCTCAGCAAATTTGAAATGTTCCAAAAAGCTCTTTTCAACTTGAGTAAAAAACATAAAACAAAGGCCCAAAAGAAACAACACCCCAGGAGTCACCTCTGTTCACTGGAGTTAGCGTCACTCTGACCACTTTGACGTCTGTCTGCCCTCTAGTGCGACATTTTCCATCAATCTCCTGGAGTTTAGCATGCGCCCTCCCTCCATCACCACCTAATCAAGCACAAAAAGGGGGAAACAAGTTGTCTCAGCAGCTCGTTATGCGTGAAAATTATCTGTAGGCTTGTGACGTGGGTCTTAATGAACTTTTGTGGGCCACGCTGCAGCTCAACACGCTGCTGCTGCCGTCCAAACTTGGTGGAGCTCCCCGCGGAGCTCCTGGCTGAGCGCCTGCTGCCACATCAGGCGACACTTCACACTCAGCTGCTTCCCGATCAGGTGCGCCTTCAGGGGCCGTCCGGTGTGTGACTCTGGGATAAAGAGAGACCCTTTGGACGCGACTGAGCACCTGCAAGGACACTGCGGACTATCGCCTTTTCATTTTCTCCTCTCGCATCCCTCTCCAGCCGCGCGTCGCTCATTAGGAAGGAGAAACGGAAAGATGAGCTCTTCTCTTCCCAAAAGCGAGTCGACCACCTCTCTGCTGCGGTCGTCGGGGCTCAGCCGCAGGGTTGCGCACCCAGATCACGCCGCCGCTCACCGGGTCCACCACCGCACTCACCATCATCAGCTTCACCGCCCTTCCAGAACTGGAAGCAGCGAGGATGCGCCTTGGTCGGATGAGTGTGAGACAAGTGCGCGGAGACCTCTCTGCCAGCCGCGACACGCGGAGTCGCGGCATTTAGTTGAGCATCACGGGGTGCAGAGGAGTTACTCTCACCGGCAGCCGAGCCACCTGGAGGATGATTACGCTCAGGAGGAGGATGCGAGGCACAGGGCGAGCCGGCATCACCAGCAAGAGCGCAGCAAGTCCTCCAGATCCAAACCTCATCACTATCAGCATCATCAGCACCACGATTCGCCTCCCGCAGAGCGCCTCGTCCACCACGACGACTCCCGGCAGGACAGGAGGACCTCACCGACTCCTTCTCTTCCAAAACGCCCCGACGAGGCGGATTTTCTCTTCGAACAGAGCGAAAGAGCCGTGACTGGCTCCACTTCCACTCTCAGTTCGGACGCACCTGTCCGACCAGCATCCCGCCGCAAAGCCAAAAGACTGGGCTCGGCGTCAGAGTGCGACTCCAACCTTCATCCCATAGTGAAGTCGGTGTTTGGGCAGGTAACGAAAACCTTTAATTACTTCAAAGTTTGCTTTAAAGTCCAACTCTCAGAAAACACACGAATGTGTTAGAGTTTGTTCAAGAAATAGTAAAATTTTATTAGTTGGTAGCTGAAGAACAACTTGGAAGGAGCAGGTTTTAGGGGGGAAGTAGACTCAGAATTAACAAAAAGACTTACATTTTTAATTGTTTTTTTAAAATTATATTTAATTCATGAAAAAGGGATTGCTTCATGCAGAAGAAAGATGGTCTCCTGTCAAAATGTGTGTAATGTAATCCCACTGTTCTTAACAGTCATTACCAATCCATAATGGACTTTGGCGCCCCAAGAGAACTTGACTAAGCTTTAAATTTCATGTAAGGCTCATAATTTAAAACATAAAGATAACATATTTGTGTTTTTCTGTGTTTTAGAAAAAGAAAACATTTCATTTTTACTTGAGGAGGCAACATAAGACTTTGACTCTCCTCCCTCACTCTGTTCATTTGAGATGAGTCCTTAAGGCCAAATGAGCATTTCAAAGAAATAACTCCCAGTTTATTCCCTATAATCACCTTCTAAAGCTATTTATAGCACAATATAATTGTCTCTTTTCGTATTACCAACAGTAACGCAGGAAAACATGTTAGAGGCCATAAAAGACTTGAGATTGGGGTGGAAGTTTACTTTCCAGCAGAACAATGACCCTTGATTTAAAACATACTCCTAAAATCCTAAATCAAGTCAATGATCTGTGTTAAGGTGTGGTGTGTGGTGTAAATGCGCTGAACAAGCTGTTAGAGGCCAATGGTCTTCAGCTCAGCCGGCTGCGGTTCGGTTCCCGACCTTTTGCTCCGTCTCTTCCCCTTTTCTAACCTTTTCTTGTCTGATTACTATGAATAAAGACCACCAGAGTCACAAAATCTCAGATACGCTCTCCATCCAGTCTGACCTAATAAGTAAATAAATAATAAAAACAATGATTATCACATTATGAATAAGCTTCACAGATCATCTAAGATTTATACAAAAACACTTTCAACTGCAGGAACAGCTCAAGCTGTTATGCTAATATTTTAAAAATAATACTGCAAGGGAAAAATAGCAGTAGTAATATTAATGTTCTGCTATATTTGGACCAATCCACTGTCCCACTGACGTTCCCTGCTTTAACTGCAGCCCAGAAGGGAAGAGTAGTGAAAGTGTTGATTGTTCTGCGGAGGTAAAATGCTCTCAGGTGAGATGCAGGCGACGCTGGAAGCAATAAAGGTTCAGCCAGCGGGTCGAGGTGGATTAAAAATGAATGTTGAAATCTGGGTGCAGCATGTGTCTGGTGTCCGTTCCTTTTTCCATGTCCTCCAATATGAATGCAGCGCCTTTCATCAAGACTGTCACCTGAGCAGCAAACAGGGGTCACCTTACCTGCTCTGTGGAAAATGTTTGCATAGACCAGAGCAGAAAAACAATAAGGGATAAAAGCAATTTATCCACACATTGATAAAACATACCACACTGAGATATTTCCCTTGTTGCTCTGAAAGATCATGCAGCTGTACAGTGAGTTTTCCAGTCTCTCCCCTTCCAGTCCCACCCTAATCTCCTCCCTCGCCTTTAATATCCTTCCCAATCTTTTTCTTCCCTCATTAAAATCTGTCTTTTTTGGCCGATGATAAAAAGCTCGAGAGGAGACAATTACCTCCCCGTGCACTGATGTGTTCCCAAAATAACTCCTCTCAATCCAGGCCAAAGCTTCAATCAGTCTTAGGTGGTTCCTCAGAGGAAAAATCCATGCCACAGTGTGCTGTACAAGGTCTCCAAACTTGCTGATGTCTGAGGAAAGAAGAGCTAGTTAGGCATTTATTTAATCACATCTATAAATCAGTGTGTGAGTCTTTAATTGGTGTGCTAAATGATGCGTGACTGAAAAACGTTGATTTTGGGAGCAAGGAGAAATGTTACCTCTTGAAATGATTGTGATGCAGAGTGCCTACCGTAAGCTACTGTCAACAATTTAAAAGATTCATAAAATCTACATTTCTTAGCTCGCTGTAACATTTGAGATTGGGTCATGTTTTACTGCTCATTAGCATCCACTTGCAGGCAGGAGACAAGATGGCTGCTTAATGAAAACAAAGTATTCATTAGCCATCTGGACACAAGCTGGGGACTGATCATCCCTGGCCGGGACACCTGGAAGAGCGTGTATGATGTTGAAAGACCCGAAACACCCAATGATTCCAGAAACATCACTGATGCATCAGTGGATGGATTCACACATCAACCTGCAGTAGAAGAAACAGATACGTTTCTTGGCTTCCAGATTAATTTGAAGCTAACTTGTAGTCCGAAAGGGTCAAAGACTTCCACCATTTTGAAACAACTCCATCCTAGTGGTATGTACAATTAACACTTCATGAACCCATTGTCAATTTTGCATCAGTTAATGATATTACCGTTATTTATATTACAGTGGATATGAAGTATTGAGGTTATGGATCACAGCAAGCTCTGAATAGTGTGATATATCTTAATATTCATTAATACAAACATTGGAAGCCATTTAGGCACTATACTGCAGAAACTAATATCTACAGTTTTTCACTCTTGAAGGTGCAACCAATCAGCACCAAGGAAAAATAAATACCACACTTCGATTTGCAAACGCCAGCTAATATCAGTTCATGTACCATTATTCGTAGGTATTTCAACTTCCCAATCTGCATTTTCTTTTGCATATTTCAGATATGCTTTGCAAAATATTTTATAAATAATTGAGTTACATTCCACAATAAAATCTTCAATCTTACAATATGAAATATGATGTCAGAAATCAAGATAAATACATACTGAAGGTTAGAAATAAGTTAAAAGTTGTATTTGGATAATTATTTACCATCAAAAGCCAAAATTTATTCCACTACCAGAGATTTATAAAATATGTAAGATGTTTGAAAATGAAAGACAGTTGTAAGCGCAGCACCACTTAGCTCATCAGTCATCAGATTCTAAGTAAATTTCTCTCTTGATGTTGTCATTATACTAAATCCAGACACCAAGAGAATCATCTACTTTAGGTAAGATATTAACTTCCTATTAATTTTTAACTATTCCTTTAAAGTGTTACAGCAGATTTTGGATGGAAAATGTCAGGATTAAAAGAGCAGAATATTTGCTTTTTGCACTCATTGCATTTTGAGGTATCAAACACAATAACTCATAATCAGCATCAATTATGCGAAGAACTTATATGGGAATACAACTGAAAAACAAATAAGATGCTTTCTCCTTGAAGAGATGCAGCAGCATCACTCAAAACCCAGGGTCAGAAGTCAAACTCTGCAAACTCTTTCATTTCACATTTTGTTATGCAACATCAAGATCTCCATGCAATCTCAGCAGAACTCACTTGCAGGGAGTACAAGAAGCTAAAAATAGCCCATCAAGACCTGATTATGAGACTGGAGGACAGCAGTGTTTTCTTTTAGGCCTCCCCAAAATAAAAAAAGAGGGAAAACGCTTAAGCTTACACAGCAGATTAGTGAATCAAGTACCTTTCCTGCTTGAGCCGACATGTGGCTCCCCAGAAACAAGTTTACAATCCACACCTTAACATGTAATCATGAAGGGATCATTGTAACAAGTGCAATAGCTTGAACTATTTTAGCTAATTTGCATGTAAAATAACCTAGAAACATTATACAAGTTGAGTTTTTTAAAGTCCTGGTAACAATGTTCTTTTTTGAGGAGAAGCAAAAGGTCACAGCATCACTGCAATAAACAATGACCATAACATGTTTTTTGAGATATTTATCCTTTATTCAAGCCAGAACTACATGACGTTTTGGTGTACAGCTAAATTGTTGTCTCAGCTAGCTATCATGTTTCAGATTTGAACGGATCTAAATATAGAACATAGTGGTTAAGCAAAATAATAAAATAAGGAGAACTTACAAGGAGAAAAAGCATAAAGAGAAGAATGTGGGATGCAGTAGTGAATGGCAGAATTGAACTGAGACAGAGAACTGCATCCAAATGTGCAAAGAATGGAACTGTAGCGTTTAGTGAACTGCAAACAATTATGTTTGGGAAGGTAGGACAAAAATCTTGATTATCTTTCCAGCTAATCTAATTCTGCAAGCTCTCTCATAATTTATGTAACATTAAGTTTTCTGTTCCATCCCAAACAGGCCTCATGTTCTGCCAGAGTTTCTTTGTATGTCTTACTTGACCAAATTGAGCCAGCTTGATAATTGACAGAGCTGATTAGTAATTCAAACAAATCCTTTAAGCATCAGCAGTGATGTTTCTCCAAGCTCCTGCCTTATGCTTCATCTCAGTAGAAGCAACCACCATTACAGAGCAGCTGGTCAGGACGGTGAAGGTTTTTGCAGCCTCCTAGACTATGCTAAACTAGCAACGTTCTTCTTTTCAATGCCAGATTCTATATTCAAAGCAGACACAAAATATAAAAAAGCTTCAGCTTTTTAAATTATTCAGGTAACAGTCCTGACTCTGTTTGTTCTCCTGAAAATTATTATTTTTTTTTTTAGTATGAAAATGCTTAGATCTTTGGGAATCTTGCATGCTGTCAAGGAGTCTGAGTTGTGTAAAATAAAAATGCAGAAGAAAGCTTGCGTTATCCAGCAGAGGGTGCAAGAACCTATAAGATAAAGCTTGCAGAATATATTTCAGAGTGCAAGAGGGAGCCTCGCCATCCTCTGTGTCCCATGAGTGAACTCAGAAACGTTTCATGGTGGAAGGAACTGAAGAAAACCCAAAAATTGGATAAACCAGGTAGAAATATATGCCTGCTCACAATGAAAAGCCCTAAAGTCAGATTAAAGAGCATTTTCTCAATTCCTCACTTTTACAGTTAGTCCTCCTTGCATTTGCAAGCGATGGTGTTTTATTTTTTTAACCTCTCTTCTATATTTTATTTTGTCTTTTTTTTCCCTCGGGTCACCCTGACCTGACGATGTCAAAGAATCCACTAAAAGAAATAAAAACCCATCATCACCACAAAGAGAATGGAAATTAAAAGAGAGCGAGGGGCTTAATCTCACCGCTGCACATGTTCTCAGTTTGTCTGGAGTGTAACGGGCTATTTTTAGACACTGTTGGGTATTTTTATATCTGTGCTGCCAAAGATGGAGGCAGAAAATTTACCCTTCGGTGAAATCCACAAAATTAGAATCAGATCCCACGCATACACAATATACAGTTTGAATTTCTGGTTAATTTAATTTATGAACGTTTGTGGCAATCTGAATGTAAAATAAGAAACAGAAAAGAGATATACTAAAAAAAGGGACAAAAATTGAGACACACTCAATGAAAACCACATCTAGGATGAGGTTTGATGTTTTGCTCAAATGTGATTTCAGTGGATCATTTGGATAAAAGTGTGACGTCTCAGCCCAAGCATGAGGAGATGACGCAAATGTGTTTTTTTTTTTTTCTTCAAATGCTGTTTCTGATGACTGAAATCCACAGAGGGAAGGAATCCCATGGTCACATTATTTCGTCTCAGCATCCAGATGCACAGAGAAATATAATTGCCTTCCTAGGAGGACAAATAGACCTAAAATACAAAGTGCAAAATATTTTCTCTTTGAAAAAAAAACAACAACAAAGAACAAGGAGAAAAAATGCATAAAGAGAACATTAAAGAGAAGATTAAGGTGCAAATAATTATTGTAAGTATTTGTACCTTTCCCCTTTATAACACAAATTTAACAGCCAGTCAGTAAAGTGCAATAAAATGAATTTTACTGCAATTTTTCTGCTTTTTAATCCACCACCTTGCAAGTTAAATTAAAAAATAATGGAGGTTCATATTCCTGCAGGTCAATGATCTCAAATATGCAAGCAGGGGTACAATGGATGTTTTAGGTTAAGAAAAATTCACATGCTACAATGGCTCAGTCAAAGTTCAGACCTGAATCATACCAAAGCCATTGCTATATTTGCCTTAAGAATTTCTTCATCCATCTAATTGAATTTCGGTGTCACTTCCATGACCTCAAGTGTGTAAAATCTAAGACCTCGACATGCAGACTGCCTCTAAACATTTGGAAAAGAATGGGTTGCTTTTCCAGGGTGGTGCAGTCATAGGATGTCTACCAGTCCAAATAAATAGATTAATAAGCTAATAAATTTAGCTATAAAATGTCCGCTTTTCTAAATATTCCACAGTGAAGTGTGGTGCTACTGGTTCCTACAGAAAATCAAATAAGTGGTAGATAAAATCCGAGATCAGACGAAAAGGCAGCTTTCAGCAGAGTCGGTGGCTACAGGACTCAAAACTTCATGCAGCTCAAGAACATTGTGTAGATAGTTTTATGGAATGGGTTTGCAGCTGCATCCAAACCTTACAGCACCAGCAGCACAAAGAGTCAAATGTCAGATGTGAAGCACTGAACCAGTGGGAACAGTAGAGACATGGAGTGACAAACTTGCCCTTTGTCAAACCAATGGACTAGTCATTTTCCAGACTGCTCCAAGTTAAGGGTAAATTTTGGTGCCGGGGAATGATTTGTGGGTTTTTTATGGACTTGACCCTTTGGTTCCAGTGTAAGGGAACTCCTAATGCTGCAGCATTACAACTTTGTTGGAACAGTTTGGGGTTTATGTATTAATATTTCAACATGACCTTGTGGATCATTACACAAAGCAAGGTCCATGAAACCATGGATTAGCCAGTTTGATGCACAAAGAATTTGACTGGCCTCCACAGAGTCCTGACCCCAACTCAACAAAACCTCTTTGGGATGAATTGAAGTGGAGACTATCAGCCTAGCTTTCTTGTCCAACACCAGTGTTTGACCTCAAAAGTGTGCTTATAATAGAATGGTCAAAATTTCCCATGAGCTCACTCCCAAACCTTGTAGAAAGCTTTTTTTCAGTTATAACTGAAAGGAGTGGGATAACATCACTGTGAATCGTATTAATTAAGAATGGGATGTAACTCAAGATCATTTAGGTATGAAGGCAGACTAGCAAATATTTTGGCAGAACAAGATTTTAGATGTAGAAAGGTAGAAGAGACACACTCCAAAAAATTGTAACTGAAGCATAATGTAGTTCTATAAGTATGTACTTAAGGAGAATAAATATGAATAAACTCCACAAGAGTTTCATTTCCATTCATAGCTAAGCACTATCTTGGTCTATCACATGAAATCAGAGTAAATACATAAAAGACATGAGATGTGAAAAAGTTGAAGGGCTGTAAATACATTTCCAGTGTTTTGTAGACTCAAATTTCAAATATTTCTTCTTATTGTTTATTTTCTGATGCGCCTGCAACATTTAATGAAGTCTATTAAAAGCAGCTTCTAAGTTAGATCCTAGAATCACTGTTTTTGCAGGATGCTGTTACCATGCTGTGTCCAAACAGTTATGTAAGATAGTAATCATGATTTTCTGAGTTGGTGAGTGAGTGAGTAAAATTCACCAAGGAGAAGAAAAAAAAATACACAAAAGAAATAAAGAGAGAGATGGAAATGAAGCCCGTGCAGACTGTGGTGTGACATTATAAGAGCTGACGGCTCCTGTATCTGACGTCTGATGTGTTCTGAAGTTCACAATGAGCCTCCGGTGAGAGGCTGGATGAATCATCTGCAGAGCAACAAAGAGGACGCTGAATGGGAGCTTAGATCTGAAATGACTCCGGCGTGAATGTGTTTATTAGAACAGGAGCGAACAGACAAGGTCGAGCAGGAGAAGAGAATATAGGCGGCTGCAGTGACTGACGCAGGCATTACCTGAGGAGTTGAGACTGTGGGAGATGGCTTTATAAAGAGAAGATGCTTTTACTGCATGTAAGAGGAGTTTGGACCTTCTCTACGCAAAATAAATCACAAGTTTGAAACTAGAAAGCTGATTTAAGATCAGTGAAAAAAAATTACATAAGAGCACGATTTTCTTTAAATTCAAAAGTTAATTCAAAACTCAGTCTAGTCCTAATTTCAACTCGCATGTGAAACTTGAAATCATATAGTGAGTGCATGAAATACAATACATTAATTAGTGCACCCTGCAGAGATGTTCAAAATGAAACCAACCTCTAAGCAGCAGCATAATATAACTAAATGTTTTACTTTGCCACAGTTTGTGTCACTTAAAACATTTCCTATAAAACGTATAATTTTTATTACTTTTTAAGTTGATCTTAGTACCTGAAATTATTTCAACAGTAATCCACAACTGCTAATTACATAGCATGAATACGAACAGACAGAGGCCCTTTTTCCTTTTCAAGCACAAATAAAGAGAACAGGATTTCTGTAAGGCAGATATTTACTATTTGATAGGAATTAGGCTTGTAAATAAATACTGAGAAGAATTTAAAGAAAGCTGTCAATGATTATTAAAATAATTAACAATGATGTGGTGATTCTTAGGACATCACCTGAAAAAGAATCAGTATTGGTGTTACTCTTTACAGATACAGAGAGATAATAATGCTGTAAGAATGATAATTTAAACCTACGGTAATTTAAAAGGTACTAAGCTTTTGGATGAACTTAAGACATATTTTCCTTAGGTTTCTTCAAATGTATCATTAAACGTCTCCGCTTTCCTTTTAATAAGAAGCAATAAATAATAATAAAAAAGGTCTATTTGAACATAATTATACTGTTGTTCAGTATGATGCTGATAATGAGATGTCTCCATCTCTGTGGTCCATCCTTGTTGTGTTCATACTTGTACTATTTTTAGCACAGCAAAACCAAGCATGCTCCAGTCAGATCTGTAGTTTTTCACTGAAGCATCTCAGGGGACGATATTGTTCTGGTTTAAACACTATTTTCTCAGAAGAGCAGAAGAAGGTCCTATCAGTCAGGTACTGCTGATAATATTTATATTTAACAAAACCTGTTGACGAGCTATAGAAGAATTAATCCTTAGGCTTGAGCCTTTTTGTCCTTGACTCAATGAAAGAAGTGAAAACAAAAACTTCTCAAAACTGTAGCAAGAGCTGAGAAAAAAGATTAAAGATGCTTGAAATCCCCATTTACTTGAAGATTGAGAAGAAAATGTTTCCTCTTTGAAGAAGTAAGTAGAACGTATGTAACAAAAGTATTTCTGCCAAACACAGAGAAAGAAAATGAAAAGCAAATGTCTGGCAGACTCTGATCAAACCTCTCTGTACCTGAAAGAAAGATAACCTCACTTATTGCTACTGGCAATACGCTGCCCTCTTGTGTGCAAATTATCCAATCTCGCAGACATGAATAACACTCTTCTTTTTCTGTGCAACATAATATTCTGAGAGCAGGAATTTTTAGTAGACAAGCCATCAAATCAAATACTAAAATGTAAAAAAAAGAAAAAGTCAAATGAGGATTAAATCCCTAAAATAATTTATAGGTTCACATGAAGGAATTGAAAAAGAAGCCACAGTACAAACACAATCTTTACAAGACCTTCTGGAGACTGAAAATCCTTAAACCTTTCAAGAAAGTCTCGCATCATAATCACTGAATAAAATAAAAAGCTTTTTGGCTCATAATAAATAAGTTATGCTGAACTAATACCTGTAAGTTACGGCACCAAAAGACATTCTGGAAACTAAAACAACAATATAAATTTTGTCATCAAAACTGTAATTTATTTTTCCATTCAAAGTTGCATTGGAATAAATATTCTGTTTTTACATTTACTCCTTTGAACTGCTGTTTTTAGAGATGCTCTATATATTCAGCGTTTATCCTCTGTGGCAAATGTGTGTGTGTGTGAATGTGTGAAAGACAAACTGCCGGCGAGCATTTCTTTCCCTGTCTTTGTGTGTTTGCGTTTGCACGTGCTGCTCTGCTCCTCTCTCCGTCAGGGTAATTCGGCATCCGTGTGTAATTTCTTTACCATTTTGGCTTTGATCTGAATCCGAGCCCTGAAGCTTATCATGACTTTGTGTTGCTTCCATGTAGTCGGGGATGGATGCTGGGGGTAGAGTCGGAAAAGGGGTGGAGAAAAGAGACAGAGAGAGAGAGAGTTTTATTTTTAGCTTCCTAGCCCCACATCCAAGTGTGTTTAATCAAGTGTGTGTTTGTGTGTTTGGATTAGTGTCTTTAGCCTCTTGGTCAGAAGAAGGTAATATGCTTGTCCGAAATAACTTTGTCAGGCACATTTATACAAAGATGGTTTAAAAGTGTGGAGTTAGCAGGAGTTTGGGAGGCGGATGGTGGGGTGTGCGGGAAAAAGAGCAAGACTGACGGACACACAGTGAGAGACAGCGAGGGTAGAGGGGAGGGAGGGAAGACACTGTAGGAGAGAGGATGGAATGAATAAGCAATCCTGCTTTTCCACTTCAGGCACTCGCATCTTCCACAGATCACATGCATGCTTCCTCTCCCTGATAATCTTTGTTCTCCTAACCTGTCCTTTATTTTGTCTCAGCCTCCGTCTCCTTGTACCGTCCAGCAGGTCCTCCTTTGTCCTTCTCCTCGTATTTCCTCTCTCTTTCCCCAAATGTCCCTTTATGTCAGTCAGTAACCCACTGAACCTTTTTCCCCTTTCTGATCCTTCTACTCCAATGCATGCCTTGACACCCATCCAAACATGCACGCAGACAAGTGCACTCACAATCAGACATAGTAGCACAGTTAGAGGTAAAACATAAAGGACAGGGAGATTTTGTTGCCTTTTTTGTTTTCTTTTTGCAATGGGAAACTCTGTAAAGTCACTAAAAAATTTCACCAAGAAGGTAAGCGTCGCTCTGAGGTTTTTCACCCTGTGGTCGTCTCCCTTGACTCCCCCTGACCCTCAGTGCATGTTTGTGTAATGGTGTGTCACCAACTGGATCAGTGGCTGTAATATTTGACTCAATCCCTCCTGACTGATCCCTCTGTTCATTCCGATACTTTAGTCCCCAGCTGTAGCTCTAAAGTCAAATCAAACAGGGGATTGGTATAGAATTAGTGTCATAGCTTGTTAACGCCATGACTTTTAGTCAGGATAGTTGACCAAGGATTGTTTCAGAGTATTGAAAGAGTTGGTTAGCGCTTGAGATCTTTACATGGCATGATTAGGATCATGTCATCAGACCTAAAAACCTTCAATTCTTCTCAGTCATTGTAAGCAGCTTCTTATTACTATCAGAGTCTAACAGATAAAATCTATAACCAGAATTGAATCACAGTGTTCCCCAAAAACATCAAACCTAACAATTTCATCTCATTACTTGCTGCTCTGGTTGTGTCATCCTTACGCTTGAATGCACTCTCATCATAGCAGCGACCGCCTTTATATTTGCAGCTGCACATCCTTGAGAAAGCACAATATGACAAGCAACTGTTGATGCCATCTGTTCGAGGAGCGCTGCAGAGTTTCTTCTCACTTTCTTCTCTAATGTGTATGTGTAGATGTGCCTTTTTTTCCCCCTCTTCTTGTTAGATTATATAACTGGCACGAGGCTTCATGGTACTTTTCTGGCAGAATGTAGCCCTGCTCCATGCATCACTTGCTCAGATTACCCAGTGGGCATCAGTTCCTGTGGCGATAACTGTAGGAATGCACAAATTGGCATTAGGACTGGCATGGTGGCAGATGGAGTGTGAAGGTTGTTTGTAGGATGTCATACAAGTAAAGGAATATTTCATCTGCCTATGTTTGTGAGCACATGTCAAAGAGAGTTTAAGCAGCAGATAAATGGATGCTCGGTTATTCTCTGAGATGTTGAGTCAGTTGCTTTTACAGTTTCTTGATGATCCTCTTTTGTGGTTTTTAGAGCAGAACTCCACATTTCATGTTCTGAGTTTGACAAAAGATGTGAAATGTTGCCTTTACGCATATGCTCCAATATAATGATGGTAGGAGCTTGTGTGATTTAATCTGCAGGAATATGCCACTCAGAGGTAGTGATTGTTTAAGTAACCTGCAGCTCTCTCACTAATTGAGACGGCCGCTGAGAGAACAACATCTGCCCGCTGGTTGATTGACTAATTGGCAATTATAATTTCATGGCTAACTGAAATTTTACTTCATCATTTAGGACAACAGGATTGGTTTACAATGTTCCCTAAAAGGAAACAAGACAAGAAGATTGAATTGCAAATATGTTAATGTGAGATTTTAGACAATAATGGCTTAATGAGAAGGTTTAGATCAAAGCACGTTTATGCGTGAGAGTGGCCCAGTCAAAGTGAGAATCCGTGGAATCCATGGCAAGCCGGTAAAATTTCTATTTAGTCGTTACCTGTCGAATCCTACTGAGCTTGAGTGCTTTCACAAAGGAGAATATTCAAACAGAGACATGGCAAAAAACACCACAAGCGTTGTACTGAATCAAGGTCACTAAATTCAAGTGTATGTCACACTCTTTAGATCTGAATTTGCTAAGTAATATTTTTGATTTTGTTAATCTATCACATGAAATAAATTTTGAGTTATGGTTAGAATGTGACAAAATGTGAAAAAGCTCAGACATTTTGAAACAAAGCATCTAGAAAGAGCGTGGTCCAACACTGAAATGATAAAATCGACATATTTCCAATCCTGTTGGAGGCATTTTTCAACATTGCAGTTCACAACTATGAACATACAATACCTTAAATGTTTTAGACAACAATTTTTAACCCAAAATGGTTGGGCAATTCCCACCTAATTCCACATAATGTAAAGATGTACCACCACTTTGCTAGGCGGGATGGTAATGTACAAGTCAGATTCATTTATGGCATCAGCTGCATTGTCATAATATGTTACACCCCGTTTTGTTTGACAGGGTTCTTTCATCCATCATAACTAACCTGAATTCACACTTTCCTGATTGACGCCCAGGTGTCAGTCCACAGTCACCCCCCACCCCCACCGCATGCCCTTTGAACCCGTCACCCCTATCCACTTCCACTCGACTCCTTGTTGACACCACGCCTCAACAAAATGAGTCACAGTCTCTACCCCTGTTTTTACCTCTGCTCCCATTTCTGGCCCCTCACCCTGGATGCTGCTCCAGGACAAGAAGAAGAACTACAAAGCAGTGCAGTCCAGTGAGGAGGGGGGATCTGGGGGTGGGCATCTTGAGCCACTAGTAGCCCTGGCCCAGAACGGAGCCAACATGCACAACGTGCTGGGGCCTGCATGCATCTTTCTACGCAAGGGCTTCGCTGAGAGCCGACTGGCTGTACGTAAGTCCAGAACATATCAAGTGCATGCATTCCAAAGAAGATTAGCACAAAATGCAGTTTATGCACAATAACCACCAGCAAAAGATTTTGTGATCAAATTCATAATAGACATCATATTAGCATTTGCTCAGAGGAGGGTGTTTGGGTGACTTGAAAGTCTCAGATGAAAGGAGTGTTCTTGGTTGTTGTGTGTGTCTGCGTGGTGTGCATTTGAGTACAACAAGCTGGATACTTGAATAAAAAATGGAAGGTTACGAAGAAGGGTTATGGTAACAATTGAAATACACCTTTCCAGGTCATTATTTCTTTTCGTTCTCCTGCAGAAATGCAGAAAAATATGTCTAGATTCTTTGGGTTTTTAGTGAACCAATTGTCAGAGTGAGTTCATAAAATAAATATATTTTGCGTAGAACTCACAGAGGCTCTCAAAAGCATACACACTGGTTTAAAGAGCAGGGTGTTGTCAAGTGAAAAACATTCCTGGAAAAAACTGAAACAAACCTGAAAAATACAAAGATTCAAATGCAATGATCTTGGCACATAACAGTGGACACGCTTACATGTGTATGTTGTTAAAATAGCTTTTTGGCTAACTACCACGGCACACTGAAAGTAGTCATCCATTATTGGAGAAAACATGAGACAATAGAGACAAACAACAACTGGAAGATTCTCCAAAGTTGATGAAAAGATGGAGGAGAAACTGATTAGAAAGGCAGCCAGGAGGCCAACAATGGAAATTTCTCCTGTATTCTCCTTATGCTAAAGTGCAGGATTAACAAATGTATAAATTATAGTGGTAAGGTCACTCTGAGTTAGGACAAATAGCAAGATGGAGAAAACTAACTTTGAGAAATAAGTTTTTACTCTAATTCACACTTATCACTCATGTGACAGAGCTAACAAATGACGAGCCAGGCTGAGTGAAAGTTACACAAAATCAAATTCAACAACTATAACTAGAACTCAACATTTTTTGTGAATTAATTCATGAACAAGTGTAAGTACCAATCAGTTTTAACCAGAAACGATCACCTCTCTGCTTAGAAAGTTTACAATTAATCCAAGTTAACATCAGCATCAATTCAATGACTGCATAAGAAAAAAACTAAAGTTTTGAATAATCTAACCAGAGTCCAAGATGCAATCTGACAGAATCTGACCTGAAGAGGGTTTTGGACAGGAGTTAGACTGTTAAATTATAATATTACAGTCTAATAGAATTAGAAAACATTTGTAAAAAGATGCTGGCAGATTCCTAATGAAAACGATTAAAAAACTGCTTTAACAAAGAAAAACAATGAAAAACCAGGCATTTTAACACTTATGAGAGCCACTGTATGTGTACATTATACCAGCTGAAAAACACAACATTTATTCCTCACACGGTGAAAATGAAATGTTCCAGAATAATGGATTCCACTTTTGAAGAATCTACATTACAAATACCATATTTCTGACGTTTGTCTAATTTCTTTTGTTCCATGTGCCAAATTTTATCCGACTGCCAAGACTCTCAGCACGTTTTCTTCTCTTTGTGATCTTACGGATGAGCTCCTCCTGTCCAGTTGGAAGCAAAACTGAAAACTGCTGGCTCACATCCAAAAGTCCCTATTTTTGTTTGCTTTTTTTTTTTTTTTACAGCATCACATTGTGTGAGGAATGAGGAAAGTTGGCAAGAGTTTAAACATGTCAGCCACAGTTTGGGTGATAACCTTGCGTTGTGATTTCCTTACAGGACCGAGAGCTGAGGCCAGAAGAGCTGGATGGTATGTCAGACGACGGCATCAATTTAAGTTTGAAGATGTACTTTAAAATAAAGCCATCACTTTTTACTGCTGTGCTACAATCTCACATGTCAAATTTTGGAGAAATCCAATTTCTTATTTGAGTACATTTATTCTCACACCAAGAAAAGTAATAAAAAAATTCTAATATTTCATGAATAATAAATGTAATCAAGCACATTTAGGCATATTTTACCACATAAACATAGATTGTCTAGGAATTTCTCATAAACGCGAAGCAACAGCCTGTTTCTGTGTGGGACTCTCCATAAATGGGAAAGATTAGAGAACATACCAGTCATGTAAAGATTGTTAGAAACTAACTTCAACTTCCCAACATTTACAAATTCTGGACAATTCAAGTTTATTTCCCCACTACATGACAGCCATGAGAACCACAGCAAAACTAATAATGCACATTATTTAATGACTTTTTGAAAGGCTTTTCTACACAATTTTACCAGTGCTGTCAATAATTATGAACAAAGCTGTATTTATAGCACAATAAACAATCCAAATTAGCAATTTCTAAAATATTTTCATGTAATTTTATGACGTATTTTTTGTCCCCAGAGTTGCGTGAAGCATTCAAGGAGTTTGACAAAGATAAAGACGGATTCATTGGCTGCAAGGACTTGGGGAACTGCATGCGGACGATGGGATACATGCCAACAGAGATGGAGCTGATAGAACTGAGCCAGCAGATCAACATGAACCGTAACTGTTTCGTTTTGTTTTATTTCCTTCTGACGTAAAGTCTAACACTGGCTTATCTTCTGCTTTACATCATAGCTTTGTGAATTTTCTTGGCATGTGATGTGGCTTTGAGGTTAACTCTTGTTTTCTAACAGTGGGAGGACATGTTGACTTTGAGGACTTTGTTGAACTTATGGGGCCCAAACTTCTGGCTGAAACAGCCGACATGATAGGAGTAAAGGAGCTGAGGGATGCCTTTAAGGAGGTGAGGAAGATCCCACTGCTGTGTGACACTTAACTCAGGACTAATTAAGGTAACATCTGTGAGCATAAGTTGCTGAAAAATATTTGCATCCTCTCGTAAAATGAAACGAGTAATACCCAGTTGCTTTCAGATTTGTAGCAGAGGTAGTCCCTATACTTTATGCAATGCATTATATTTGCATTAAAGAGTCTCATCCTGGTTCAGACTTAAGAGATAAAAAGAACAGAAGAAAAGATTGTGCAGTGAAGAAAGGCTACAAAAAGAAAAAGTGCAGTCAAGAGTTACACCCGCTGCTTATTTTAACAATCTTTTCCCTTATTTTCAGTTTGACACTAATGGTGACGGCCAGATCAGCACAGCCGAGCTCAGAGAAGCAATGAAAAAACTGTTAGGACAGCAGGTACGGAGCCGCTCGGAGAGACTGCCCTCCTCTCGGCGTCTCTCCATCAATCAGTGTCCGACTGATTTCTGCCCGTCTCTTTTCACGTGCAAATTTAGTCTGAGTGTGTGCCACAGAAGTTGACACTTTTCTCTCAACTTTACCAGGTTGGACACAGAGATCTGGAGGAAATCCTACGTGACATTGACCTAAACGGAGATGGACATGTAGACTTTGAAGGTAAAATAGCTAATATGTATTTATATGCACATGTGAAAACACAATATAACATAACACATGCAGTAGTTATGATCTGGATCTACATTTTGTGGTAGTTTAAGAGTTGTGTGTTTATTTATACACAAAGATGCATTTATTTAAAATGAGTGCGTGTCTTTTTCGTGGTGATACTTTTTTGTTTTTTGAATGAAGGGATGAACGATGAATGAGTTCGTTTATCTACAAAGCAACATTTTGCTTCACCTCAAAGATTAACTGCACAGAAAAAGACGGATAAATGTAAAGTTAAAAAATAAAAATCAAGGACTATTAAACTGTTTTATTAGTTTAATTTTTATACTTTCATTCTTGTGGCATTTCATTAAATGTTCATGTCTAATGGTCAAATGTTAACATTTAATGTTTTTGAAGTTTGCATATAGAACTCAGAAAAAACTGTTTTTGTATGCAAGTATTTAATTTTCTCTGAATTTAAAACATTTTTTCTGACCATTCAATTTTTTTTATCATCGTTATTTTTGTAACTTAGCTCATAGGAATTAATCTACATTTGAAATCCGATGTTTGACAATAAGTAGATAAATAAAAAAGTTGAACAACAGAGAATCTGAAGAGGGATACAGAAAATAGGCACATTAATTCAGGAAATAAAATGAAGGATTAATTTTTACTGTATTTTTTTAAGGTTTTGTTTATTTTTGTTTGAAAGATGCAACAGCAGCTGTGGGAATATAATGTTAGGTGTAATAATTAACTTAAGAGGCCACATCAAGCTATTGCAAACCTTCAAAGAGTTGAAATTAAACCCATAAAATAGTTTAAATAATTAAATGAATGAAATAATCAAATTGCTAATTACGTTCAACATGGAAGGTAAAAAAAACAAACAAACTAGTGAAGTTCTGAAATTCTGGTATTTATTTAAAACAAAATCAAAGCTTCGCATTAAGCTATGCTAACAATACATCATTTTCTCCATAATTCCCAGAATTTGTTCGAATGATGTCCCGATAAGTTCCTGCCAGAGAGCTGCAACGTTGTATTGGATGTGGATTCTCAGCTGGCGGAGCGTGGAGAGACTCTGGCGACGGAAACTGAATTTCTCTGAACTGTGAAGACGGCAAAAACATATCAACCTTGCCCCAAAACTGCCTCGCTGAACGGCTGACGAGTCCAGCCGGGAGCCTCACTGTTACCAACACACTGCTGCTGTTCCTCCGAGCATAAACAAAACCAACGGCTGCACTCGTGACTTTTCCAGAGTACATTTTTAAAAACATGATTTCCTTTAATAATTGCAACATTTCTATGTGTTTACCGACCCAATGGGTAATGGCGGATGTGATGTTTGAGATATTTTCTGCAAACACCAACAGCCGCTTATTACAGACTGTAGCAATTAAGAGTAATTATATTTAATACAGCAGTGAAATCTGTTTAAATGCAGAGGTTATATGAAGCACAGATACAAAAAGCAATATAGAAACATTCCATGTCATCTCATCATGTCTGCGTGTGCGTTTTGTGTACTGTTGGTGTTTAATGTTGATACAGACTATAGAAAAATCAGCATAAGACAAACCAAAATTTGTTTGCTAAGTATGTATAATGTAGCACTGACTTTTCTGTGACATACATGTGCAATTTCTAGTGTGCAGAAGATACTCATTTAACTGCAATCCTGTAAGAAAAACATTAGTACCAGAATAAGCTTTTGATTATTTCTATGTTTGGTTATTACTTGCATGAATAACAATGAAGTATGTGATCAGAACATTGTCACTAATCTGTCACTGAGGAAGTCAGCAGATTAGTTAATAAGAGATGGTTTTAGATGTCATGAAAGTGTTTTGTTTTGGGGATTTTGTAAGTTTTCTTATTTTGAAAGCCAAAATGTTCCCTTTCAGTGCAGCATTTGTCAGCATTATATACCTCAAAGTGAGCTGAAACATAAATGTCCTTCATTCTCCTTCCTAAACACACCCCAATCTCTGAAACCTGTGTTACTACTTTATCAGTAAATATAAGGAAGCAAAGTGAGCTTCTTATGCAAAAAGCCAAAGAACGTTTACAAAACCTGATTTAGTTTAAGTAAAGCTGAGACAGCTTTGACTGTTCAAGAATAAACATGAGAATATGCATGTTTTTTCATCTTGATATATTTGAAAAGGGAAATCCAACTTTGTGATTTTTATGTGTCTTAACTGTGTGAAACTATGCATGACAGAAAACTACTACAATTTGTAGCAGAATATTTAAAAATAAAGATATTTCAATTGGAAAATGTGTGTTTATGTGGGACATCATTTGCATTTTATTTGATATTTAAATGGCACCAATTTTAAGCAAAAGCTGAATCTTGTAAACCTTTGAAGTTTGAATCATAATGTGGCTAGAAAAATAAAAGTGTCAAACAGTTTAAACCAGATATTTACACCTTATAAAAAGACAAATGCACCTTTTTTTCCTCACTGTCTGAATATAAACCAGACCAAACATTTCTTGTTTTGGGTCAGAGAACTATCTAAATTATTTTAATTTGCTAAATGTCACAACATGAATTTGTCAGAGATTTTCTAATTTTCTTTTTAAAAGATTTAAAGTGGAAATTTAAGGCCATAAACAATGTGAAAAAAAATCTTTTGACTTTATTCTCAACCCTGACACTTTGATTTTATCATTTTTCCACAAAAGTTCTTCTATAAAATCATTCTTTTTTTTCTTTTAATCAAAAAAAGATTAAAAACAAAAATGTAGGTAATTTCCTAATTTTTCTGCCACAACAAAAAAAGCTTTGCTGCAGAGCACAGTAAATCCACCATAATCAGATTTAAGGTTTATTCCCAGTCGACAGCGCAGTGACAGCAGCTCTCATTGGCCACCTGTTGCCAAATGTTTCTGCAGCGACTTGTTGCTGCTTGTCTGAAAAGCAAACAGCACAGATTCCCTTGTTCTCGTAGACGGAGCACCAACTAATCATCTGTCATCCTCTCAGGTACAAATTCATATCCGACAGACGGTAGGAGATAATTGTGTGTTACTTTGTGTTGCTGTGAGCTTATTATAAAAAGGTTTAATTGCCCATAAAGGTATAAAAAGAAAATTTCCCAGACAATTTAATTTATTTCTCATCTAGAAACAGCTTGAGATCATAAAGTTTGTTTTTATGCGTTTCTTATCTTAATTTTCTCTTTTTTTAAAATCAGATCTACCTTGTTAAATCCGGATATCTGACTCAGTCATCATGGTTATGAACAGAGCAGCAGACTTTTGGTAAAGCTGGCGGTTTCCATCTCTTCTCCTTCTACTCTGAAAACATGGCTTGGTTGACGGTGCCCGTCGACCTGCTTTCCAAATGTCTTGGCCTATTCACCGATGTGTGGCTGACTCTTGTGTTTGGCTTCCTAATTGTGCCGGCTGTATTTGGATTTCCTTTTGGGATCCATAAATACTACGTGAGGATACTTCTCAGTATATTTGAGGTGAGTTTGAAGTGTCTCCGGTTTGAAATGACTGGAATCAAAGATTCTTCATTTTTACTTTTTAAATGGCACATAAAAAACAAATACTTTAGATCTCCTATAACAATGCTTATAGCAGTCTATTTTAATGGGCCCAACACTAAAAATACCTTTATATGTGTAACATGGGGGAAGAACCCGGATTGTGACAGAGGACGTGGCCTTAAAGCCAACTGGTAGACTTCTTAAATCTCATCAAGTAGCCTAAGGTCTCCCAATTAAAAGTACCCAGGTAGGTCTGGCTTAAAATGATGAAACAGAAATAGTATACAAAATATATTTTATTTATACATTCTTTTACAATATTAAAATTAGACATTATTCTAGTTTAAAACCCATAAGAGCACAGCAACTCAGGACACTAGAAGCAATTTGAGACTTAAACAAAAACTGCAAACCAAATTAGTAACCCTGCAAATTAATGACACACAAAATAATGTTGGACAAAACACAGAAAAAAAACAAGTCTCAGGTTGAGTCAGCCCAGTCCTATGACGCTGCGCCCAATCAGCTAATTCATAAAAACAAAACATATGAACTAACCGTTTGGTTCTGTGGAGCCTGTGCTACAACTCCAGCTCTTTAGCTCAACCCATTCATTTAACCCAAAGCATCAAAAAAAATGCACCCAGGTGAGAGCACAATATGCAACATCAGCAATACCAAAAATAAAGGCAAGGTGTCTGCTGACAATAATAAAACCACTCAAGGCAAGATGAAAAACTGTTACCTTAATCAGCCACACAACAGCGTACCCTCAGATGCTGCAGCAAAGAACCACTGAAATGCATCCTAAAAGCAATTAGAAAGCACGTCAGAAGATAGTAGCAACAATATAAAAAGCGACCTAACATTGCACAGAACGAACCACAAATGACAAAAATCCATTTATCCTACCATCAGCACAAATGTGCAGGATCCAAATCTTGGCGCCAGCGCTCATCCAACAGATCCAACTGCACACCACAATGGATCCGACTTTCCATACCTGGCGGGCACACCTGGTGCCTATATACGCACTAATGAGCCCGACAATGCTGCAAACGGAAGTGAAGGTGGGGAAACGGGGCATGGTGCGTTCAAGGGCCAGAAACGGGTGGGAATTTACAGCCACTTTATATAAACACCGTTATAGACCACCCGGTTACATCCGCATTAATGCCACAGTTGAAATTGTCTTTGCACTATTATAAAAGCTAGTGGTCTCTGCTTTTGGGAGAACAGCCAATCAGTGCTAAAGAAATTAGATTAGCTACAAGCGAAATGTTCTTTTGAATATTTTCCCAAATAGGCAAATTTCCACAAGTAAGTTGGAGTTATGTTCCACGAAAAAAACATTCATCAGCAAATAGGAGAATTTGCAGATAATGAACCACAAATAGGTGGTCCACTGCATTTTCCTTTTTACCAATGATTCCTCTTACATGAATGAAAGAGAAAAAAATAAGAATTGCTTTGGATTTATTTATTTAATTTTTAGAAAGTAAACATTTTGTGTTGATAAGAGGAGCACAAAATTATTTGGGAAAAAATCACGTTCAACAACACCACCTGCAGTCACTTCAGCCATCTCACCTGTGACTCCTCTAGAGCTATTTTTGATAACTTTGACAGCAACTGAGTTGAGTTCTTATCACTCAGCCAAAAATCCAATTCTAATCCCACAAATCTTGAGTGAAGAAAGATTCATGTTCTTCACTTAATTACTTTCACAAATCGTACCAGTTTTTCCTGCTAAGGTTCCTCACTCCTCCTCCTGCTTACTGTGTTGCATTTGAGCTGAAAAATTTTATGAAAAAACTCAGGTTCCAGCAACATGCAGTTTTGCCTTGGTGTCATCCACATTTGGCTTCTCTTTTTTTCTCTTTTTGAGAGACAGAATTATATTTAAAAAGACTTATCTCAACACCCTCCCCACTGAGAGAAAGGCTTGCAGCCTCAGTACCACCATCTGAGTTGGTGTTGATATTGTAGCGATCTCAGATCCCTGGGAAGTTGTTCCCGATGCAGTTTCTTGAACAAGCTTAGTCCCTGTGCTTTACCTACATATGTGGAAGCTACATACACTCTGTCTTGATCTTGTATTTAAAGCGAAAGTAACCAGATTTGTGGCAAAATGTTAATCTTGGGAGATTGGAAGAAAACTACCGGTTGATTTGGAGATTTTGAGTAATTTGACATGAAAGCCACTTGAATGGTAACATTTTTGTTGCAATCTAGCCGTTCGTTTACACGATACTGGTGACCGGAGTTTCTTAAAGCGGCACGTTTTGAAACCAGGTCTCAGAATGAAACTTTTCTGTATGTAATACATGTCATTTTCTGACCAGTACTGTCCCTAAATTGTACAAAATGCTGTACTTTCCATTTTTATGCATAATCTTTTGGACAATTTAATCCCAGATAGTTATATTTAATAGAAGCATTATATCTATTCATTTGTGTTTGTTTCCCAACTCCACAGTGGATCTGTAAATTTCTCCCTCTTATATCTGATGCAGAACTATCCTCCCTCAAGTTTATGACCCACTTTTCCAACTGACAAGCTGGCTAGTGAGAGTTTGAAGCTAAAATTGGCCCATAATAGAGTTTATCAACATGTGCTCCCAGCCTTCTGTGGAGCATTGCTGTGCTCCAGAGAAAACTTGCTGTCTGATGTCATTGCTTTGATCACACCGTTACCTTCTGCTGCACATTTTCTCCTTAGATTTCCAACTATGATTCCAGTCTAGTGACCTGAAGAGGTTTTTGATGGCAGTCTGTTTATTTGTCCTTATTTAGTGGACAACATTACAAATGGAGCTAAAGGCAAAAGAGAAGAATCATCAACTCTACAAACACTATACCAATGGTAAAGGCATTTCAGTCACAAACCAATTATGTACTGACGTATCTTTCTCTATGAAACTTTACAATAATTTTTTTCTGCTAAGGTATCATAGTCAAAGTCCCAGATTCAACTTTGAAGCAGGAAATTCAAGATCTACGACATAGTGCTGGTTGTTTGGAGCCACGGTTTGAACTGGCTGATGTTTTCTTCTTCTGTCGGAAAGCCTTGGAGAACATTATAGATGATGATGTGACCAAGCGCTTCTCGGCCCAGAAGTTGGAAAACTGGAACTTGCTCACCAGGAGCAACCACAACTTCTGCTACATAAGTCTAAAAGTTTTAGCCCTGTGGATTCTGGGAGTTTTAATCCGCTATGGTGTACTGCTCCCTTTCAGGTCAGAGAGGCAAAGAAGTAGGTTTAGAATAAATTTTTTACCTGTCTTAAATTACCATTTTATTTTGTGTTTTGCAGAGTAACTGTGGCTATCACAGGTATTTTTCTGTTTATTGTTTTAAGTACCGTGGTGGGATTAATACCCTGCACAAAGTGAGTTCTACTAAGACCTCAAACATGAATATGTGAGGTTTATGTTGGTAGATACTAAGTTACAAACCTGACATTGTTAGCCATGTGTGTGGCTCCATCTAAACTGATCATTGTGTATGACCTTAGGCTGAGAACCTACCTTAGTGACAAGGTGCATCTGATGGGTTATCGCCTCTGTGTTAGATCTCTGACTGGAATCATCACCTATCACAACAGGTATGGGATAATTAATGTTCTGAAACAAATTTTCCTTACTGAAAATACTGCAGAGCAATACTGCTGTACAGAGTCAACAATGGTACATTTGCAGTGAGAGGAACATCAACATTCAACATAGGTGCGTCTATTTTTATGGCCTTCAACTGACTTTTCTTCACTCCAGAGGAGAATCATCGTATTACATACAATCCAAACAATTTTAAATATTGCCTTGGCAAAACATTTTTTGATCACTTTCTTTTTCTTTCCATCTGACCATTCTGCTAATCAGAATTAGTAGAGTTTATTTAAAGTGATTCCCTAGCTGGACTCAAGCTTTCAGCAAGACATCCAGATAATTTCTCTGTCTGTGCCTTGCAGGAAAAACAAACCAAAGAATGACGGCATCTGCGTGGCCAATCACACGACACCAGTAGATGGGATCATCCTGGCCAATGACCATTGCTACTCTTTGGTATGAAATTTGAAGTGTGTGTGTGTGTTTTTTTTTTAGGGTGTCAGTTATAAGTACAGTATTTTTAAAAGCTTGGGAATGAAGTAAGTGAAATCTTCATCAAAGTGAAATCATCTCCAGGTTGGGCAGTTACACGGAGGCTTGTTGGGAATGATCCAGAGAGCCATGGCAAAGTCCTCTCCTCATATATGGTTTGAGCGAGATGAAGTCAAAGACAGACGCCTAGTGGCCAAAAGGTAACATTACAGAAATTACAGCGTCGTGTAAGAAAGAGTCTTAAAACTGATTGGTACATTTAAATAATTGTACTTATTTATTTATTTAGTCTCTGAGTTGATGGCGTTATTCACTTTTAAAAGGAGAGAAGTACATATGATCTTGTGATTGGCTACTTTCACCAAATTAAATAATATAAGCTGCCCACTTCTACTACAGTGAAAATAGCTCAAAAATATTATGTGTAAGTGAAAATAAACAAATACATTGTTACAAAAAAAATTACCTTAAAATGAGTAGCATAACACAAACAAAATCCTCTAATTTAGGTTTTTTTGTGTGTTATTTCAGGCTCAAGGATCATGTTGCAGATGAAAACAAACATCCTGTCCTCATCTTCCCTGAAGGTGAGCATGGAAATCCTACAGAACTAGATACATAATCAGGGGAGTTTGACTGTATGAAATATTAAATGACCTTAAACACAATTCTCCTATTATATGTAAATACATTTAAATGTGAACATTAATTTTAAGTACCAAAACACTGCTTAAGATTAAAACAAAAAATATTTTAATACTTAACATTGGAGGACAACAGTACTAACCATAGCAAGCATGCTGTTAAAGTGCTTGCTATGGTAACATCCAGCCTGCAAAAAAGATATCAATGATGTTTATGCACATAAAATTATTATTTTTCTCCAGATAGATATTTTTCACTTCCAAGCCAATGTCAGACAAATGAATGGTCCTTTCTACTGTTCTATATCTGCATATGTGTAAACGGAGAGAGAAAGAAAGGTTGTTAATTACATTTTCACATGACTGCTTGTCTCTTAAATCTTTTCAACTTTTTGTCAACAAAAATAGCAAATTTGCCGCAACCTGAGATGTGGTGAAGACAACTTGTTGAAATTCAGAAAGACAGAGTTAAAGTGATTTTAAACAGATACTGTTGATGTACTTAACGTTTAACTCAAGACCATTTTCTCAGGTTTAAGGGGAATCGTCTAAACAGAAGAAAATATCCATTAGGCAAAAGAAATCTCAACAAAAACATGTTTTAAACAGATTAGTTACAATAGCAGAAAGTCACACCAGATGCCAAATCTGTCATCAGAAAGCAAAAAGAAGATCTAACTGTACTGTCAGGATGTACCTATGATAAAGTAGGCAGTGTGTATACGGTGCTGTTTTAAGAAATGTTTGAGAGTCATTTAAAAAAATGCTTCAATCAAGCTGCAAAAAGTGCTTTAAAGACAAACAAACAAAAACAATTCCATTTTGCTACATTTGCAAACATTTGTTTTAAAATCCTCACATTATTTCATTTACAGGTTTTTGTGTCAACAACACATCAGTGATGATGTTTAGGAAGGGGAGCTTCGAAATCGGCTGCACCATCTATCCTGCCGCCATTAAGGTAGCGCTCTCTGCTGCGCTCATGTTGTTCATAGCAGTCACTGAGAGAAAACATTTTTTTCAGTATGATCCTCGCTTTGGAGATGCTTTTTGGAACAGCAGTAAATTTGGTTTGGTGGGATACCTTCTGAGGATGATGAGCAGCTGGGCCATCGTCTGCAGCGTTTGGTACTTGCCACCAATGAACAGGAAGGTGAATACCTCAAACAGTTATTTTAATGACATAATGAAAATTCAAAATATGCCCATTTGAATAGGCAATAAAATATAAAATATCTCTTCCCATTTCCTTTTTTCAGGAGCTTAAAATGACTTGTATAAGTTAAAAACCCAATATGTTTTCAACATAAAGACAGGATAACATCACCTTTAATATGACTGTGTACATTATTCAAAGTATGTAAAGTCTCATTAAGAAAGGAGGATTTCTTTTTATTTTCATTTCTTTTTAAAATTCCTTTGAAGGAAGGAGAGGACGCCATGCAGTTCGCCAATCGAGTAAAAGCTGCCATAGCTGCCCAGGGAGGGCTAGTGGACCTCATATGGCAAGTCACTGTTTTATTTAAATGTCATTTAGTTTATTTATCATTTTCATTTCACATTTTTATGGGGACAGTAATAATAGTGCAGAACACCGGCCTTAGTTCATGAAATACATTACTGGGAATTTTATCTTTGACAGTATCCCTAGAGCTAAATCGGCGGCTCAAACTCTAATTGCTCCCTTCAGGGTCAATGGGAAACAATGGCGTTAACATTGATTTTCTGAGTGACAGTGCCTTTTCTATTCATATATGCTCACCCAGGGATGCCGGACTGAAACGAACCAAAGTGAAGGATACTTTTAAAGAAGACCAACAGCAGCTTTACAGCAAAATACTTCTGGGTGACCATGAAAACCACAACCTCCCGGAAAGCTGATGTCCAGACAGGAGACAAAGAAGAAAACCAGTATAGTTACAGGCTATTATCTTCTGTTTAGTAATTCAACACATGGTGGTAAGACTCATTAACAAACAATGAAGGTCGCGTCTTCAAGTCTTTCAAATAAAATTGGTTCCGGGTCAGAAAATTTGAAGAGTTGTTAAATTTAAAGGTCAAACTATTACATAGTAAGTCTATTTTGTTCTCAAATCTCTCTGATGATTTGTTAGGAAATCACGTTCTGTGACCCAGTGAAATCCTAATTTAGCAGAACCTTATAGATGCAGCGACTGCATCTATACTGAGACTATAGAGCTGCCAGCATTTGTAAGTCAGTTTACTAATTGGCTCAAGACTCTGTTCGTCTGCAGCTTTAATCTTCTGCACATAACGAAGGTGAAACACATTGTTAGTTTGATAGCTGTTGGTTTATTATTTCACTGGACATTTCTGGTTTATTTTAACTGAGCCTCATTGTATTGTTTTACAACTGGAATCTGTTGAAATTATGTACTTGACTTTAAATTTGTCTGTATGATTAGACTGAATTGTCCTTTTTTATATATAAAGTGCCTTGAGATGTTATCGCTACAAACATAAAACTGAACTGAATTATCAAATTTCAATAAGTGTTTTTCTCTTGTTTGCCTCCCTCTAACAGCAGGAGTCACTATTTCACAAAAACAGCAAATCTACATCGGAGCTAAATACATTTTCTAGGTATATCATTTTGAGGATGAGGAAGCCTAATGGATGCAAAAGAAGAAGCAGAAACTCAGTTCTATAACGAGTACGGAGGTCCAAAACGAAAAACATGGAGACACAGGTGAAGCCTCACTGCTCATTAGGATTGAGGGATCTGCACTCGCCTTTTAAGGCAAGGGGCAAAAACACAGAATATATGTAAAAATGCTAAAACAAATTTAAAAAAAGAATGTGACCTGTCATTGTTTGACAGGTTGAACATTCAGAGATTATATCAAGCACTTTCTATATAGAAAGGAAAGTAAATGTAGGCAGCATATTCTACCTACATTTTTGACTTTTATTATATATTATATACATATATGCCAACTGAATAATCAAAATCATCATTGAATTATTATTAAGTAATCAATTTCAGTAACTTTTGCTAAATGAAACACTTCCTTCAGATCCGTATCCCTTAATTTTGTTAATAATGAGGATTTTCCTCTTACTGCCAATGGAAACGAGCCATTTAAAATTAAATTATTACTTTTTTTTCTTGTATTTATACAGATTGTTGCATTGAGATCCAAGATCTCATTTGCAAGAGTTTTGATTAAAACAATTAAAATCTGAGCTAAAAACAAGAGCAAGTTTCATAAGAAGTTTTCTCTTTTTATCTTAATTTTGAATTGCAGTGTGCGCAGCATTGAAGGAGCAGAGTAACAAAATGATTTTTTTTCCCAGTTGAAACTTGAACTTAAAAAAGTCCACACCATTATATTATCGTGGTTCAAATGTGGGTTTAACTAAACCTGCTTAAAGATTGTTGTTTTCTAAAGGTACTTCTAATCTGATGAATGAGCCTCAAAGGAACGGAAACTCCAATGTATTGATTCTGACTGCACTGACAGGTGTGGTTCATTCATAGTGAAGCTCATTGATCCACCCACCTGTCAGTTTGAGGTGGGCGTGGCTTCTCCAAACCTAGGCCCCCCTCTTGATGTGACCACGCCCAATCAGCTGGTTCCTGAAGTCCTGCTGGGCTCTTTAACTAACTTTTCCTTCCTCCTCCGCGGTTTCGCGGCGAGCCTGGTGGTGTGTTGGCTGCGCTGCGTTTTGGTGTTTCTCTCTGTAACGGCGCCAGCAGCAGCAGGTGCTGTCAGCATGTCTTTAGCGGATCAGCAGTGGAGTCCCACAAGCGTCCAGGTAACGGTGCTCCAAGCCAGAGGCCTCAGGATAAAGGGGAAAAGCGGCACCAATGACGCGTACGCGGTTATGCAAGTGGGCAAGGAGAAGTACCAGACGTCGGTGGTGGAGAAAAGCGTGGCTCCGGCGTGGAAAGAGGAAGCCTCCTTTGACCTGCCACCGCTGCTGCTTCAGGGGGGAGGAGGTGGCGGGAAGGACCGCAGCACGCTGCACGTCCAGGTCCTGCACCGCGCTCTGGTGGGACCTGACAAGCTGCTGGGTCAGGCTGTCATCAACCTGCTGCAGCTCAGTGAGGACAAAACCCGCAACAAGACAGAGTAAGTTCACTGTGGAAAAAAAAAAAAAAAATCACACTGAATTTAAATTAGATCTACTAACACCAGATTAGAAAGAAATATAAAAGTACAGCCCAATAGTTTAAAGTTGTTATGCAGACAGATATAACTACTGGCCTTCTGGTTTTCCTGAATAAACATTGAGCAGAAAGTTTTAGTGAGTTTGCATTTCTTTATAACTAAATATTGGCAGATGAAAGTAATTGCCTTCCACCTGCGCCACAGAGACATAACTTCTGTTTTTTTTTTTTTTTTTTGGTTCTGCTGTCAGTCATGCTGAACCTCTGTGGTCTCAGAGCTTCAAACTCCCATAATCCCATAAGTAAAGTCTCGATTTTTAAATAGCAGACAACCAAACCAGCAGCAGCATTTGTGAAAAGTTGTCCTGTGTGTTTAAATCGGAAGAATCTGTGATCTTTGCACCTTCGAGCCCTTTGAGATCGCACACGCTCAACCATGCATCACTGCACAGGCCCATTTACGTGGGTTTGGTTTCCGATTGTTGCCCACTCCCAGCGTTGCAGCTTAGAGGATTTGTTGCCTTGGTTGCAGCCTTGGAGGATGCCAAGCAGCATTACTCAAGCAAATGGATGCAGTTGGTTCAGAGATTAATTTTCATTGACTGAGCTTATTTATTTCCCTTTATACAGAAAGAAAAACGATATAAACTTTGTAGAAGAAGAATATCCAGAATTCACATATTTTTTTGAACTTGAAAGTCTTTCTACACACCAAATGTTCATTAAATTAAATTAAGAAGGAAAATCTTTACTGGGCACAAATTGATTTCTACCTCTTTTAGAAATGATCATGTTTTTGCCTCTACAATAGCATTGGTGATCTTGGAAAACCCCTTCATGATGAATTAAGACGACCAAACAGTCTCTATGACCTTCACAATTTTTCACGCACCATTTGTTAGCTTTATGGCAAAACCTCAAATCAGTGAGCAGAGGTTACAAACTCTGCTATGAACAATAGTTCTCTTTTTTTCTATTCTGCTTCCCATTAACACTTGTCTCTTTACATCGGAGGTTTCTCTGCCTCCACCGTGTGTTTTTTCAGTCTTGCTATTAAAACGCTAACAGCCGCATAACCCAGTTCAATAAACCTAACCTGACTTTAAAGAATCATGTTTTTCCCTCTAAACTAGATTATAATAGCTGACTGGACCTTGCTAGTTGTTTTAAAAGTTTAATCTCCAGTGCCATGGATTTATTAGCTTACTAAGATATGTAAAAAATCTGCCTCGTTCTCTCCATTTATAACTAGCCGTATGAAAATCAGCGATCGTCTTTAACACAAGAGGATCTCTGCGTGTTTCTTTTGCAGTGAAATCTGACACAGCTCATCTGTGTTGATCTTTCTGTGAGCTCCCTCCAGCTTTGGCCTCACATTCCTGACCATTTTATCAATGAGAAAACAAACATTGACAACAACAGTGAAAGTCAAGGAAGGTCAGTTTTTCACAGCTGAACTACTGAGGTTTAACTGTGAACTAGGAAGGCCTTGTTTCACCACAGTGCAGTTCATGAACTATGATTATCAATTTAGAATAAAGTTTTAAAGTTGGGTGAAGATTAGGTCACGATGGCAGGGAAAGAAATGTCAACATATCGTGTCATTTTCCCCTCCATTCCTGTTTTTTATAGGAAAAGAGCGCCAGGAAGTAATGAAATAGAACATGAAGCAGGTAGAATCAGCCTATTTGTATTCCTATTTCATCATTTTCATCTGTGGCTTCTGTAAAATGTGAGACTGTCTGTCTTGGTGAAAATTGCACATCATCAAACTTCAACTTTTTCAGATATTAGAACAATACAACTGCCATCTCTGCAAAGGCTAATGATTCACAAACAATCTGCAGTCAATGATTAAAGCACAGCGACTGTGAGCAGCAGGTAAATTAACACAAGAAATCGCAGTGCTTTTAATTATTTTCAACTTCATTGTTTATTTAAACCAATCTATTTTCTGAGTAAGGCTCAAACATAAACTGAAACTATTTGTGTAAATGATTCTTTTCTCCCTGTTTGACATTAAATCACAGTTGGAGTAAAGGAAATTATTCTATTTATAAATTGAAATAATTTATTTATTTCATCAATATCATGTTAATCAATTTCAGAAGTTTACATACACAAAGATTACCAAACTGCCTTTTAAGCAATTTGGGAACATGTAGATAATGATATCATGGCTTTTAGGAGCTTCTGATTTTGTAATTCGCAACATCTGAGTTAAATGAAGGTGCACCCGCCTTACAAAAGTAATTGAACAAACTGTAAGAGAAAAAGAAAACAATTTCTACATTGAAACAAGTTGAGAAGCAATATGAGCTGAAATGCCACTCAGAGAGGAAAAAGGTATCATTCCAAAAGCAACAAAGACAGTTTGTAAACTCCAAAAGCAAACATTTTTGGAGTTATATCATGTGGTATGATTAAGCTAAAAAATGAAGCCAGGAAATAGAGACTTGGGCACAAATTGGTCTTCCAGACAGACAATGACTGTGACCATACAGTCAGACTGCAGGCCATATGTTGTCAAAGGAGTCGTCATCATTACGTTGAGGGTTTGTCTCACTGTCTGTTGTATTGGTGCGTTGCACAATCTTGGTGAAATAAAGTATTAGCTCTAAATTTTCAGTTCAACTCAACAGCAACAGATGACTAGAAACAGCACAGCACTGTGTGGTCCTGGTGGACGGTGTTCCCAGATGCACATTAAGCCTGGTTTTCTAATGGATAAATCAGGCTAACATGGAGCCTTTGGGATATCCTGAACATCAGCCACATTGAAAATGTATGGACTGTTTGAAAGCCAAGACTCTGCCAGGAAACCAGTCAGCTTATGGTCAATCCTCCAGCCAGAGTTAGGCCAGGATCTTGCCTTTAGGATAATTTAGACCCTCTGTGAATCTGAATAAGTGCAGTAAAACTTGCTGTACTTGTTCACAATTTTTTTTTTTAATGAAGTGGTTTTATAAGCCCCTTTTGAAAGAATGATTCTAAACACACCATTAAAAGCTCTTCTTATCTTCCTTTTTGGCCTTTCTGATCCAGTAACATGACTCGGACAGTTTTAGTCCTTGGACTTTCTTCCTGCTACATTGTTACTTATTCAGCTGTTCTCCCACTCCCAGCTGTGCTGTGAGATAAGAAATTCTTGAGTCACTCGGGGCCATTGTGTTATCAGCGGGCCAGGAAGGATGTGTCCAGAGCAAGTACGATGGGTATCTGCAAGAAAAAGAAATAAAAATGTTAAGTCATCTATCATTCTCCTCCGGTACTGTCTGCCCAGTAAAGTAGCACACTTTGTATCAGCTCAGAGAGGTTAAAAATCATCTGTAGAGCAAGCACCAGTTTAATTCCACCTCATGCAGAGTATGTTGGGCTCCACCCAAATGCTTTTGCAACTTCCCCTCTGATTTCACTTGAGGAACTTGCTTCTTCTCTTTTTGTCTTATTTGTAGTGTGTCTGGCTTTGTGACCCGTGGTGTAGATGCTCTATTGTTGTACAATACTAAACAAACAGTAAAATGCCCACTCTAACTTTTAGGCTTAATTTTAAAATATCCAGAAAATTGAGATCCTGAAGTAAATACTAATTACTACTACGATTAAGAGTTACTCTCCCGTTCTTGAAGTCAGGGATGATCTGGATTAAATATCTTGAATAGTTTTCCATGACTGATGGCTGTTTAGAGCAGAATATGCCATAGGTGCGTCTCCCTGGTTTAAGAGAAAAATAGCTGTCATAAATTTTACTTCTCAATTCACTGATTTGTCCAGATTCCTCTCTGAAAATATGATTATTGATGTAACTGGCAGAAATAAGCAAAGGAATGAAGGTGTGGCTAAATGTAGCTGTTGTCTTCCAACCTTTATTTCTGTTAATTATGATTTTCTGCTTACAGTTAATAAAAAACACAACATTAAAACTATAATGTTATCAGACCAATAAAAAACATTTTAATACACAAATGTGAGCTTAATAAAAACTATATTTTGTATCTGCTTAAAAGTTATCTTCTAAATGTACTTTTTAATCAAATAAACCTTGTTGGACTTCATATTCTGATTTATTGAATATGACTGTATTCAGTCAATGAGTCAAGGAAATAAAGACTTTGCAAAGATAACAAATTATTAGAGGAAATGTTTACTTACTTAAGAATTCAGTCCAAAATATAAATCTGCACCATGTTTGCAGACCTTGTGTAAAATTTCATGAGGTGCCATTTGGAAATTTGTTTGCCAAATTCACATTTAGCCGTGTGTTGAACTTGGATACCATCAATGTTGGAGATGTCACAGAGCGTGCGCTGATTCTCTTTGAAGGTCTTCTTCTGTGGTCTAGGTGTTGATTATTCAACACACAGACTGGTGCTTGGTGGAGCCCAGAGCTGATTAATAAATCCACTCCTGGAGGGTGAGCTTATTAAGCAGAACAACTTGCAAATTTTTACAAATACGATGAGAGCTCAAATCTCTTAGCGGTGGGTAGAATTTTTTGCTTTAAATTATGTTAAAAACTTTCACACGTTTGGATTTGTTTTTCTTTAATTTATTACTGCAGCAGAATATAGAGGGTTTGTCTACATATCTATATTTTTTAAATTCTTTTAGCTCAGAAAAGTGTCTAGTTTGCACAGAATGAAAGAGCTAAACAGCTAGTCTAAGAAAATCTGATCTAATCTGCCAGTGAAACTGTCCAAAAGATGCCAGGATTAATAAAATGAAGACTTGTCTATGCATAGAAATAAAAAAAAAAGCGGAGTATTTTCTATTAATCTTCCTCCCTCTCACCTCCACATGATAAATCCAATATCTATTTAGCAGTGCATATCTGAAGGATGTTTTTGAATAAATCAAGCTGGATGCACAGATTATTTACAATCTCAAGGCCTGAAATGTGCAGATAATTTCCAGTTTTCCCATCAGTGAGCAGGAGGCTGGGGGGGGATGGCTGTGACAGCAGTGACTGAACCGTGTATCAAATTCCAGGAAAAGGCGGCTTCCCTCCTTAATTTTGTTTGTGCCACACATCTGAAGCATTCCTGAGGAAGGAGGAGGAGAGCAAATCTAAGCAACATAACTTGTGCAGGACAATGAGAGGAGAGCAATCCTCTGAGGTATTTCATGTCTGTTGCCTCCTGGGAAGCTTGTAAATTCAGGGAGTAAATACTGTGTGTCATATATAAACTCAAAACTATGAAAACATGCCCAGACAGTGGTGTTCTTAAAACAAAGAAACGCCTGCAGCTACAGCTCAGCATGTTTCTGCTTACACTCACAGTGCCCCTTCCTGATTTCCTCATTTCCTTTAGAATCCAGATTTCAGCCGAAGCCGTTTTCTCAGTGGTGAGCTGACCTCAGCTTTTTGCCCGATAGGCATTTATTTAATGCTGAGTGGGCTCTTTTAGTTTTCTTTGTAAAAATTGTGCTGTCGACCACCAAACATCAATTGTTTCACAACCAGTATGAAGGTGGGGCACCTTTCTATTGACGACAATCAGTTTATTTAGAGTTTCTTTGTAGTGCTGTTTACTTCTTTCTGTTTTACACCAATTGTTTAAAAGGTAAAAAATGGGGTAAACTGGAGATTTGTTGCTTGTAAATTCTGTGGGAAGCAAAGACTAATCTGGTTGGTTTGAGAACAGAACTAATTCAGGAGTTAATTTTCAGTGGATTTAAATGTCTGGAGCATGAAGGGATGTTTGTGTCTCAAACAAGAAGTGATTTAAGATTAAATCTGCAAGTTCTTTATATCAAGAAGAAAAAGTTTGTTTGCTTTCTAAATCTTAAATTTGAGCTTTCCTATTCCTCTCTGTTTAATAATTCCTGTTGGTTTTATCATCAAAACTTAATTATAAACATCCAAACTGTCAGAGAATCCCTTCCTGTAGAAAACTGAATTAATTCCTCCTCTGACTTGGATCAAAAGTCGGTAAACTGAATGCAAACTCAACATCTATTAACTAAGCTGCTATTATGCACAAATGAAAACTGATTGCATCTCATTCTACTCATGGAATATTTCAAAACACATGTAGAGATGTTTTCTTTTTGTTTCCAAAGAGAAGAAATGCCATATATGATACATGTGGTCTGAAAACTGTTAAAAAAAATCCTTGCAATACCTCTCTGTGATGTCAAGAAATATTTTTTCATGTTCTTTGAACTGAGTCTTCCCTCAATTATCAAGGTGCGAAAGCACCCTTACATATATTATGCTAAAATGGTTTAATCATGGAAGAAAAGTTGTTTGAGGCAGCAAAAGACTTGGTTGCGGTCGAGGGTCATGTTTCTGCAGGACGATGACACTAAACTTGCAGCCCAGACTGAAAGTGTTAGATCAAAGCAAAGTAGAACGATCCACCCAAAATCCAGATTTAAGTCCAACTGAGAATCTGTAGCAAGACTTTAAAATGCATCACTACCGATTCTCTCTATGCAATCTGACCCAAGCTGCACTGAAAGGTGATGGCCTGATTGAAATCAGGACCTCAATTTCCAAATCTTTGTGTCTAAAAAAATAAAAGTTTGAAACCACAAATCATTTCTCTTTCACTTTGCAAACGCCGGTTTGTGCTGGTCTGCCCCATAAAATCTCATTAAACAGCTTGAGGTTTGTGGTTATAACATTACATAAAAAAGTTGAGTTAGTCTCAATACTTTTGCAGCTGTAATCCGGAATTTGAATGGAAATCTTTTATCTTTATTTATTTCTTCAGAATAATATGTGCATACAACAACAGTGTTCATATAAGGATGGATTTCTAATATGTGTTTCTTTTCCAGGTGGTTTAAATTGCTGGATAAAACCGGTAAGCCGGACAAAGACCGTGGAGAGGTCCTTCTGGACGTCCAGTTTATGAGAAACAACATGACCGCCAGCATGTTCGACCTCTCCGCTGCAGGGAAGTCCCGCTCCCGGCTGGGAAAGCTTAAGGATAAAGTCCGTGGAAAGAAAAAGGAGCAAGACTCCTCATCAGGTGTGGTGCCTTCGCCCACTCAGGTTCTGACAGACAGCGAAGAAGAGGACGCTAGTGGAGGTGGAGAGGGAGGAAAATCGAAGCAAAACAAAAGGATGTCTTTGTTTTCTCCTAAATCCAACCTGCAGAAGAATTTGTCTCAGTCCATGTCCGTCCTGCCTGCGAAGAACTCCTCGCTGAGCGGGAGCCAATCATCTGGGCTAAACGTGGACCCCTCTGAGGGTCAGCATTTTTTCTATAACCCCTTCATTAACTTTCTGCATGCATGTTAATTTTCCTTGTGTGTTTTCAGGCAAAAAGAAGTTCAAGTTCAAGATACACAAGCACTCCAGCAGCTCTGACAGCAAAGATTCATCCTCTGCCCAACAAAAACAGGAGCAAAGTAATTTGTGCATCAACGGCAGCCATGTTTACTGCGAGGAGCCGCCGCCTCGGACGTCTCGCGCCGGATCCAGCTTCAGCCTGTCAAGTTCAGGACGCGGATCAATGGAGGATGTCCCGGAAAACCCGTCTCCATCTGTGGATTCACTTAAAGCAGTGAGGGAGTATTCACCCTGGATGGAAGAAGATGAGGAAGAGAAAGAGGAAGAAGATGAAAATATTAACGATTTAAGAAAAGAGGAAGAAGAAAAGGCCAAGTTGGAAAAGGATATGAGGGAAGAGGAAGAGGAGGCCGTCAGAAAACAACAAAAGGAGCTGGAGAGGTTGGCTGAAGAAAAGTTTAGACGAGAAGAGGAGGAAAAGGTCAGGAAAGAGGAGGAAGAGCGACAAAAACTGGCAGAAGAAAAAAGGAGAGTAGAGGAAGAAGAAAGAATCAAGGAAGAGGAAAGGGCCCAAGAGAGGAGGAGGCAGGAAGAGGAGCATAAATTAGCTGAAGAAAAAAGGAGACTGAAGGAGGAAGAAGAAAGGAGGATTGAAGAAGAGAAAGTCAGAAGGGAACAAGAGAGAGCTGAAGAGGAGAGAAGGAAAACGGAGCAAGAAAAGAAACGGAGGGAGGAAGAAGAGATGCTTAGGAAGGAAAAGATGAGAATAGAGGAAGAAAAAGAGAAGGTTCGTCGAGAAAAGGAGGAAGCTAGGCTGATGGAAGAAAAGAGAAGAGAGGAAGAAAGGATTGAGGCTGAAGAGAAGTTCAGAAAAGAGGAAGAGGAAAGGATTAAGGTGGAAGAAGAGATGAGAAGGAAAGAACGTGAAGAAAAGTTAGCAAAGAGGAAAGAACTGGAGGAACAGGAAAGGAGAGCAAGAGAAGAGCAAGAAAAGATGCAAAGGGAGGAAGAGGAGAGGAGGAAACAAGAGGAGAAGTTGGCTAAAGAAAAGCTGAGACAAGAAGAAGAGGAAAGAAGAAAGGCCAAAGAAGAGCGTGCAAGAAGGGAGGAGGAGGATAGGATTCAGAAAGAGAAAATCAGAAGAGAGGAGGAAGAGAGGAAGAAAAAAGAGGAGGAAGAGGAGTGTAAAAGAAGGCAAGAAGAACTGGAGAAGCTGGCTATAGAAAAGATGAGAAAAGAGGAAGAGGAGAGAAGAAAGGCTGAAGAAGAGCAAGTGAAAAGAGAGGAAGAAGAACAGATCCAGAAAGAGAAAATAAGAAGAGAGGAAGAGGAGAAGGCTGAGAAACAAAGGTTGGAAGATGAAATGAGACAAGCAAAAAGAAAAGAAGAAGAGAGAATGAAAGAAGAGCAAGCAAAAATGCTAAAGGAGGAAAAAAGAAAAAGAGCAGAAGACGAGAGAATAAAAGCGGAGAAACAAAGAGAAGAGGAACTGGAGAAAATGAGGGTTGAAGAGGAGAGAATAAGGAGGGAGGAGAGGAATGAGAAGGAAAGAAGGGAAGAGGAAATAAGGAAGCAGGAAAAGTTGGCAAAAGAAAAGAAGGAAAACAAAATAAAAGAAGAAGAGAAAAGTGTTGGAACAAAAATCAAAATGGGAGTTCCTGTAGAAATCATTTCCACTAATCCTTTTGATGAAAACTTCGCTCCACCTGAGGAAACTCCCAAATTGTCTAAAGCAAAATCTGATGATCAAAGGTTAGTGGATCAATATTCAATTGGTATTTCACTGATGATTCAGCATAATTGGTTGAAATGACAAATCTTTTCTCACCATAAATCTTTAAAAATATGTTCCTCACCTCATCCAGTGTATGTGGTTGTTTCCCTTTTACTTATTCTTCTAAGAATAATTAATTCTGCACATGGCATCAATATGATATATGTGATTATACAGTATTCTGTTTAAATTTGCAGAGTGAACTATTTCTAGGAAAGGCTCAGCAGTTTATCATTTTCTACTTTAATAATCCTCAAAGGGAAAATATTTCAGGATATGATGGGATACTCTGAAAAGGAAATAAAACAATGGTTCTAATTTTTTTTGCTCTTGTCCTGTTAAGCCTCTGTAAATGATGACTTTGCAGGATGAAGTTTGGGTAACATGCACAGCTTCAAAAAGAACCTGATGTATGGATCACTAATGAAAACTTGCAGCTTGTATTCACTGGCACACTTTTGGTGTTTCTCCACTGAAATATCTGCCAACTTAACTCCAGCAGTCCATCAAATTTTTACTCTCACTTCTTTTTCTGGAGAGATGTTGAATTCAGGAATATATTCCTGCATCCACACGTCAGAGAAGCGCTCCACCTTGACCTCCACCTTGACTTCGTCAGCATGTCTTGCTCACAAATTTTGCTCGCAAGGATTCCACATACAAAATTTAAACTGTCAGTCTGCATGTAGCCTTTGTGCTCCTGGCGCACATCTGGGATATATTTTCTCCAAGCTGTCATCAACTTTTGAATCTCTGTTCTTGAAAGTCTTAAGAACAACAAACAAAAATGCAGGATGACTGGATTTATTGCATCAAAAGGCATGTGACGGTAACTGGATTTCAAGTTTATGCCGGAACTTTGCTTCTTAAACCAGAAAAACGGCTAAACAAATAATCTGTCATTCATTCAGTCTGTCAAAATATGTGCATCCCAAACTGAAGTAAATGGATCAAAGTACACACCAATTCAATAAATTAGAATGTTATTGAAAAGTCGATTTATTTCAGAAAAGTTATGACTGTGAAAAATATACATAGATTAATTACACTGACATTTGAAAGGGTTTATTTCTGTTGTAGTAATTTTCCACTTAAAGTTAATGAAAATTACATTTAAAATTAGAATAATATTACAATTGTTACATTAAAAGCAGAAATGTTCAAAAACGAAAAGTATGCTTACATTCAAAAGATACTTTTGTCTCCAGTGGTCAGTGAGGCGGGACACGGTGACCAATTAGGCCAACATGTTGTTTTATGGATGGTTGGCAACGACATGCAAACGCCACACAGAGTGACTCACACCACATCTGTCTAGTTGCTATCTAATTCCCCCACAGTGGACCCCTAAATTTAATTCAGCGCAGGAAAAATCATAGCTTTTTTTTTGCTTGTTTTTTTTTGTGTGTGCGTTTAGTTTTTGAGCGACATCAATGCAGACACAAAATAATTTGTATATAGAAATGCCAGTTTCACTCTTTAAATTTATGGAGCTTGATTCCACTTTTTTCCAGGTGTGGAAAGTCATAGAAAGCAGGAAAAGAGGATTTCTAGACTATATTTCTCTCTCATTGTCTGAAATGTGTCTCCTACTCCCCTTTCTGTGTCCATCTTCTTTTCTGTCTTGTGTTCTTCTAACCCCACATCCAGATGTTCTTACTCACTTCATGCTTACTTCCTCCTTTGTGTGATTCCTTTCTGCAGTCCTCTTGCTTGTGCGGATTACATATTTGCTGCAGAAATATTTGCTGTAATTTTACAGTGAAGTTTTGTTTAAGATAATAATGTAAACACCAAGGATTGGACTAAACTTTAAGGGGAAAACTTGTGTAGGAACATGGGACAACAGGAAGAGAGGCCAGCTTACTTGAAAGGATAAAGGAGATATTTAAAAAACGTTTCAGAAATTTGCATCAACTAATGTAAATTTGAAAGATTGATTTTAAATGATAAATATTTGGAAACAATGAACTTCTGTACAAAGCTTAAAATCAATTACTAAAAGTAGTTTTAAATGTATTGGAGTAAGTATTAATTATTTAAATGGTTACATTGTGGTTGAAGGATTGAGATGTAGCTGACGTTAGCCTGCAGAACAATAAAAGAGGCAGTGAATAGGGATTTAAATACTTGATGAAAATATTAGTGTTCATCTGAACGTTTCCCATATCTCGTTTTTCAGTCTGTTAGAGCTCTGTGACCGATCGTCTCAACACTTCTCTTCTAAATGCAACAGGCGGCTGATACCTGCATAAATATTGCATGGCTTTGAGCTCATGTGTTAGTTTGAAGGAGAGAGCAGCCTGGGCTGAAGGATGAAGAGCATTTCACAGCCTTGCCTCATTGTATCAAGTATTATGTGAAGAAGCTGTTTACAGTTCACTGCTAGAGTATTCATCCTTCTTGAGAGTTTTAACATTTCATCACATTGCAGGGACAAATATCTGTATTTATTTGGGATATTGTGAAATATGCATTTTATTTTGTGTTAGTTTAAATGAAGTGGAAGGAATTTTTTAAAAAGCTCAAGACCTCTAAAGTTTAGTTGGCATTTGCATCAACACCTACCCAAGCCAATATTTAACTACAATTTCATCTGATTGCTTTTATTTATGTATTTATTTTTAAGCAGCTGAAACTCATATTGGATGGAAAGCATCTGTAAACATTAATTTTCAAATCTCTTCACAATCTAAATAGGATTTAGGTCTTAACTTTGACTAGGTCGTTCTAACACATGGAAACACTTCAATCTAAACTCTCTAGCTCTATATATATTTTTAGGGTGGTTGAACTGAAAGGTTAATCTTTATTTTCTGGCTGCTAACAGATTTTCTTCCAGGATTGCCCTTTGTGCTTTTCTTTCAATCATCTTCTTATCAACTCTGAACTTCTTCTCTGTCTGTGCTAAAGAAAATCATTCCCTCAATATGAATCACTATAGGAAAGATGTGTAGTGATGGTTACATAGCATAATTAACAGAAGGCATCCAAGTACCCACTTTCAGATGCTTGCAGTATTTCCTACTGCAAGCATCAGTAGGAAACTTTAAATAGGACTTCTTATGGCAGTCTTGAGCGGTGCTGTTCTTCTTGCTACTCTTCCATAAAAGCCAGATCATTATTTTCCTTCCATTTGATCGCCATCACCACTTTGTGTTAGCTTATCACATAAAATATTAATAATCTACATTGGACTGTGCGTGAGATGGCCAAGGGATCTAAAAGCTTTTGAGAGTCTCTTTGGTGGAAATAAGGATCACATAGAAACAGACCAAAGAGGGGAAGTTTAGGGGTAGTAGCAAGACTAGATATACAAGATTTTAAAAAATCAATAGTTACAATAAAATACTGTACAGTGGTCAGAATAGAAATATCATGAAACATTTCTTCTTGTGCAGTGTTTGTGGTTTAATCCAAAAATGGGCAACTGAATTGGATTACTAATTTAAATATATATATAATGTTCATGTGTATTAAACTCTAAATAACACAACAGACTATTTGTAGTATATCAGAATACACTGAATAAAAATGGAAACATTTGTGTTTGAATATGTTTTCTTGACTCAGTATTTTTGCGTCACTGTGGAATGTCTGATTAATTGACAGCCAACTTTTGCCCACACTTGTATCTCTGTCATTTTCAGATGTCAGTCAGCTGCGTCATCAGTGGAAAGCGGGACAGCTTCCACCAGGGACAAGGATCCAACTAACATTCAGCGGGAAAAGAGAGCGGCTCCTAAGCCTCCGGGAAGGAATCAGTTGGACAGACAGAAACAGAAGGAGGAGGAGACGTCGACACAACATCTGCCACAAATTAACAAGCAGAGTAAAGACAAAGATGTCAAAACTGTCAGCGTTGCTCCCCAGCGCTCAGTGCAGATGATCGCTCCTCTAAACAGGTCTTCCAAAGATTTGAGAAACACCCAGAGCACGACGGAACATGATTCTGCCCAAGAAGAAACAGGCAAACACAATAAACGTCCTGCTCCATCCATACCGTGCACTGCTGAAGATGAGCTTCACAGAGGCGTGGTGGAGATTAAAGACGGAGCTGTTTGTGGTTTAAACCCGTTTGAAGATGATGATGAGGAAAATGAGCTCACGGTTCATAATGATGCAACAACCTTTGTTACAACTAATCCAGCAGTTTGGCCTCCTGTGAAATCACAAGCTGCTGACAAAGATTCTGCTAAAGTCAAATCCTCAAAAATAGCTCGAGCTCCCCTACCGCCTGATCCCAATGACACTCCTTCAAGCTCCATTGTCAGTCGAAACCATGGCGAAACTGATGTTTTAGATGACATTGGAGAAACTGCTCCAAACAAGGCATGCAACACACAAGAGGTCAAAAGTCACGTACAGGTCCAAGAGAATCCAAACAAAGAGTCCAAGAAGACCATGGCTGGTGCAAGAGAGGAGGGACCTCCTGCAGTTTCACGCAGGTAAGACGCTTTAGTCCTCAGCATTAATTTGTCTAGTTTAATCGTTGGTATGTTTGCAGTACCTTGCAAATTATCGTTGTTCATACTTTGTCAAATCAGAACCATCATTGGGATTTGATGTGATGGACAAGCACAAAGAATTGCAGCATTTTGAAGTAGAGCCTCTGAGAAAGTAACATTAGTAAATAAACAGCATCATAAAAAACAAGGATTACAGCAGACAGAATCGGGACAACATAAAGTTGTGGAGAGGTTTAAAGCATGATCGGGATATAAAACAATATTCTAAGCTTTGCACATCTCAGAGAGCATTGATCAATGAATCATTAAAAAATGGAGAGATTTAAAAATTATTTAGATGCGATGCAATCTGAAGGAGTTTGAGCATTTCTAAAAATAACATGCAAAAAAAAGGGTTTCAATAGTTGATGGCTTTCATTGAGTTGATATGTAATTTTTAAACAAATTCCCTTGCCTTTACGACATTTTGCTTCATCTTGCCATTCTCTTTACATGTTTCATTCTCAACCCTTTTGTTATTGCAGACTTCAGCCTGTAAAACCCCTTAATCCTCTGGAGCAGCAGTCTGACTCAGTTGGTAAAGTTGGAAATGATAAAGCCACAGAATTAGACTGTAATGGAGTTCAGGACAAAACAAACGTATGTATTCTTCTTTTTTCAACTTTAGCTAAATGTTTAATGCCAATCTAGAGATTGCTGTGACGTTTCCTTTGGTTTTCATGATCAAAGATTATCGTTGTCTCTTTACTTCATGTCCCTCCCACAGATTGGCACAGGGAGATCAGGGCCATACTCCCAGCTAACTCGAGAGGAACTGATCGCTCTGTTGTTGAAACAGGAGAGCCAGCTCTCCGAGAGAGATAAAAAGATATCAGAGCTGGAGCAGTACATTGACAACTTACTGGTGCGAGTCATGGAAGAGAATCCAAGTATCCTCATGTCCATGAGCTCTTTAAAGAAGTCTGCCTAAGTGGATTTATAGCTGACACTCTGAATCAGAACAGATCCCTGTGCTCTGACTTTATTCATTTCACGACTACGTGAAAGACCTGGCTTCCAAAGATGTTCATCGCTGAATGCTGGCTCTTTTGTAGTAGGATAAACCTTAAGGTTAATATATCAACAAGAAAAATCAAAAAGAAAAGATGAACTATTACTGTGATGACTGCAGCAGTTTCAATTAAATCTTTTTTATATAAGAAAATTCTCTCTTTCAATCAAGTGTAAAAGGATATTCATATATGTCCATTGCTTTCATGTAGAGCGTAAATTTCAAGCTTAGAAGACTTGCTATACTGCCTGGTTAAATCAAACATTTTTCCCCTTGCCTGGTCAAAAAGAGCCTTATATGTTATACTATGTGCTGTAATTAGATTTTTTTTTTCTCCTTTTTTCTTTGCATTCTGCAAACCAAGAGCACTTTATCTTTGAATGTTAAACACTGAAAAATATACACTGTCTGGAACTGGCTGAGGTGTTTTTGTATATTTGCAAAATAAAATTAAAAATGTATAAATCTATTTCTTGTTTCATTTATTCAGTTATATGTTAGTGTTATGAAAAGGCATGAATGAGGAAATCATAACAGAATAAGCCAATATGTCATTTACATCACATGCACATACGTAGGTTATATTGTATTTAATAAATAATGTTCAATTATTTTCTGGTTGCATGTCAAATTACTATGAACATTTGTGAAATGGTTTTGAATGCATTTTTTTTGCACTATATATATATATATATATATATATATATATATATATATATATATATATGATGCATTCACTGCAAAAACATTAGTTTGGGAACTTCAGTGTGTAAAAACAGGTTTAAAGTCTACAAAAAGTTCGAACTTTTTTATTTAAAAAAATCTTGGCATCTAACAGTTTTAGAGTTTATCTAAAGAAGAAAAACAAATGTGCCCTTAGTATTTTTATTATACTAATCTGCAGAATTTCAATGGAAAATAGAAATTGACATACATAAAATTGAACATTAACAATCATATTTTAATGTGACGACAATGCTAATACAGTAATTACATTGCATTTGGAGCGCAACTCACTTTTATTTAGCGAATTCAGAATGCTAACTTTTTACCTCAGTCTTATAAGTTTTATATTCTACAGCTGAGGTCTCTTCTTATTCTTGCTACCACATTTCATTGTTTATTATTGCAGAGGGAAAACTAAGGTTGTATAATATGCTTACTGAAGCATAATCGGATTATCCTTGAACGCTCGTTCAAGCGTAATTTCCCAAACGGAACTGTCGTTAGCTCGGTCATTTCTACCCGGAGACATCTAAGCTTCGCACCGGTTACGTTTGTTGGTCGTACACCGCTAGCGCGCTTCCTGTTGTCACAAAGTGCAGTCCAGGTTAAAGAAGTGGATGTTTATGATTGGAAAATGTTCGCAGCGGGTTTGAAGTGTCCGGGCTGCGGCTCCTCCAACATAGTGGACGATGATCTCTACTGCCAAGCCCAGCTGGTGTGCGTGGACTGCGGCACGGTGGTGTCTGAGGGGACCCTGGCCGATGACCCGGTGGGGGGTACAGGTAGGAACAGGACACCTCGTTCATAGAAAATGTCAATTAACAACCCTAGTTTCATATATACATGCATTTATTCAGATTACAGTACGCAGATTATCACTAAGAAAGATTAGCCATTGATCAGATAACTGTATTATTCATCATTCTAGATAAAATCATTTATATAGCCCTTAACACAGCCACAATATTGGTGAGCAAAGTGTTTACTAAATTCAATATATCAAAAAAAGAGAAAGAAAATCAGAAGTGCCACCATATTTTAAAAAAAAAGTGAAAATCACGTGTAGCTTTAATACAAATCTTTCAAGATTTATTCTGTCTTTAAAAGTCAAGCATTTTTTTAATTTCTTTTCTCCATCTCATGAAATTTACATTTAATTGTTTTTTGTGTGATAATATTTATGTTTGCCGTCATAAAAATAATTTCCTGCTTTTTTCTTCCTGCTGTGAAACCAATTTTGAATTACATTTGTTTCTAAAATGTGTGTGCCAGATAAAACATTTAATTTACTTTGCCTTGAGAGACACAGACCTGTAAAATACCTCCTCTACTGCTTCATCTTCATCACTTGAATGCTTAATCTATGAGAAATGAAAACAGAAACACACTGTGAAGGGTTAACTAAATATTACCTCAATATACTGTTGGAGCACCTGACTTGCTTTTCATCAAATTTATGTGGAAGGTGTCAGGAGAGGGAATACTCTTAAGGCTTCATGTCTGAGTCGATATATTCAGCTTTCATGCTGCTAAAATGTGGACCAGATGAGGGAAATCGGTTCTACACATCAGCCTCGAACAAAGTAAGAAGTTTGTTCCAGTGTTAGAAGTTGATGTTGACTAAAAGAGGAATGATCAAAAATGTAAACGGGTGAATTTTTAATGTTTGAGTTATTTTCAATGGATTCCCAGGTAAAATGCCGATCGTTTGGTTCAATTTATTGTTGACGTGTATTTTTTTTCTCTACAGATGTCAGCTACAGCAGGACCACAGCAGTGACCAAAAAACCCTGCCTCAATCTGATAAAAGGTGAGCTCTTCTGTCCCAAAGCAGTTTATGCTCGTTATATGTATACACTTTTTACTGCGTAAAAGCCTTCAGCCACTACAAGATGATTTTCCCCCAAGGAGCCAGACCTTCTTTTAATCTTTTAAAGTGGCCTGCGCAGTACTTTTTTAGACTTTCTGAAGGCTTTTCAAACCTTTTTTTTAGCACAAAGTTGATAGACTGAAGAATGATTCACCTCTGATGTGTTTTGTCATCTTTTTGCAAGATGTATTTTTTCATTTTCTTTTCAACATGAAGTGTGTTTGGGATAGTTTTTAGGCCTGAGGCTTACTAGTCCTTCTTTTAATCCAGTTTTCTCAGTAAGACCTGAAGAATGATGAAAACCTCGGTGAAAAAAGCAGGTTCTCTTCTAAACGTTGCTTTAAAATCTGCTTATTAGTTCAGATGAATTTTTTTATGTGTCTGTTAGCTGCAAAATAACAACTTGTGCTTTTGAGACAGGGTGTTTTTTAATAAACAGTTTTTCTTTGTTTTGTGCGAACAAGACAATACATATTATATTCTCAAGAAAAAAAAACAACTTGGCTAGTTTATGTCTTGAATTTATTAATACTTGTGCTTATCAGAAAAAGATGTTATTGTCATCCTTTTTAGACCCTTTTCTTTAATCCCAATCTTGACCCCTCTTACAGAGCTTTAGCTGAAAATACACATTAAATGTGAGAACAGATAGTAGTAGAAGTCACTCCAACCAGCTAGACCTATTATGTTCTGTAAAACTTGCATGCATAGTGTTTTAAATATAAAAATAAATACCAACAACTGTATCGAAACAATCTTTTGCTATTGCTGTATTGCAGATATTGATTCTGCCATAATTTGTGAATAATTTTTCTTCCTAAATGAACCACTACCTGAATGTTCACTGGTCAGCAAAACAAAATAATAATAGTAATATAAAAGAAAATACAAGAAAGAAGCCAAAAATCGTTTTAAGACTTTCAGAAATCCTGTTCAACTCTAGCTTAAGATCACTACAGGAAAATATCTAATTTAAAAGAAGAAAAAATATTGAGTCTGGAATATTCATACAAAGTTACATTTTTTTCCTTTTGCTACATTTACATTAAGGTCTGGAGCGCGTGAAAGAAATGTGTCGGATTCTCCGGCTCAACGGTGAAATAGAGGATCTGGCATTGACGTATTTTAGGCAGGCCTACCAGCAGGAGAGCTTCATCAACGTGACCCTCCAGAGGAAGGAGGTGCTTGCTGGTTGCTGCGTATACGTGAGCTGCAGGCAGCGGAACTGGCCGATCACTTTGGGAACCATCAGCAGCCTCCTGGATGCTGACCAGACGCTGGTGGGAGGCGTATACCAGGAAATGATCAAGATCCTGAACATCCAGGCTCCTTTTATCAATATCGCAGATGTCATAGGAGCACATGTTCAGGAGTAAGTGGTGTGGAAGCTTCTTTTATGTTTGGTTACTTGAAATAATTGTGCAGGAGTCACTGCAAGAGTTCTATGAGTGAGCATGCACAAAACTTTCAATGAGATGCTAGAGTGGATCATCAGCAAATCATCAGGGGTCCTAAGTGTGGTGTGGGGTTAGAGGGTGGCTTCATACTGATGTGCTTTGACATACTGACCATCATCATGCAAAAAATATTGACAGGCCTGGTGTCCTTTCTATGTTGTTTTCCTGCATCTCAACCATTAACTGCTGTATAAAGACATTAACAGCAACATACAATGAGGTTTTCCATCTTTTTGATGTGCATTTGTGCTTTTTAGTCTGTTGGATGGTCCTTAACCATTGTGAATAAGGACTACTAAACTCCACTTCTGCTTCAAACTAGCAGCAGCAGAAATGAGCAAACACTTGGTGCTGAGCTTATTATGTGAACTATTTCTCAGTCCAATGCTCCGATGAACATTTGTAAACCCTTAATAGAGCACTGTTGATGCGATGACGTGCTGAAGGCAGCGTGTCGGATAGAGCAGGAACGTCTTAACGGGACAAAGTCCTAATTTCAAGGCGTTAAATTGCAAAGTCACATTTCTTTTGAGTCATGTTTGATATATACAGCATTTTTATAACAACTGAACGTGACAAAGTTACTCGATCGTGCTACAAAATGATACCATGTGGTTGGAAAACACAGAATACTGCCCCTTTAGACACAATTCACAAACATTTTCAGTCAAATCTGATTAATATTTTTTGTTTGACAGATATAAAATAAGTGCACAACACGTTACTAAAGAGCTGGCAGAGGACTCCAAGGTGCTGACCAAACGAGCCGTGGCGTTGGTGGAGTTGGCAGGAGATTCCTGGATCGTGACCGGACGACGGCCCCTACCGATCATGATGGCAGCAACGTATTTGGCCTGGCAGTCTTTGAACCCCAACAAACATCGCCTCAGGCTCTCCCTCGACAAATTCTGTCACTTGGCCAAAGTACAAAAGCGTAATCCAGCTGTAACGAGAATAACAGAGCTGAAGGAAGTGCTATGTAAGCTTGGACGGGAACTTCCCTGGGTCAGGGAAACAGTGACTCAGGACGACGTTGTTCGGCTGGTGGGGGATATTCTAGAGCATCGGCACACCCTGCTAACTCGGGCTCTGAGAACCCATGAGACGGCGATGCAAGCTGATTGCTCTCAGGCCAGCGCTTTGAACTTTCCAACAGAGGAGGTGGCACCTTCCCAACGCTCTGAGAGCAGGGATCAGACTGCAGACGCTTCCTCTGTGGTGCAACTCTGTCCCACTGACAGAATGGAAAACCAAGAAGGAGATGACTCTCACCAGACTGAAGACCCGGAACCAAACTGGGGTAAAAGGGTCCTGTTTGCTCCTCCCTGTGTGATTCATGCCAAGAGGAGGAGAGAGGAGCCGCCTGTGCTGAACGTTACCGGCGACGAGGAAATCTCAGACAGCGAGATCGATTCATACATTCGCACTCCACAAGAAGCTCGAGACTTTGCCCTGATGCAGAAGGCAGTGTCCTCCTCTGACAGTGGGAACTCATAGCTAACTTATACTTGTTTAATTAAGAATGAACCTTTTATGTTTTTTTGAAGGATGTTTAATTGTTAAAGATTTTACAAAAAAATGTTTTTGCATTTCTGATTCATTACAACTGAACATGCCACTTTCCTGCTTGGTGCAGAAATTGTTTTTTGACTATTTATTTTAAATTTATGTTGCTTAACATTATTACGTTGGTGAAACAATAAAGCAATTTATTTGCATAAATTAATAGTTGAAAAGGAACTTTCACATAGATGTGAGACTTAATTTATGTTTTTTACTGTCTGGGTGACTTAAGATTTGTCTGCACAAGAATTTTACTTCATAAAATTTATATTTCCTACAATTATTATGCAACACAGGAAGAGAAAATTGCAAGTACCAGATCCTGATTGAAGTTAATTTGTCATTTACAAAGTGATTTAATCTTTATAAGGCAATTTATTACCTCATAAAGTATCCTAAATCATGTTTTTAGCTTAAGTAAGCTTTTCCTCTCAAGAATTTATAAGAATTGTGAATTTAAAATGATTGATACCGTATTGCACAATGAATAGAGTGCATATTTACAGTGTTTGAGGCTGTGACTGTAGTTAATATTGCAGTATAATGTATGCAAAATTACATTTAGCTGCAAATACACAAAAATCAGGTCAAACAACACAGTTGAAATATTCTCATAAAGTCAATAAGTCCCTCATCAGGAGCTTCCTGGAAACTGAAATATGAATCAGAATAATTATTTAGTGATACATAGAAATGTCATCAAAGGTGGATAAGGAAGATGTATTCGTTCTGTGTTCACTGAATTTAAATTCACAGCAACCACAAAAAAAATTGACAGGTCTGACAGACCTGGAGTTTCCTCCATCTGAATTCATTTGTTTTCCTGCACTGTTTTATAACTCCGCCGAGAGAACCAAACCATTCAGCTGATTCAGTCTAAATGAAGCAGCGTAGCGATTTGAATACCATCAGTCACAGTTTTTCTCAATTTGAAGCCAGTTCCAACTCTGTGTTTCATAAAAGTACAGAGTTTGAAGCATCAGAGCCTTGGAGTCTGAGGATTCTGGCATTTGGACGTTCTGTGGTTCCTGACTCTAAAGAAACATGATCTTGCATGTTGGACAAGCCCAGTTTGTTGAAGAAAAAACAAGATGAGCCCCAAACATAACCTATAATAATTTGCTTTTAATTTGTTTTGAAAAGTTATTTTTGAACTCTCATACAAAAACTAGGTTCTTTTCAGAGAATCTATAGCTTCTTTCTTTTATTTATTGGCTGTGATCAAGTTAAGATGCCTTCAGGATGACCCACAAAAATTAGATTTTACAAGAGCACAGTTCTTTAGTGCATTTGGGAGTAATTATCTCATTTTCTCTTCACCTGCCACAGGATATTGAACATTTCTTTAGAAACTCCTATTGCTCAAAGCCAAACTGAGGCATTTAAAACCACAGAGGATTGAGTTAATAATCAGCACATTAATTCCTGACAACCTGATGTAATAATGAAGTCCAAAGCTATGAGGAAAAGCTGGACTATATCATCCTCAATGGGGACATTTCAAGGTGAAGGATGAGTGTTGTGGGTTGGACTGAGTGTTCAAGAATAGTGGAGGAAAAGCGGAGTTACAGCATTCATTGTTTGCTGTATTACTACATAATATTATACAAAGATTGTCTTTTAATTTTGTTTAAATTCAGAAGTCTGTACGTTTCTTTAAAATTTAGTGGAATTGCTTTTTTTACTTCTCATTCTGGGCCAAACATTTTTGGTGTCCTCCAACTCGACCTTTTCAACTCTGACCGCAGATTTTCTATCAGACTGGGATCAGAACTTTGTGATGGAAACTCCAAAAATATTGACTTTATTGTCCGTAAGCATTGCAACTCTGCAACTTTTTGTATGACCATTATAACTAACAAATAATCAGTTTCCATTTGGAAAACTCATTTGAGCTTGAGTTTGAACTTCTTTCCTAATGTTTGATGAGCTGCTTCAGTGCTTCCAGATATTGTTCTTTCATCATGATCAGTTTTAAATTTGACAGCACATTTTAATTTAATTACTAATTTTTCAAATACATTTTCAGTAACTATAATCAGCAAAAATATTAAATCATACAGAAAGGCCTGTTCATTTCCGCCTGCAAATTAATCAGGCTTATTCATCACACGTAAGAAATATTTTCACTAGAATTGAATGTTAATAGTTACAACTAACTAGTCTCACCTTTTCCTGCGACTAAATTAATTCTGAATGGTTTCCAGGTTTAATAGATTCAATTTTAAAGTTTAGTTTAAGTCTATTTTTGCTGCTGAAATATTTTAGTCACAATTTAATTTCAATGACTTCATCTTGAAACTTAGATAATATGAGTTACAACATTTCATCTCCCTTTACGAATAATAAAGCACTTTCAAATAGAATTGAATCTGTTTTGTGAAGTCCACCAGCATTTAAATCTCCTTATTCCTCCAAATGTAACAATGATCCTTATGGCCAAACACTTAAATTTCAGCTTTATCAGAACCCTGAACATGTCTCTGAAAATTAACAAATTATTTCCTGGAAAGTTTAAAATAGAAAATTCTTATTTTGACTGAAAGTAAGACAGAGACTTTTTGCAGTTTCTATAAAAAAAATCTGTTCCAGCTGTAAATGTTTTATAACTCCTAACTATAAAAGCAGCCAAAAGAAGACATCATGCTTCTTTTTAGTGCTTCAATGCACCAAGTAGACAAAATTCCTGCAGGTTAATGAAAGTTGATGATGAAATCATGAGAACTGAAGTGCTAATAAATCTTTCATAATGGTGGTGTTTAAAGAGATGAGATTTGAGCTCAGAGACACTAACAGCCTGAAAAAAGAACACCATCATAGGTAAGTAGGTATTTTTTTCTCTCAGGGGACAGAAAGAGAAAGTTGTTTTTCATCAGGTCTAATCCTGTGTAATGTATTTTCAACGGACTGGCACAAAGCCTCAACTAACTTTATCAAAGACAGAAATATTTCCACACATGTTGTAAGAATAATTCCTAATTGTTCCAGAACAACATATTTATTTAAAAGTGTAACAGTAATTGGTACTAGAGGAGGTACAGTATATAATAATAAGAAATACTTACTACAGCATCTAGATTTAGAATTATAACAGTGATGTGGAAAAACACATGGATGTCTTTGTTTATGATGCATAATGCTTTGTGAATTACAATTAGAGCTAACAGTCTGAGTTGACCTGAGGAGAAAAAGAGCTCACAGTGGTACTACATACATCTTTATAAATTATTTCAAAAACAAGCCTAAGGAAACTGACTTTAGTCCAAGCCTGAACAGCAAAGAGAAGTAATGATTGTTAGCAATAGTGTCCTCAGAATCTCACATCTTGATGCACATTGACATGCCACCTGAGAAATGTCATTATAATAAATTATGGCTAAATTCCATTTACTTCCTCCTCACTAATGGATGTGTCATATTACAACAGGGCTTGGAGGGACAGCAGATTGCAGCAACACTTTTATTAATGTTTCTCATAACACTTGGGCTTTGTCCATACTAGGATACCCAAATGAGATCGAAAAGAAGTTAATAAAGAGTGATATTTTATTATTTTGTTTATCTGTTTGTCATTGTGTCCTTCATGAATTTTGTCATTTTAAGATTTAAAGTTTGATGTTGTTCTTCATGGGAGTATGCTTAGAAAAAAGCATAATTTTTGAAGGTAAATTAGATCTTTTTTTTTTTCCTGCAGGCTTTGTTTCATTTTGTCAAATAGAATAGCAAGTGGTAATCTTTTATTTCACAGAGAGCAGTAGGGCTACTGCTTCAGACCGAACCTCATCCATCTGCAGGAATGGATGAGCAAGTCCCAGATAATCCTGACATGATTTACGGGATCAATAAATTATCACGTTTCCCTGTTCTGAGCAAGTCTAATTCACATGCAAACATTTTAGCCTTCGCTGCATCTAATTAGGAAATTTAGCCATGCAGCTTCAAGTTGACCCGTGAATGTAATTGAATTTCCACTTCCACCACAGTCCACTCACACTAATCTGAAGCCAGGGTTGTTTCAGATTTTTTTTTTATTTTAAGCATTTTAATTTAGACTTTCATTTCATTTATTTCCATGTATTTAACATGCAAAACATCAGCAAACACATTGTTGGATCAAACAAAATAAATGAGGAACAAATAATAATAAGAAGAAAGAAAATTACATTTACAGACAATGAAACATCAATATTTTCTCAGTGAATACTTTTCAAATGAATCTGACTTGAAATAGCAGCTGTAGATGGCCACCCATGTAAACCACATATGTAGTCAAATAGAAATAAATTAGACCATAAATGGAATGTAATAAAGTGAAATATCACAGAAAATAAGACCAGAAAACCCTTATTGAAGACTATTTGGCACATGTGCTAGATTAAAAAAAAAAAAAGTTCAAAATACCAGCTTTAGGATGCCTGATACACGCCTGAGGGATGTTGATAACAACCTTTCTCCACACAAACTTTCTTTAGATCTTGAAGCTTCTGGGAGATTTTCAATTACCGTAATTTCTGGACTAATAAGCACACCAAAATATAAGCCGCACTCACAAAACAGGGTTCAAATGTAGGCCGTACTTTTCTATAAGCTACAAGCGTATAAAAATTTACACAGAAATATGTACTGTAAATGCTTCTATTTTTCCCCCATAGATTGCTTGTAAAAAATATAATGCAATAGTTGACCAGGAAAAGTAATTGATCGCGATGAGCCTAACCGGCTTTTAACCAAGGAGTTTTAAAACGCTGGACTGCTTTGAGTGAATTTTTCTTGAGACGAAAGTGATATTGAGAGTAACAACGAAGAGAGACGGAGGAAGTGTGTGTGTGAGTTTTCAACACTTAAGAAAATAATTATCGGCTTATAGTACGGAAATTAGATTTATATTGCGTAACTGGCTTGGCCATTATAGCAGCTTTAATTTCTTTCTCTAAACCAAACTGGGTGTGGTTTTCTGTATTGTGTTACTTAAAACCAATTCAATCCCTTATTTGCGAAGAAAAAAATCAATGCATGCAATAGTCATTTTCCTCCATGTATCTATAAATAATCATCACTGCTACAGGTAAGTTCATGCAGAAGCATGTCAATAACAGGACGTGGTAGCTCTGCAAGAAACACAAAAAGTAGATAATTAGGCCAATTTGGCCTCTGCTACAGATAAATATGACATTCATACCAACTTCAAAACCATAAACAGAGGAGCAGAGCATACACAGCACAATACAATATTGATCATTAGATTGTTTTTTTTTTTTTTATTTACAGGCAATTTCAAATGATCACGTTCAAAAATAAGGTGATGACTTCGATGTTGGTGTACATTCGTCTGCTGCTGGCATAAAAACGATGAAAGCCTCAGGGCGCAGCCTCATAAATTTAACCTCACACTGATTCAAGAAGGATATGAAGATCCAATCTGACGCAAGAGCCTCACTAGAAACAATCAAACTCACTAGAAACAATCAAAAAGTGATTTGAACGGATAGTTTGATTTTCCCTTCATTTCCTTTCCACATAAACCTTTTTTTTTCATCAATTTCAATCTTGTCTTGGTCGTGACCCTCTGTTTAACGGTGACATTCATGTTCATGTTTTCCACATAGCTCCTGCAAACAATAATTTGCAAATAGTGAGCTTTCTGCCTGTATTTGCAATTTATGCATAAGGATTGTGAGCTTGAAGATTTGAAGCCTCATCATCTTTAATAAACAAAATTATAAATCAGAATCCATTTAGTCATTGCAATTCCTCTGTAAACGCTGACATTGTATGAAACATCCAAGATTGTTCAACTTTTTACATAAAATATTTGTATTAGTTTTGAGGAC